>NC_136916.1:176421713-177073313 GCF_949752795.1 Hyperoodon ampullatus | reverse complement strand
CATAAACCAAGAGAACATGCTATATTCATAAACCAAGATTTTCTCAAAGTGTTTTAACTTCCACTTTAGCTGATGAGATCTCTTAGGAAGCAAGCAGAAGTACTAAGCACTTCACAAATGTCAGCTGATATTAATTCCTCCTTTAAAAGTCTTTTTCCTCAAAGTAGCCCTGTCAAATTATGACATTCAGATTTCAAAAGCTCATTCCCTTGAACTGATACTATTCACGGAGAGTTCCATAATCTCTACACAGACGGGGCTTTGAGGCTGCAGTCTGGTTAGAAGGGGGCAGTGGACTTGCCTCAAAACTGCACTTGTAAAGCAGGCACACTAGCCTCACTTAGAAAATACGTTTATTTGAGTTGGCTTAGGCAGTATTAGAGGATAATATGGAAGGTCAGAGTCTCTGGAACCATCTCCTTGGCACAATCAGTGATCATACAACCAAAAGCAACTTCGAATGTGTAAGAAGGGAGTGCAGGACTCGCTGGCCAAACTCCATTAAAAACGATCACAATTCTGTAGCAGGTAACAGACAGCATAATCAAATTTTGGATCAAAATTATTTAGGCTGAAACCCTAGCATTCATCCATGGTTTCTCCCTCTCCCTCACCCCCACAGTAACCCCTCACCTTGTTCCATCAGCTCTATGTACTAACCTGCCTCACAGCTGGCCCCTTCTCACCAGCTCCGTGGCCGTGTCTGAGATAAATCCAGTACACCTCTCACCTGGACCCCTGCATTGTTCTTGTAACAACTGTTCTCCTGCTTCCACACCTGTCCCTGGAATCCAGATTCATACAGAGCAGTCAGAACAAGCTCTCTGACTTCAACAAAATTAAAAACTTTTGTGCTCCGAAGGACATCATCAAGAAAAGTAAAAAGACAACCCACAGAATGAGAGAAAATACTTGTTAATCATACATCTGACAAAGGACTTGTATCCAGAATATATGAGAAATGCTTAAAACTTAATAATTAAAAGGTAATTTTTAAGTGGGCAACAGATCTGAATAGACATTTCTCCCCAGAAGACATACAAATGGCCAATAAGCACATGAAAAGATGCTCAATATTGTTAATCATCAGGGAAAATGCAAAACAAAACCACGAGATATCATTCACACTCACTAGGATGGCTATAACCAAAAAGAAAGATAAGTGTTAACAAGGATGTGGAGAAACTGGAACCCTCATACATTGTTGGCAGAAAATAAACTGCGGCAGTCACTGGCAGTTCCTCAAAAGGTTAAACATACAGCTACCATATGACCCAGCAATTCTACTCCTAGTTATATACCTAAGAGAAATGAAAACATATGTCTACACAAAAACTTGTATACAGAATTTCATATTACTATTCATAAAAGCCAAAAAGTAAAACAACCCAACTGTCCATCGACTGATGAATGGATAAACAAAACATGGTATATCCATGCAACTGACGATTATTCAGCAATAAAAAGGAATGAAGTACTGATATATGCCACAATATGATGAACCTTGAAAACATTATGCTAAGTGAAAGAAGCCAGACACGAAAGATCACACATTTGCATGACTCCATTTATATGAAATAGCAAATGGCCAGAATAAGCAAATCTATAGACAGAAAGCACAGCAATGATTGCCTGAAGCCGAGAGAAGAGAGTGGGGGTGGGGATGACTGCTAAAGGGTATGGTGTTTCTTTTTAGGGTGGTATGTCCTAAAACTGATTGTTGCATAACTCTATGAATATACTAAAAAACACTGAATTGCACACCTTGAATGGTTAATATACATGGTATATGAAATCTCAATGAAGCTATTACCCCAAAAAAACACACCAAACCGCCCCCCCCAAAAAAAAAGAAGAATCAGCTCTCCAACATGCATTCATGACAAAAACTTCAGTAAACCAGAAACAGAGGGGAACTTCCTCAACCTGATAAGGAATACCTACAAAAAAAAAACCTAACAACTAACATCATACTTAATGTTGAGAAACCCAGAGCTTCCCCAACTGGGCTTCCCTGGTGGTGCAGTGGTTAAGAATCCACCTGCCAATGCAGGGACACGGGTTCGAGCCCTGGTACAGGAAGATCCCACATGCCGCGGAGCAACTAAGCCCATGTGCCAAAACTGCTGAGCCTGCACTCTAGAGCCCATGTATCACAACTACTGAAGCCCATGCGCCTAGAACCCGTGCTCCGCAACGAGAAGGCACCGCAATGAGAAGCCCATGCACCGAAATGAAGAGTAGCCCCTGCTCAACGCAACTAGAGAAAGCCCGCGCATAGCAACGAAGACCCAATGCAGCCAAAAATAAAAAATAAATAAGTAAATAAATTAAAAAAAAAAAAAGCTTCCCCAACTAAGATCAGGTACAAAGCAAGGATGTCCCCCTCTCTCCACTCCTTTTCAACATTTACTGGAAGTTCCAGCTAATGCAATAAGACAAGGAAATAAAAGGTATACAGATTGGGAAGGAAGAAATAAAACTATGTTTGTGGATGACATGTTCATCTATGCAGAAAATCTGAAAGAATCAATAAAAAAAACTCCTGAAACTAATAGGCAATTATAGCAAGGTTTCAGGATACAAGATTAATATACAAAAGTCAATCACTTCCCTATATACCAGCTATGAACAAGTGGAATTTTAAATTAAAAACACAGTATCATTTACATTTGCATGCCCCCAAACAAAACACTTAGGTATAAATCTAACAAAATATGTAAAGAGCTATACAAGGAAAAGTATAAAACTCACATGAACAAAATCAAAGAACAACTAAATAAATAGAGAGATATCCCATGTTCACAGATAAGAAAATTCAATATTGTTCAGATGTCAATTCTTCCCAACTGAATGTACAGATTCAGTGTAATCCTAAGAAGTTATTTTGTGGATACCAACAAACTAACTCTAAAGTTTGTATAGAGAGACAAAAGACCCCAAATAGCCAACACAATGTTGAAGGAGAAAAACAAAGTTAGAGGACTGATACTACCCAACTGCAAAACTTATTATAAAGCATCAGTTATCAAGACAGTGTGGTACTGGCAAAAGAACAAATGGATCAACAGAACAGAAGAGAAAGCCCAGATATAGACCCACATAAATACAGCCAGCTGATCTCTGACAATGGAGCAAAGGCAATACAATGGAGCAAAGACAGCCTTTTCAACAAATGGTGCTGGAACAACTGGACATACACATGTAAAAAAGTGAATATAGGCATAGACTTTTCCCAAAAATTAAAAATGGATCACAGGGACTTTCCTGGTGGCACAGTGGTTAAGAATCCACCAGCCAATGCAGGGGACACGGGCTCCATCCCTGGTCCGGGAAGATCCCACATGCCACGGAGTAACTAAGCCCGTGAGCCACAACTACTGAAGCCCACGCGCCTAGAGCCCGTCCTCCACAACAAGAGAAGCCACCACAATGAGAAGCCCAAGCACCACAATGAAGAGCAGGCCCCGCTCAGCAACTAGAGAAAGCCCGCGTGCAGCAACGAAAACCAAACACAGCCAAAAAAAAAGGATCACAGACCTAAATGTACAGCACAAAAGCTATAAAACTTCTAGAAGGCAATAAGGAGAAAACCTAGATGACCTTGGGTATGGTGATGACATTTTAAATAATATCACCAAAGGCATGATCCACGAAAGAAGTAACTGATAAGCTAGACTTTATTAAAATTTAAAACTTCTGCTCTACAAAAGACAATGTCAAATGAAGGAGAAGACACGCCACAGATTAGGAGAAAAACTGCAAAACATACCTATCTGATAAAGGGCTGTTATCCAAAATATACAAAGAACTTTTAAAACTCAACAACCCAATTAAAATACAGGCCAGGGGGTGGTGCAGTGGTTGAGAGTCCGCCTGCCGATGCAGGGGACACGGGTTCGTGCCCCGGTCCAGGAAGATCCCACATGCTGCGGAGCGGCTGAGCCCGTGAGCCATGGCCGCTGAGCCTGCGCGTCCGGAGCCTGTGCTCCGCAACGGGAGAGGCCACAGCGGTGAGAGGCCCGCGTACCGCAAAAACAAAAAACAAAAAAACAGGCCAAAGATCTTAATAAACACCTCACCAAAGAAGACATACAGATGTCAAATAAGTCTATGAAAAGATGCTCCACATCACCTATCAGGAGAATGCAAATTAAAACGAGATACCACCACACACCTAGTAGAATGGCCAAAATCTAGAACACTGACAACACCAAATGCTGGTAAGAATGTGGAGCAACAGGAACTCTCATTCATTGCTGGTGGGGATGCAAAATGGTACAGCTGCTTAGGAAGACAATTTGAAGGTTTCTTACAAAAGTAAACATAATCTTATCATATGATCCAGCAGTTGCAGCTCTTGGTACTTATCTAAAGGAGTTCAAAACTTATGCCCACACAAAATCTTCACCAGAATGTTTACAACATCTTTATTCATAATTGTAAAAATCTGGAAGCAACTAGCACTTTAGTAAGTGAATGAATAAATAAACTTTGGTACATCCAGGCACTAGAATATTATTCAGCACTACAAAGAAATGGGCTATCAAACCATGAAAAGACATGGAGGAACTTGAAGTGCACATTACTAAGTGAAAGAAGGCAATCTGAAAAGGCTGCATGCTGTATAATTCCAACTCTGTAACCTTCTGGAAAAGGCAAAGCTATGGAGACAGCAAAAAGATCAGTGGTTGCCAGGGTTTGTGTGGGGGAGGGGAAGGGATAAGTAGGCAGAGCACCGAGGATTTTTAGGGCAATAAAAATACTGACACCATATACATTTGCCCAGTCCTACAGAACACACAACACCAACCCTAACGTGAACGACGGACTCTGGGTGATTATGCTGTATCAGTGCAGGTTCATCAGTTGTAACAAACGCCCCGCTCCGGTGGCAGATGCTGATCAAGGGGGAGGCTATGCATGCGGGTGGGGCAGGGACTATACGGGAAATCTCTGTAGCTTCCCCTCAGTTTTGCTGTGAACCTAAAACTGCTCTGAAAAAAAGTGTTTAAAAAAAAAAAAAGTTCTTTGAAAGAGAAGTGGGTGGATCTCATACCACTCACCCTATCCAACATTCTACAGTGGTTCCCCAGTGCTCCGAGAATAACCAAACACCTTTCTGTGGCCTACAGGCTGTGTGGTCTGACCCCTTCCTGGCTCCCCCATAACACCTCCACCTCTCTCCACTCATGCCCCAAGCTCTAGCTCCACTGGTCCCCTCTCCCCTCCTCAGGCTTCAGAACTGACTACGCCCCCTCCGATCGTTCATCTCTCTCCACACACCAGGCTGCAGAAAGGCCTTCCCTGATCAGATCACTTACACTATCCATCAGTCCCCTCTTCCTTCTAACATATCATCTTGCTTATGTCCTTCATAATTCTCATCACAACCTTTAATTACTTTATTTGATAAACAGTTTAATGATCATCTCTCTCATGAGAATGTAAGCAACATAAACCCTCTCTTGTTTACCAATGAAAAGCCTCATAGGTAACAATATCTTTGGCACGGAGGAGATGTTCAGTAAAGATTTGTTGAATGAATAAATAAAATGTTAACTTCAGGTCTTACTGCAAAAGAATATTCTCAATCCAATCTTTAAAATCAAGAATGCTTCCCTGGTCCTGAATATTTCCATTAAAAATATAAAACATCAAAACATTCTTCTTTGAGGCAGGATAATTCTCTCCCCATTAACACCACAATCCCATACACTGGGAAGGTGGGAGCTGACCTTCACGCCGACTGATAGCACCCGAATGCCTGATGGGCAGTTTTTAAAAACTGGAGCTAGGACTAATAACACATAGTCTAAATCATCCACATCCTCTTGCGCCTTCCTCCCATACAGTCTATTTTTAAAGTCTGGCTACAACATCCACTGTTCTTTCAAATGTTAAAATCTTATGGCTGAACATAATGAGATGGACGCAGTCATTTATCTTCCAGATGAAGTTTTGTCACTTTTCTGATCCCAAGCCCGCTGGCTAGCCAGTGCTCAGAGTCTAAAGCCTGATGACAGCATGAAGTTGAGCAGTTCAGCAAACCGGTCTGCATCCAGCTTCATCCCAGGCCACTCTTCCATCCACATACTCCACACTGCAGCCACAGTGAGCTTCCCACCACAGTCCCCGAACACACCATGACCTGTGTGTCTTTGCAAAGTCCCTTTCGTTCCTTCCCCATTCCCCATACACATCTTGTAAGAACAAGTTCTCCACAGGAAGCCTTCAGCCTCCCTCTTTCACAGACCGCTATGAGGGCAGTTATCACACGGCACCATCATGATTTGTTCTCTATCTTCCTCAATGGCTTCTTTCTAGTCTTCATCTACATCCTGTTCATCCACAAATTTGCAGCGCTTCAAAAGACCAATAGGGAGTGTGGTACAATCAACGCTCAACACATATTTGTTGAATTAATCTCCCTCAAAACACTGTGCCAGAATTCCCCAAGTATGACAGAACAAAATATAAAGCCACTCTACCTCAGTTACGTCCATCATTATGCAAAAATTCACTGGTCTCTTATGTCTGGATCCAAAGAATACGTTCATTTAAAATTGAGACACACTTTGAACAACAGTTCACTTCCACCTCAGCAGTTCACAGAGCCGTCAACTACTCCCTCAGGATTCTACCAAGCTCCTTGAGCTCCACTATATCTAGAAATCTCTCCATGCTTGACTCTGAAGCTTGTCTTCATTATGTGTGTAGCTGTTTCCTCATCTGTTCTTCACTTATTCTAAGTTTAATGAACTGCTCTGCCTGACGCCTGTTTCCTTCCATTTTTCCTCGTTAAGTTCCAGGAGCCATTTTGTTCAAACTACATAGAAGCTAATGTGAAATGAGACCTTCCTCAAACTTGAAGTGTAATTTCTCTAAGAGAAAACTGAAAACAAATCCAGTAGGAGCCAATCTTCTATTGAAAAAGACAATGTGACAACAAAATCACTTAAACCTAACAAAAGCTACTTACTAGTCACTCCTTCAGAAGAGGACTTTCCTTATCCCACCACCAGTCTCCAAGCCAGTCCTGAAAACTCAAATAGAGCATCCCCTGTATCTATGCCTGCCGATTCTCAAGTTTGAAAGTTCCCTGAGGGCAGGGACTGGGTCTGTCTGGTCCACCACAGCATCCCTAGAAGCTGGTACTGTGGCTGGCATACAACAGGCCCCAAATAACTATCTGCTGAATGAACCAACAAGAGATGTTGGGGGAAAAAAAAAGCAAGGTCAGAGCTTTATCAAGGTACGTTGTAGCTGGGAGAGAGAAAGTATAACATGCCTTGCAGCTCCTTGCAGGAGTCACTGGTGACCACAAGGGCTACAGTGGCTTTATTCCCAGATTCTGCCCATGCTGGGATCTGGGTTTGGGGATTTCCAGAACTCCTTTCCTTAAAGTTCTCAAGACCTTGGCTACAAGGAGGAAGTCAACCCCAAGGGCAACTGATCACTCCAGCAGATAAGGCAAAGGTGCATCCATGCTGGTACCTCACACTCTGCGTACAAATGTTAACAGAAGCAACAGAACAGAATAAAATTCCTGAATCTCAGCGAGAAAGTGAGGAAGAACAAAGAGCAGGGAAGAGAAAAGGAAGCAGGGTACGCGGGTAAGGAGAGCGGGGGCTAGCCTTTATTGAAATGGACCGCGCGCCAGGCACCGTGCTGAGCAATTTCATCCTTCCACCAAGCCAGAGCTAGAAACTATTACCATCCCTACTTTACTGATGATGAACCTGAAGTTTAGTGAGACATCACTTGCCCTGAGCACACAGCTAGGAAGGCGCAGCGCTGTGAGCCGGGTCTGACTCGAGGGTATCCCACTCTTCAACCTGCACTCACTACTCTGTCTCTGAGGCCTTAAGGCAGGACTGGGAGACAAGTCGTTCATTTATCCATTTAACGAACACTTACTGAGCACCTACTGGGTACATGCCAAGGCGTGGTGCCAGGCGCTGGTGGGCGGATGAAGGGACGGGGACTGAGAGGGTCGGGGGATAGGACGCAGCGTCAATCGTAAGACCACGGAGCTCGGCGCCTCGGGCCGGCGGCGCAAAGGGGATGCAAGGGTGCGGCACAGGGGAGGGAAGGCGCGGAAGGGGGGGGGGCGAGCGAGCCGGGTCGCGTGGGGCGGAGGGCCCGCGGGAGGCGTCGGCCGACCCGCGGCGCCCAGGAGGGGTGGGCGACGACTACTCCCTCGGCGGACTGACAGCTTCTGCCGGGCAGGCAGCCCGGCGCTTCGTGTGCCATGGCATTCGGCCTCGGCCGTCCGGCACGGGCGAGACGGAGTCCGGGAAAGGGAGCGAAACGGGCAGTGAGACCCTGAGGCGAGGGAGGGTGGCCCAGGGGCTGCGTGAGCGGCGGCGGGAAGACCGAGGGAGGGGCGCGGGGCCGGGCAGCATCGTGGGCGGCGTCGCGGGACTCACCTCCCGCTGCAGCTCCTCCGGACTCTTCGGCCCGGCCGGGCCGGAGGAGGCAGGGATGAACTCCGAGCCGCGGGGACTGCCGGGAGCCCATTCCCTGGGAAACGGGGCCGGCACCGACGAGCGGCAGCTGGCACCGACGAGCGGCAGCTGGCTCCGCCGGCGGCTAGAGCGGCATAGCCTCAGGAGGCCGTGGGCGGGACGGAAGTGACGTAGGTGGACTTCCGGTGTGCGTGGGGCGGGGCTCCGGGTCTCTTTCCTGGGATCTCTGCTGCCGGCATGGAAGGTGCGTGAGAAGGGCAACTAGCCGCAGGCAGGGAGGGTACCAGTGTTATAGTTTGATCATCGGGCTGAATGGCGGTCCGTCCCTTGCCACAGCCCAGCCCAGCCCGCTGGCCCCGATCAGGCTCTGCGGTCGGCCCGGGAGTCAGTTTTGCCGAGCCTCGATTTTTTCATGTGCAGAACGAGATGATGCAAAGGAGTGTCAGCAGATCCTGACACTCAAATTGTAACTGTCGTTATAAATTAGCACCAGCGGAGCACTTTCCCTGAACTCCCCTCAGAATTCCCGGCCACAGAGCTTTCTGCTTGTAATAAAAGCTATCATTCAACGAGTGCTCGCTGTGCGCCAAGTCGTGTTCTAAGTACTTTCAGTGGATCAGCTCGTTTGAGGCGCACAGCGATCCCATGAAGTAACGTCAACAGGTGGGGAGTCGAGGCTCGGAAGGGATAAGTAACGTAGCCACTATGCTACTGCCCTGCCCTGTGATTGATAGCTGATCTCTTTCTCAGCTAGACTGTGAGTTTCTTGAAGTCAGAATATTGTTTTTGGTTCCTAAATATGTGCTGGGTATGGGTCAGACACGATGAGTCACATGTGGTCCTCGCCCGCAAGGAGCCCCTACTGGGGGAGGGAAACCCTTAGAAGATTATAATACAGGTGGTAAGAGCTTTTTCTCCATTTAACACATTCTAGTCAGCACGTACTACGTGCTGAGATTATGAGAGGGACCAAGACAGTCTTAGTCCCTACTCTGGTGGAACTTAAGAGTCTATCAAGGAACGTACTAGACATTAAACAAGCAAATGCACTACACTGGTGAGTGTCATGAATGAAGCTGAATGAAGTACAGGGTGTTCTAGATATACAGTGCAGTGAGTCCTTACCCAACCTGCGGATCCAGGAGGACTTCTTTGTGGAAGTGACTTTCTAAAAACCTACATCAGATCATGTCACTTCCCAACTCAAAGCTTACTGCTTGCTTTCCATTGACTTGGAATAAACCCAAACTTATTATCTTGGCCTATAAGTTTCTAGCTGTCTGACTGTCTCCTCTCTCCATTTCATTCTAGCCACACTGTTCTTGTTCTTTTTTCACACTCACCAAGCTCATTCTCACCTTAGGGCCCCTGCTGTTGACTTCTCATCATTCACGTTTCAGCCTAAATGACAACGTCTCAGGGGTTCACGCTAACACAAGACCCTGTTTTATTTTGTGGCACTTATGATCTAAACTGATGATCATCTAATTGTCTGTTATCCACCTCATCTTTGGAAAGTAAGTTCCATGAAAATGGTCCTGGTCTATCTAATTTAGTCACTTCAGCCCCCACAGCTGGCATAATGTAGGCACTTGGCGAATATTGGTTAGTTGTATAAGTAAAAAGTGAATGAAAAATCAATATGATATTTAAAAGTGGAGCTCCTAGGTAGCCTAAGGATGGGGGCTGGTTGTCAGGGGAACCAACCATGTGATTAGAGAGCTGGAACTTTCAGTCCCACCCCCCCAAACCCCCATCTCCAGCAAGGCAAGAGAGGCTGGAGGTTAAATCAGTCACCAATTGTCAGCCATTTAATCAATCCTGCCCATGTAAGGAAGCCTCCATAAAAAAAAGCAAAAGGTTGTGAGAGCTTCCATGTTGGTGAACAGGTGGAGACGCAGGGAGAGCGGCACTTGGAGAGAGCTTGTCAGCTCTGTACCCCTGCCCACGTACGTTACCCTATGCATCTCTTCCATCTGGCTCTTCCTAGTAATCTAGGAAGTAAAATGTTTTCCTGAGTTTTCTGTGAGCCACTCTAGCAAATTAATCAAACCCTAGGGAGGGGAGGGTCTTTGGAACCTCTGACCTATAGCTGGTAGGTCAGGAGCACAGGTGACAACCTGGATTTGAGACAGGTGTCTAAAGTGGAGGCGTGGGAGGAGTCTTACAGGACTGAGTCATTAACTTGTGGAATCTGATGCCATCTCCAGATAGATAGTGTCAGGATTGAATTTATTGCTTGGTGGTAGTGGGAAAAACACGTTGGAGAGGCCCTTGTGGTAATACACCCTATGCTGGATACTTGCCATGTGCCAGGCCCTCACACCCTCACAGCTTTACATATATGTATATGTTTTATTTGGGGGTTTTTTTGGCCATGCTGCGTGGCTTGTGGGATCTTAGTTTCCCTACCAAGGATCAAACCCACGCCCCCTGCAGTGGAAGCGTGTGGAGTCCTAACCACTGGACTGCCAAGGAATTCCCAGCTTCATATATATTACCTGATCTTCACATCAACTCTTTGTAGTAGATATATTTTATCGCCGTTTTACAGATAGTCACATCGAGGCTCTGAGAGGTTAACTAACTTAACCCAAGATTGTACAAATGGCAGTGACAGAGCTGGGATTCAAACCCAGTCATTCTGGTCTTCAGAGTCTAGACTCCAAACTATACCGCCATTGTGTGTCCTGGATTCCTTAAGGGGCCTCTCTCAGAATTTGGACCTTATCCTGTGGGCCATGAGAAGCCTTTGAAGGATTCTAAGTAGAGAAGAAGAGAGGGCACAGGAGGGCTGGGAGGGCCCAAACAGCCTGAGTGGTCTGGGTGTTGCTTCCCACAGGAGCTGGGATCTGGGTGAGTCCTGGGGTATGGGCAGCATTAGCCCGAGGAAGGAAAGAGCTTTCTAGCAGAGAGAACTGCACATGCAAAGGACTTTTCAAGAGCTGCCAGTAGTTGACTTTAGCTAGAGATCGAGGGGCTTCAAGTTCGGGGTTGAGGTGAGTGTTGAGGCAGAGAAGGAGCCAGGTCCTGAAGGACTTTGGACCTCCTCCTGCATTCCTAGCGTGGAGATCATCACTGCATCTCTGGGGTTCAGCCTTGTCAGTGTGTTGGAGTGATGAGCTCTGGTGACCCACAAAGCTCTGAGCAAACGTCAGGTATCAAATTTCCAGAGACTGGAGAATGGGCACGGTAAGGCAGGGGCATCGGAGCCTCACGGGGAAAGTCACAGCTCCACCTCCTTCCCAACCTTTGAAAGTGGTCAGAGTGCTCGGGGTAAAACTTTGTGGAGCCGTTAAGCTTCGAGAGGATTCGTATATCTGGTGAGACCTAAAAACATAAAAACAATTCTGTTTTGTCTTGTTGCAGGGACTTTCACATTCATCCACACGTCTTCATTTCCACGATGTGTTTTGTCCAGTGGATGTAGTGTCGCTGATAGTTTTACTGTTGCAAATTAGAACAGTTTGGGGTTTCCCCCCAACTGTGATCATGAATTTCATAATATTATGTTTCTTTTGCTCCCTATCAGCAAAGACTCTTGGAAGTGCAACGCCCAGAAAACCTGTCTTGTCTGTCAGTGCAAGGAAAATTAAGGACAATGCAGCCGACTGGCATAATTTAATCCTGAAATGGGAAGCCCTCAATGATGGAGGTTTTGCTACTGCAAATAATATTGCCAACCTGAAAATCAGTTTATTGTAAGTACCTACAAAGTGTGCTCTGTGTGCTTCACCCTTAATGACGGGGCAGAAATTTCATGGCAGTCTTTTAGAATGGGAAGGGTAGTCTTCCCTTCATGGAACATGGATAAATTATATAAAGCGAAAAAGCGAGGGATAAAATGATGCATGCAAGTATGAACTGTGTGTGTACATTTTAAATGCAAAATTATACTACAAATTGTTCATGGTTACATCTGTATATATAATTATTAAAATGGATTGGAAGGATACAGACTCAGTTCATGACACTGGTATCTGCTAGGAAGAAGTTATCACTTCATAATGCTGCATTTTATTTCTGTGGTATTGTGATTTACAGTAAAAAAAAATATATGTTTGGTCTTTGTCCCTGTTCCT
This sequence comes from Hyperoodon ampullatus, assembly GCF_949752795.1. Classification (NCBI taxonomy): domain Eukaryota; kingdom Metazoa; phylum Chordata; class Mammalia; order Artiodactyla; family Ziphiidae; genus Hyperoodon; species Hyperoodon ampullatus. Next base: position 177,060,760 of record NC_136916.1, on the reverse strand, counting down.
GACACACGGCTCTTAACACCCTTACAATTTCCTTAGGGATATGAGCAATGGGAGAATCTTCAGTTATGCTGAGATTCGTTCTTTTGTTCTCCGGTTCCTGGAATAGCTCCAGAGTGATAAAGGGGAAAGGGGTCTCCTGTTATCATAACAAGCCCCTTTCTACCACATCTGAGATCGTGTTAATGAGGGGGCTTCTGGAAAACCCTATGGAGGGAGGCAGTAACCACGGGACTGGAGTTGGCGCTATCAGCCCCACCCCCTTACCTCACCTCTAGGGGGGTGAGAAGGGCTGGAAGTTGAATTAATCACCGATGGCCAATCACTTAATCAATCATGCCTTCATAATGAAGCCTCCGTAAAAACCCAAAAGGATGGGGGTTTAGAGAGCTTCTGGCTTGGGGAACCAGAACGCTTCCATGTGCCTGAAGGGAAACGTACCCCAGACTCCTCAGGGTCAGAAGCTCCTTTGCCCGACCTTCCAGACCTTGCCTTGAGTACCTCTTGTCTACAGGTATATGAATAAAGGATATGAATAAAGGATATTGGTATCCTTTAATATTCTTTGTAATAAACCAGTAGTCTAGAAAGTAAACTGTTTTCCTGAGTCCTGTGAGCTGGTCTAGCAAATTAATTGAACCCAAGGAGGGGGTCATGGGAACTTCCAATTGACAGCTGGTCCATCCTAAGCACAGGTAACAAGCTGAACTTGTGATTGGTGTCTGAAGTTGAGACGGGGACAGTCTTGCGGGACAGAGCCCCTAACCTGTGGGATCTGATGCTGTCTCTGGTAGATAGTATCAGGATTGAGTTACATTGTAAGACACCCAGCTGGTGTCCGGAGAACCTGAGAATTGCTTGGTGTGGAGAACCGCCCCCCTCCCTTTGATGACCAGGTGTCAGAAGTACAGAGGGGTATTCAGAGCAGAGGAGACACACAGGAGCATGTTTTCCCTTAGCAAGTTCTTCTAAAAAGACAAAGGAGTACAGATTGCCAACAAACAAACACATGAAAGAATGCTCAACATCATTAATCATTGGAGAAATGCAAATCAAAACTACAATGAGATATCATCTCACACCAGTCAGAATGACCATCATCAAAAAATCTAGAAACAATAAATGTTGGAGAGGGTGTGGAGAAAAGGGAACCCTCTTGCACTGTTGGTGGGAATGTAAATTGATACAGCGACTATGGAGAACAGTATGGAGGTTCCTTAAAAAACTACAAATAGAACTACCATACGACCCAGCAATCCCACTACTGGGCATATACCCTGAGAAAACCATAATTCAAAAAGAGTCATGTACCAAAATGTTCATTGCAGCTCTAATTACAATAGCCAGGACATGGAAGCAACCTAAGTGTCCACCAACAGATGAATGGGTAAAGAAGATGTGGCACATATATACAATGGAATATTACTCAGCCATAAAAAGAAACGAAATTGATTTATTTATAGTGAGGTGGATGGACCTGGAGTCTCTCATACAGAGTGAAGCAAGTCAGAAAGAGAAAGACAAATACCGTATGCTAACACATATATATGGAATCTAAGAAAAAAAAATGTCATGAAGAGCCTAGAGGTAGGACAGGAATAAAGACACAGACCTACTAGAGAATGGACTTGAGGATATGGGTGGGGAAGGGGAAGCTGTGACAAAGTGAGAGAGTGGCATGGACATATATACACTACCAAACGTAAAATAGATAGCTAGTGGGAAGCAGCCACATGGCACAGGGAGATCAGCTCGGTAGTTTGTGACCACCTAGAGGGGTGGGATAGGGAGGGTGGGAGGGAGGGAGACACAAGAGGGAAGAGAGGGCTTCCATGGTGGCACAGTGGTTGAGAGTCCGCCTGCCGATGCAGGGGACACGGGTTCATGCCCTGGTCCAGGAAGATCCCACATGCCGCTGAGCGGCTAGGCCCGTGAGCCATGGCCGCTGAGCCTGCGCGTCTGGAGCCTGTGCTCCGCAACGGGAGAGGCCACAACAGTGAGAAGCCCGCGTACCGCAAAAAAAAAAAAAAAAAAAAAAAGAGGGAAGAGATATGGGAACATATGTATACGTATAACTGATTCACTTTGTTGTAAAGCAAAAACTAACACACCATTGTAAAGCAATTATACTCCAATAAAGATGTTAAAAAAAAAAGACAAAAGAGTTATAAAAAAAACTGTTGGCAGTTGCCAATTCTAATTGGAAGATTTGCTTTACTGTTCTTGCACTTTCCTATATATATGTTTTTGTTTTTTTAATCAGCTTTGCTTATGCAAGGCCTCAAAAAATTTAAGCAAGATTCAAGCTTGTTCCTACCCACGAGAATCTTTAGTAAAATGTGAAAGATTTATATGATCTGAAGAGAAACGTAAGTATGGATCTATATATGTGTAGTTCTTTTTGTGTTTTTTGTTTTTTTCTTTTGCAGTACGTGGGCCTCTCACTGTTGTGGCCTCTCACGCTACGGAGCACAGGCTCCGGACGCGCAGGCCCAGCGGCCATGGCTCACGGGCCCAGCCGCTCCGTGGCATTGGGATCTTCCCAGACCGGGGCACGAACCCGTGTCCCCTGCATCAGCAGGCGGACTCTCAACCACTGCGCCACCAGAGAAACCCCTATATGTGTGTAGTTTTAATTTCTCAAAGTTGTAATTATATATTTGTTTATCTTTGTCTACTGGCCAGAGTCTGGAGTCTTAACTTTCTGGGCCCCTGGCTCTTTCCAGTTCTTTCAAACACATCACACACGTCGGCCCTCTGCCGCCTTTTCCTGCTCAGCAAGTTCCATGAAACAGTTCTTACCTTACTGCATAAGATGCTCTCTGATATTTTCTATCCTAATGTTTAATTTTTTTCCTTAAATTTCTTTTTTTTTTTTTTGGCCGTGCCGCACATCATGTGGGATCTTAGTTCCCCGACCAGGGATCCAGCCCATGTCCCCTGCAGTGGAAGCACAGAGTTTCAACCACTGAACCACCAGGGAAGTCCCTAATTTTGTTCCTTAATTGTTGATTGTGGCCCCACTAGATTAATTTCAGGAGCTGTGGGTCACAGCCTTCCGTTTACAAAACGCATTCCTAGCTGGTGGATTCTGAGGAAATGATCTGTGTCTTACCTGCTGAGGATGCCACAGGGCTGGATTGAATTGACTTGTTCTAGGGCAGAACTGAGTAGCGGATGGACATATTTGTTGTATATATAAATAACATGTAAACATGATGACGTGAAACGACGCCAATGAAAAAAGTCGATGATGACATAAGTACATGGATATTGAGTTCTCAAGCGTTCATCACAAGGAAATGCGGCGAGCCTGTGGAGTGTATTTTGTTCCCACTCTTTTCCATCTTGTCCAGGAGCAAAAACACGGTAGGATTAGAGAGCAGCAGCCTGGCTTCTGATGAAAATGCAGAAAAGGAGCACCCAGAGTACAGCAGGGAGCTCGAGATGCTGTGCGAGGGGCTGCAGACCACCCTGGATGCTTTGGTAAGGTGCAGGGATCCTCGGGTGTCGCGGTTGCACAAGCGCCTCGCGGCGTTCCACGTGGTTGGTCGTGCCTTCCTTCACCAAGCTTTCGTTTTTCCTTCCTCAACCTCCTCCATTGGTCTCTCTTGCTCTACGTGTCCCATAAATCTTATTTCCCAAGAGGCTGTCCTAGACCTTGGTTCTTTTGGTCCTGTGTGTTGCCAGGGCAATTTCACGCACCCCCAGGCTCCACAGGATGTGTGTCAGGCTTTGGGGACCCTGCAGGCACTCTCACCTCTACTCAGCGATGGTACGGAGGCTAGTGGGTGCGGCTGTGTCCCCATAAAACTCTATTTATGGATGCTGAACTTTGCATTTCAGATAATTTTCACGTGTCACAAAATATTCTGCTTTTGATTTTTTTTTTCAACCACTTAAAAATGTAAAACCCATTCTTAGCTCAAGGGACACACAGAAATAGGCTTTGAGCTGGATTGGGCCTGTGAGCCTTGATCTCGCACATAAGCGATGCTCTTATATGTTTGTTTAACTAAAGTCTGGGTGTCAGTACCCACCATGCTGGCCACCACATGTGCACGAAACACCTCATCTCAACCAGACACAGGAATAAGGTTTTGCACATCTTTGAACTAACTAACTAAAGCTTCCCACAAACATAGAAACTCTGTATCGTTTAACCTTTCTTTTTGGGGGGGGAGTACGCGGGCCTCTCACTGTTGTGGCCTCTCCCGTTGCGGAGCACAGGCTCCGGACGCACAGGCTCAGCGGCCATGGCTCAGGGCCCCAGGCGCTCCGCGGCATGTGGGATCTTCCCGGACCGGGGCATGAACCCGTGTCCCCTGCATTGGCAGGCGGACTCTCAACCACTGCGCCACCAGGGAAGCCCCCGTTTAACCTTTCTTGATGGAAATGTTTCAAATGTTTTACATGCTTCCTTGCCTTTTTAAACAGAATATGTCAAATATAATTGTATTTCTTCAAGATACCACTTATTCAAAGTTAAGGTTCCACATATTATGAGACAGACTATAGGTTTAAGAATTTTTCAGGAAGAAGCTCTGCCCTTTTAAACATCACATCCATTGTAAGATGTAATGGTTTCTGAAACATTAAAATGAGAAAAATAAATAGTGCATTGAGAACATTTTGATGATTTAGCCTTTTCTTTGATTGAAATGCAATACTGTCTTCAGGATATTTTGCTGTGTATGGGGCTATTTGTCTCCTCTAAATAAATGATTAGGTTTTTGTAGTTGTCCCGTCTGTTTTGTGATGCTGCCTTCGGGTTGTACTGTGATAAGAAACACTTGCGCCCCTGCCCAGGCTCTCCACCTGGTGCTCAAGCAGGAACAAGACAGGCCTGGGTCATCAGTCACTTTGTTTTAAGCCCCACTCACAGGAAGGCTGGAGGATAAGGTGTGTGGGCTTGGTGTTTTCTTTGTTTTATCTCCAGGTTCACAGCTGTGTCTCCAGTAGTTGAGTTCTAGACCTAGACTTCTGGACCAGTAGAGAATTAACACAGGCAGAGTAATCAATCGAAATTTCCAGAACGACCCAATTGAAAACTGACCACATGTATGTTTTTTCCCCAAATTAACCCATTTGATTATGGCAAGTGGTTTTGTTTGGACCAAGCATGGGCACACATATTGCTTGAAAGAAAAGAAACTGAATGGCTAAGTTCCTATATTGAAATACTTTATTTATTTACTTCCTGGCCACACTTAGCTTTTTTTAAATTAATTAATTAATCTATTTATTTATTTATTTATTTTTGGCTGCTTTGGGTCTTCGTTGCTGCGCATGGGCTCTCTCTAGTTGCGACGAGTGGGGGCTACTCTTCCTTGTGGTGCGTGGGCCTCTCATTGCGGTGGCTTCTCTTGCTGCAGAGCACGGGCTCTAGGTGCGTGGGCTTCAGTAGTTGTAGTACACGGGCTCAGTAGTTGTGGCTCGTGGGCTCTAGAGTGCAGGCTCAGTAGTTGTGGCACATGGGCTTAGTTGCTCCGTGACATGTGGGATCTTTCTAGACCAGGGCTCAAACCCGTGTCCCCTGCATTGGCAGGTGGATTCTTAACAACTGCGCCACTAGGGAAGTCCCACACTTAGCTTTTAATTGTCAATTTTTGTTGTTGTTGTTTCACTGAAGTATAGTTGATTTCCAGTGTTGTGTTAGTTTCTGGTGTACAGCAAAGTGATTCAGTTAGACATATAAATACATATTCTTTCTCATATCCTTTTCCATTATGGTTTATTACGGGATATTGAATATAGTTCCCTGTGTATACTGAAATACTTTAAACAGCCAACAGAGTTAAACACACGATGCTGGGCTCGGTCGTTTGTCGTTAGATGTGGCAACACTCCCACCAGAACCTCTGCATCCGTGACCTTCCGTCTTCCTTTCTGGCATAAAACATTTCACAGAATCCCCAAACTGGGTTAAAATGAGAAACACTTTTGCCATATACTAATGTGACTTTTATAAAATGTGAAAACCCTGGGAAGGGTTTTGTTTCTAAATGCCATTTGGCTTTCTTTAGTTCACAAGTCCTCATTTATAACTCTATACATATGCACACCTCATTAGGGAGGAGCGTCTGCGCGGGCCGAGGAGGAAGAGGCATTTTGCCTTCTGTTTCAGGCATGTCAGGAAGGACTGGCTGGTTTTACTTGTCCATCCTTGGTTCTCCCCATCCTTAAGTGGCTGTCTGCTACCACGGGACCCCTTCCTCAGTCCCACTGACCCGTACGGAGGAGGGATGGCCTGGGAGGGTGTTAGGAGGTAGAGTCAAGGTCCAGAACATCCAGCCAGCGGCTTGATGGACTGAACAGTAACAGGTGACACGTCCTGTCCCTGGTCCCTCTACCCACAGCACGGGTCCAGGGTGAGGAGGCGTGGCCTGGCAGGGCAGCTGAAAGTGGCTGCAAGGTTTTAGGTGACCGCGTGCCCATAGTGACCTGAGTTCCCGAGGTCTTCAGACAAAGCCTGAGCTGACCACGGGTGCTAGTTGTCAGGCCCCAAAGTTCTGCTCCAGTGAATTTATTCTATTTTAAAGTGGTTTGAGGGACTTCCCTGGCAGTCCAGTGGTTAAGACTCTGCACTTTCACTGCCAGGGGTCTGGGTTCGATCTCTGGTCGGGGAACTAAGATCCCACAAGCCATACAGCGTGGCCAAAATATAAAGTAAAATAAAGTGATTTGAGAATTACGTCTCATTCTTAGGTTCAAAACCAATGTTGATGTTATAAGAATATTGATATTATTTTTCCTATTTTCCTCCATCCTTTAGAGAGAATGGTTTCCCAGACTTGACTTTGTCTTGAATCTGACATTGGTAGAGGGTGGAGGCACCCTTGTACCTAAGCTGGACGAACATCTCGAGGTGTGGGCTGTTGGCTTTGGGAGGGGACGTGGAGCTGAGAGCGTGTCCAGCTGCTGTCACTTTAGGGCTGCACGTGCGTGAGACTTTGGTATCGTCATTGATGGATGAGCCCCAGCATGGGGCTGGCACCTCTGGCCCAGCGGTGTCAAGCCTCCAGGATTTTCTTGCCTCTCCTGACCTTCATCAGCTTTTCTTAGCATTAGGTAGAGCTGCTGCAGGACACAGAGGAGAGAGCTTAGGATTGGGTGTCAAGAGACTTGGGCTCGGAAAGCGTGATATCAAGTCCTGGCCTTGTCCTTCCCTAGCTCAGCAACCTTGAGAGTTTTCCCACCTGTGGTACGGAAATGAGGAGTCCTGCCTCTCGGGGTTGGGTCAAGTGAAATATCGAACCTGGAAAGATTTGGGAAAGGAGTCTAGTCCTTTAAAAATGAATGTTTGCTAAATTTAGTGCATGCCTCTTCAGATGTAATTGGAGGGTGGTTAAAGGACTAAGTGCAAGGAATTAAGATTTTGGCAATTTATTTATCTTTGCTTATACCCCCTGTGTACATAAAGCTAACTCCATACTTAGGACCTAGACTTGTGGTCTTAGTAGACCCATGCTACTGATATCTGGAATCTTTGTTATGTCACCCATTTGTTTTACTTAACAAACCCTTACGTAGCTCTGACCAGGTGTCCACAAGTACTAACTTAGTCTCCCGACCCCCTGTGGAAGCAGGCACTTTGTGCTGCAGCACGGAGCCTGGCGTACACTGAGGCACCGTCCGTGTCACGTCCTCACCATTTCCTTCCTGTGTGAAGTGTGTAGGGCTGCCTTTCGTTATTACCATTTATAAACAAGGAAACAAGCCTCAAAGAGGTTTCAGTAAACTGGAAAAAGAGCAGGACCCTGTGGGGCTCCTGGGCACAGAAGCCTTTCCATCCCCCGTTTCTTGTTTGTAGACAGGACTCCAGCCTCCATGACCTTTCCTGAGTTCCAAAGGGCAGGTTCAAACAGTTGCTGAGCAAAGGAAGAGCAGCCAAGAAACCACCTGAGGCAAGATTAAAGACCAGAGAAGCTCATTAAGATTAGAAGAGGGGAGCTTCCCTGGTGGCGCAGTGGTTGGGAGTCTGCCTGCCGATGCAGGGGACGCGGGTTCGGGGCGGGTTCGTGCCCCGGTCCGGGAAGATCCCACATGCCACGGAGCGGCTGGGCCCGTGAGCCATGGCCGCTGAGCCTGCACGTCTGGAGCCTGTGCTCCGCAATGGGAGAGGCCACAACAGTGAGAGGCCCGCGTACCACAAAAAAAAAAGATTAGGAGAGGACCACCTGAGACCGGATTAAAGGAGTGCAGGCCCCACACACACTCCAGTCTTATCAGCACCTCCACCCTTGAACTGTTGCTATAAAACCCCTCATCAAATCCTCCTGGGTTGGGGACACATAGGTTTTCAGGGCAGGAGCCTGCTGTGTCCCCCTTTGCCTGACAAAGCAATAAAGCTATTCTTTCCTACTTCACCCAAAACTCTGTCTCCGAGATTTGACTCGACACTGGTGCACAGAGGCCAAGCTTTTGGCATTAAACTCAAAGGCAGTTCATAAGAGTCAGAAATGAGGGACTTCCCTGGTTGGTACAGTGGTTAAGAATCCGCCTGCCAAGGCAGGGGACGCGGGTTTGATCCCTGGTGTCCAGGAAGATCCCACATGCCACGGAGCAACTAAGCCCGTGCGCCACAACTACTGAGCCTGCGCTCTAGAGCCCGCAAGCCACAACTACAGAGCCGGTGCGCCTAGATCCTATGCTCCACAACAAGAGAAGCCACTGCAATGAGAAGTCCACGCACGGCAATGAAGAGTAGCCCCCGCGCGCAGCAACGAAGACCCAACGCAGCCAAAGATTAATCAATTAATTAATTAATTAAAGAAAAAAGAGTCAGAAATGAGCTCATTTAATGCCTCTTCTCCTCTCATTCCATAAAAGCGAGAGCCTGCCTTGCCACCCCTCCAGGTCTTTGGTGCTAAAAAATTAGTGATGTTCGGAAATCTTAATGAAGCAGGACCCAGCACGCTTCCTCTTCTCCAGCACTGGAGATGTGGGCTTTATTACTGAAGTAATCCAAATTAGTGAACTCGTAGCAAGTGTCAGTCTCCTTCTCCCTGGAAATTTGCTGCACATGGAGTTAACGGTGTTGGATCATTGGACTTACGATCTCAACAGACTTACATTTCTTAGCTTTGAAATCTTAAGAGTTATTGAATCTAAGACAGGATTTCAAATAATAATCTCATATTCTAAATTAATATCTTTTCAGACCAAAATACAGTTGAAAATGGAAAAGCTGTCTTCCACTACCAAGGGGATTTGTGAACTAGAAGATTTCCATTACAGGGAGGAGAGAAGACGGCCCCCCCTGTTCCACACGTGGCCCACAGCCTATTTTTGTAAGTAGTTCTTTCTGCATTGATTTTCAAGGGTAGGTTATGAGAGCATTTGGTGTCATTTAGATCTGGCCCTCTAAGAAGTTGACAGGCTTTGAAATTCAACTGAAGAGGATCCATTGGGAAGGAAGGAGATGAGGACGTCTTAGAGGAGTGTTTCTTCTTGCCTTTAATTACCTACTAATCAGCAAAGAATATTAAATGTAATTAGAGACCCATGAAGCAAGTTGCCATTATTAGCCCTTTAAGGCCAACGGGGAGAATGCACTTTGCCTCCTCTGTAGAGGCAGAAATCTCGTTTTTGTTTTTCAAGAAGGATGGGTTTTTGCTTTTTGTTTTGTTTTATTTAAAAAGTACATGGGGGGGGGGTCCCTTCAGCCCGCCCCATGGAAGAAGACTGCTGGGAAAACAAGCTCCATTACTGAAATAAGCTGTGAGGTAAGGGCCGTTTTTTTGCTTTATTAGTTTAAAAGAAGGACTAAGCTATTTGATGTTGCTCTGAGACTTAAATAAGGGGGAAAATCACCTAATGTAACGTGTTTATGGAACACCGTCAGTTTGAGGTCAGTCTGCTATGTATAATGATTGCCAGTTCCTAAGAGTCGAGTGGAAAGGTAACAGGTACTTTCTAATTTCATGACACTTGTTTACCATGTTATGTGATTCTGATCTGCACTGGTTGGAGCCCTTCTTCCTCTTGTGCTGTCGCTGACTCTAGCTTTTAAGGAGGAGCTTTGCAAAGTCCCTGGCTGTCCAGTGGTTAAGACTCAGTGCTTTCACTTCGGAGGGTGCGGGTTCCACCCCTGGTCTGGGAATTAAGGTCCCGCAAGCTGCGCAGCGTGGCCAAAAAAAAAAAGTGGCGGGTCTTCCCTAGTCAAGGGTACCCCCTTGAATGCCACTGTTCAAGGACGGCTCGCGTTCCTTTCAGACGAGGTCTCCCGCAAGCTCTCCGACATGTACGGCCGGGAGCTCCGCCTGAAGCGCACCGTCGTGGAGCAGCTGGCGCACACGGCCGACCGTGACCTGGCCCTGAGCTACCTGTCCATGTGGCTGCACCAGCCCTACCTGGAGGGCGACAGCAGGCTGCTTCTGGAAAGCATGCTGCTTGAAACCGGGCACCGAGAGCTGTGACCTCCCAACGCGGCTCCGCGCTCCTCCAGGCTCTGGACCTCAGCTTCTGCAGCTCCCACGGCGGACGGTCTTTCGGGTGGGCCCTGTGCCGCACCCCAATCACGCCCTGTGTCGCACCCCGGGGTCATGGCCCCTGCCGCAACCCGGGATCACACCCTGTGCTCTGGCACAGCCACCCACTGACCTTAGGATCTTCCAGACCTGATCATTTCACCAGCTCTGCGGTTATCACTGCTGCCTGCCATCCACCACTCAGCGTCATCTGCACCTATTGTGAATGTGTCACTATGAAGACTTCTGCCCGAAATAAATGAGTTCCTCAACAGAATGACTAAGTGATCTTGTTCTTGTAAATTAGGTGTATTTTACATAGATTACATTTATTTAGAAAATCCCTGGTTTAATATTTTTGCGTACTGTTTAAACTGCGGGACCATATTAGTTTTATAATCACAACTAATCTTTAAAGTACTGTAGAGTCACTGAGCAAAGACCAGCATCATGGAAATGAAAACTGCCTACCAAAAAATTACCCCTATTTTTGTACTGAGGCTGTGACAGGCCAAGTGAAGTGTCTTCCCTGTCATTCTCTGGGCATAAATCCTGTAGTTCGGCAATATTTGCAACCAGGTATCCAGGGTCAGTCCTGCCTTTGCTCCCCAGAAACAGAAATCTAAGAAACTTCATGCTGTATGATACAGGATGTAGCCTCATGAAAATGAGCTTCTAGCATCCTATGCAAAGAAAGAAAATATTCCCAAAATAAAAGACTTTATATATCATGGGAATGTATTTTGAGTGAAAGGATATCTCACTGTGTAAGTTGGCATAGCCAAAGCATTTAAAGGCAACATGTCTTAGAATTTCTCTTTCCTTTGCAGTATTTATTAAAATCTAACCATCAGAAAAGCAGCCTGTCAGATGTCCTGCAGTCTGGAAACCGCCTGGTCAGCATTCGGCAAAACTGGCACCCTGCCCTCTGCTTCCTGCAGCTTAGACAGCAGGCTGCAGTCCTGAGCCAGACAGGCGGGACGGGGCCCTCCGAGGCACGAGGTCAGTTTTATGTTTGGGGTGGGGGGTGGTACTTAAAGGACAAATGCTCTTCAGAGGAGACCCTGAAGAATTTCTAGCCCTTTCTAGGACATTTCCTGTGTTCGTGATGCCTCGTCCTCGGACACCCAGGTTGCCCAGAAGAACTAATGGAAACGATCAATGCTGCTGATGCCAAAACCCCACCTCTGTGTACTAGCACTGAATTGAATCTCAGAGACAGAGTTTAGGGTGGAGTAGAAAAGAATAGCTTTATTGCTTTGCCAGGCAAAGGGGGCCACAGCGGGCTAATGCCCTCAAAACTGTGTGTCCCAACCTGGGGTGGGGTTGCTGATAAGGATGAGAGTGTGTGCAGGGCTCTCGTTCCTTCAGTCCAAATATCATCTGGCATCAGGTGGTATCATCGAACTGTGGCCTCTCTGGAATAAAGAGTGCTTCATCAAGTAGTTAAAGTCTTCTATTTGTTGGGGGTTTTAGATCTGCAGAAGCGCTCGAAGGTATTGTTATGTGTATCCCTTGAGGAGGAACCAGGACCCTGCCCTAAGGCTGCACTATTGTTTCTTTTTCTTTCTTTTTTTTAGATGTTGGGGGTAGGAGGGTTTTTTAAAATTAATTTATTTATTTATTTTGCTGTGTTGGGTCTTCGTTTCTGCACGAGGGCTTTCTCTAGTTGCAGCGAGCGGGGGCTACTCTTTGTTGCAGCGCGCAGGCTTCTCATTGAGGTGGCTTCTCTTGTTGTAGAGCATGGGCTCTAGAGTGCAGGCTCAGTAGTTGTGGCGCACGGGCTTAGTTGCTCCGCGGCATGTGGAATCTTCCTGGACCAGGGCTCGAACCTGTGTCCCCTGCATTGGCAGCCAGATTCTTAACCACTGAGCCACCAGGACCACTGAGCCACCAGAGAAGTCCCTAATGCCACTTTTTTTTTTTAAGCAGATATTCATTTTTAATTAATTAATTAATTGTTTGTTTTTGGCTGTGTTGGGTCTTCGTTTCTGTGCAAGGGCTTTCTCCAGTTACCACAAGCAGGGGCCACTCTTCATCGCAGTGCGCGGGCCTCTCACTATCGCGGCCTCTCTTGTTGCGGAGCACAGGCTCCAGACGCGCAGGCTGAGTAGTTGTGCTCATGGTCCTAGTTGCTCCATGGCATGTGGGATCTTCCCAGACCAGGGCTCGAACCTGTGTCCCCTGCATTAGCAGGCAGACTCTCAACTACTGCGCCACCAGGGAAGCCCAGCACTGTTGTTTCTTGACTGCTCCTCCCTTGTCTCTGCATCCCCTCCGTTCCCTGATTAGCGACTGTTTGAACCTGCCCTTTGGAACTCGGGGAAGGCCATGGAGGCTGAACGAAACCAATTTCCTACAAACAAGAAATGGGTGACATGGAAGGACTTGTGCCCAGGAGTCCCACAGGGTCCTGCTCCGTTTCACTGCAAAGGACAAGTGAATGAGCCAAGTGTCCAGTGGCATTAGCCCAGGGGTCCCTCACACAACGGAAGAGGCATCAGATTGATGGAAGAGCTCTCGGCTGTTGAGTTTGCTGAGTTCCAAAGTCATTACACAACGAAAGGACAATTTCTATCTGAAAGGAACAATGAAGCCATTGGAGAACCCATATTGGACTTCTAAGCATAGTGGATTGATCACCAAATATCTCCTCTGCCTCTGGAAATCTTGTGAAATAGACAGTAAAGAAATATTAACAGGTAGAATCCACAAAAACAGAACTGGGTGGGGGAAGCAGTTCAAGATGAATTCATGACAAGTACATTTAATGAAAACTAAAAAAAATTCCCTCTCTCCCTCTTTCCAGGAAACACAAAAGCTTAGACAAACCATGAAAGTAATCACAAGGTACCGAACACAGGGCTTCCCTCGTGGCACAGCGGTTGAGAGTCTGCCTGCCGATGCAGGGGATACGGGTTCGTGCCCCGGTCTGGGAAGATCCCACATGCCGCGGAGCGGCTGGGCCCGTGAGCCATGGCCGCTGAGCCTGCGCGTCTGGAGCCTGTGCTCCGCAATGGGAGAGGCCACAACAGTGAGAGGCCCACATACTGCACAAAAAAAAAAAAAAAAATTAAATTAAATTTAAAAAAAGTTAAATTCGGGAATTCCCTAGCTGTCCAGTGGTTAGGACTCTATACTTTCACTGCCATGGCCCAGGTTCGATCCCTGGTCGGGGAACTAAAATCCCACAAGCCACATGGCGCAGCCAAAAAAAAAAAAAAGTTAAATTCTATCTCCCTGTGGCTGTCACTGTCGTACCCGAATCCCTACATTAAAAAGTCACATGGGGGCTTCCTTGGTGGCTCAGTGGTTGAGATTCCGCCTGCTGATGCAGGGGACATGGGTTCGTGCCCCAGTCCGGGAAGATCCCACATGCTGCGGAGCGGCTGGGCCCGTGAGCCATGGCCGCTGAGCCTGCGCGTCCGGAGCCTGTGCTCCGCAACGGGAGAGGCCACAACAGTGAGAGGCTCGCGTACTGCAAAAAAAAAAAAAAAACAACAAAAAAGGTACCGAACGCAGCACAGCTGTGAACAACAGTGCATGTCATCAGTGATAACGTGACCTCTGTTGACCAACCACTCATGCTATTCACCAAATATTCCCAGACTCCTGCCTTCCCGGCCAGTGGAAAGCCTGCACTTCAGTGCCCTCAGGGTTGGGTGGGACCGTGTGGCCACTGAAGTGCCTCTCGTGGTGGGTCTAACCTCTCCCGGAGCTCTCTCCCTCTGGTGGCGCCACCAGCAGTGCTTGAGATGTGGCTGCCCCTGCTGCGTCCCCCACCGACCTCTGAGTGACATGACTTGTGAGCAGGAGACACACCCCTTTGTTGTTTCAAGCTGCTGAGGTTTTTCAGAGCTGTTACTACCACCTCTCCAGACTGACCCGAAGCAATTTTAACCACTCTAGGGGGAGGCGTTTGGCTGGTCCTCCTTTGGTATTGATTCTCCGCTTCATTTAAGTGTTACCTGGCTATGGCTACCAGTTTAGGAGGAGGTTTCAGAGCCTTTTTTGCAGCAAGGTGTGGCCAAGGACCAGTGAGATGTGAGCAGAGGCCTTGTGTGCATCTCCCAGATCACAACCCTCACAGGCTGAGCGTGCTCCTTGGCTCCTTCTCTCTGCAGGGGATGGAGCAGACACACAGGGCAGAGAACCTTGAGACCTCTGGGAAGAGGGCCACCCTTGGTGCGGAAGTGACCTGGGTCTGGACCACTTCTGGGGCAGAGCCACTCACCTCCCTGAATGCCCACTGGCTCACGTTTTTACTTGAGAGGTGCCATGCTCTGGATATGTCCCCCCAAGTTCGTGTGTTGAAGTCCTAACCCCCACGCTCCAGGCCCCCAGGACTGGACCCCCAGTGGTTTCGCACAGTCCTGGGTTCCCCAGAAGTGCCCCTGAGTCCACAGGATGTGCTGAAACCGAGCGGGGCCCTGTGGGGCTCCCGAGCATGGAGGCTTCTTGTCCCCCGTTTCTTGTAGGCAAGACTCCAGCCTCCATGACTGCCCCTGAGTTCCAAAGGGCAGGTTCAAACAGCTGCTAATCAAGGGAGGAGTGGTCAAGAAACCACCGGAGGCGAGATTACAGGGACCCGGGAAGCTCATCAAGGCTAGGAGGCCCTGCGCCTGAGACCCAGCACCCCCTCATCTTGTCAGCAACCCCGCCCTTGGGAGGTATTGTTATAAAACTCCTTATCAAATCCTCCCGGGCTGGACACATAGTTTTCCAAGGCAGGAGCCCACTGTGTCCCCCTTTGTCTGGCAGAGCAATAAAGCTGTCCTTTTCTACTTCACCCAAAACTCTGTCTCTGAGATTCGATTGGGCACCAGTGTACAGAGAAGCTGAGCTCCTGGCATCAGTGCCACGGCCCGGCTCTCCCGAGCAGTTGTGGTTTGCTCATTCCATCCTGCAGGGACGCCCGCCCTTCTGTTCCTGTTGGAGCCGCTTTGATATCAAGTTAGAGGACAGGAAGACACCCCCAGTCACTTGAGAGGGCTGTAGGCAATGTGGCCCCCCAAGAATAAAGCCCGCCCCTCCACAGCAGGCCTGGCGGGAGCACAGCACCAGGGGGTGCAGCCCACGACCCGCAGCTCCGCCTGCCCAGGGTCTCTGCTGACAGTCTCTGCCAGCGGGGGCAGAGGACAGCTGTGCCCTCTTGATGCTGTCGTCTGAGTGTGGGCAAATGGCCCTCCCTTTCTCTCCCTGTAATAGAGCCAAGGAAAACATTCCAAAAACAGAGAGATCTTGATAAGTGGCTTTACACGTGGGACATCAAAGGACTGGGGGTCCCATCCCTGTGCCTCACTTTCCTCATCCATAAAGTGTCACTAGAAACAACTTTCTTTCCTATTTCCCAATACAATGCTGCCCAGATGGCAAGCTTACATATTTATTTTTTTATTGAGCCCAAAAGAAGCTTCTAGTATGGACCAAGTCTGGTGAAAGAGCAGCCTATCACCGAAGAGAAAGGGGGCATCGTTTTTTGGAACTGGGGAGCAGGGGCGATTCAAGAAACAGTGTAGTGGTATTAACTGCAATAGTGGTCAAAAGCTCCTAGGAGTTAGATGTATCGGGAATTGGTTATCAGGTAACGTATCTGCCATTATTACAATGAGCAAGATGTAGAAAAAGGTAGATGGTGGGGTAGAAAGACATTATTCTTTATAAATAAAATGTTCACTTGTGTCAGTATTCACATTAGAAAAATAAACATTCCTTGACGTAGACCTCCAGGTAAAATACATACAAATCTAGGACTGCGGTTCTGGCTCCATTTCACTGAGAGGGCTCCATCTCCACGGTTTCCAGAGGAACCCCTTCCGGGGGGCCCGCCTGCAGGGCAGGCCCCACTGTGTCGGTCACTATGACAATGTCCCCCTCCCCAGACACTACAGAGCCTGGATGGGACAAGATACGCCCATCAGTAGTCTGGATAAATATCTGCTCCTGTCGCTGGGACGGCAACGTGGTGCCCCCACTGGCATTTTCGAAAGCCATGGCTTCCCTGACGGCAGTGATGCCCTCCAGCTCCCTCCGGTCAGCGTGTGTCTCGGTCCCGCAGGGCGACTGGTCCAAGTCCCCCGCGTGGCCTGTGAGGCCCCCTTCAGGACCCAGCAATCCGCCCCGGCTGGGTTGAGGCCCCGGCTCGGACGTGGTGCCGTAGGCATAGCCGGCTGGCATGACGTCCACGGACCATGCTTTCTCCTGCGGCGGGGCCGAGGCCTCTGGAAGCAGGACCTCGCCAGGGCCGGACTGCGGGCTGCTCAGGTGGGAGCCGCACACCTCGCGGAGGCTTCCGGCCTCTGCATTTCCAGGCCGGCCAGGCAGCAGGGCCATCGAGGTGCCGCAGAGAGCCCGGCTTCCCAGGCCGTCCCCAGCATCCTGTTCTGACGAGTGTTCCTGGGCCTTCTCCCCAGAGGACGCTGCCACCTGGTCCTGGGCCAGAGGCCCTGGTTCTCCTAACTGAGTATAAACCCCCAGCCCACAGGCTTCTCGAAACAAGAGAGCAGGGTCTGCAGACCCACTCCTGGCGGCTGAGTCAGCAAACGCTTTCAGCTGCTGGCCCGCCTGTGCTGTGCTGCTGTCGAGCTCAGAAACCGGCATCGTGGGACTTTCTTCAGGTGGGTGAGACGTGCCCCCATTTACTCCAGGGGCAAAACCTAAACAGTTGGGAAAAACAGACAATCATTTGTGTACTGCTATGGCCAGTCACTGTACTCACTATCCAAAACAAGCTAGTCCCAAGTAATTTTCTTGCCCCAAAAATGAAAACATAAACCCTCCTTGTTACTTGGTAGCTTCCAAGAATGGATGAAATTAAAAGAGGAAACTCAGACTAGTTAGGGGAGAAGGGCTGTGTTCCAAGCAGGTGCCAGAGGGCTTTCATTGTTCTCAATGAATAAATCTGCCCTCCCCTCCGGAAGAATTAAGTAATAAGTTCTAGAATGGAGAATGCCTCTTTAAGTTAGAGACTTTAGGATCAGGCAAGGTATCAGGCAGCCCTGATAAGATTTTAGAAAGTTACATAATCATTCTCAGTATGCCTGCCATACATTTGAACTGTCTCATTGATCAGTTCTGGCTAGGCGAAATAAAAGCTAGAACATGTCTCATTTTCTTTTTTCTTTTTTTTTTTTTTGCGGTACGCAGGCCTCTCACTGCTGTGGCCTCTCCCATTGCGGAGCACAGGCTCCGGACGTGCAGGCTCAGCGGCCATGGCTCACGGGCCCAGCCGCTCCACGGCATGTGGGATCTTCCCGGACCGGGGCACGATCCTGTGTCCCCTGCATTGGCAGGTGGACCCTCAACCACTGCGCCACCAGGGAAGCCCCATGTCTCATTTTGGAACGTTAACTCTCAGCTGGCACTTAGAGCCAAGTCTCACGAAAGCCAAGCCGTGGACTTGGTGTGTCCTTGGGACCTGTCCCTGGTCTCAGGTCTGCCTAACTTCTTGGGACCCCCGCCAGGTACAACCGACTCAGTACCACAAGGCAGCTCTTCGTTTCAAGAAAGTACCCAAGAAAACCCCAAAGACCCCAAGACTCATGGGGAATAAACATGGAACCACAGAACACTGAGAGGTTGGGGTAAAACTCTTGAGAAACCAGAGGGTTCTCTGAGATGTGGCCACAGGGGCACCCACCCGAGCAGCAGGCCTCTGAGCCCCAGGGTGCACCCCGCAAAGAGTGTTTTACCCGCACTGGCAGCTGGGGCACACAAGGCCAGGCTCTGCAGGCCTCCACCGTCGGCAGGATACTCTGTGGTGTCCTGGGGCACAGTTTCTCTTCTGGTCCTTTTCACTGAGGCCAGCCTGTCCTCTGCGGTCTAGGAAGAGAAGATGCAACCAGCTAAGACTCAGGCATACTGAGAATGATTATATAACTTTCTAAGAGAAGAGAAGGTGCAACCAGCTAAGACTAGGGAGAAACAGGCCACCTTGCACCTTTTCTTCCTGGAAAAGTGTGTGAGTTGAAGAGATCCAACCCCAATAGTGCCATGTTGAGCAGACAGTAGCCGGGCGCCCCTCACGGCCACGCCCACCTCATTCTCCCTCTTCTGTGGGCCGGCACTCTCCAGGTCCTCCCAGTCGTCCTCTCGGCTGCTGCGCTTGGGGGGAGTGCAGTCCGTGCGTATTTCTTTTTTCCTCAGGAATTCTTCCGTGATTCCTAAGGACTCAGCAACCTGAGCAGAAAGGGGCCCATAGAGACGCTCCACTCAAAACACAAGATTCGGAATCATGTCAGCACTTACGAACAAAGGGCTGAGTTTAAATCTATGAAGTCCCTTGGTACAGCAAGGTGCCACCTAAACAGTGGGAAAAATGAAGATAAATTGTCATCACAAGCTTCATAATGTTAGTCTGACACCATGGTACCTTTCTTGCCCATTATTCCTCCTTTTCTGAATTCTCACTGGTATCTTCAGAAAGACAATCCTGCCTATTCTGGGACCAGATCTCCTTTCCCAGTTGGTGGAAAGGATGTGGGTTTGAGAGCCACAGCTGGACCCCAGCACCTCTGCTCAGAACCTGGGTGACCTTGGCAGCCACCTACCTGCTAAGTCTCCTTATGAGGAAGACCACAGTTGCCCTGAAGGGACTTTGTAAAGATTAGATTAGACTCCCTATGCAAAACCTATGTAAAGCACTGGATGTTAAGGTAATAACCAACAGCCACCATCACTGATACCTGGACAGCACAGAGACCACCACGGAGCAGGCGAGGGGTGGGGAAGGAAGGGCGGGCAGCAGGGCAAGGTCAAGCTGGAGAACAGGGGTCGGCTAGCTTAGTGCCCAACAACCTGACGGTGTCCCCTGCCAACAGAGCCACCGTCTTCGCTCCAAAGAGGCTGCGTCACATCCCGAACTGCCCACAAAGGGTCCCAGTGAGCATGCACAGCATTCGTGCACGTCCTGTCTGCTCCGTAACAGGATGGTACCCACACCGGCTTAACCGACAAGTTTATAAACAGGTAGGTGACCACTGCCAACCGGGGCATCTATGGGAGGCCTAGCAAATAATCCATTGCATTTTAAAAATATATGATTTAAGAAAATAAAACACAAGAGTTTATTAGGTTATATTAAATATTGAATTTGTATAAAACTAATGATCATGACCAAAAAAAACCCCAAAAAACAAACCCCAAAAAACCCATGTGTTATATTACAGTGTAGATAAGACTTCTTGCTACAGAGTAATTGCTCTGTACTGAGAAAACACTCACCTTTCCAGTCACAGACAGGCAGCTCCATCGTCAGTGCAATCACATGTTAGGGGCAGTCAGAGTCGACATTGCCTAAGCAGTCTTCATTGTTGTGTGGGTCATTTTTTAGTAAAGCCGACACCACTGATTTACATTCTGACCTACCTACTTACGTACCTGTATTCACTAGCTGGTCGTATTGCTTAGATCCCGCATGTAACTGATGTTCTACCGCATTTGGCTTCCTCTGACTTACCTCCCTCAGCATAATGCCCTCCAAGCCCATCCGTGTTGTTCAATAGTCTGGCGAAACCAGAGTATTACAGCCCCGGCACGTGAGAGCCGGAAAAGCCCGTGAACTCAGCGCTGCCCTTTGGCAGAGGGGTGGAGGGTGCAGGGACTTGCCGGGAGTCAGTGAGCTGCTCGGTGGAGGCGCAGACCTGAGTCTCCGTGCAGGACACAGTGAGAGGCCCCTGGGTGACCTGACCACGGGCCACACTCTGCCCAGCAAAAGGTTTGATCCGAGACAAGTAAATCCTCATCAGTTCATGACATATTTTTGTCAAGGACCCAATATAGCTAAAGGCAATGACACTGAAATGAGAATTCTGTCGACACAACCGCAAAAAATAACTACTGGTCCCTGTGTAACTCAGCCCTTTGCAAACACCTACACACTGAAGAAAGACACAGTCTATTAACTGTGACCATCGGTGAGTGGGAGGATTATGGGTGTTTGCAATTTTCTTTTAGCTTATCTGCATTTCCGAGTTTTCTGAAAAAAGCATGTATCGCTTTTATATTAAGAAAAAAACCCTGCACTTGACGGTAGAAAGAGCTAGAAGAAGTTGACTGGGAAGATGTCACTACTAAAATTAACATCCTCCTTTTTTAATGGACAGCCTTCTTTTGGCTATAAGAGCGAGTCTCTCTTGTGAGCTTGTTACCTTACTGTTGTTTATTTCCAGAGAACAGGGACCAGAGCTATGGAGGTAATCTTGACACATTTTCTTAACCATTTTATGCAACTCTTCAAATTCCTTGTACACAGCTGGGAAGAAAGGTTTTGCTAGATGACATTTTTCAACCTTAGTGAAGATAAAGATGACAAAAAAAAAAAATGTTTAAACCCAAGGCAATGAAATGGAAAATACAGAGAGAAATCTGAAAGAGGGAAGGACTCAAGTTCCTCAGCCCTCAACAGCCATGAACACAGGCACTGCCTTCGCTCCCCAGCGAGAGCCTATGTGTGCCCAGCATTGTGCTCGGCGGGGCACCAGAATGGGCCTGGGAGAAGCAGCCCAGGAAACAAACCAGCCCAGGTGAGGGCCACCAGAGGATGGTGGCCAGGGGAGCGGTACGGGAAGGCAGAAAGGCCCTGAGGACGAAAACGGGCACATTCCAGGGCCTGCAGGCCAGGGAGGGCCAGGCCTCCGCTCCTCGGGGCGCCTCCAGGGAGCGTGGGTGCCGGCGGTGAGGCCGCATCTCGGAGCGGGCTCATCGGGGGCAGAGCTGCAGTGGAGGAGGCTGGCAGGGTGGGTGGGTGCCAGGAGAAAGGTGACTGTCACTCCTCCCACACAAAGTGAAAACAGTCACGGAGTCCACGAGCGGCCTGCCTGAGAGCCGTGTGCTGGGCATCCGGGCAGGACCGGCTGGCTCACTTTAGCTCTGTCCTGGGGGAGGGAGAGGATTCCCAAGGGCCTGGCTCCTTCTAAGTAAATATGAAGGACGCCTTTCTAAATAACTTCAAATCATCCCCTCAATCACTTAGAAACACTAAGGAGACTCACCTTCATCAGAAGAAATTCAGACACGGTCACGACCTGAGCCAGCAGAGGCAGAGCCAACTCCACTAGATCCTCCCGGTCACACTGGTGGAGAAACTACCAGAAGAAAGCGTTTGACATCTTTGAAAGCATGGAAAGAATTTCCCAGCAGCCAACGAGTTGTTGTAGCAAAGAACACAGAAGGCAGAAAGTTCCCTAAATTCTCAGTGATTATGGGCCTCTCGACTGTAAACGTCCTGCCTTGTTAAGTAACACACTTGCTCACCCACTGACAAAGCCCCGCGGTCAACACTGGGTTCAGAGTCTGGCTCCCGCGCGACAGCACTGAGCGCGTGGTGGGCGCTAGGCCCTGGAGAAGGACACAGCGGTGGGGAAAACGTGCTTCCTGCTCTCCAGGGCTCACCAACTAGTGCCCGAGACAAAAATGCAAGCAAATCCCAGCCAGGGGACCACCACCAAAGCACACGTACAGGCAGGACAGAGGGAGACTAGGACCCAAGGTGGGGGGGGAGGGGGGGAGAGGATGCAGGGAAGGCACCATCCTCAGTCCTCAGGATGGGGGAGGGGTGAGTGAAGGGGGAAAAGAGGAGTCATGGGTGCCTCTGGGCGCCCAGCTGAGCACCCGGGCAGCTCCCTGATAATAGGGGGTGGGGCACGAAGCCAGCCTGTGGGCTCTGGCAGGATGTGGAGGGCTCTACAGGACAGCAGGTGGGGATGCCTGAAATCAGCTCTGAAGCTCGGGAGCGGTCGGGACAGGAGTACAGGCGTGAGAGTCAGCAGACGGAAGGTGGTTTGAGAAACCAGGAGGATGGGTGAGATCCCCCAGGGAGGCACGAATGTCGGGGCGGAACCGACAAGTCCTAGAAACAGTCCTACAAGGCTCAGGGAGGTCCCGGGCTCAGGGTTTAGGAAGGGCCATCAACTGGGGGCTGCAAACCGGCAGAGGTTCCGAGGAAGCCACAGATGGTCATAAAACAGTCAAAAAGCAAAAGGAAAACCTTTTCATTTGCAAGATAAAAATGTCTAGTTGTGCCTTTCAAGAGCCCTTAGAGCAAAACGACCAGCTGGTTTCCAGCACTCAGGAGGCGTGAGAAGGTGGGCGTGTGGGGCATGGCCCCTCTGCGGCCTGGCCCCCATCCGGACGTTCAGGACACGCATCACAGCAGCAGAGAGGGCACCTCCTCCGTTCCCCGCTTCCAGCCCCGCTTCGCTGACCGTGCTGCCGCTGACTGCTCTGGCCGCCACCTCTCCCCTTGCACAGCGTCCCTGCTCAGCCAGGACAGGGCCCGATACTGGATGGACCCCCAGTTCCTGTGTAAATGAATGCCCGTTTCTGGGGAGACTCCCATTTGTAAGGTCAAGAGTGGTGCCGTTCGGAGCAGTCCTCGACTCTCCGTATGACAGGTGTGGCACTGTGAGTCAGGGTGACGTGTTAGGGTCGCCTCACTGGTCTCAGATCCAAATTCTGGATCCGCCACCGACCTGCAGGGTGACCTGGTACAAGTTACCAGCCCCTGTGAGGTTCAGGTTTCTCACCTAAGTGGAGCTACCACGGTCAGGGACTCAGTGAAACGAGGCACAGCAGCCACGCCGCTGCGGTGCCAGCGGGAAGCCCGTGTGTCGGAGCCGGGAGGCGGGGCTGCTGACAGCAAGCCACTCTTTCTGTGGCCAGTTGTCTCACTAACTCATCTCGTGCTCTCTCTTGCTGTTTTTCACTTCTTTTCTTTAAGATACTCATCCAGCCATTAGCAGGCAAATAAATACATCCTAGTCAAAGACAATTTGGGTAAATTTGGGTTTCCGCTTTTCTAAGCCAATCCAACTAAATTCGATAATCTTACTTTCAAGGGGGTGGAATGGAGATTCTAGAGTTCAAAACCTGAAATATGCTTTTATACCTTGAAACTTTTTACAAAAAAATAGAAAACCATTTCTGTTGTTTTCTAAACTGCTTCCATGAAAACACAGCTTATAATTATTCTAAAACTGAAAAAGGCAAGCAGCTCTATATTTAAGGTCATTTCAAACAGGTACACCTAGGAGTTATTTCAGATAATGCTGTCTTTGAATTTATTACACACTGCATCTAATTACACATCAGGTGAACTGCTTCGTTGACCTAAACTGGGTATTTTCCTTCTAAATTCAGAAACCTAATAGTGAACTGCCACATACCACGCCAGAGACACAGGTTTCAAGAACAGGGTTCTAAGAGCGACGCACCTCCAGGAGCCTGGTTCTGCTCCTTGCCGGGCCCCGTGCACACGCTGCCCCAACGCCCACCTGCGGGCCGACCGCTCCACTGTGCTCCAGGACGGCCGCGCTTGGCTCTGGGAGGGCCACGGAGCAGCCGCTTCTTCTAGGTCCAGGGTGTCTCTCTGATCCCAAAAGGGCTGAAAAACTTCCATTTTTTGGTTCAGACACCAGCGCCTCTTCAACGTCTACAGACTGACCATTCTAGACAGGGTTGCACACCCAAACAAAAATAAAATAATCATGCTTTATACACCATGATGAAAACCTTAAAGCAGAAAAATGTCAAGTCAAAAGCAAGGAACTTGCTAAATTCTTCTTCTTTGCATAATTAGGACACATTAACTATAATCAATGCATCTTACACGTAAACCAAGTATCCCTTTAAGACACCAGAGGAATACTACCCTGCAGGTCAGGGCTGACAAACCCTAACCCTGGGGTGTTGCCCAAAATGAAACAAAAGACTTTTCTGATGTCATTACCATCTTAAAAATTGACCTGAATTTTGTTAATTCATAATTTACCCATGACTTTTAGATTTTTAAAATTATTTTTTATTGGATATATTTCAAATACCATAAAATTCATCCTTTGGAAATATACAATTAGGTGGATTTTAGGATATTCACAAGGTTGTGTAACCATCACCACTATCTAATCCCAGAACAGCTGCATCATCCCCCAAAGAAACCCTACACATTATCACACATTCCTCCCTCCCCCAGACCCAGCAGCCACTAATGTACTTTGTCTCCATGGATTTGCACAGCTTTGTGAAGAGAATGGGGATCTAACACTATCTAGCTATTTCCTCATTCTGTGCCAATTCCCTCCTCCTCCGAAAATAGGAATAATACACCTACATCTCCCAGGACTGGTGGAAGGTTAAATACAAGGAAAGCTAGCACAAAGTGTGTCCTCTTAAAGAATTTTCCCTCCAAATCTTCATTGAAATGGAGCCTCAGGAGGAACGCCAGGTCTGCCTGTGGCTTTAAGCACCATGTGGCCATCCACGGCCGACTCAGGAGAGGAAACATAGTTCTGGTTGGAGGGAGCCGCTCTGGGACCCCACGGCCTCAAAGCCGTCTGGAGCAAGGCTAGGTGCCTAAATTCCAGAAGTCAGATAACCAGAAGCTGCTTTTGCTGTGGTGTAAGATTTCATTATTGAAGGAAATGGAAGGTGCCAGCCGGCCTGGTCATCCAGTTTGTCTGAGGCAGTCCTGGCTGTGCCTGCTGTCCCTTGGAATGATTAACAGTGCCCCTTTCATTCTCAGAATGTCCGGGTTTGGGTGACAGACTACATGGTCGTCCTGGTCCTACTACAACTTAAGAAAAGTCAGAGGTCTCTCGAAAGTCGGGCCCTTGCCAGCTGTGAGAGGCACAGAACCTCCTAGCAGAGGCAGCCGGGCCTAGAGTGCAGGCTTTGAGGTCAAAAGACCTGAGTCTAACCCCAGCCTGGGCAGAGTCCTAGGCGTGCCTCGACGGGGAGCCCGTCATCCCCTCTGAGCCCCACGCGCCTCGTCTCCTGTAGGGACTCCTGCACCTGCCTTTAGGGCTCCCGCAGGATTGAGAAAATGTATGCGATGCTCCTGCCCAAAGCAGGTGCGCAATAAATGTATTACTGTTATTACTATTCTTACTGAAGCTGCAAGGCGAGACAATACTTTTGATCCTAACACAGGGCTGTCCCACGGTTCCACGACTAGGTCTCACTCAGTACAGATCTCCTGGGCCCAGGAGGTGTCTGTTCAGGTCCCAAGGAGCGGATGTGAAAGCGCAAGCAGCCGCCGGCCTCAGCCCTCCTGCAGGAACCCCGTCCGCTGCTGGGAATGAGGTCGCCACAAGCAGGCAAACACGCATTTTCAACAGCTTCCAGGTCCCTAAAGTCACAGACTCCCATCAAGTAGTCACATCAATTCCAACGCCAGTTTCTCTACTTACCGTCTGAAAACTACGAATAACGAACAACAGCTGACACAAGTCAAAGGAGAAGGAAGGAAGCTTAAGACAACGTGGGATGAGGGCGGCCACAGAGGCTGCCGTTTGTTAAAGTGATCCAGCTGCTGTCTTTTAAATAACTGACCTACTGTACATGGCACACAAATGCTCACCACACATGCTGGGTAAGTTAACATTTCAGTAAATAAACGTTGACGTGGTGAGGCAAACTCACGGTGACTCGCATCTGCTTTGTCTGCTTGAGTTTCTGAAGGGGCAAAGCAAGGAGACAACACGGCAAGCAGACGTCTTACTGCGGACGCCCCAGGAAGCAGCCCTGTGGACTGGCGCCCCCCACTTGGACCTTCCCCAGGACCACAGTCATGTCAGCATCAGCCAAGAGTGCTTGCGATTAGTTTTACTGACCGAATCTACAGGACTGGTGCCTGCGTTCCCATCAGTAAACCGTCTGCACTGGACGGAAGACACACTTCTCCTCGATTATCTGGCAGCAGTGCAGACAACATAAAGTTAATTTAAGGATGATGGGCAGGGGACTTCCCTGGCGGTCCAGTGGTTAAGGCTCCGTGCTGCCAATGCAGGGGGGCGTGGGTTCGATCCCTGGTCGGGGAACTAAGATCCCACATGCCGCGCGGCGTGGCCAAAAAAAGATTAAAAAAAAAAAAAAAAAAAGGATGGGCAGGAATCAGGACGCTATCACCAGACAGAAACGTTACCTGCAGGCCACCCCGTGCTGAGCGGGCCCCTTCCTCACTTAGAAGAGCTGGCGTGGACAGCTCCTGGGATGCCAGGCTGGTGGCCCTGACCTCCGTAGGGCCCAGGATCATGCTCCCATTGGCTTTCTTAGACAGCAGCGTCTCAGGCTCCAGGTGGCCATGGCCTGGATTCAGTTTAAAGTGCCGGGCGAGCCCCCCCTTTCCTATATATGACTTTTCACAGGTCTGACACTTAAAAGTTTTGGGCCTCAGAGAGCAGCTCGATAAATCAAAGAGCGCCTGCCTTCCCCTGTGCTCTTCATCTTCCTCCATGCTCAGTTCTGAATAGTCGTCAGAGTCTGAGGGGTGACCATCGGCCAAATCCTCTGTTTTTATGAATTTATAATCTTTAGCTTTATACTTGGGAGGTCGAGATATCCGTCCAGAACGTGTTTTCACTTTTAAAGATTTTTTTAGTTTCTTGGTGCATTTTGTTTGCGAGTTGGAAATAAATAAATTTGCTGGACTGGATGAAACAGATGTTTCTGCTGGCGGGTCAGAGGCTGACAGAGGGGACAACGTGACGCCTTGTCCACTCAGGGCCTCAGAGGCCAAGACTCTCTTTGCAGGGACTGGTCGGAGGGCGAGCAGTGGCCTCTGGATGAACACCTGAATGGGAGGCTGAGGTGAGTGACTCAGGACACGTGGCTGTGGCCCGGTGCTCAGGAGGGGCTGCGCCCCGAGCAGCTGAGAGCTGGCGACGCTGAGCCCCAGCACGCTGCAGTGTCTCCCGAGCGGCTGGCTCGGCCTGGCTGTCTTGGGCTGGATGGTGGCCAGTGCAGGCATCGGCTTTTCCTGACCTTTTGTCTCTCCAGATGTAACCTTGACACAAATGGCTTCCAATTGCTTAAACACAGAAAGAGAAAAGAAGCACTATGCTTATCAACATTTCTACAATTTTACTCTCATCTTAAACCTACTGTTGAGATTTTTTTCTAACTTATACATCTTACTTAGAAAAAAGTCTATATAATGTATCTGTACTGTTTACAGTGGTGTTTCTCAACCTCTCTGCCCAGTCCACAGTAATCTATTTTACATCACACCCCTCGTGCTTACAGAAACATTTGCATATATAAACAAAATAAAAAGTTCATGCACTTACCATTCCTACATAAATGCCTTCTGATAGTATCTACTCTACATCACTTAAAAAAAAAAAAACCAGTCATGATCCACTAATGAGCTCATAAATATCCTTCTTTATAGTTTTACTATATGTGTATTAACTTGGAGTTCTTAGTACTCTAAATTGGACTCAATTCAATATGTGGCCTCTTTTTTAAAAGTTTTCAGTGAAATTCTGGAAACCAGAAAAGCCATAAAGAACTATGTAATTCAGGTCGCTACCACCTACCTTACAACATGCAACATTACTACCCAGGGAAAGCTCTCTGCTATGCCCCCAACCCGCATGCCTTTTTCTGCACCCTATTCTGAATCTGCTCTTTACCATTCTCATGCATTCCTTATATTACACTTGTAGATATCCCTAAAAATATGCAATTCCGTTTTGATGTGTTTTTAAGCTTTAGGTAAGTATCATCTCCGGTATCTTGTTGGGGCTTTTCCCTCCCTATCTTGCTTGTGAAATTCATCCATATTGAGGTGTGCAGCTCTCAGGCATTCATTTGCTCTGCAGCATGAGAACAACGTTCTCCTGTCAGAGGACAGGTGGTCACCAACC
Organism: Hyperoodon ampullatus; assembly: GCF_949752795.1. Classification (NCBI taxonomy): domain Eukaryota; kingdom Metazoa; phylum Chordata; class Mammalia; order Artiodactyla; family Ziphiidae; genus Hyperoodon; species Hyperoodon ampullatus. Next base: position 177,032,646 of record NC_136916.1, on the reverse strand, counting down.
CTGCGCTCTGGTCTGCTCTGCGCTGTGACGTATGTGTGTGTATACACGTGTGAGTTTCTCCAGGGCACACACCTAGGAGTGGGGCTGCATTTCTTCACCAGCTTTTTTTTTTTGACATCTAACGAAGTTTTAAATGCACGTGCTTTTTGATCCCCAGCAATCCTGCTTCTTGGATCCCAGAAGAAACACTGGCACAGACACAAAGATGTATGTCTGGGAGGTTCAAGGCAGCACTGTCTGTAACAGCAAAACACCCACCAAAGGGAAGGGCTGCTGCCAACAAGGTTCCACAAATACTGAGCAGTGACCGGGTGCCTGACACTGCGCTGCAGGTGTTACAGAGACAGCTGTCATGGGCTCGGGGGAGGGGCAACAAAACAAGTCTCCTGCCCTCCCCAGGCAGAAACAATGAGCATCTTTCTCCAGGGAGAAAAGACAGACAAACCTCATCACCCAGAGCCGGCTTTCTCAACCGCAGCACAACTGACATTTCGGACCCGTAAGTGTGTTGTGGCAGGTGTGCTGTGTACTGTTGAGCGCCATCCCAGCCTCTACCCACCGGATGCCGGGAGCACTCCCCAAGCTGTGCCAATCACAAATGTCTCCAGGGCTTCCCTGGTGGCGCAGTGGTTGAGAGTCCGCCTGCCGATGCAGGGGACGCGGGTTCGTGCCCCGGTCTGGGAAGATCCCACATGCCGCGGAGCGGCTGGGCCTGTGAGCCATGGCCACTGAGCCTGCGCGTCCGGAGCCTGTGCTCTGCAAAGGGAGAGGCCACAACAGTGAGAGGCCCGCGTAACGCAAAAAAAAAAAAAAAAAATGTCTCCAGTGCCAAACGCCCCCCGTGGGGCAAAACCGCCCCCAGTTGAGAACCACCAATTTGGGGTCACCAACAGGCCCTCTTTGGACTCAACCCTCTACCAAGTAGAGGGTCAATAAAAATATTACACAGGACAGAATGGAAACCCTCACTGAAATCGAGCTGGAGTGTATCTGTCTGAGTGCATGTTATACACTTACTACAAACAGCAGAGACAAGTCAACATTTTGGTTTTTGAGGAAGGGTACAGAGCTGGTCCTGGGCTACTGTGAATCCAATGACAACTAGATTTACTTGCACATCTTTTAAGAATCACATTTGTTTCACTTTACTACCAATCACTTCGAATGTGTCTCTAAGCTCTTGGGGTATTACCAGATAATGCCATTAAAGACAGACAGATAGAACCCCCCGCCACCTCCCCAGGCCAGATCCTATTGTTTTAGAATTACCACAAGTGGCCAAGCTGCTCCAATTCTTTCATCTGCTTTCCAGACCCGTTTACCAAGTGGGTACTATACCTGATACTTTGTTATATGTCTATTTCATTCAACAAAGTTTTACTAAGTATCTCTGGGTGCCAATTCACAAACAGAAGTTAAGTCCCCGCCTCACCCTTGGGGAGCGGGTGTTTCCCCTGCCCGACCTTAGTCACCTACAGACCTGCTGACTCAGGATATCCTGCCTCAAAATCTGTACTTTCAAAGCTCCACGGATGATTCTGAAGGCAGACTAGGTTTCCTAAGGAACACCGATAGGAAAACAACACCATGGTGCAACGGGTGCAGTAAGAGGGGCAGGAACAGTTCAGGCCTGGTAGGCTTCCCAGAAGCGGTGACCTCCGCGGAGGGCCTTGAAGGCTGAGTAGAATTTTTGCCAGATGGAACACATATTCTAGGTGTAAGGAAAAACATGTGAACGCAGGGACGCATGAGAAAGGGCACGTTGTGTGGTAGGAAACTGGAAATGTTTCTGTGGGGCAGGAACGGGAAGGATGGGAGGGATAGGGGCTGACCTGTGGGAGCGTGTCCACTTGGTCTGTGCCTTCTAATCCACACCACGCCCGACAGAGAACCACAGGGCCTGGGCTCTCCAAAGGCTCACCCTGCCCCACCTATAGCACTGCCTCTCCTCTCCTGTACTTTCCACTTGGACCCACCCTGCAGATCTAGGTCGGATGCCACCTCTTCGGATCCCCTCAGCCAGAAACAACCTCTCCCTTTCTCTCAATGCATTTAGTGCTTTATCGTACCTCTAGCTTTCTGACCTTGATCAGAAGTTATCCTGAGTCATGTTTTACCTGCCTGGTAACATCATAACCTCCCTAGAGGAAAGGTACACATCTGATTTGTCTTTGTGGCCTCCATGGCACAGCTGGGGGCGGTGCGGGCAAAGAATATTAGCTGAACAGACTGCAAAATTACATCATCGTGAATGCAGGTAGAATTTACAGCATTCCAACTAGATTAGCTTTTCCTTTTCTGGAATACGTCATTTTTGGACTCTTTCCTAAGCTACCAAACCCAAAAAGCTGTAGCCACATTCAACAGGCCCTGGAGAGTAGCCACACCTGGGGGACCCTGGGCAAAAATCACTCAGCCCCTCTGAGCTAGTTCCTCATCTGTAAAACGCTGATAAAAGCACTTCTGTGTGGCTGCTGAGAACCAAGCGGCTCAGCACAGTGCCGGGCACGGAGCAGAGGCTGGCAAACGAGCCACTGGCACCCTTCTGACTCCACAGACCTGCTGTGCAGGGCTTATGAGAGGCATCTGTTTCAACAGCAGAGTACGAGCTGGAAAGCTCACCCAAGGAGCCAAACCTCCTACAAATAAGGAAACTAAAGCCCAAAGAGGTCGCGTTACCCAAGGTCACAGCTCTAAGAAGTATGGCATTTGGGCAGAATCATACTTGTTTGTCTTCCCAAACTTTAGTGAGACAACCTTTCCAGTCTTGATGACCAACTGGGTTTGACCCTAAACTGTCAGAATCACTCAGTCAAAAACAAAACCGTAAGTGAAACCCCGTGAAGATTGCTGATTCTATTCTCTACCTATTTATTCTAGTGGAAGAAGAATCTATGGCAGTTTTGGAGTGAGAAGCATTGTCCTTTGCAAGCCCAGTGCTGAAAGGGGATGTGACTTTACACGTGATGGGAAGGACCTCAGGCTTCAGGTGCTACACCGGACCCTCTGGGCTCGGAAGACCATGCTCTAGATCCAGCTTCCCTCACAGCCAAGAGCTGTGTGACGGGAAAACAGCGCCGCTGAGAAAGGATGTTGGCTAGTATACAGAGTGCTTTCACGTGTCTCATTCATTACGCGAACGTCGGGCACGTGCTGGGCCATTTGTAACTGGGGTTACAAACACAGGCACTGCCACAAGCCCTGCACCAAGTCACTGTAATGTACTTAATTCTGTCCCGAGTCTCGGCCGTGCCACTTGCAGCACCTTCCACCTGGAAAATTCTCCTCTTAATGTCCTTCTAACCCGTTCAGGTCTCCACTCCGGTGTCAGGCCTAAGGGCTGCTCACTCTACAGCAGCCCCCGTGTCAGACCCACAACGTGCCTCACGTTCTTCAGGGCTGTGGTCGACGCTGCGCCTCGGGCAGGGCCCGGAGCACCGTGAGTGCTCAAGGCGGAAGGAACGGACGAAGGCCTGCGAGAGGAGCCAGGCGGCACGGAGGAGCCCTGAGCGGGGCTGGGTCCCAGGCAGGGGCCGCCATGGGCACAGGCTCCGAGAGCCCGGAGCTGGGGAGGCGCTGAAAACGCTGGGGCGGTGACAGGTGCGGGTGGCCCGCGGTCCCCATGGAGCTGAGTGTGGGGACGCCCTGACTTGTAACGCGGGCGGACACCGGTCTCTCGGGCTCGGCAGCTCTAAGGCCTAAGAGGGGAAGCGCGGGCTCCCTGCCCGCCGCGAGGCCTCGTCCCCCTCCGGGCCTCAGTTTCCCCGGAGGTCCCTCCCGGCGCCTCACCTGCGGCGGTAGCAGGCGCGGCGGGCGCGGGGTCTCGGCCCCGGGGCCCCGCTGCAGGGCGGCCTGCTGGGCCGCGTCCCGCAGCCGCCGCGCCGCGTCCTGCAGCACGAAGGGCGGCGGCGGCGGCTTCGCGGGTGGCTGCGCCTTCGTCACCTGCTCCAGGACCCGCCGCAGCTGCTCGGGGCCCAGCGGGGCCACGCGCGCGGCGCTGCCTCTCTGGCCTGCGGGAGCCCCGCCGCCGCTGCCGCCGCCGCCGCCATCCTCACTGCCGTCCTCAGCCTCCGGCTCCGCGTCCGCCATGACGGCCGACGCGGGGACTCGAACCCCAGTCACCGAGCGCCGGTCGCTCAAATGTGCGTCACCTGGGAAAGGGGGGCAACTACGAGTGCCCCGCAGGCCAAGACACCTCGGAAGGCGAGCGCACCTGACCGAGCAGATCGGTAGGCGGGGCCTGAGCTGGCCCGGCTCTGCCACCGCTTCGCCAACAACACGACCCAGCCGTATTTTCTTACGGCTTGTCGTGGACGTATTTATCGTTCACATATCGCCTCCTCCAGGAGCTGTCCGGGAACTCTCAGGCAAAGGTCCTCGAGGTTCCGGAGCCCCGGCCCTAACATCACCTTGGCCAAATGTTCTCAACGTCACGTGAAGACCCTGCCTGGACGTAGACTCCTAGGCCCCACCTCCAGACCTTCCGATTTAATATACCCCAGAGGTGGTTCAAAGTGTGAATTTTTTAAAAATAAATTTATTTAATTTAATTTATTTATTTTTGACTGCTTTGGGTCTTCTTTGCTGCACGCAGGCTTTCTCTAGTTGTGGTGAGCAGGGGCTACTCTTCGTTGCGGTGCGCGGGCTTCTCATTGCAGTGAATTCTCTTGTTGTGGAGCACGGGCTCTAGGCGCGTGGGCTTCAGTAGTTGTGGCTCGCGGGCTCAGTAGTTGTGGCTCGCGGGCTTAGTTGCTCCGCGGCATGTGGGATCTTCCCGGACCAGAGCTGGAACCCGTGTCCCCTGCCTTGGCAGGAGAATTCTTAACCACTGCGCCACCAGGGAAGTCCCTCAAAGTGTGCATTTTTAACAAGTGTGCTCCCCAACCCGGAAATTGTTTCCATGCCGGCCCCCTCCTCCCTACCCACTCACCCAGACGGGGCGCACCTCGAAGGTGTAGTTTTACTCATTCAATGTCCAGTGGTGCACGCTCAGGGAATGAATGATGGACGAATATGAATGAATGAACAAACGAGCGCATGAACCGCCCCACCCCTCTTCACAGCTCAGTCCGCAGCTCTACCGCCCCCACTCCTTCGGCCCATCCTTTCCCAATCTCCCCTCCTTTTACTCTCCTGATTCCGCGTGTCTTGTAGCCGCTAGTGCGTGCACCTGTCTCAAGGGGGCAGTAGAGCCATCGGTCAACAAGCCCTAAGCACTTGTTGGGTGAGTCATCATCGCTGCCCTCTGTATAGAGTCTAGGCTGGAAGAAGGAAGACAAAACCAGCATTTGCAGTATAATATGGTGAATGCCATGATGCTCATGGTGGGGGCAGCTGGGGGCCAGGCTGGTGTCTGAGAAGTTTCCGGTGAACTGATCATTTTTCTCTCCACAGGACCACCATCGCCATCGTCATCATAGTCAATACTCGTGCGTTCGCTATGCTCCCTGCAGTGTCTATCATTAGTAGCCTCACTAAGGATTGGCCAGAGGGGAGATTAGATTTGTGGAATTTGTTTCAATTTCTTTAGTTCTTTTTTTTTTCCCCTCAATATTTATGTATTTGGCTGTGCCAGGTCTTAGTTGTGGCACTCAGGATCTGGGATCTTTGTTGCAGCGTGCAGGATATTCCTTGAGGCATGCGGGATCTTTAAGTTGCAGCAAGTGGGATCTATTTCCCTGACCAGGGATCGAACTGGGGGCCCCTGCATTGGGAGCGCAGAGTCTTAGCCCCTGGACCACCAGGGAAGTCCTTGTTTCAATTTCTTAATCCTTTTGTTTTCTTTCTTTCTTTCTTTCTCTTTTCTTTTCTTTTCTTCCTTCCTTCCTTCCTTTCTTTCTTTCTTCTTTTCTTTTTTTAAACTTGTGAGAGAAAGACCTTCTCATCCTTCCATCCTTAGATGTCAGAAAGATCCTCTCTGATCCCTAAGCCAAGAACTGCCCCTCATCTAGAACACAGTATCCCATTTATCTTTTTGAGCCTGGCAGGGAGGAAAAACTTTTCCTCTATCCTCTCAGGTTCAGTCTCTGAGGGAGTGTGAATTAAACTGACAAAAGACCGATTAACAAGAAAAAAAGACCATTTTTAATAATGTATTTTTATTCATGTACCTAAAGGAATTCACAGAAAAATGTGACTCAAAGAGCCAGTTAGAATGTGGGGCTTATATAGTATTATCTTAACAGGGGAGGGGATGGGTGGAGAGGGCACTTACCGGAAAACAAACAACTTAGGAAAGATAAATAGGCTCTTACCTAGAGTAGATGGGAGATAAGATAGTTTTATGACAATGCCTGTTTAGGTGTGATGCCAGCTTCTCCTCTCCAGTGAAAAAAGTCAGTCTTGCCTGATTGTTCCCTGGGGATTTATGACAATTGAATTCTTTTGAGTTCTTTTGGAAGGCTCTACTTTAGGCAGATGAGGCTTTTCAGGAACTCAAATGGCTTCTGCTCAAAATAATTTTTATGCCACAGAGGTGTATTCTGGACCCCTTCAAGCCCTTGTTTAGGAAGGTATGGGCTCTGAGGGCAGCAACCTCAGCTGGCTTCTCCTCTGCAAGGTCCCCGCATCTAACAAGGTGCCTGTAACACACATCCAAGGTGTGAAATGCAACCAGTGTTCAGGTGTCTGTTCTAGAGGTCAGCAGCCCTAGGTTCTCCTTCTAACCGTTCATAATAACAGCGGTCCCATTGCTGGTATTTAGTGGGCACTTTTAGTACACACTGAGCACTTGCCAATGGCTTTAAGCATGTGGCCTGTGGCTTTAAGCCTTGAGCCGTTACAGATTTAAGTCAGAGCTTAAGACCTATTTGAGAAAAGAATGAATGATTGCCCCCATGGCCCCGTGACAAGCTGAGAACAGCGCCCTCAGGGTCCAGTGGTTAGGACTCGGTGCTCTTACTGCCGGGCGGGGTTCAATCCCTGGTCTGAGAACTAAGATCGAGCAAGCTGCAGGGCTTGGGGGGAAAAAAAAAAAAAAGAATGAATGATCTAGTAGATGTTCTCACTGGAGATTTTTCAAGCATGGTTGTGAAATGAAGCAGGACTGTATGGTCTTTCCCCGCCATGTCCTCCGCCTGCCTGTAGAAAAACTTTAGCCAAAGAATAAGTGTAACCAGAGAAGTGAGAAAATACAGAAGTAAAGGAAAACAGTCAAACAGGAAAAAACAATAATAGTTTAGTCAGAAAGCAAAGTCAAGGAGCTTTAGTTCCTCCTCAAGGGCTATACATAATATTCTGAGCCGTATCCTGGGAGCTGTCTTGTAGGTACTGAAATCCAGGTGGAAGAAAGTAACTACATCATGACCAGACCGTAGCCATGACATAAGCTGCCACAGCTCCGAGAACTTGCCTCAAAGAAATGGGAAAAAACCGACCCTAGAACTGAAAATTAACTGTACTGAAAACAATCAAGATGACGCTGATCAGAGCACCGCACGACAAATTTCAAGATGACTGTCAGAGCTGACTGTGCTGTTTCTGCATGTAGCCCCCTCCGTCTGTCTATAAAAGCTCTTGCCCACTGGTTGTCAGTGGTGGGGATTTGGCCTTTGGACAGGAGTCCGGCCTCACTCCCTGCCAGCCCCCTCCCCTCACTGGTGGCATCTGAAATAAAGCAAACTTTCCTTTCCACCAACCTTGCCTCTTTATTGGCTTTTGAGCAGCGAGCACCCAGACCCCACTTTCGGTTTCAGTTGGACCCTGATATAATATGGCATTCACCCTAAAAAGCTACACTTTGTTAAACTAAAAGTGCCTGACTTGGATTGTGAGTGAGAAATTCATCCAGCTGCCCCTCTGGCTACACACTGCAGAACGAGGAGGAAGAAACATGAAGTCTAAGAGCTCCCTGAAAAACAAAAAAGTAGCAAGAGGTTTGCAGATGCTTCTGTTACCCAAAAACTGGGTTCGCCTCTTGGTGGGTGTGGAGCCAAAAGACAACCAAGCCAAAAATTGAGAGAAGGAAGGATGTATTACTTGCAGAGAGTAAGGAGAACACCAGGGAGCTCTCCCAAAGCGCTGTCAATCCAAACAGCAAAATTGCAGAAGGGGCTTGGGTGGTATATGTATATTCATGAAGAGTTTTGGGTAGTATATGCATATTCATGGTGGTATATGAATATTCATATTCACGAAGGGGCTTGAGCAGAGGAGAATTCAGCCTAGAACTGGGGCAGAGTTGTTGATTGAAATCACGAGGGTCAGAAAAGGTCAACATCATGAATCCTTAGGTTCCAGTAGATCTGGTGAAGAAAGTTTAAATTCTGCAAAACAGCTCAAGAAAGTGCTTCCGGCTAATCTTTACCACTGAAACAGAACTGGGAGTCTTTACAACTGATTTATTATCTTTGGTATTGTTACTTCCCTAGCCCAACAACAGTTTGCTCTTTTGTTCCCTTAAGATCATTGTTACTGAGACCTGTTCAAGGGCAAGCACTGTGGCCAGACTTAGATCACAAAATGACAGGCCTGAAAGGGCTTCTCTCACGTCAAGAAAGCCACGCCTGGTTCTCTTTCTCCTGCCTGCTGCCCAATCTGCTTACACTTCCACAACCAGAAGGGCCTCACTAAAAACATGGCAGTCATTGGCTGGTCACTGTCTCCATGTGGGTTGGAATTTGTGTCTCTCATTTACAGCTTCCTGCCTAGACTAGGATGCCGGGCATGCAGTAGGCTCTCCATTACCATGTGTGGAATGGTGCTCCCTTTGGCAGCACATATACTAAAATAGGAAGGATACAGAGAAGATTAGCATGGCCCTCCCGCAAGGATGACACTCAAATTCTTGAAGCGTTCCATATTCAAAAAACAAAACAACAGCAGAAAAAAAAAAAGATGTGTGGAATGAATGAATTCCAACCCTGGATTTTCAATTCTAAGAACTCCAGAAAACTGAGGTCTCCCCCCGAGGGCCCTTAGAAGCCCTGCATTAGGTAGCAACCGGCGGTGGCAACTGAGAGCATTCTAAAAAAAAGACCCAAAGTGGGCTGCAGGCTTGCAACGCGCGGGGACTTGGGGTAGCCAGTCACAGCCCGAGCCCGCGCGGGATCCTGCCAGCCTGCCCCAACTTCCGGGCCGAGTCCAGAATGATTCCGCGACTCTCTTCTGTTTGCACGCGGCTCACAGCACTCAAAACGCATATTTCTCAAAGACATTACAGTTGTAAAACAAACCCATAACGGGGGGGAGGGAAAAAAAACACCCACACCCGTGGCCCGTACGGGGATCGAACCCGCGACCTTGGCGTTATTAGCACCACGCTCTAACCAACTGAGCTAACCGGCCACCTGGCGCGCTAGTGCCGCCGGCATACCTATGAGATTTCTCCGCCTGCTCCGGGCCGTGAGCCGGCTAAGCGCCTCTAGGCGGAGTCAGCCGCACTGACTTCCAGCCGGCTCCCGCGGCGGGCTGTTGTCATCCCCATTGGCCAGATAAAACAACTGAGACCCTGGGGCCTTTAAGGAGAAGGGAGGTGACTTCTTACAGCGGATCGGAGGCTTTCGCAGGGGAAATGCAAGCTGCTCTTAAAACTTAACTCGGGAGCAGGATTTTCCAATATTGCAACTCAGTGCAATTTTTATTCATCTCTGAGAATCCTTGCAGCATGGAAACTTCGTGTATCAAGAGCATTTGGCGAGGCTAAATACAGCTTGGAAAATGCAGAAAACCAGATAAAGGACAAAAGAACCACCCCGAAACAACGGCTACTGGAGACTTGGCATCCTTCTGGCGAATCTTTTTTCACTGTACGGTGTATTTTTAAAAAAATTATATATATATATATGATTCAATTCAACCTTGTTAAAAAGAATATAATTTTTTTTTTTTTTTTTTGCGGTACGCGGGCCTCTCACTGCTGTGGCCTCTCCCGTTGCGGAGCACAGGCTCCGGGCCGCAGGCTCAGCAGCCATGGCTCACGGGCCCAGCCGCTCCGCGGCATGTAGTATCTTCCTGGACCGGGGCACGAACCCGTGTCCCCTGCATCGGCAGACGGACTCTCAACCACTGCGGGAAGCCCCTAAAAGAATGTAATTTTTATGTTGTTTGTACTTAATATTCTATTATAAGCATATCGTTCAGTAATTGAAAATGTCATTTTAAATGGTTCCTCAGTGTTTCTTCAAGTAGGTAAGGCATAGTTCTTCCTTCGCCCTCCTTCTGGAATGTCTGGAAATTGTCATTTTGCCCTCTCTTGCTATATAGCACATGAATAAATCATAAAATAGGGGCAGAATGGGCAATATGACAGCCACTGCAAAGGGATAGGGTCTGTATGCAGAAAAAAGGAGAAAAAATGCTGGAAAGACAAAACTCAAAGATGGCCATTCCCCCACCTGTGTGTCCCAGGGGTCTCTTGGTTTCTGAGAGGCCCTAGCCACCTGTGCTGCTGGGGCAGACGCTCCAGGAGTACAGGAAGGGAGCACCAGCTTGTCACACTGTCCACGGCTCTGGTCTGATTACTCCAGAAAACTGTAACCATCTCCCACGGCAGATGTCTCATCAAGGTTCCCTGTTGTGAGCAGCAGAAGCCAACTCTAGCTAATCTTAACAGAAGAGATTTAACTGGAAAGATGTGAAGTAGCTCACCCCACCACCAGGAAGGCTGGAGAACCAAGTGTGGACAAAGAGCCACTCGGTCAAAACATACTCATTCACCCTGGCAATGCCCTAAGCCCAGGGAATCAGCTGTGAGCAAAACAGGCCGAATCCTGTCCTCACGGAGCTCAGTTTAGCAAAGACAGGTGTTAGAGTGAGTGGAGAGGTTTAGGTGCTGTGCTGTAAGTAAACTGTGCTGGTGGTGGAGGGTTGAGCAGGTTCCTGGAGACTGGGACGCTTGACTAGGACAGATAAATGTAGGCCAAGGCGGTAGAATGAGCTGCCCGTGACGGCAGCCATCCTGTCCATTTTGCTTACAGCCGAATGCCCAGAGCCTAGCACTCTGTCTGCAATAATATGTGTTTAATAAATAGGAATCAGATTCTTACCAAACCAAACTTGGGTCCCCTCGCCTGTTCACTGTAAAGCCCATCTACTGACCCCGAGTTGTGGTGAAGGAAAGCACAGCGTTTATTGTAGGGCACCAAGCAAGGAATTCAGGAGTGCGAGTGCTCAAAGTACCCCAACTCCCCGATGGGTTTCAGCAAAGCATTTTTTTTTTTTTGGCGGTACGCGGGCCTCTCACTGTTGTGGCCTCTCCCGTTGCGGAGCACAGGCTCTGGACGTGCAGGCTCAGCGGCCATGGCTCACGGGCCCAGCCGCTCCGCGGCATGTGGGATCTTCCCGGACCGGGGCACGAACCCTTGTCCCCTGCATCAGCAGGCGGACTGTCAACCACTGCGCCACCAGGGAAGCCCCAGCAAAGCATTTTTAAAGGCCCAGTGAGGGAGAGGTGTCCCAGGGTATGTGATCAGCTCGTGCACAATTCTCTGATTGGTTGATGGTGGTAACAGGATGGTGTCACAGGTGTTATCAGTCCTTAGGCACCAGTAGGTCTGGGGGCTTCATGCTCGTGGTCATCAAGTAGTTAATTTCTTCCATTTGGTGGTGGTTTTTAGCATCTGTAAAACAACTCAGGACATGTGCATCAGACACTATTATCTAGATACTTCCTAGAGCAGAAGATAAGGGGGAGGGGTCTGTCCCGGGAAGACCCCATAGGGCTGTGCTCAGTTACAAGACGGATGAAATAGCTAATTCCAAAATTACCTTACACTTTAAAGCAAGGTCAGAGAGGGACTTCCCCTGGCGGTCCAGTGGTTAAGACTTCACCTTCCAGTGCAGTGGGTGCAGGTTCAGGGAGCTATGATCCCACATGCCTTGGGGTCAAAAAGCAAAACATAAAACAGAAGCAATATTGTAACAAATTCAATAAAGACTTTTAAAATGGTCCACATCAAAAACAACAACAAAAAAAGCAAGTCAGATAAAGTTATTTTTTTCTGTTCACACTGTCCCCTTCTGGCCCAGCCCGATAGAGTTGCCAGATTTAGCAACTAATTTAGCATAGTAAGTATTTCCCATGCAATATTTGGGACATTCTTGTTAGTTGTTGATCTGGAATTCAACTTCAACTGGGCATCCTGTACCGTATCTGGCCATCCCGCAGCCACAGTAACAGCCGTTTGAAAGTCCCCACCTAACCAGCTCCTTTCCCCCACTCCCTCTGCCACCATCACCCTCCTTCCTGGTGTTCCAGCCGCGCGTCCTGAGTAGGCGGGGCGCTCCTGGCCAAGTCTATTCCAAGGCCAAGACCCGAGGTTGGGGAGACGCAGTGACTGAATATAGACGACAGGGGGCACCCTAGATCTACGTAGTCAGCTCCGCACCTAGGCGCCTGGGCTCCTCGGAGCCCGGTGCTGACGGAGGGCTGGGCCTTTACCCACCGCTATTCTCCAAAAGTCTCTGAACTTGTCTGGCTATTCTCACTCCATCTTACAGGACTTCCAAGACAAACAAGTCCGAATTTTCATTCTCTGAGTTAGGAAAACGCAAACATACATGATCAGAATTAAACGGTATTGAGTATTATTACTCGGATTTTTAAATGCCGGAGGGGGGGACTTTGGCTTATGCCGCTACCTTGGATTTTAAATAGTCATTTGCTTTAAATTCAACTTATAAAACTTGTCATTCTGCTTATAAGTTGGATCCTTTGGTATGAAAATAAAGGCACACTGTAGTCGTTTCCTAGAGCTACCATAGTAAAATACCACGAACTGGGTGACTTAAACAACAGAATTATTCTCTCACAGTTTTGGAGGCCAGAAGTTCAAGATCAAGGTGTCCTTGGGGTTAGTTCCTTCTGAAGGTTCTGAGGAAGAATCTGGTCCGTGCCCCTTCCCCAGCTTCTGGTTGTTTGCTGGCAATCTTTGATGTCCCTCGGCTTGTAGAAACATCACTCTGATCTCTGCCTCCATTCATGGATCCCAACTTCCCAGAACAGTGCCAGGCACGTAGGACGTGTTCAATAAGTATTTGTTGAATGAATGTTAAATTCATTGTGCTGACCATCCACGGGACTTTTCAAGTTGGAAACATGTCCTTTCATCCTGGCAACATTTCTGATGAAGAATGTTCCTGAAGGAGATTTGACCATCTCCTTCACTTCATATGCTCTCTTTTCTTTTTCTGGAACACCATTCTTCAGAGGTCAGACCTTCTGGGTTGATTCTCTAATTTTCTTCTCTCTTTTGTCCGTCTCCTGGACAATTTCCTTGAATTTTTTTCCAACCTTCTTTTTACATTTTTATTTTGACTCGGGGCCCTGGTACACACAGACAAGGAGAGAGCAAAACAATTTCAGTGTTGAAGCTGACTTCTTGCAAGTTGATTCTGGAAGAAAAGGAAAGAAAGGGGGTGAAGAGAAATGAAATGCTTCATTGTACAATATGTACTATGTCAAAGACAATACAAAAGAAAAATAGACAAAAAAATAGAGGAGTTTTTCAGATGTTGCTTCTAATTTGCTACAACAAATCAGTTGGTTCCAGAGACTTTAAAAAATGCACTTCTGGGACTTCCCTGGTGGCACAGTGGTTAGGAACCCACCTGCCAATGCAGGGGACACCAGTTCAATCCCTGGTTTGGGAAGATCCCACACCCTGTGGAGCAACTAAGCCCATGCGCCACAACTACTGAACCAGCATGGTGCAACTACTGAAGCCCACATGCCTAGAGCCTGTGCCCCTCAATAAGAGAAGCCACTGCAATGAGAAGCCTGTGCACCACAACGAAGAGTAGCCCCTGCTCACCTCAACTAGAGAAAGCCCGCGTGCAGCAATGGCCAACGCAGCCACACACAAAAAAAGGATAAATAAAATAAATTAATTTTAAAAAATGTACTTCCTTAGAGTATTACAGTCATTGCAAAGCTTTTACAAAGGTCTCTTTTAGACACAAAAGACAGCTATAGAGGCACAGGGAGCTGGAAGCCGCAGACTCGGGTCAGAGCCCTGGGTGGTGACCAGCAAGTGGGTGATCTTGGCAAAGCCCTTCCCCTCTCTGGGTCCCCAACAACAGGCTACATGGCTTCTACACCCTGTCAGTCTGCCTGTTTCATTCTTCCCTATCAATGATTAAAGTTTGTCTTAGATGCTCAATAATCAGTGAAAATCGCCTTGCCCCTGTCATAGAGGAATGACAGAGCAGGTGACAGCTGATGATGTTTCTTGATTAGTCAACAACATCTATTGAACATTTGCTCTGTGCCAGGCCTGTGTTAGACTTGCTGTCGAATCTGGCCTCTGTACACCGATACCAAATTAAATCTCGTAGACCGAGTTTTGGGTGAAGTAGAAAAGAATAGCTTTATTGCTTTGCCAGGCAAAGGGAACCACAGCAGGCTAATGTCCTCAAAACTGTATGTCCCAACCTGGAGAGGGTAGTTTTCTAGTAATGGTTCACAGAGGGCGTGATCAGCTAGTGGACAATCTTCTGATTGGTTGGTGGTGAGGTAAGTGGGAGTCGGCATCATCAACCTTCTGGTTCCAACTGGTCTGGGGTCTCCGTGCTTGTGGGCAGCAGACAGTTAACTTCTCCTGCCTGGTGGGGGCTTCAGTATCTGCAAAATGGCTCAAGATATTGTTATGTGTGTCCCTTGAGGGGGAACCAGGACTCCGCCCCAAGGCTGCACTATTGTTTCTTTTTTTAAATTTATTTTTTATTGATGTATAGTTGAATTACAATGTTGTGTTAATTACTGCTGTACAGCAAAGTGACTCAGTTATACACATATACACATTATTTTTCATATTATTTTCCATTATGGCTTATCACAGGATATTGAATATAGTACCTGTGCTGTACAGTAGGACCTTGTTTATCCATCCTATATGTACCGGTTTGCATCTGCTAGTCCCAGACTCCCAGACCATCCGGCACCATCTGCCCCTTGGCTTGACTGCTCCTGCCTTGTCTCTGAGTCCCCTCCCTTCCCGATTAGCAACTGTTTGAACCTCCCCTTTGTAATTCAGGGAAGGTCGTGGAGGCTGAATGAAACATATTTCCTGCAGACAAGAAATGGGGTACACAGAAAGACTTTTGTGCCCTGGAGCCCCACAGGGTCCTAGTCAGTTTCAGACTCCGGGCAAATATCAAACAGTATTGTATAGTGCACCACAGACATGGTATTTAATCTTCACCACCACTGTTTGGAGATTGTATTTTTATCCTCATTGTCCATGAAATGAGGAAACAGTGGTCCTGTAACTTGGCTGGGGTCACCCAGTGTGATCCTCACTCCCCTAGCACTTTAAGAACTTTTTTTTCTTTGGTTCCACCCCGCAGCATTCAGAACTTCCCTGCCCAGGGATAGAACCTGCGCCCCAGCAGTGGAAAGGCGGAGCCTTAACCACTGTACCACCAGGGAAGTCCGCATTTTAAGAACTTTTCTATTCTCCTTCTAGGAAATCTTCTCTTGCATTAAAAAAAAAAAATCTATTGTTCCATGTGCCTTTTTGTAAGAAAAGTGCATAGACGTCTCTCTGGCCTGACATTGGGCCTCTTTTGCATCCACACTAGACCACAGTCTCATTCATAGTGTTTGGTTAACCACCATTCTTCGTGTTAATTTGAATGTCTAATGTTCTTCTTGCTCTTCTTTCATATTCCTGCTCATGCTTAGTTTCCTCTGAGATACATTTATCATGATTATTACTATTATTTTGGCCATGTGGCGTGGCTTGGGGATCTCAGTTCCCTGACCAGGGATTGAACCCAGGCCTCATCAGTGAAAGCCCAGAATCCTAACCAGTAGGCCACCAGGGAACCCCCTATTATTTTCTAAAATGAATCGAATTTCTAATATCTGTAGGTAGATTTGCATTTTACCCCCCTTACCAAGGTTAACATGTTTGAAATTTCTGTCCTTCCTAATTTTTCTTTCTAACTTCTGCCCATTTCCTGGTTTGAACATAGTTAAGATGCTCAGCAGAAACAGATTGTCTGCTAAACATAGCCTGTTGGCTGAATCTCTCGACATTGGAAATTAGGGAAAAGCTAATGCTAGGATACAGGATGAACTGTCTGAGGAACAGTTTTAGAATGAGTCAAAAGTGCAAGTGGCTATAATTAGGTAGTGTTCAGGCAGAGTTTTAAAAGCAGAGCTCCTAGGATGCAGGCTGGCTCCATTTCACAAACATCTTTTGAGCACGTAATGTATGCCTGGCTGCTGGCACTGTGTGCGCTGGGCAGGCAAGGGGCTCAGGGCGGGGCCCTCCCTGGAGGAGCTCACAGCCTGTTATTTCTCATCTGTCACTTCTTCTTCTGTCATTTAGGGCATGAGTGGTCTAAGGAAGCAGGTTAACCAGGCCACACAGCTGAAACCCGAGAAGGCCGACCCCTCTGTCTATAAACTATAAGGAGAGACCTTCCTCAGCAATTGCTTTTCGAAGTAGCATTTCCTAGTCTATTTAGAATTAAAGAAAGAATAAGGCTGGGAATTCCTTGGTGGTCCAGGGATTAGGACTCAGCGCTTTCACTGCCGTGGCCCAGGTCCAATCCCTGGTCGAGGAACTAAGATACCGCAAGCCACTCAGTGCGGCAAAAAAAAAAAAAAAAAAAAAAATGCAGCAGCAGCATCACCTGGAATTCTGTTAGAGATGGGAAATTTCAAACCCCACCCCAGAATGACAGACTCAGAAACTTTGGGTGTGGGGCCCTGAAGAATCCAGAGTCACCTGAAGGCAGGTGATTTCGGTGCAGGCTAAAGATTGAAAACCACTGCTCTGGGCAAAATCTCGCACCAATTCCCTTTTTGTCTTCCTGCTAAGGTCCCTGTTTGTATGCTTTGATCTTCCATTCCAGAGGCCCTTCCACGCTCCCTCTCCCAGGGCCTCCAGGTACGAAGTGCAGGTTGCGGACCAGGGTGCAGGCTGCGTGGCACTTGAGGGCTGAAGTCCACTAGACCCTGCTTACCTGGGGAGGCACACCAATGCTTCGTCTACTTACAGGGGGCGCCTTGCTCTAATGCCTCCTCAGGATCAGGACCCACCTGGTCTCCTTTAGGATTTCACTACTACTTGTCCACAGTGAAGGTGAACAGAAAATGCACATCGGAATCGATGAGGCAGGGGCTCACCTGCTAACTGCATTCGCCTGTTTAACAGGTATTCAATGAATATCCAGAAACTGGCTCTGCCTCCAGAAGAGATGAAAGACAGGCGGGTGGGCTGCCCAAGGAGCTTAGAACCTACCTGGGTGGCAGAAAGGAACATGAAAGAGACAGTGAGAGGGCTTCCCTGGTGGCGCAGTGGTTGAGAGTCTGCCTGCCAATGCAGGGGATACGGGTTCGAGCCCTGGTCAGGGAGGATCCCACATGCCACGGAGCAGCTAAGCCAGAGAGCCACAACTACTGAGCCTGGATGCCACATCTACTGAAGCCCGCGCGCCTAGAGCCCACGCTCCGCAATCAGAGAAGCCACTGCAATGAGAAGCCCGTGCACCACAAGGAAGAGTAGCCCCCATTCTCCGCAACTAGAGAAAGCCCGCGCGCAGCAGCAAAGACCCAACACAGCCAAAGATAAATAAAATTTAAATTAATAAATTTTAAAAAAGAAGCAATCTGGGCTTCCCTGGTGGCGCAGTGGTTGAGAGTCCGCCTGCCGATGCAGGGGACACGGGTTCGTGCCCCGGTCCGGGAGGATCCCACATGCCGCGGAGCGGCTGGGCCCGTGAGCCATGGCCGCTGAGCCTGCGTGTCCGGAGCCTGTGCTCCGCAACGGGAGAGACCACAGCAGTGAGAGGCCCGCGTACCGCAAAAAAAAAAAAAAAAAAAAAAAGAAGCAATCTAATCTAGATGCCCATCAGCAGGGGACAAGTTAAATAAGGGATGGTAAAATCATGAACTAGTATAGCCATTAAATAAAATAATAAAGCTCTCTGGGTACTGGTAGGGGAAAATCTCCAAGTTAGAGGGTCAAGTAAAAAATACAAAACAGAGCAGAGTCTATACTATGCTACCGTTGGTATAAGAAAAATGGAATAAAACAATAAAAGATCTCATATAACATGAGATCTTTGGGGAGATCTACCCTATGGGGAGAGGAACTTGGGACAGAGGGGTGGGAGGGAGGATTTCCACATTGTTGGCTCTGTTTTTGTTATTTTTGAATTTTGAATCATGTGAATGTATTATCTATTTTATATTAATATATTAAAGTTAGTGGATGTTCAATAGTAAGATGAGAACAATACGGGCAAAGAAAAGGTATCGACTGACAATTATTTAGTGTGTCCCAGCCCAGTTAAAGCTCAAGGCTGTTGTCCAGGCATTAGGTCCCAAATCGCTAAATTCTCAGGACCGCTGAGGTGAGCGATGCCGGGGAAGGCTGTCTACACAATAATTTAGGCAGGGAACTGCCTGAAGCTGCCGGGGATTGCTTAGCAACTAGAGTGAGGAGGCGGGCCGCAGTGCGCACGCGTACACGTAGGGCTGGTAGGCGCGGACAGGGCGTTTTGCGCACGCGCGGGCTACGGCCTCGAGGAGTTCTGGGCCAGACGGTTGCTAGGGTGACAGGAATACAACATGGCGGCCGGATCCTAACGCTCTCCATCGAGGGACCACCGCGGAGGTCCTAATTCGGGACCCTGCCTCAAAGGAGTGGAAGCCAGGGGCCACCCTTTCTGTCCCTTTCTTCTCCTTCCACTGTCGGCAAGGGGTTGTCGCCGGCTTCCGCATCCACGATGAAGAGTTGAGTGGGGCTGGGGAGGGGCGGGACGAGAGGGTGAGTAGCGGCGGGACGGGGACCGTCTTCCGCAGCCGCTCAGAGGGCGGTGGGAGGCACCAAGGGTGGGGACCCCAAACCTCCCTGGGCTGTTCGAAACCCCAGCCTGCTGGGGTAGCCCGAGGGGTTCGGGGCTGCTCTGGGGGCCGTGAGGGGTCCCACAGCGCCGACCCGAGTCCAGACGAGACTTATTTTGATGCGAGGTTATGTTAGAGTTTGGGGAGCTGACTGAAAAAAAAATTTTTTTTTAATTTTTTAAAAGGCTGGATTGAACCTGAGATTCTTTTCTTGAACATTCGTCAGTAATGTAGTGAGCGGTTACTGTGTGGCTTCCTGCCTTTTATTGACATTGGTTTAGTGGACAATTGAGAGGAAAGCTGGACTGTGTATTTTCTTTTATTATTATTTTTGGGTCAAGCAGTAGTGTTTTTATCGGAACTTCCTTATAGAAATTTTGAAACAACTCGTTAGTGAAAGAGTGTACTGGGAAGTTGTGAAATGAGGTAGGGGTAAGACATTTACCTGTGCTTCGATTTGTGGATTATGGACAATCCAACTGTAACAACTAGAATGGTCTTCTTCTTCTTTTTTTTACATTACTTTACAGATATAATTGTCATTTACGCTTGTGAGCCAGAGGTGCAGAAAAATTCCGACTTCTCTTGCTGTGAAAAGATTAAATAATGTTAGGTGTAGTTATAATGTTTAATTTGCATTGTATTCTAATTGTCAGTTGGTAGTTGGTATATGGCATATACCAACATAAAGTGTGGACTTATATACACATATTTTACGTATAGTGTGGACTTATATACACATATTTTTTACGGTATTCCTTTTTTCCTTCCCAACTATTTATTTTGAAAAATTTCGAATCTACAGAAAAGTTGCAAGAAGAGTACACTGCATATTCATACACCCTTCACCTAGGTGCACCATTTTGCCTTATGTTTGTGTGCCATCTCACTTGTGCTCTGGCATTTTCTTTCTCTCTCTCTCTCTCAATTATGTATTTATTTATTTTCGCTGAACCTTTTGAGAGTAGTTGTAGACATCATTACATTTCACCACTAATAATTCAGCAAGTATCCCCTAAGAAGAAGAACATTCTCCTACATAATCACAGTACAAATAACATGTTGATACAATGCTGTTATGTAATATGCAGTCTATATCTCACATTTTCCCAGTTATCCCAATAATATCCATTACAGGTGTTTTTATTTTTTCCAGGATCCCAGTCAAAAATCACAAATTGCATTTTGTTGCCATATCTTTTTGGTGTCCTTTAGCTGGCACAGTGTCTTGCCTTTTGTGTCTTTGATGACAACATTTTTCCAGAATCCAGGCCATGTGTTTTGCAGAATGTCCCACAATTTGTATTTGTCTGAGAGTTTCCTCATGATTAGCTTTATTTTTTTTTCTTTTTTCCTTTAACATCTTTATTGGAGTATAATTGCTTTACAATGTTGTGTTAGTTTCTGCTGTATAACAAAGTGAATCAGCTATACGTATACATATATCCCCATATCCCCTCACTCTTGCGTCTCCCTCCCACCCTCCTTATCCCACTCCTCTAGGTGGTCTCAAAGCACTGAGCTGATCACCCTGTGCTATGCAGCTGCTTCCGGCTAGCTATCTGTTTTACATTTGGTAGTGTATATATGTCAGTGTTACTCTCTCACTTCGTCCCAGCTACCCTTCCCCTCCCCGTGTCCTCTAGCCCATTCTCTACATCTGTGTCTTTATTCCTGTCCCGCCCCTAGGTTCTTCAGAACCTTTTTTTTTTTTTCAGATTCCATATGTATGTGTTAGCATACAGTATTTGTTTTTCTCTTTCTGACTTACTTCACTCTGTATAACAGACTCTAGGTCTATCCACCTCACTACAAATAAATCAATTTCATTTCCTTTTATGGCTGAGTAATATTCCATTGTGTATATGTGCCACATCTTTTTTATCCATTCATCTGTTGATGGACACTTAGGTTGCTTCCATGTCCTGGCTATTGTAAATAGAGCTGCAATGAACATTGTGGTATGTGACTCTTTTTGAATTATGGTTTTCTCAGGGTATATGCCCAGTAGTGGGATTGCTGGGTCATATGGTAGTTCTATTTTTAGTTTTTTAAGGAACCTCCAGACTGTTCTCCATAGTGGCTGTATCAATTTACATTCCCACCAACAGTGCAAGAGTGTTCCCTTTTCTCCACACCCTCTCCAGCATTTATTGTTTGTAGATTTTTTGATGATGGCCATTCTGACTGGTGTGAGGTGATACCTCATTGTAGTTTTGATTTGCATTTCTCTAATGATTAGTGATGTTGAGCATCTTTTCATGTGTTTGTTGGCAATCTGTATATCTTCTTTGGAGAAATGTCTATTTAGATCTTCTGCCCATTTTTGGATTGGGTTGTTTGTTTGTTGTTTGTTTTTTGATATTGACCTGCATGAGCTGCTTGTATATTTTGGAGATTAATCCTTAGTCAGTTGCTTCATTTGCAAATATTTTCTCCCATTCTGAGGTTGTCTTTTTGTCTTGTTTATGGTTTCCTTTGCTGTGCAAAAGCTTTTAAGTTTCATTAGGTCCCATTTTTTTGTTTTTATTTCCATTTCTCTAGGAGGTGGATCAAAAAGGATCTTGCTGTGATTTATGTCATAGAGTGTTCTGCCTACGTTTTACTCTAAGAGTTTTATAGTGTCTGGCCCTACATTTAGGTCTTTAATCCATTTTGAGTTTATTTTTGTGTTGGTGTTAGGAAGTGTTCTAATTTCATTCTTCTACATGTAGCTGTCCAGTTTTCCCAGCACCACTTATTGAAGAGGCAGTCTTTTCTCCACTGTATACTCTTGCATCCTTTATCAAAGATAAGGTGACCATCTGTGTGTGGGTTTATCTCTGGGCTTTCTATCCTGTTCCACTGATCTATATTTCTGTTTTTGTGCCAATACCATACTGTCTTGATTACTGTAGCTTTGTAGTGTAGTCTGAAGTCCAGGAGCCTGATTCCTCCAGCTCCATCTTTCTTTCTCAAGACTGCTTTGGCTATTCGGGGTCTTTTGTGTTTCCATACAAATTGTGAAACTTTTTGTTCTACTTCTGTGAAAAATGCCATTGGTAGTTTGATAGGGATTGTGTAGATTGCTTTGGGTAGTATAGTCATTTTCACAATGTTGATTCTTCCAATCCAAGAACATGGTATATCTCTCCATCTGTTTGTATCATCTTTAATTTCTTTCATCAGTGTCTTATAGTTTTCTGCATCCAGGTCATTTATCTCCTTAGGTAGGTTTATTCCTAGGTATTTTATTCTTTTTGTTGCAAAGGTAAATGGGAGTGTTTCCTTAACTTCTCTTTCAGATTTTTCATCATTAATGTATAGGAATGCAAGAGATTTCTGTGCATTAATTTTGTATCCTGCCACTCTACCAGATTCATTGATTAACTCTAGTAGTTTTCTGGTAGCATCTTTAGGATTCTCTATGTATAGTATCATACCATCTGCAAACAGTGACAGCTTTACTTCTTCTTTTCTGATTTGGATTCCTTTTATTTCTTTTTCTTCTCTGATTGCTGTGGCTAAAACTTTCAAAACTATGTTGAGAGTGGGCAACCTTGTCTTGTTCCTGATCTTAGAGGAAATGGCTTCAGTTTTTCACCATTGAGGACGATGTTGATTATGGGTTTGTCATATATGGCCTCCATTATGTTGAAGTAGATTCACTCTATGCCTACTTTCTGGAGAGTTTTTTTTTTAATACATTTACTTATTTATTTATTTATGGCTGTGTTGGGTCTTTGTTGCTGTGCATGGGCTTTCTCTAGTTGTGGCAGGTGGGGGTGACTCTTCATTACACTGCACGGGCTTCTCACTGCAGTGGCTTCTCATTGCAGAGCATGGGATCTAGGTGCACAGGCTTCAGTAGTTGTGGCACACAGGCTCAGTAGTTTGGCTCATGGGCTCTAGAGTGCATGCTCAATAGTTGTGGCACACGGGCTTAGTTGCTCCGCGGCACATGGGATCTTCCTGGACCAGGGCTCGAACCTGTGTCCCGTGTGTTGGCAGGCTGATTCTTAACCACTGTGCCACCAGGGAAGTCTCTGGAGAGTTTTTTATCATAAATGGGTGTTGAATTTTGTCAGAAGCTTTTTCTGCATCTATTGAGATGATGATATGGTTTTTATCCTTTGTTTTGTTAATATGGTGTATCACATTGATTGATTTGCGTATATTGAAGAATCCTTGCATTCCTGGGATAAACCCCACTTAATCATGGTGTATGATCCTTTTAATGTGCTGTTGGATTCTGTTTGCTAGTATTTTGTTGAGGATTTTTGCATCTGTGTTCATCAGAGATATTGGCCTGTAGTTTTCTTTTTTTGTGACATCTTTGTCTGGTTTTGGTATCAGGGTGATGGTGGCCTCCTAGAATGAGTTTGGGAGTGTTCCTCCCTGTGCTATATTTTGGAAGAGTTTGAGAAGGATAGGTGTTAGCTCTTCTCTAAATGTTTGATAGAATTCGCCTGTGAAGCCATCTGGTCCTGGGCTTTTGTTTGTTGGAAGATTTTTAATCACATTTTCAATTTCAGTGCTTGTGATTGGTCTGTTTATATTTTCTATTTCTTCCTGGTTCAGTCTCGGAAGGTTGTGCTTTTCTAATAATTTGTCCATTTTTTCCAGGTTGTCCATTTTATTGGCATATAGTTGCTTGTAGTAATCTCTCATGATCCTTTGTATTTCTGCAGTGTCAGTTGTTACTTCTCCTTTTTCATTTCTAATTCTGTTGACTTGAGTCTTATCCCTTTTTTTCTTGATGAGTCTGGCTAGTGGTTTATCAATTTTGTTTATCTTCTCAAAGAACCAGCTTTTAGTTTATTGATCTTTGCTATTTTCCTTCATTTCTTTTTCATTTATTTCTGATCTGATCTTTATGATTTCTTTTCTTCTGCTAACCTTGGGTATTTTTGGTCTGCTTTCTCTAATTGCTTTAGGTGCTTTAGGTGTTGTTTATTTGAGATTTTTCTTGTTTCTTGAGGTAGGATTGTATTGCTATAAACTTCCCTCTTAGAACTGCTTTTGCTGCATCCCATAGGTTTTGGGTTGTTGTAGTTTCATTGTCATTTGTTTCTAGGTATTTTTTGATTTCCTCAGTGATCTCTTGATTATTTAATACCATATTGTTTAGCCTCCATGTGTTTGTATTTTTTACAGTTTTTTTGTCTGTAAGTGATATCTAGTCTCATAGCGTTGTGGTCAGAAAAGATACTTGATACGATTTCAGTTTTCTTAAAGGATAAGAAGGGAAGCCCTGTGTAAAGCTTTCAGAATTATTTTCTTCAACCCTTCTCTTCAGGAGTTGTTGGGCATCTACCATATGCACAGCAGTTACAGGTTCTTCTTTCTTCCTGTGACAGTTACTACACACTGGTAGTGGTATATGGTATTTTGAATGGTAATAACATGGTTAGATGCTGTTTTGGGGGAAAAGTAGTTTTTCCAATTTCTACAAATATGTGATTACAAATAGGATTTTCTTATTTTGCACAGCCTGAAGCTAGTATATATGAAAATGTACACTGAAATTGTTATTTTTTAGTAAGATTAAAAAGCGGCATTAGGGGACTTCCCTGGTGGTGCAGTGCTTGAGAGTCTGCCTGCTGATGCAGGAGACATGGGTTTGAGCCCTAGTCTGGGAAGATCCCACATGCCGTGGAGCGACTGGGCCCGTGGGCCACAACTACTGTGCCTGTGCATCTGGAGCCTGTGCTCTGCAACAAGAGAGGCCACGATAGTGAGAGGTCTGTGCACCGCGATGAAGAGTGGCCCCCACTCGCCGCAACTAGAGAAAGCCCTTGCACAGAAATGAAGACCCAACACAGCCATAAATAAATAAATAATAATTAAAAATGAATATCTGCTAAAAAAAAAAAGACGGCATTAGGGACTTCCCTGGTGGCTCAGTGGTTAAGAATCTGCCTGCCAATTCAGGGGACACGGGTTCGAGCCCTGGTCCGGGAAGATCCCCCATGCCGCAGAGCAGCTAAGCCCATGCGCCACAACTACTGAGCCTGCACTCTAGAGCCCGTGCTCTGCAACGAGAGAAGCCACTGCAATGAGAAGCACGCGCGCTGCAACAAAGAGTAGCCCCCGCTCGCCGCATCTAGAGAAAGCCCGCATGGAGCAACGAAGACCCAACACAGCCAAAAAAAGAAGAAAAAAAAAAGCAGCATTAAAATCAATATTACCTATATATGAATTTTTATAAGAGTAATCCCATACCAAGTACCCTGTATCAGCAAAACTGGTTAATGTAGGTATTAAACTGTAATGAACCATTGGGAAGACAATTTGCCTCAGGCCCTGAGCTTCCCTGCAAGTTCTTGCTGAGTGTGCCAGATGGCAAGGGTTA
Organism: Hyperoodon ampullatus; assembly: GCF_949752795.1. Lineage (NCBI taxonomy): Eukaryota > Metazoa > Chordata > Mammalia > Artiodactyla > Ziphiidae > Hyperoodon > Hyperoodon ampullatus. The sequence goes on along the minus strand of NC_136916.1, from coordinate 177,007,513 downwards.
TTCATCTTGTTTACTGCTTGTTGGAAAAGTGCTGGGCCATTGGCCCTAGATTCCTCTCCTGTAAAGCAATCCACTCCATGTGCAGGTGTCACCTGGGCCCATGTGTCACCCCTGTGTGACTTCGGGGCAAGGGAGACCAATGTTAATATGCTGATGCTCATATGCCTTGCTGTACCATGAGAAATGAAGTCCTTTGTCTCTGACCCAAGAGGCTGTGTCTTCTGCCAGCATCCATGAAACAGTGGCAGGCTAAGATAGTAACTTACAAGTGGGATAAAATCTCAGACAAATATAAACGTGTGAAGTCTTGCAAATACAAATTCTGAGAAGTCTATTGTTCTATTTGTTTTATAAATTATGATATTTATTTATATATTAGTATGTTAGGGTAATGCTTACTAGGTGCTGTAATGGTTAAAGCCCCAGTTCTCATGGCCTTTGTACTAGAACGGCATTTCTCTTGTTCGTATGAATGTCCTACGTGGGTATTCCCGGTTGAGAGTCTCTCCTGGTGGCTTTTCCACCATCTTTATGTCATGGCTCCTAGGGTCTCCTGGAGGTCATTTCTATTCTGGCTAGTCACGACGGGGCATGGACAGGGAGGATCCTGGAGGAGGTTTTGCCCTTTCATTTTAACTTTTCATCATGGAACTTTTAAGCATGCTAGAAGTAGAGAAATTAGTAGAGTGAATGCTCTTGTGTATCTGTTACCTAGTTTCAACAGTGATCAACATTTTGTCATTTTTACCCCCATCACTTTTTTTTCCTGGAGTCTTTATTTTTTATTGTTGTTTTTTAAATAAAATAGTACTTTCATTATGGAATATACCTGACTTAGATAGTGAAATACCTGCAACCTTATCCCTCAGAGCAGCCACAAACTGTGGTGCGTGTGTGTGTGTATGTGTATTGCCTTTAAGGACATTAGTTTTAAGGATCTGTGTATCTGTGTCATTCTTTCAAATATATTCAATACATCCCATTATATAGAGAAACTGTATTTAATTTATACAGTTTTCTGTTTGGGGGCATTAGTTTTTCCCTATTAAGTAATGTTACGCTAACGTTCTCATCTCACATATACTTGAGCAAGTATGTTTTGCGGGATAAGTTGTAGAATTGGAATTGCTGGGTCAAAGGATATACACATCTAAAATATTTAATAGATATTGTCAAATTGCCCTCTAAAATGACTATACCAGTTTATACTTCCGGCAGAAGTGAATGGGAATGTATAGGCTTTTAAAGCAAATCTAAACATAGTATCATTTCATCCCCAAACAGTTTAGTACTTCTGGCTAACAGATAAGGACTTTTAAAATCTTTAAACATATCATTTCTAAAAAACATTATTCTAAAAAAAGTTGTGCCTTTTTTCTGTTGGTTTGTTCAAATCAGAATTCACACAAGGTGTTAAAAATGTGCTCTGTGTAAAAGAGGTGTTGTCTAAAAGAGGTGTTGAAGCGAAGGCCCTCCTTTGGAGCGGGGACAGTTTTAAAAGCCTGCTCTGTGTTGATGTCGGTTTGGGACCCAAAGGTGATGGGCTCCTTTTGGTCCAAGTTTGTTTAATAGGTTTCTGATCTGTTTGCTTCTGGTCAGTTCCACACTCAAGGTTCTTTTCTAAACATTCTTCTCAAGCCTGTCTTATTTCTTTGGGGCCTTGCTGCTTTGCTTCTCTGTCTCAATATGCAGGAGCCTCCTTCCTCTCTGAGGCAAGAGCCTGGGTTGGGTGGGGAGTGGCTGCCTTCCCGTGATGTTGGTGCAACCTTGGCTGACTAGGTTGTTTGTCTGTCAAGTCTCACAGCTGCTTTCTGTCAAGATTTTTTTGGTTTTATCCTCCTATTATTTGGGCTGCGGAAGCTCTTCCAACCCAAAGAGACTTTTGCTTTCTGGGCTTCTCTCATTGCTTCCATTTCTGCTTGGAAAGTAGCTGTTCTCTCCTGAGCTCCCTTTTGTCCTTTGATCTCTTGCCCAGGCGGTCAGTAGTGTTCAACGCACTGTCATTCTGACTCCTCCCGCCACTTTCCCTGGGCTCAGTGGATGCTTGGTCTGTGAGCGCCTCGTAGGGGAGCTGAGCCTTTCCTCACTGCTCAGGATTCAGGTCATGTGGTTCCCCGCTGCACGAGGGGGAGCAGAGACTGCGTGTTGCCAACATACAACCCAGTTTCTCTTGAAATGAGGGGAACACTGAACCTTAGAAAACGTAGGCGAAGTATCCTCAATACATTGCCGTTGGATTATTTTACAGATAAAGACATCTGCTATCTGGAAGTGAGTGCAAAACAGATGCATAAGTAAACTTTTATTTTTATAATTGTTTTCATTTATAGACTATAAAGCAATTGGCAAAATAGGAGAGGGAACGTTTTCTGAAGTTGTGAAGATGCAGAACCTGAGAGATGGAAACTATTATGCATGTAAACAAATGAAACAGCACTTTGAAAGGTAGGCAACGTGGGACCTATTTGAGACTAAATACAGACACAGGTTTTGGTTTTCGTTTTTTTTTGAATTTTAGAATTTTATTTAATTTATTTTTTTATACAGCATGTTCTTATTAGTTATCCATTTTATACATAATAGTGTATGCGTGTCAATCCCAATCTCCCAGTTCATACCCCCCCCACCCCCACCACCCCTGCCACTTTCTCCCCTTGGTGTCCATACGTTTGTTCTCTACATCTGCAGACACAGGTTTAAATCGATGAGAGCAACTTAATGGGAAAATTGTATTCATGTGATAACATGTCATATCTTTGGGCAGTGAGGATTATAGGCTAATTTTATATTATCGTACTGGAGTTTGTTCATGTCCAAGTTTACTACAATATCAGTGATTGATGGTCACAAAGAATTTAAGTGGTAGAAGTATGCCTCCCTTTAAACAGTCTATATGTTCCTAAGAGTTGTGTGTAGGTTGGATTTTTATAATTGAAACCTTAGATTTAAGATATTGGAGGTCCGGGGACTTCCCTGGTAGCCCAGTGGTTAGGACTCTGCGCTTCCAGTGCAGGGGGTGCGGGTTCGATCCCTGGTCGGGGAAGTAGGATCCCACATGCCATGCGGTTAAAAAAAAAAAAAAAGTAAAAAAAAAAAGATATTAGAGGTCCTTGTGATTTAATTAGTTGTAAATCAGTTACTCTTGAATATATTGAAAAATAAGTTTCAGATAGGATTAGAGAAATGTATTCCCTGGGAGTGGCCAGTCGCAGTTTGTGGAGAGGGCAACTCTCCCGTTCTAGATCAGCCCCTTTGAGACTGCTGTGGCCTCTCCCACAGAGCAGCCTCCTAAAGTGCTTGAGCTTGCAGCTTCTTAACCTGTGTCACACTAAGGAGTCAAAGACCAGATGTGTTTAGGAAACTCTGTCAGAATAATGAAGTAAATGATGGCTTTACTGCAACTGTTAAACTTTTCAATAAAAGGGTTTGAAACTCTGGTTTCAATTTTTTTTTTTTTTGATCTCAAAGGAATTGAAGCCTCTAAATATCTAAAGCAAAGTTTTAAAAAACCACAGTAATTGCCCTACATTGATGTAGAGCCTTCCGAAGTGTTTTGGGGGTATAGACCTTGATTTCAAACTCTTAGTATGAAAGGTAGTTTTTCAGATCAGGAAGGAGTACAGGCCAGTTAACCGTGTCAGGGAGTACGGAGAACAGTAATGTTGTCCTCGTGACATCCCCAGAGGGTAGGCATAATCACGTGAGGAAAGGTGGTTAGTGATGGGAAGTTACTAGAGAGTTGTCACTCTAGGTCACTAGGTGGGCAGAGCCAGGCCAAAGCATATGGTGTTTACCTACCACTGCCAAGACTCTGAAGTCACTGGGGCTTCTGCTTTTCCTCTCTTCTCTCATGACTTCCTCTGTGTATTCTGAATTCTTTGCATTTCTTTATCCTCCCCCGCCCCCCACATTCCATCTTTACCTTTTTCAAAAGAAAAAGGTTCTTTTTTTTGTGGTACGCGGGCCTCTCCCTGTTGTGGCCTCTCCCGTTGCGGGGGACAGGCTCCGGATGCGTATGCCCAGCGGGCATGGCTCATGGGCCCAGCCGCTCCGCGGCATGTGGGATCTTCCCAGACCAGGGCTCAAGCCCGTGTCCCCTGCATCGGCAGGCGGACTCTCAACCAGTGCGCCACCAGGGAAGCCCCATCTTTACCTTTAAACTACTCGTGGTAAAGAATTTGATGCACCGTGTTCTGATGATCCCGTATGCAAAGAGCAGACTCTGCCTGAATCAGCCGCCTTGGAGAAATGCGCCACAAACCCAGCAGAGGCGAGAAGGGGCTTTGAGCGGCAGGTGTGACGCATCTGTGCCGTCGGAGAGGCCCGGATCCCTGTCCCTCCTGCTATCGGGCTCAGGGGTAGATGTACTTGCAGACAGCAGGACTTGCCAGGTGCTATTTTAGTGAAGAGATAAATACAAAAGTGGACCGGACAAACAACCTGCAGACTTTAGGTGCTCCCGGGATTGTTGCTGTGTCAGAACGATGCACAGTCAAATTTGCTCTGTTGAGCCAGCCCTCAAGGAGAGGTCACACTGGGTCACCGATGTGCCTTCGGGAAGGTAGAGAGATCTGTAACATTTTAGAAATGTTCCCATGGAAGAAAATTAGAATGCTTTGAGGGCAATCCCCTGGGGAGGCGGAAACACTCCATTTATCTGGAAAAGTACCTTCAGGTAACCTCAGTCCCTGGGGAGAATGTGGAGTTACCTGAGGGACGTGGTTTCCTAGCAGTGAAGCATGTCCGGGATCCATCAGGTCCCCGATGCTGGAAGTGCCTCGTCTTCCCGAGCCTTGGCTTCCTGTCGTGAGGCACTGGAGGACTGACCAAGGCAGTGAGGAGACAGGAGCTGGCGATGCGGGGCGCGTGATAGACACTCAGTAGATGGTGGCCTGCATTACAGGACGTGTGATTGTTCGTCATATTTCAGAAACAATTCATTGTCTTAACTTTAAAAGTGGTTGATTAGAACACATTTTTCTTTTAAAATCCCATAATAAGTAAAGATATTTTAAAATAAAATACCACTGAATCGTGATACTTTACTTTTTTTTTCAAAGTGTGTGTGTGTGTGTGTGTGGGGAGTTATTGTCAGCCATTGTCACATATTTCCTTTACTTAAAAGGAAATGCACTTTGAGTTGGTGGTGGTCTGTGGCCCTTTGATGTCCAGAATCAGTGACAGAGTCTCCAGCTTAGTTCTGATAGGTGTCTGCTAGCCTGTGTAATCTAAACCCACGGGGAATTGGATTTTGGGTTTTCTCTTGTGAGTTCTCATTTGCTCTTGATGCATATGTCCAAAACTATAGGCGATTATAATCCAGTGCTATCATTATTTGATAATTGTTCCAGCTAAAATTGAGCCCGCTGTGGCCATGGGGAGCACTTTCAAGTTGGCTCCTATGTTCCTTTGATATCACCCATCATTTTCTTTTTTTTTTTTTAACACTTCTTTACTTTTTGGTACTACAAGATTCTCTAAGCTCATCTTGTATTTTCCCTGCCCCTAGAATCTTCCATTTCTCAAAGGAGTTTTGGTCCCTTTTATCGGAGAAAGGTATTTAGAAAATCAGACCTTGGCACCAGGTATGCTCATTGCTCCTGGAATGTCAGCATGTCTGGGTCCTCTGAGCAGACAGAGCTAGTGTGTATGTATACCAACCCATGTGTGCACCTCTCTCTCTCCCTCTTCATTCAAATAACCATGAGTGCATACTGATGTAAATAAATGGCCGAATGAATAAACAAATTGGGATGAGGGGAAAATTCTTCCTTATAGAAGAATTCTAATTCATAAATACAGAGGAATGAGGGAAATGGAAAATCATCATTAGAATACATAGTAATAATTTCTGCAGGCAAGATAAACTGATGAATGCTAAAATTAGTAAGGTGAAACTTTAAAGAGAACAGAATTTCTGGGACTTCCCTGGTGGTCCGGCGGTTAAGACTCCGAGCTTCCACTGCAGGGGCCACGGGTTAGATCCCTGGTCAGGGAGCTGAGACCCTGCATGCCCTGTGGTGTGGCCAAGAAAAGTTTAAATAAATAAATAGAAAAGAATTTCTGCACAGCCTCGAGTGATCTCCTCCCAAATATTTATTAATTACTGTGGTGGTTTTAACTTATATCCAGAAATTGTTTGATATTCCTTCCTCCAGGAGGTGGGGCTTAATTTCCTTCCGTTTGACTGTGGGCTGGACTTGCTGACTTGCTGATAAAGAATAGAAAATAGAAAGGGAAAGATAGTAACTTTACAGTGAGAGACTGGTAGATACCAGCTTAACTAAATGATTAAGATTAACATCATCAGTAAGAAGACATATTGATATCATGTACCTTCTGTTAAAGTGGCATTGGAAGAGCATGTCACCTCCATGGTGTTCCTTCCCAAAGATCCATAATCTCGGTTGAATTATGAGAATACATCAGAAGAGACCAAATTGAGGGACATTCTACAAAATACCTGCCCAGTACTCCTCAAAACTGTGAAGATAACAAAAAACAAAGACAGACTGTGGAGCTGTCACAGAGTGGAGGTGACTGAGGGGACATGACATCTTAATTGCAGTGTGGTCTCCTGGATCCTGAAAGAGAAAAAGACATTAGTGGAAGAACCGGGGAAATCCAAATAAAGTGTCTAGTGTAGTTAATAGATTTGTACCAATGTTAATTTTTAGTTTTGATAAATGTTGTGTAAGATGTTAACATTAGGGGAAGCCAGGTGAAGGGGACTTCCTTTACTACGTTGCAACTCTTCTGTTAGTCTAAAATAATTTCAAAATTAAAGGAAAAAACAAATCAAAACAGGACTTCCCTGGTGGCACAGTGGTTAAGAATCTGCCTGCTAATTCAGGGGACACGGGCTCGAGTCCTGGTCTGGGAAGATCCCACATGCCGCGGAGCAACTAAGCCCGTGCGCCACAACTACTGAGCCCGCACGCCACAACTACTGAGCCTGTGCTCTTGAGCCCGTGAACCACAACTACTGAGCCCGCGCGCCTAGAGCCCGTGCTCCGCAACAAGAGAAGCCACCACAATGACAAGCCCGCGCACCGCAACAAAGAGTAGCCCCACTCGCCGCAACTAGAGAAAGCCCGCACGCAGCAACGAAGACCCAACACAGCCATAAATAAATAAATAAATAAATAAACTTATATTAAAAAAATGAAAACAAACAGAAAATGACCATAGAGGATCTGGAATGAGTCATATTGCACATAGCTTCTAACGTTGAAAAGGGTATTGCTATTATTTCTGATTTACAGGAAGAAATGACTTTATAGTTTCTAGAAGAAAGACAACTGCTTTTGGTGTCATTTCTAGGAATATTATTGCTAATAATTTATTGGATGGTCCAGTGTCACTGATCCTTGATCCGCAAGTTTTATGCTGTTCTTTGGTTTTATTTTTCAACTGTGAAAATAATATCGCTAGCTTTTAGAGTTCCGGAGTATCTATCATCATTATAAAACAGTTTAATCGTATTCACTTGAAGAATAATTTTAGGTTCCTTTAAAAATCCATTTCTGCTCTGCTTATCGTTGCCTAACTGAACCCTCACAGTCACCTCGTGCCGCTGTGTGGGTGATGTGAGAAACGAGAGTCAGTAACGGGAAAAGCACGCTGAGTCACACAGGCCGGCGGAGCTTGGTTTTGGAGCCTCTGACCCCACCTCCTCCCAGAAATTAATGGCTTTTGCAGTAATCTTTGCTCGTATGAAGTCCTGGTAAGGTATAATAAACCAGTTCATTAGTACTGTCAGGAGGCATGCTTTCAGCTCCTGAGGACCATTTTCCTCAGTGGCTCAAAGTCTTAGTTTGGAGATAATGAAGTTAGTTACTTGTGTAAGGTCCGCAACATGACCAAGTTGTTTTTCTTGTTTGTTTTTTTTAAAATAAATTTCTTTTTTTCTTTCTTTATTTTTTGTTTGCGTTGGGTCTTCATTGCTATGTGCAGGCTTTCTCTAGTTGCGGTGAGCGGGGGCTACTCATCGTTGCGGTGGGCGGGCTTCTCATTGCCGTGGCTTCTCTTGTTGTGCAGCACGGGCTCTAGGCGCATGGGCTTCAGTAGTTGTGGCATGTGGGCTCCAGTAGCTGTGGCTTGCGGGCTCTAGATTGCAGGCTCAGTAATTGTGGTGCACAGGCTTAGTTGCTCCGTGGCACGTGGGATCTTCCTGGACCAGGGCTCCAACCTGTGTCCCCTGCGTTGGCAGGCAGATTCCCAACCACTGCGCTGCCAGGGAAGCCCTATTATTGCTTTTCTTCAACCTACTTTGGATTTAACTTGCTCTTCTTATTCTACCTTTTTTTTTTTCTTTTTTTCTTTTTTTTTTTTTTTTGCGGTACGCGGGCCTCTCACTGCTGTGGCCTCCCCCGTTGCGGAGCACAGGCTCTGGACGCGCAGGCTCAGCGGCCATGGCTCACGGGCCCAGCCGCTCCGCGGCATGTGGGATCTTCCTGGACCGGGGCACGAACCCGTGTCCCCTGCATCGGCAGGCAGACTCCCAACCACTGTGCTACCAGGGAAGCCCCCTTATTCTACCTTCTTAAGGCAAAAACTTAGACCATTGATTTTAACCATTTCTTCCTTTCTAACATAAGCGTTTAAAGCCACAAGTATTCTTCTAAGCGTTGTTTTACCTGCCTCCTATACATTTTGAAAAGTGCTTTCTTTATTCCTTGCTTGGAAATGTTTTCTAATTTCCCTTGTGATTTCTTCTTTACCCATGGGTTATTTACAAGTGTGTTACGTAATTTGCAAATATTTAGGAATTTTCTAGATTGCTTACTGTTAGTGATTTCTAATTTAATTCCATTGTGGTCAGAGAACATGTTCCATAAGTCTTCAGCATTTTGAAATTTATTGAGATTTATCTTTTGGTCCAGCATCTTGTTCCTCTGAGTGAGTGTTCCATACATACTTGAAAAACATATTTTATCTGTAGGTGTTGAATATACTGTTATATAAATGTCAGTTAGGTCAAGGTGGTTAATAATGCTGTTAGGATCTTCTGTATCTTTACTGAGGTTTTGAATGATTACTCTACCAGTTATGGGAGGGGGTGTTGAAATCTCCAACTGTCTTATTTTAGTTCTGTCAGTTTTTACATCATGTACATTGGACCTCTGTTATTTAGAAATACACATTGATAATTGTCATGTCTTCCTGATGTACTGACCCTTTATATCATCATGAAATCATACCTGGTAACAATCCTTATTGTGAAATCTATTTTATCTAATAGGAATAAAACCACTTCTTTTCCCCTTTACCTTGAGGACTTTCTTCCTACAGATTCGATTGGTTAGAAAAACTTACTTTCTAAGAATTCCCCAGAGGTCCAGTGGTTAGGACTCGGCGCTTTCATTGCTGTGGGCCCGGGTTCGATCCCTGGTCAGGGAACTAAGTCTCTGGTGGATGGAGTCATTCGACTGGGTGTGACCCCATGGGCCCAGCTGTGGGGAAGGGGGTCTCTTGTAAGAGTCAGTTTGGAGGGTGGTGACAGCCAGCCTTAGGCCATCAGCCTCTATTACTTGTATTGTAATTTGGGATGTGAACATGGTGGCAGGCAGAGCAGTCTTCATAAAGAAAAGCCCGTAGTAAGACACACCTGCCAAGAGAACACCTCTCCCCAGTTGAATGACATTGACAAAAAATGTACAGCCTTCATTAAAGATAAGAAAGAAGACTGGGTCTGCCACCTCCTAGAGAAATGGAAATAAAAACAAAAATAAACAAATGGGACCTAATGAAACTTAAAAGCTTTTGCACAGCAAAGGAAACCATAAACAAGAGGAAAAGACAACCCTCAGAATGGGAGAAAATATTTGCAAACAAAGCAACTGACAAATGATTGCTTTGTCAGTTGCTGGGAGGGAGAGGCAAGAGGGAGGAGATATGGGGATATATGTGTATGTATGGCTGATTCACTTTGTTATACAGCAGAAACTAACACAACATTGTAAAGCAATTATACTCCAATAAAGATGTTAAAAAAATAATTTAAAAAACATTGAATTAAAATATTTATCTCAAAAAAAAAAAAGACTGGGTCTGAATGTGAAATGTTTATTTTCAGATGGCATTTACATTGCTCAGTTAGTTCCTATAAACTGATTAATAGGAAATTTTAGTATCTGTTTCTATATTTATTAATTGTAAGAGAAACTACCAAGGTATTCTTTCAGGAACTTAGATGGGAAAAGTTTGAATATATGTCTAAAGCTACAAGAACCTTGATTTTTATAAGATAATGTAGAAGCGAGATATACTTAAGATCAGCTGCTAATGGTAGAAATAAAATCTGATTAACTTGCTTGAAATATTTGTGAGTTTTTCCGTTGTGATTGTAGATAATAAATAATGATTTGATAACCCTGATTTTAAAGTTGACCTGAATTATAAATTAGTTATTTATTTTTACCTACACCATAGTATTGAGCAAGTGAACAATCTACGAGAGATACAAGCACTGAGGCACCTGAATCCACACCCAAACATTCTTACGTTGCACGAAGTGGTTTTGTAAGTATATTTGGGGCTTTAAACATTATCTAAATTTGATGATAATTATTAAATCTCTTTTTAAGAAAGAAAACCATGGTAACCATTTAAAATATTTGCTTTGTAGCTCAGAGAATAATAATTTTTGTTTTATCTTAAGTCACTTACTTATTTGGACCAGTGTCTTTATCTGAGTCCTAACATAGAAAGGCCTTCATTTCAGTGACTCCACCTCATAAAAGCAAACAACATTCAAACGGTTCCTCTCCTGTGGCAGTTGGGCTTCTGTGTAGACAGTGGTGGCCCTGGGCATCTGAGTGTGAGTTGTGACCTACTGGGAAAGCCCCTGTTGTCCTCTTTCAGGGATTGCTGCCACTTGCCATCTCTGTGTGGTCTCATGCAGCCTTTCTTACTACAACTGACATAATTTCAGGGGATTTTTAATTTCTCTTCTAATTATAGAGTCGCTTCCGTATGGTTTACCTGTCGATCAAGAAGGCAGAGCACAGCTTGTCTGGAGGGGCTTGTCTGCCAGGGGCTGGGGCTGGGGTCCTGGCCTGGAGCTCTGAGAAGGCGCCCCTCAGCAGGAAGCCTGGCCTGTACAACCAGCCGAGAAACCGCAGCCTCTGACCGTTAAAGTGCAGGAGATTTTAATCAGGAGGCTGAACAGTTCTAAACTCAAAATGCAACGTCTTGTCATGGCTGTGTGGCGTCCTGGCCTGCGTGCTCGGAGCCATTAGTTGGGGCCAGGTCCAGAGACTGCAGTCTGCGTGTGACGGTCACAGCACTGCCTGTGCTGAGGGTGCTTTGTGTGCACTTTGCAAAGCACTTCTGTGCACAGTTGCACGTGGCCCTCCTGGCAGTCCTGAGTGACAGCGGGGACCCCTTCCAGCCCCACCAGAGGCGCCTGGAGCAGGGTCCGGGGGTGACACTGCAGGGGTGTGGTGTGACTCATCTTCCTCCTTTTTGCCTTGGCTGGATTTTTGGTTTTGCTCCCTGCACTGTGATGTATCCCAATCGCATGGAAGTAATTTAGGTAAATTAAAACTAAATTTGCAGCCAGAGAGCATGAATCAAATCCTACTTTCTTTGTTTTGCTTCTGCAGCTCCTCAAACCTCATTTCTTCTTTCTGCTGATAGTTAACTTTTCTATTTTCAAGACACTTCTCTTTAAAAATTGCGGGGAGGGGGGCTTTTAGAATTTTTGGCTGATGTAGAGTTTTACTAGTATTTAAAATTATTTTTGCCTGAAACGTTGATTAAAAATCAAAACTTCTGCTGTTTCAATCATTACACTTTGGTCTTTGTCTGATGTAGGAGTGCTTTGTGTTTATCAGAAGTGTTTACAAATGAATTAAATATTTGATTATTTTTTCTGAAGAAGACAAGAAAGAAAAAGCATTTTAAAAACCTGCTTTCTTTTTCAGTGACAGAAAATCTGGTTCTCTTGCACTAATATGTGAACTTATGGACATGAATATTTATGAACTAATACGAGGTACGTAGAATAATTTCAAAGCTAATCTAAGATCTTTTGGAGCTTGTAGTTCCCATATATTTGTTTTAGTTCTCAAAATCATTTGTGCAGTAGTTTCATCTAAATATACGGTACTTCGGGCTTCCCCGGTGGCGCAGTGGTTGAGAGTCCGCCTGCTGATGCAGGGGACGCGGGTTCGTGCCCCGGTCTGGGAGGATCCCACATGCCATGGAGCGGCTGGGCCCGTGAGCCATGGCCACTGAGCCTGCGTGTCCGGAGCCTGTGCTCCGCAATGGGAGAGGCCACAACAGTGAGAGGCCCGCGTACCGAAAAAAAAAAAATAATAATAAATAAATAAATAAATATACGGTACTGGGCTGTAAACGCACAGTACTCATGGGAGGTGTTTTTCTGGCAGTCTTGTCTGCTCAGAACTCAGCTGCAAACGAGCAAAGCCACGAGGCGTTCAGGCCGGCTGGGCGACGTGAGGAGGGCGCAGCGGGCGGCGGCGGCTCAGCCCTCCCTCAAGCCTGTCCCCTTCTCGCATCTTTCCCGGCTCTGCTGCTGCTCGACATTCTACTCTATGCTTCAGAATGAGGCAGGGCTCCCTGCTCAGGTAATCCCTCTGAGAGGGAGCCTCCTTCTGTTTGCATTCTTATGAAGTCCCCTGTATTGCAGAGTGCTCATTCATTTCCTTTCTCTCTTTTTTTTTAGTAGATTTATTTTATTTATTTATTTTTGGCTGCATTGGGTCTTCATTGCTGCACGCGGGCTTTCTCTAGTCGCGGTGAGTGGGGCTACTTTTCGTTGCGGTGCGCGGGCTTCTCATTGCGGTGGCTTCTTTTGTTGCGGAGCACGGGCTCTAGGCGTGCAGGCTTCAGTAGTTGCAACGCGCAGGCTCAATAGTTGTGGCTCACGGGCTTAGTTGCTCCGCGGCATGTGGGATCTTCCTGGGCCAGGGCTCAAACCCGTGTCCCCTGCCTTGGCAGGCAGATTCTTAACCACTGCACCACCAGGGAAGCCCATCCTGTTACTTTTAATGCTGGTGCTTCTGGGAAGGGCCGTTCCAGTTTGGCTGTGTTGACGCAGCTTGGATGTCCCACGTCAACACACTGGGTAGAGCGTGCCCAGTGCCGTGTGCATTCCATGATGGTCAGTCCTGGTTAGGCTCTTTGAGCCTTAGTCCTTGTCTATAAAATGGGGATAATCCTAGTGTCTGACTCTTAGGGTTGTTGTGAGGAGTAATAATACGTGTGAGGTGTGTGGAGCAGTGCTGGCTTGCGTAGCCTTCAGGCAAGGTCAGCTGCTGGCATTACCACCATCATCATTATGACTTTACAGTTTATAGTGTGCTTGCTCTGTGTTCCTGCATTTGCTCTTCCCATTTCTGTGAGCTCAACTCCATTATAGAGGTGAGGCAATTGAACTTCCAAGGACTTAGAGCACTTGCCTGAGACGAGCCAGCTTCAAAGAGCAAAACTGGGAGGACCCCTCGTGGAATTTTGTCTTGTTGAGAGAGGGGTGCGGATGATGGCTCCAGCTCCGTGCTGAGTCTGACATCCCGCCTGCTACCCTGTAACTTCTCTCGGAACAGTGTGCCATCAGGCAAGGCTCTCCTTTGGAAAACACCGATGGCAAACATGTGCTCACACGGTGCTGCAGGGCATAGCCTCTGGGCCCAAGTGTAGACTGTGGGCATTTGGCTGTGCCATGGTGGACCCAGAATGCACCCCCAAGCCTGACCAGGAAAGCCAGGTGCAGGCCTGGGTACAGGGTCTCTTGTGAGAAGGCAGTGTGCTGGATATTCTATTACAGTGCTGGCTACACTGGAGACCCTTTTCCTTCTGTTAGGACGGACAGCCAATGCCATAGTTAATCACTGTGTTCACTTCAGATTTTTTACATTGCTGGTATTGTATATGACAATTTTTAGTACCTTCTTAATGAGAATATTGGGTAAAAATTAACTTGGGAAAATTCATTTGGTCGGGAGAGCCAAAAGAGAGAAATACTGTTTGCAGTCTGCTGGCATTCAGTAAAGGGCCATACAAGGAACTTCAGAGTGGTTTATTAACTGTACTGTATGTATTTGTTTCAAGATGTTTGTGAGCAAGAATCTGGTGGGAACCACATGCAGTCCTGGGCCTGGCGAGTTAGGGTCCTGTTTTGGGAAAATAGTGCGAAAGTCAGCGGTCAGTCCCCTCCTTGTCAAGGGTGTGGACTCCGATGGTTCAGACCAGCGGCCCACATGGCTCATGAGGGCACCTCTGTGCACCTGGAGCCCCCGTGTGCAGGCAGCCACTCACGGAGGCCAGGGGAGGGAGTCGTGGCCTTGCCCCACGGCTGTGAATGGGTGGAGCAGTGGAGGCCCAGGAGGAAAGGAAAGGCAGGCGTCCAAAGAGTCCTCCGCCCCTGGGGACCGAAGGCAGCCGAAAATGCAGATTCCTGGCCCACCTGCCTGGATTTGTGATTCACTGGGTCTAGGTTGGGCCTTGGAATCTACTTTTTAAAAGCTCCCTAGGTGCTTATGAAGATTGGATGGATTAGGCTTTTCCTAAAAGAGTCCACCTTTTCTGAGTTCAAGTTCAGATGACTGTAATGGCAATCTTATGCTATAAGAATGTGGACGTGTGGACGTGGCTGGGAAGGGTGCAGCACGAGTACAACATGCAGCAGGACAGCTTGGGGGGCGCGTGCAGAAGCGTCCCCAAGGGAATGTGGCTGGAGCCTTCGATAAACAAGCAGGATATGATGGGGTGCAGTTCCCAAGGTGAGGGACCAGGCCTGGCGGCCCATTCTGAGAACTTGCTGGAAAGGCAGCTTCTGGGGCCCCGCCGCAGACCTACAGAACCAGGAATGCCGGGGGTGAGGATGGGGAGCGTTCTGTATCTTCACAAGCCCCCAGGGGACTCAGGTGCTCCTGGGTCCTGAGAGCCCTGTGCTGGGAGGGAGTCTGCCGAGGGGGGTTTGGAGAGCTGGGCTAGTCAGTGGGCAGCGAGACCCCCTGCCCGATGAGGGCCGAACCTCACGAAGGTTCGTCCAGCCTCGCGTGTGACAGAGAATAGAAATTTTACTTTCTTTTCACCTTTATATAGATAATAGTTTGATAAAATTCCTCAAGTGGGGGGAAGCTGACAAAGTCTTAGTTTTAATTCTTTCAATTTAAATTCTGGAAAACTGATGATAAATTATGTGAACAGAATAAAAAGATTATAGTATGCCATGGAAAAAAATTCATTGCACTTAGACACTTTGTAATTTAAATTACTTTCTATTATTAACATAAACAGTCTTGTTATGTGAGGAAAAGAATACATTAATTTTTCGACAGAAGTTGCAAACTTAGGATGAAAAATGTCTAGTGGGATATGTGCTCACGGAGGGGAAAGTGGTTTTCTGAGTTGTTAGGTGAGAATGGATATTTTGCAGATTTAAAACCTAATGACTGGGCTTCCCTGGTGGCGCAGTGGTTGAGAGTCCGCCTGCCGATGCAGGGGACACGGGTTCGTGCCCCGGTCCGGGAAGATCCCACATGCCGCGGAGCGGCTGGGCCCGTGAGCCATGGCCGCTGAGCCTGCGCGTCCGGAGCCTGTGCTCTGCAATGGGAGAGGCCACAACAGTGAGAGGCCCGCGTACCGCAAAAAAAAAAAAAAAAAAAACCTAATCACTTAAAAACACATACCTCTGATATTAAAATCAAGTAAAATGTGACACCTTCGAGAGCAAGGGCAGCTCTGACGCTGGAGCGCAGTATTAAGAGTCTTGGAGCGTCCTGAGAGCTGCAGGAGGGGAGAAGGTGTCGACTGCAGGCTGCTGCAGGGCGCTGTCAGCCGGGCGCCCGGTGACTGCTTCCTTCTGTGAGAGAGGAACGTGTGGCTGTGCAAGTGAGAGCGGCCGTTGGTCTTCCTGGGTTAAGAAAACGTGATCCGTCCCCTTAAAGACGGAGATCTCCACGTAGCCAGGAAGCCGAGGAAAACCCTGGATTTGAGCTCATCATCAGCGTGAAGGCGGATGCCCTGGAGGCCCATCCGAGGCTGTGTTAGGACCTCCATACCGAGCTGCCCTTGCGGTGATCCGCTCAGCACTGTTCTGACTGCAGTCAGAAGGCCTGGCGCTCTGTGATTTTAAATGAAATCATGCCAGTATGTAGAATTTTAAATGGCATATTTTGTAGATAGACTCCATATTTCCTAGAACTCCTCCAGGTTATTTTTCACTGAGGAAGTCAGATTTTCACACATTGCTAAATAAAAATGGATTCCATCGTTTGTTTCGAAAAAGGGGATATGGATCGTTGGTAACCATATTTGGCTATTTCCTCGATTGCACAGGGAGAAGACACCCATTACCAGAAAAAAAAATTCTGCACTATATGTACCAGTTGTGTAAATCCCTTGATCACATGCACAGGTAGGCACTTGGAGACTTGGCAGCTTTCAAATTAATAAAACGTATTACCGTTCATTAAGAATATAGTATAAAAGAATTTGAATGAATGAGGTACAATTAATTCTGTCCTTCCTTTTATATTGAATGCAGAAATGGAATATTTCACAGAGATGTAAAACCAGAAAATATATTAATAAAGGTAAGAACTTTTATATGAAATATTGATATCAGAAGAAAGTAGAATATAAAAACTGTTCACTGGATATGTGTTCAATCCCAGTGGATACCATGTTTGTTATAACATGTTTGTTTTTTTCCTTCCAGTTTGGAAAAAAATGGTTACTTTAATAAATGCCGTCAACATAACTGTACATCTGGAAAAAGGCACCCTTCTTATACTATATACAAAAATAAACTCCGTTTAAATTATCATTCTAAACACTCTAAATATAAAAGTGTAAGAGTCAGGATTTGAGCTCTGATATGTCTCACTCAAAAGCCCTTAAACTATGCCTGTGTAAAGTGTACAATTTGCTCAGTTTGGACATATGTGTACACCCATGAATCCATCATCCCAATCAACTTCACAAACAAATCCAAAGCCCCCAAAAGCCTCCTCTTGCCCTTTGGTAATCCTTGCCCCCTGTCCCTTGTCCCCAGGCAAAGACGAGCTAGAACGTGCTATAAATGGAATTACATAGCATATACTCTTTTTTGGTCTGGCTTTCTTTCAGCATCGTTATTTTGAGGTTCATCCACATTGTAGTGTGTGTGCCATGCCTTCTGAAATTGTCCCACAGTTCTTGGATGTTCCGTTTTGTTTTTGATGTTCCTCTATTGCTTTGCATTTCAGTTTGGGAAGTTTCTATTGGCATATCTTCAAGCTCACTGATTCTTTCCTTGGCTGTGTTAAGTCTATCAAAGTCTTTTAAAATTTTTGTTACAGTGTTTTTTGTTTGTTTTTAATTTTTTTAATTTTTGGCTGCGTTGAGTCTTTGTTGCTGCATGCCGGCTTTTTCCAGTTGTGACGAGTGGGGGCTGCTCTCCGTTGTCGTGCGTGGGCTTCTCATTGCGGTGGCTTCTCTTGTTGCGGAGGCCGGGCTCTAGGCGCACGTGGGCTCAGTAGTTGTGGCTCGCGGGCTCAGTAGTTGTGGTGCACGGTCTTAGTTGCTCCACGGCATGTGGGATTTTCCTGGACCAGGGCTTGAACCCGTGTCCCCTGCATTGGCAGGTGGATTCTTAACCGCTGTGCCAGCGGGCAAGTCCCTGTTACAGTGTTTTTTATTTCTAGTGTCTCCTTTTGATGTTTTCTTAGGGTTTCCATTTCTCTGCTTACGTTTCCCATCTGAACTTGCATGCTGTCTTCTTTTTCCATTAGAGCCCTTAACAAATTAATCATAGTTATTTTAAATTTCCTGTCTGGGAATTCTAAAACTCTAAAACCTGCGCCGTATCTGAGTCTGCTTTGATGCGTCGCTTTGTCTCTTCAGACTTTTTTCTTGCCTTTTTATATGCCTTGTCATTTTTGTTGAACGTACTGGGGAATGGGAACAGAGGTAAAAGGCTGTCAGGGCAGGTTTCTTGATAATCTGGCCGAGAGCACTGCTGTTTAATGTTTGCTCTAGCTGTAGGTGCCAGAGGCTTCAAATGTATTGACAGCATGAATTTTATTACTTGAACGTGAGAGGTAGAGAAGATGGAAGAAACGCCTTGAAACCCGTTTCCCTGGGCTGTCTGACTTCCTTCAAGGATCCCATGTGGTGTAGGCCAGGCCCCCAGCCTCCCCCGAATGGGAACCAAGCTGCCAGAAGCACTGGACGCGGTGGGGAGTTTGAGGCATAACAGGGCATGTGACCAGGGTGTATAGTTCATTTGTAGACTTACTCTGCGACTTAAAAATTTCCAAAACCTGTAGACATTTTGAAATGTCTGTTAAACATAGCCAGAATATTTGTAAATGTGTTCCACTGAAGAGAAATACCGCTTCCTCACCTGCTAGAGGCAATTTCAGGGGCTTATAAAGCCAGTACTTTATGTTCTACAAGCTAGTTTAGGTGCTAGGAATTTTCCCGTTGGTGCATAAATATTTGAAATGGTTTGTATTACAACCGCTGCTTGATGAGATGTTATTTGTCCCTGCTTCTCTACCCCCTTGCAGCAGGATGTCCTGAAATTAGGGGACTTTGGTTCCTGCCGGAGTATCTATTCTAAGCAGCCGTACACGGAATACATCTCCACCCGCTGGTACCGGGCCCCAGAGTGTCTCCTCACTGATGGCTTCTACACCTACAAGATGGACCTGTGGAGCGCGGGCTGCGTGCTCTACGAGATGGCCAGGTGGCTCCAGAGTCGCAGCTGCTGCTGGGCTAGGGGGGCTGTGTCAGGGTCCTGGGGCCGGTCTACGCGGGGCTCGGCCGTCCGGTGGCTTCGTGCCAGTCCCTCCCTCTACGGTGCAGAGTTTACGGTCCTTCTGGTATGGTGGTGGTTTTTGAACTCGACAGGAAATGTGTCAAACACTTTTCCTTGCTTTCTGGGTATGGAGGAAAGAACACGATCAGTTACTTGTTTCCGGCTGGCCCGCCCGGGCCCTGGGTCGGTGGGCTTCTCCATTTGGCCTCATCAGCGATAGGATTGATGAAGCCAAATGAAGGAACGGAGTCGAGGCGTGCTTACTGCCACCTCTCGGGGCCTGCTGGGGGCGGGGTGCGAGCGGTACCCCCCGGTCTACCCTCAGAGTGCAGTTGCTCGGGTGGGGTGCTCTGGCCCCGGGCGTGAGGGCGAGCTGGATGGAGTCCAGGAAGCCCCAGCCCTAACCGTCCTCCCCTCCCCCAGCCTTTGGGCTTTACCGCTGGGCGCAGCAGGGCCAGGGCAGAGGCCCGGGAAGGGAGGAGGGCCTGTCCTGTCCACCGGCGGCGGGGGCACCGGGTGGAAGAAGCCCCGGGAGGAGGTGGGGCGGCACCTGCTCGTAGTGGGTCACGCAGGACGGGTGGGTGGATTTAACCTCGGGGTGACGCACGTCAGGATGGCACAGCCCAGCTCAGGCAGGACCCGGGTCGTCCAGTCCCGCCAGCTCAACTGACCCCTTGATAAAAACAGACGTTCGGGCCCTTCGGGACACGCCTTCTGATTCTAGATCATTCGTACTGATAAGTGACTGTTATTTGTGGAAAGGAGAGTGGTGATTTCACTGATACTAAAGCACCAACGAATGACCTTTTCTCCGGTGCTGAAATCCCTGAGTCAGTTTGGAGGGATGTCAGAGGCGCTGGTGCCGGCGGCATCCGCCCAGGGCGCTGGGCAGCCCACGCTGAGCCTCGCTGACTGCACTCTGTGCCCGGCTTGCCCCACCTCGGAGCCGTCCAGCTCCCCTGCGGCCTGAGCTCCTGCCGTTTTCCCTGAATAGAAGTCATCTTACCGTCAGCTACGTTGTTTTTTTTTTTGTTTTTTTTTGTTTTTTTGTTTTTGTGGTACGTGGGTCTCTCACTGTTATGGCCTCTCCCGTTGCGGAGCACAGGCTCCGGACGCGCAGGCTCAGCAGCCATGGCTCACGGGCCCAGCCACTCCGCGGCATGTGGGACCCTCCCGGACCGGGGCACGAACCCGTGTCCCCTGCATCGGCAGGCGGACTCTCAACCACTGTGCCACCAGGGAAGCCCAGAGCTACGTTTTTAAGCTCTTCTCTGTGGCCTGTAATGTGTATGGGTCTAACATCTTTTATCCACAATTCCCAAATCCGTGATGCTCCCAAACCAAAACCCTCCTTGAACCTTATTTGTCTACACAGCCCGACCTGACCCAGCCTGAATTTTTGTCAACAAAACTCCCCGGGCCGTAAGGAGGCTCTGGGGGCTTTCATCTCTCAGCCGGCAGAGGCACCTGCTGTACAGATACGGGAGTGTGGCCCTGTCCCTTAGAAAGACACCAACCCGTAGGGACAGTAGGAGGAGGAAGGCCCAAGCATGGACGGGGGCGCTGGAGGTCCTTCTGCTGGGAGGCTGCCGCCCTGACCACAGCCCTGGCCTCCCTCCCAGCCTGCAGCCCCTCTTCCCCGGAGCCAACGAGCTGGACCAGATCTCGAGGATCCACGATGTCATTGGCACGCCTGCTGGGAAGACCCTCACCAAGTTCAAAGGGTAAGTACAGCCCCCAGGCTGCCCCACCACTGCGGACCCGCCCTGCCTCTGTGGCCCCCAGGGGCCTCTTCACAGTCCCATGAGCCCGGCACTCGGGTTTTGTCCCGGGAATGTTCACTCAGGCCACAGAGGTCTTTGGGTGGGAAAGGCTCCCCAGCACAGGCTGCACGCACAGACCCTGTGGAGCCGCCACCCGGCAGCTTGGCCATGCTGACCCCTCGGGGGGGACTTGGGGGCGTGGGCAGCACCCAGCAGCTCCCAGAACCCGAGGGGGGTAAGGAGATGACAGCCATGCTGGATTCTTTTTCTTTTTTAAGACTTTATTTCATTCTTTTCTGGTGGGAATGTGGTATTAGTCTTCTCAAGAAAAAGTTTTCTTACACTTACAGCGTAACAAATTTCACGACCTCCCACCCTTTTTAGAAAAACAGACTTAATTTTTTTAGAGCGGTTTTAGGTTCACAGAAGAGCTGAGCGGAAGGTACAAAGGTTCCCATCTACCGCCTGGCCCCACGCAGTGCACAGCCTCCCGGCCACCAGCACCGGCCCCGCGGTGGCACGTCTGCTGTCATCAAACCTGTGCTGACATGTCATTCTCACCCAAAGTCCACAGTTTCCACAAGGATCTTGTATTCTATGGGCTTTATGCCCCCCTGCCCCCTGCCCTTTTTAGATTGTAAGCCGTTAACTTCAGTGCAGGTCCCTGTAAGGTCGTGATGCTGGACCGGCCACGTGCTCTAAATGACGGCATGATCGTTTACTATCATTGGGCTTTTAATACAGGTCGAGAGCTATGAGTTTTGATTTTACTTTTAAAAAGGGATCAGGAATACCTTTACTGACAGCCAGTTTGTCCCCGCAATGCCTCTCCCTCCTGCACGCAATGGTGGCCTATGATCCCGATGAGAGAATCACTGCCCACCAGGCCCTGCGGCACCCCTACTTCCGAGAACAGAGGTAGGCGCCCTGCCGGGTTCCCGTGGGGCACGCGGATGGGTGGCTGGTTCCCGGGAACAGTGCCGGTCCCTCTGGGAACCCGCACCTCCCTCCTTTCTGCTATCTTCCCCCAAAAGGAGGCCATTAGTGGCGTCACGGCAGGGGGAGCGGGCTGAGCTCGCTCGCCTTGAGGTTCCAGGGCGCGTGCGTTGGGCGACACCTGCCATTGGAAGTACCTGCCCTGAGGGCTTCGGACTCCACCCCTCTGTCCCCTTGTGCATGTGTGACGTGGGGGTGACGTCTGACCCGAACCTCGAGTCACTGGGCAGGGGTGGGCCCACGGCTCCGGAGCCCAGAGGCTGTCAGGCTGAGACAGGGAAGGAAAAGAAAAGCTCCTCGGATGAGAGGAGGGGCGACAGGCACGAGCCCACACTGGGGACAGAGGAGGCCGACAAGCCCTGTGGCGGCCGGGTTCTCAGCAGAGGCACCCCTTGCCCCTTCCGTCCTGTAGGGCAGCTGAGAAGCAGGCTCCGGCCAGGCCCAGGACGAAGGCCTCCGCTCTCTGCCCCGAGCGTCTGGTGGCACCGGAACTACCCAGTAACAACCGGCAGCCGGCTCAGGAGGGCAGGAAGCAGGTACTGAGTGATCAGGCCGTCTGAGCTGGGACCGGACGCCCTCAGGGGCCCATGTCTCTCTGACGCAGATGCCACCTGGGGAGGTGCCACATCTGCCTGGAAAGGGCGCCTGTGAGCAACCTGCCGCCGCGCCAGGTGGCACCTCTGTGCCCCCGGCCTTTCTGCGCCACCAGCTAAGGTCCACAGCGTGGCGGGCTGGGATCCTCCCAGCCGCAGGGCCAGGCCGGTGCCCAAGCACGTTGTGCCTGCAGAGGACCCTAGCCAGGGCACTGGGAAGCCAACACTGGCCCAGGTGACCGCCCCCGCTCGGCCGCTGAGCCCCTGCAAGAGCAGCAGGCCCCAGAGGAGCACTGCGCCTGGCACAGGGGTGGCCTCGCACGCTTCCTGGTGTAGAAAGCACAGCTGCATCCCGCGATAGCTTCCCCTTTCTCTCGCGTGCCACGGGGCCCCCCTTTGCTCGGCTCCCCCAGTTTTACAGCTGTGGGCTGGCACCGAGCTTCGTGGTAGCCGTGGCCTTCCATCGTTTCTCACTCAGCCCAGCATCTGTTGAGTGTCACTCTGTGCTGGAAGCTGAGGATGCAGGTATACCTGCAGCCAGGCTGCTTTCCAGAAATCCCGACCCCCGTGTCCAGACACCTGCTTGACGG
Source organism: Hyperoodon ampullatus (assembly GCF_949752795.1). Lineage (NCBI taxonomy): Eukaryota > Metazoa > Chordata > Mammalia > Artiodactyla > Ziphiidae > Hyperoodon > Hyperoodon ampullatus. The sequence continues at coordinate 176,984,793 of NC_136916.1, read as the reverse complement.
CTCCAGCTGAATGTCCAAAGGCAGACTTGATCAAACCCGGTCTCCTGTCTCTCCCCCCAGACCTGGCTCTCTCCCCGTGCCTTCCCTCCAAGGGCGGATGATGGCAGCTCCCCTTCAGCTGCGCAGGCCGCCAACCGGGGACGAAGCCCCCTCCCCGCCCCCCGGCTGAGCCTCCCTCACTTTGCCCCTAACTGCTCTCCCTGCCGGGCCTCCTCTCCCTCTTGGTCAGCTGTTAGTGTTTCTCCTGCTGGCACCCGCCGTGGGCGCCCCCGCGCCAGAGCCGAGGCGCACGCTGTCTGCCAGGGCCCCAGAGTGAGGGTTCAGGCTGTGCCAGCCTTAACGTCTGGCGCAACTGCCCACTCTTCTGGCTGGTGGCGCCGCGGACCATACGTAAACGAATGGTGGGGATGGGTTTCAGTAAAACTGTGGACCCTGAAACTGGAGTCTCATCATCACATGCCGTGAAATTGTCTCCAACTATGAGAAGATGTGAAATCCACTCTTAGCGCACTGGCCACACAGAAGCAGGCTGCAGGCCGCTTTGGCCGACCTCAGGGAACCTGAGTGGGAAGCGTCACCGTGGCCTCGGCCCTTGGAGCTGCACGTGCATCAGCGTGGCCTCCCCCGCTGTCCGCCCTGGCCCTGGCCCAGGGAGCGGCCACTGCACTTCTGGGGGGGCTGGGACGCGGTGCGTGTTGTCCAGTCACCATACTGTCACACCTCACGGTCAAGAAATTGTATGAGGCAAAAGTAGTACAAAAGAACCCCTTTTGCTTTTCCTAATTCCCACAAAGGGGAGAGCATCATGTGTTCATCTGACCTTTGCTTTGTTTCTAGAAACAGCCCCTAAAGCAAGAGGAGGACCATCCCAGGAGACACGGACCAGCCTACGTGATGGCACTGCCCAAACTCAAGCTGTCGGGAGTGACCAAGCAGCCCTCTTACTCCAGCCCAGCGCTGCAGTCAGTGTTTGCCCCCGGAGCGACCCGGAAGTTCCCGGTGCTGAGACCCCTGAAGTGTGTTGGCCCAAACCAGAAGGTGGGCGTCCCACTGGTTCCCCTGGCGCCGTGCTCACGCCCATCCCGGCCTCTGCTGAGTGTCTGTCACTTTCTTTAACAGACAGACACACAGAAGGACATCCAGCCTAACCTGAAGCAGTACCGCCTGCCCACGGTAGAGCGGAGAGGTGGAGGCTACTGAGCGGCGCTGCGGCTCCCCTGCTCGGGGCGGCTCCCACCCGGCCGGGCCCCAGCGAGCGTCCCGGGAGAGCTGCCCCCAGACCAGCACCAGCTCCTGGGCCTGGAGCCCGCCGTCCCGAGGCTGCTTGCATCCTAAAGGCAGCCGTACTGTATGTTCCAGTCTCATACCTTTGTGAAATCACCTCATTCTAGGGTTTCGGTTCATTTCCGTAACATAAGAATTTGGGGCAGGGAATATTTTGTAATTTTTTATATGAATCAAAACAAATTATACTTTGTTATGGGTTATTTAGGCCTGGTTTCACCGAGGGCTCTGCACAGGGTGCCTCCCTTAGTCCATCCACCACCAGTAGTGTCCCAGCACGTTTGGCTTCCAGATTACACCATTGGAGACCCTTGATTTTTATTAAACAATAAGCTATCATTACAGTGTTGCATCTTAATATATTTTGAGTTAAACATGTGTCCTGATTATCCATTCCTTTATTTTGACTTTTGTGAGTGTATCAGGGGCATTGATTTTGTTGGGGAGACTTCGGTGCAGCTTCACTGTTTCACTTGACCGTCCACTGAGGAATGACACAGGCTGGCGCTCAGCCCTCGGAGCCCCCGGGTGCGGGCCGCGGGCAGGCCGCCGGTCCAGCTCCCAAGGCCCAGCTTCCTCCGTGAGTAGAGGCCGCTGCTGCCCGATGGCCTGCGGGCGTTTCCAGCTTCGTGTCTGGGGTGCCAGCAATAAGCGGGCACAAAAAGAAACCTGTTTCCCGTGGGGGAGGGAGGGGAGGTGGCAGGGCGCTGGAAGGGGCAGGGCAAGGGGCTGGGGGAGGTGGCCGTGGCCGGGGTGGGGGGTGGGCGGGCAGGCCGTGGCCAGCATTGCCCGGTGCCCGGGGGAGGGGGAGCCATGGGCGCAGGCACGTGCGGGCCCAGGGCGGGCAGAGCTGGTGCACGTGGGGAGACCTGGGGGGCTTCGGGGACGCCCCGGGGTGGAAGTGGCGTCGGGGCGGGGCGGGCAGAGGGCTGGGGGCGCCGCGTCCCGGGGGCGCTGCGGGCTCGGCGGACTCGGGAGAGGCCAGGGACGGGCCCGCGCTCTGAGCTCGGCTCCGAGTGAGGGCAGGTGCAGGGACAATTCGGGGACATCGTCACCGCCTTTAAGTATATAAACGCGAAGGGCCTCTCTAAAGTTCTGCGGCGCTGTACCTTTTTACGAAGGAACCCTCCTCCCTGCTGCGGGCGCGGTGCCCTGGGCCCCGTGGGGCTCCGCCTCGGCTTCAGGGGAGGGTCCGCTTTCCCGTGGGCCCCTGCGTCCACCAGGTCTCTGTGGCCCGTGGGCCTGGCGACGGGCAGGCGCTGGCCAGGCTCTGGGGACACAGGAGGCCGCCGGGCCCTGCTGCCGGAGCGCTGGTGGGTCGCCGTGCACCCCAAACCTGACCAGTTGAGAGGCCGGGCGGCTGGGCCATCTCAGCCTCCCCGGGGCCACTGCAGGGCCCGTCTCCACGGACCCGAGCAAGGGAGCTCCCTCATCACCGCCCCAACCGACGCCCTCGTCCACGTTTGAGACGCGGCTGGGGCCGAGGTTGGGGGCAGAGGCCGCGGGCGGACACCCCAGTCCAAGGAGCCCGGCCCTGCCGGCTGTCGATGTAAACCTGCTCCCGAGAAGTCAGAGCAGGGGCGACGCTGCCGAGGGATGAGGGCGCTCCAGGCGAGCAGTAAGAGCCGACGCAGCGTCCGAGGTGCGCCGAGCCGACCCTCCGTGGCTCCCGAGAGGAGGGGTGGGGGCCGGCCTGGGGACCCTCTGCCCTGGGCCTGCGGCCGCGGGGCGGGCGGGGGCGGGTAGGAGGCCGGCCGATTTTGGAAGCCATCTTGGACCACTTGGCCAGGGACCAGCCGAAAAAAGAGAGATGCGTTCCCAGCACGGATGCATCTCTCGCAAACTGCACCGCAGAGTCGGATGGAGGGCGGTGGGCGGAGCTAGCAGGGCTGACCTGACCGCCCTGAGCGACGTCAGCCTCGGGGCGGGGCGCTGAGAGCTGGGCGGCACCCTGGGTCCTTGGACTTTTCACACTGCTGTTGTCCGGGGGCCACCAGGTACCCACCCGTCACTTCCTACAAACATGCAGGAAATTCACAGGAAAAGGAGTCGACCCAGGAGGACCGCAAGGCTCGGGATTCTGGACGCGAGTTCCAAGGCGGCCTTTTCTGATCTCCAGAAATACGCGTGGCTTCCTCGTAGGTCTTCAGTGTGACGGACGGTACTTAGAGACCAGTGCTTTGACTAAGATGACAAATACCAAACTATCTAAAATGTGCTGATGTTTTCATAGGAAGCGCATTCTGAATGCGTCCAACATATACATCACTTACAGCGAGAGGGTGTCCTGGGATGCGGTGGTTTCCACCTTTCGCGAAGGCTCCCCTGCCCTGTGACGGCGGCTCCCCGTGGCGCAGTCCTTCCGGCCCGGCGGCCGGTGAAGAACTGGCTCCCTGACCCTCCTGCTCTCCTCTGAGAAGGAAGCCAAGACCCAGGCTGAGGAGAATTTTTCTGCAACAGTAACATTATCCTGTTGCTACGTTCACAGAAATGATGGCAATGGAGCGTGGACACATCTTTTCTAGCCTAAAATCACTTAGACGCGCCCCCAGTTTAATGGGATCACTTAGAGAAATGTGTCTTAGGCACTTCGTGGTTTAGAGTCTGACCACATAAAAAGGCCTTCAAAGGGTTCAACTGTGTATGATTTTTTTTCAATTGAGAAAAGTTCCTGTACTTGGCAGCTACACTGTAATGATTCTGGTCCCCTGTAGCGTCTACAAGTAGGCGTGGGCATGACCAAGCTGCTCACCAGCTGGCTTCAGCCAAATAAAAATCCCATGTAATTGTCATCAGCCTTTTTTTCTCTGCATCCTTAACAAAGCACTTTCACACTCACCGTACAGAGTCGTGTGTGATCTTCCAACAACAGAAGGTGGACTCGTGGACTTGAAGCTGTAAGGAGAAAACTGTTCCCTGAGACTGCAGTCCGCATGCATGGGCAGCTGCCCACAAAGGCCGAAGATGGGGAGACAGCACGAAGGGGCCAGAGGACCACCGGGCTCTCCGGACGAGCCACGGCCTTGAAGAGCCTGCCTCACGTCAGGGCTGCAAGGGACACGGTGTACACGTTTAATTCAACAAAAACAATACAGTGAAAGTGGAGCCAATTTAACAGAAGATAAACAAATGGTACATTCAAGAAAGTTTTAATAATTATTTTGTGAATTAGAAATATCACTCTTAGGGCTTCCCTGGTGGCGCAGTGGTTGAGAGTCCGCCTGCCGATGCAGGGGACACGGGTTCGTGCCCTGGTCCGGGAGGATCCCACATGCCGCGGAGCGGCTGGGCCCGTGAGCCATGGCCACTGAGCCTGTGCGTCCAGAGCCTGTGCTCCGCAACGGGAGAGGCCACAGCAGCGAGAGGCCCGCGTACCGCCAAAAAAAAAAAAAAAAAAAAAGAAAGAAATATCACTCTTAGAAGATGAAAAGTACTACTGAAGCGACCATTTCCCCAATTGCAGAATGACATTATTTATACATACAATACAGAGCCGATTGCATTGGAACAAGAGTGTTAAATGTTAACAGATTAAAAAGGGCATCTTCACGCCACACCTTGGAGGCCCATTACACCCATACTCAAAGTTATTTTTTAACAGCATTAAACTATTTCAAGTGCAAACAATTTTTAAAAACCTGTCCACGCAGCATCCGTCTTCCTGAATTACATATTTAAGCCAGAAAGTAACAACTTTCTTGATGAGTGCATTCCAGGTTGTCTTCTGACACCTAAGGTGTTAAAAAGAAAATCAGCAAAAACAGAGTGAAGTACTATTTTTAACAGTTGGATTTAAGGGGATTTCTTGTCCAAGAAACATTTCACACTATGTATATATGTATATATTACATAAAAATATATAACATTTTTATTACATTGAGTTTTAGAGTAAAAAAAAAAAGTAAGAAAACCTCATTGCTTATTTTTTACTGCAGCCCCAAGAGAACGATTTAAAAATGGAAACAGCTGCTTTGGGTATATTCGCCGAGCGACGCTGAGCCCCGCGTTCCTCTTCCGCGCTGCCCTCCACGTGGCTCACATGTGGCCCTGGGCTCCGTCGTTGCTGCCTCAAGACCCAGTCCGGGGTGAGAACCTCCGAGCAGGAGCGGGCTCGCTACACCACAGTCCCACCTGGAGAACTGGCCTGGCTTGGGGCTGACATTAAACCCTGCAAACAAAGCCGTTTACATTAATCCAGCAAAACACGGGGCTGCGAAGGAAGTCATGGTCACTCATCCTTTCCAGCAGTTTCACAGGAGCACAATTAGCTTTCTGTTGCTTTGGAAGCCAGGGTTTTAACAGCCCCTCCGTGTCCATCTACTTAATTCCTAACTCATCAGAATCCTGAGCCTGCCCTCCCCCTGCCCTTGGGTGTCACACTTTGGGCAGGGCTGGCCTGGGGGAGAGAGTGGTCTCTCAGGGCCAGGGTTCTTTGGAGCATCACTACCCAAAGGCCAGGGGCACCTCCCAGGGGGGCTGTTCACTGGCCTCCCCAAGGGCTGCAGCTCCGGGCCACCGAGGGGTCCCCTCGGCTCTGAGGCCAGCTCGCCCAGTGAGGCCAGAGAGCTGCACGCCCAGTCCCCCAAGGGCCGGGGTGGCCGCCAAGGACAGAGTCTAGTGGCATTTTTGAAGAGGCATTTTCTTTGCTCTCTCTGATGGGTGGTGTGATGGTGGTGCCCCTCTGGCATTAGCGCCAGCCCACAGGGCCCAGCAGGTAGAGAAAGCAGGATCCAGTCATGTGGGTGGGGAGGCTGAGGACAAAGGCTGCCACTTGGCTGCGGTGGACCTGGGGACTCGCTGCACCAGTAAGGGGTGGTGCCTGTCCCTTCGGGCTGGCTCCTACGGAGAGGCAGGAGGCTGTCACGGGTTTCTTGCAATACAGGCGTGACCTTAGGTAACCCTGAAAGGGTTTTACCTCTTGTACAGCAAAGAGCACTTACATTTCCCTGCATTTGCTGGGATGCACGTAGTTCCAGCACAGTTTGGCATTCATTTATTAAGAATAATTTTAAGGTTACAATATTGCAACACTGCAGCTACAAATTTTCAGTTCTGTGAACACAAACATCCTTAAGCTGTCCCCCAAAATGCTGCACACAGGACACGCCTTTAAGCAAACATGGCTGCGTTTTCACACCTGGCCTTGGGCTGACACAGATGAAGGGTGACGATCTCAGCTTCGCCCATGCCTTGCTGGAGGGAAGCCGGGAAGCACGCGGTCCTGCTCCAAGTCACTTTATCTCCAGTTTGTCACCTTAAACCCGAAATCCGTTCATCTAGGCAAGATCAGGGAGCAGGGGCGAAAGGAACTTAGCAACTCGCCCCTGCTCAGAATCTACAGGAGCGCTTTTCCTTGACCTCGGAGTTACTGCTGGAAAGGCACACAGCCCTGTCTGATCTCCACGGCGATGGGCAGCTTCTCACTCAAACCCCTCAAGACGGTGTGGATGGAGCCTGACAGAGGAGGTAAAGCTCTGGCCAGCCCGCCGGGAGAGAGGAGCTCTTTTGGACACTGTGCCCATCCCGGCCCAGTCCACAGAGGGGAGGACGGCTGGTTTACTGCCTCGGTGATGAAGGGAACCTTTGCCCAGGTGAGGAGAAACGCTCCCCCGCCGCGTCTGAACTGAGCTGCAGCGAGGCTGCCAGGTCCGGATCCCTGTCCATCGCGGACAGTCTGGAGGGAAGAAGCCTGGCACACCACAGGTGACCTCATCCGGTCTAAGGTGTCTGAAGCAAGGGGACTCTGACCTTCGCGGGTCAGCCACCGGCAAGGAGAGGGCGGCCCGGGACTGAGCTCCCCGGGGTGAGCAGAGCGAGGCCTCAGGATCTGCTCGGTGCCCGGCACGTAGGCCAGGAGCCTGTCACGGGGGGAGGCCTGACCCCTGTCCTCTTCTCAGAGATGGAATTGTTCTGCAGGACAGACACACCGTGGAGGCATCGGGGGAAACACCACTATTCAAAAGAAAATGTGAAAAGTAACCTTATTTCTGTAAGCCTGTGCTTTAGAAGTTGCTGGGTGATGATGAGAAAGATGGAAGACACACTTGCAGGCCTCCATCGAAGGCTCCAGAACACTCTTAGGGGGAAGCCTGGCTGGACGTGTTAACCTAAGGGCACAGTTCGGGGCAGGTTTTTCAGCGAGGAGGGCCCGCCGCCCTCTGCCCCGTTGTGGCTGCTCGTGAGGGCGGCCTGCCCTCTGACTGCATCCTTCCTGATGGCTTTCTCAGGGAGGATCAAGCGCCTGGCCTCAGAGACCCTGCTGGCTTCCAGCTGTCTGGGCAGCATGGTAGCTGCTGGTCTCTCCACCTGACGCCGGACAGCTGGCAAACGAGGGCTTTACATTTATCACTCAGGCAAAAGATTTCTCCAGCCAATAACCTGCTTAATGTCCTATTACCCCACCCCCAGGAAGGAAGCCTATTACAGAAATAGTGGCAGCTCTTGAATCTAATATTTAATAGGTTGTTCTGTTCTCACCAGAGTTGCCATTTTATTCCTGCTAGAGATTTCACGTGAAAATTGATAAAATACCCCAGCTCTTAGTTTGGGTTTGACTATAATTTATAATACTAAGCTAACAGAATTAAACCTTGTTTCATAAGAACGTATATATAGAAAAAGTAATCTTTTGGCTAAAAAACAATTTACAACAAAGGAACATGTCTTTGTTCGTGGGTGCTGCCGAGATCAGAGACCCTGACAGCAAGAAAAGACCGTGAGGGTCTCAGAGGCCCTCGTCAGAGAACGGCCTCATCCTGAAGTCCCGCTGGGCCCACGGCAGGCCTCCCCATCTGACCCCGGCTACCATGGGCTCGTCTGTAAACGTGTGAGACCGCAGACCCTCGAGGGAGTGGTCATGGGCTGGGCGTCCGGCGCTGTTCAAAGCCTGGTCAGTCGACCCTCAGAATCACCCTCCTCACCCGAGACGAAAGTGACGTGCACACGGGCCCCGGGACAGGTCTTGCTGCAGACTAGCAGCCTCTCGAGATGGCAGAGAAGTGCTACGGGGGGAGCTCAGGGCCGAGGGCCAGACAGGTCACCGGGTCAGCCTCACCTGGAGGGGTGGCCCTGCACCTGCCACAGAGCACTTAACCCTTGAGGCTCCGGTTCCAGGCAACCTTCCAGGAGCTCCCCCGAATTCTCTCACTTCACTCGGAGACTAAGAGGTAAGTATTTGCGAAGTGAGGCCCTTTTAGAGATGGTGCACAAACCATGAGAACCGTCACCAGGCTAACCTCCTCAGGGCCGCTGCTAGCCATGGATACATTCTCCTCATTTCATCCACAAGACTCCCGCCACTCACACTGCCCAGGCCGCTGCATAAAAGAACCACAGAAAAGCTGGACAGAGGAGCTCCCATTTCATTCCAAGGCACGTGAGGCCCGGACTCAGTGAGCCAAGTTTAGGAAGTGGGTGCGGGCTGGGAGGGGCCCACTCCACCGGCGCGTCCGCTGAGCCATTCTCGGAGCATCTGGACCCCTCCCTGCCCCAGACCCACTGTTCACCGTGGCCTGGGACCTTGGCTCCACTGGACAGCTGCCCCTTTGCCAGCCCTGACCTGCCCGGTGACTGGCCACACTGGCGGTGACACATTTCCCCAAAGAGGCCACTCAACCTGGGAAAAGTCACCTAGGGAAAATGATCATGGTGTTTTCAGACATCCGCGAATAGGCTTTCTTAGGGTACAACCAGTCAAGGGCTCCTGCGAGAACCGTGCTGGGGAAGAGAGCCTCGCCCATGGCCTGCAGGCCCTCCTGCCCGGGTGACCCGCTGTGGCTCTGACATCCTCTCTGCAGGCCGGGACCTCGAGTGTCTTCTAGCTGGAGTCCCGTCTTGGGGCATCCATGTGAAGGCTGGTTTAGAGGCTACCGACGCTAGAGGGGGCGGGGCTGAGCACCCCTAGATGGTCTGTCCCTTTCAAGAGATCTGCTGGTCCAGAATCGACTGTTTCAAAAGGCAGCCACACGTGGGAGAATGGACTTATGTTTTCAAGGTGTACAAACTAGTTATCTTTAAAAGATCAAAATGCTGTGCACGTGTGCGTCTTTTTAGACCTCCTGTCAACCCACTAGCATTCAGGGCTTAAAATCCCCTCGAGCGCTAAGGAGAAAACATGCAGCTTCTGTGGTAGTAAAGTCCAAGTAGGTCCCTCTGAGGGCGGAGTATCGGACCGTCTCTTCTGCTCTGGCAGCTTCGAGTCAAAGGCAAGAGCCCACACACCCTGCAGCACGGGCGGCTCAGGAGGATGGCGCGGCCAGGAAGATTCTGGAGTCCACCGAGAAGGACGGGTGGCCAGGAGGCGCTTCCAGAGGCTTTGCCAGCCCCGAGCTCCAGGCCCAGGCGTCTCACGAAACAGGAGGGACGCGGCGGCTGAGTGGGAGCCCTGGGGCCTGACGAGGCCTCTGTCCCGGGCAGCTTGCCGCTGCCCCCACGAGCCCCGGGCGGAGCGTGCGGGCCCAGGCCTGGAACTCTTGTCGGGAAGGTTCTTTCGGGGCCGGAGGCGCCCGCGCTGCCGAGAGCGAGGGGCGGTCCAGAGCAGGACAGTGCTCATCGCTCCTGCTTCCCACCCCGGGAGGACCGGCTCCCACTGCCCCGCTCACGGGGCTCGTTCTGCACCGGAGCCTCGGGGCCCGGGCGTGAGGCAGGACCACCTCCACGGCGATGACAACGCTTCCGGCAAACGGAAAATGACAAACCCTCCCCAGGAGAAAAGCTGCTACAGCGTTGCCTGCCCACCACCTGGGAACTCAGCGCACGCTCCGCACAGAACTAGCACCAGCTCGGCCGCAAAGCCAACCCACGGTTCTTCCCCACATGGGACTTGGCTCAGAGGAAGGTCACAGAAAACAGTGAATACCTCCCGTGCTCAGAACAAACATCTCACTTAGAAAGCTTCTAATTCGGAAAAACTCAGAATCAGTAATAAGAGGTAGCAATTCCTGGGGCTCTTTGTTCTATAAACATTAACAAGGCCCTTGATTTTACAGCATTTAGAAGCTTTTCTTTTTTGGTTCACTGAGATTTTTTTAAAGCTCAGATGTGAAAGTGACTACTGAAAATTTATCTACATTTACAATTCATTCACACGTTTATTTAATGTCATTATACAGAGGACAACCCCAAAGCTCTTGAGAATATCAAGTATGTAGTAAGTCTCTAGCTGTGACAGTGACAAGGGAACAGCTAAAAACCAAGGCAGTGAAACAGAAACACGATTTTCTTAAAATTATAAAGTAACAATACTGATATTAAAGCTTCATTAATTATTGCAACAGTTAAGAATTTAATTTACCAACATTTCATGTTAGGAAGGCTCTTTATGAAATTTATTCAAGTTTTCAAGAAATTAGGTGAGAATATAAAAAAGGAAATACATAAGAGTTTTGATTTTCACTAAGGGTAAATATTCATATAATTTTATACAGTGTCACCTAACACAGTAACCTTTAATAAACTTAGGTATACAGAAATCAAAAATGCAGAAAAGTTTTCTTTTACATATTTAACTCGAGCGACAGCGATGTGACCATGACACAAAGTCCACGTAACAGATGCAGCAATGAATAAGAAGTCAGTACCAGTGGAACAGCTTCCCTCTCCCGGAGGGGCTTTTACATACAGGTTTGAACTTGGCTCTGAGTTTCAAAGGGAACAGCTGGATACAAGTGCCTTGCAAGGGGAGCCCTGGACTCCACCCTCCCAGACCGCCCCTCTCACTGGCCAGCACTGGGGTGGTGGGGCTGAGCCCCCTGACTACCTGAACAGGTGACAGTCCCAAGCAGCCCAGCGCGACAGGTGTGCTCTGGACAAAGAGGGAGTCTTTGCCAATTGTTCCCTGCCGTGGTGCCCGAGGCGGACATCTCCTCCGGGTCACTTATCAGGCCTACACGTGAATGCCGAGGAAGGAAGCCTCAGGAGTGGACACGCCCGGCACAGCGGACAACCTGCACAGGAGGCCAACTGCGGCCCCTCGTTCCCCTGCGCGTGGGGGCCGCGGCCGGTCACCCTGGGCCAAGCCACCCTGGGCCAAGCCCTCCCGCAGAGAATGGGACGCGGCGCACCGTGTGTTTTTCCTGGGAAACCCACGGTCGACCTCTGCTTCTAGTTCCTTCTCGGACAGACAGGTCCACAAACGTGGCCTTTGGGTTTTTAAAGGATTCCTTCCGCGGTGCTCCCCGGCCCTTTGGCTCCGCCCTCACACTCTGAGCTTCCTCAACCAGGAAATCAGAGCTCTCCCTCCCAAGCAGGAGGTAACGAGAAACTTGTACACTGGTGCGGACATCGATAAAGCTGCTTCACCAACTTCAGCGCAAGTTCAGTACTTGACAATTTCTTAAAAATTCAGGATGTACCACAGGAAGGGGAGGAATCGGGGAGAAAGGGCTGCTGGGCCACCTGCCAGCCTGCACTTGGCTGTGGAGCCCAGCAGTGGAACAGAATACTGGGGGCACGCGTGTTACACGCCCATAAAAACTGAGAAAGCTTCAGGGCCTTTTGTCCCTCATCGTTTCTGGATGTCTGAGACAATAATCGCTGTCATAGCTTATCCCTGTCTTTCCACTCCTCTCTTTTTCTTCCCTTAAGGCATTTATCCTTAGTCCCAAGTCAACGGCTCATAGGAGAACCCTTCAAAAATGTCAGAAGGTCCAGTCAGCACAAAAACCAAAATTAAGATTCTTTACCACTATTTAAATCGAGAACCCAAAGCTACTGGTTATTTTTAAAGAGCCTGCCTACTCCCTCTTCCACATTTGCCTTTAAAAGAAGGCCAAAAAAACCCAATAAAAAAAAAATAAAATAAAATAAAATGAAAGGAGGCCAGGTTTTCCAAAGGCTTCCCACCCCAGCTCTCCCAGCGGAGGAGAAACAGAGAAGGGCTGGGGCTGGGGCGGCCGGTGGGTTCAGAAGCCTCTGCATCGCCCAGGTCACAACACAAACCCAGCTCTGGAATTCCCAGAAGCTTTAAGGGGCGAGCCAGGGCAGGGCAGGCAGAGAAGACTCCACAGCCTGGCTAGGGCCCTCCGAGGGGTCCTGTCGCCGCAGGCGGGCAGGCGGGCAGAGCCACCTCTTGCTGCGGGGGAGCAGCTCGGCTCACGTGCTACCCTGAGCATTTATTTCTCTGCTTTTCATCGATGCGTCTCAGTGCATGGTGGAAAAATAGTGCTGAGCGAATAGGAATAACCTCTTCTGGCCAAAAGCTGTTTTATTCCAGAGGTTAGGTTAGAAAAGATATTCTTGCTCAGGATAATGTTTAAGCTGAACAACTGGAAAGTTTCAGTGAGGAAGCTCAAAATTTGGGGAGAAAACTACAAAAAAACACGCCCCAGATTTCCCTTAGTGGCCACGGTGCCTTATATACCTGGTGCCTTATATACCTGCGACTGGAACCCCTCGAAGCAACCCCCCTCCCGACCCGGGTCTGCAGGAGCCCTGGCGGCCCCGAAACAAACGGGAGGGAGGAGGGGAGGAGCCCGCCCGCCCCCTCCCTCCCCTGTGCCCCCGTCTCCTCAAGCTGCCGACAACTTTAGTCCTGGTCTTGGAGAGCACCTGGCGCTCTGCCCTCCTGACTGTCACAGAAAGGCGGAGGCATCAGAGGGGCACAGTGGGTGGAAGCAGCGTCGCCGCCGTGTCCAGAACCAGCCCGGGCCGAGCCGGGCCGGGCCGAGCGGCCCCTCCCCGGCACCTGACACCCAGCCAGGGGGCCCCAGCCAGACATCAAGGATACACTCACACACTCACCAGCAGCAGCTGGAAGACCGAGACTGTGACCAAGCCCCAAACCCCAAACTGCAGGGACCACAGTGGTTTAACCTGGGGGCGGGGTGGAGGAGATGGAGCCCGGCTGCTATGAGCGCGTTGTGGCGCTTGTTTTTTAAGGAACCAGTAACACCCTCCTCTTGCCTCTCCCACCCCCGCCCCCATCCACAGACCGCCCCCTGCGTAAGCTGCGCCAGCGGACGCTGAAGGACAGAAGGAACCAGAAAGAGCCCCCGTCGCACAAGCATCAGCTACACGGGCCCCACCCGTGGCTTTCCTGCCCGCGCGGAAGGAGCACAGCGCTCAGAACTGGAAGGTCGTGCGCGACACGCTCCCCTGCCCGCCACCCCCCCCACCCCCCCCCCGTAAAGGCTACTTACCTGGGATTCAGCCACTTGGGCCAAATACAAAGTCCTGAATTTTGAAACTGCATACTCAATGCCTCAGAAGCATTTGAAACTGAATTTCTAAAACTATGCAGGTACATAAAATTGCACATGGAGTGCTGGTTCCTGCTCTCCACCTGACAGCCCAATTTCCCAGCCTCCAGAGCTGAAACAGTCCACAAGCATGGCTGTCCCTGCTACCTCAGATCAGTTAACATTTAGGAACAAAGGACCATATCTTAAAGGCAGACAGGACATTAACATCCCCATGGACCGTGATGCATGACGGGGAAGGCCACCGAGGCTCTCACGTGGAAGAACGCTGCCCCCCGCCGTCAAGGTCGCAGAAACCACCACCCTAGGGAGCGCGGGGGACACAGAGTGAACGGCTCGGCCCTGACGCGCGCGGAGTGGGGGGCCAGCTTTAAGAGCACAGAGCTGCTCCATCAACCAGAGTCCCGCACGGCCGAGAAACTGAAGCCTCCAGGTCGGCACTTCGCTGAATCGCGTTCGCTACTCAAACCAGTATAAATTATCAGTATCTCTACATTTAATTACAAAGGCTGCACAACAGAAAAACAAACCTAAGTGACCAAAGCAAGCTGACAAATGAGCTCATTATCATCTTGACACGAAACATATGGGTCAAAGAGCCCTCTCATCCACTGTGAAAACTAGAATTTGAAAAGCAACTCCCCCCACAGCTGATAAGGCTCTGAAGGAATTAAGAGTCGAGCACAGCAGCCTCCCCTGGACGTGGAAGCAGCCGCCTGGGCAGAGGGAGAGCCAGCCCTGCCCCCAGCAGCCACAGGCCCCCGGGGCAGGCGCTGGGGCAGGGGGTGGGGCCCCTGAGACAGAGGCCGAGGGCATCCCGAGAATGATCCGGAAGATCCGGGACCACGACTGCCCTCCAAGGAGAGAGGAGCAACCTGCCCCTGCCCCTCCCCTCTGGTGGGAACACAAAACCCAAACGGGGGAAACACTTCAAGTGCTCTGAACCTTGGGGGCCTATCAGTCTTCACAAACAAAGCTGAGGAGTCTGCCTAGGGCCTACGGTCATGTGCCTTTTTGACCAAAAAACAAAACCCACCAAAAAAAAATAATAAATAAAATAAATAAAAAGGAAAAGAAAAGATCCTTCCCCTTGTTGGAAAAAACATAAGCAAATCACATCCACCAGAAAAGATCTCGGCTTGTGTGGCAAGAGGCACTTCTGACAACACTGCTGGCGCCCTCAGCCCGCAGTTCGCGGTAACTGTCCAGGCTCTGAGAAACATGGGTTGTTTATTTAGTGCACAGAGTCTCAATCAAAGTGCTACAAACTGCTTCTTTGAAAAAAGATGTTTATTAAACAATTTTAATTGTCATAAAATGACTAAAATGGGTTTTAAAAATTAAGGCTCTTCTCTTTCTGTGGATTGCCAGAACAATGTAAAAATAATATCAATCAACCCTGCTGAACGCTTTGTTCCTAAAGTTAAATTTCATAGATTCCTAAACATTTTATGATTAAGATAAAAAGTTGGACTATAAATGACAATTAATGGCCGTTCGTATTGAACACACACTCTGATCAGGTGTACAATATTCTAATTGAGTAGTTAAGCAAAAATATTCCAGTTAAAGCAGACATTTTAATTTTAGCATTTTAAAGTCATTGTTTCCCCACACTGTCATGATTTTCCTAAAATCGAAATAGTCTAATAGAGGAATGCTAACCTTGGGACTCTATATACTCCCAGGAGGGTGACTGACTTGGCTGGCAATTAGTTTGATTATATTTTTTAAACGTTCTAAGGTGAATTATCAAATGATTCAGAATTACATGGCATGCAGTATCCAAAATTATGGCTCTGATGCATTTAGATTTACATTAAGAATAAGAAGTGTCATTCACATTCATTGTACACCCCGCCCCTCCCGCAAGAAAAAAATCACTACCTATTCAAGTTCTGGATCCGGTGCAGCATTAAGGGTTAAAACTGACCACTTTACCAGGCCTTCCCCACGTGCAAATAAATCCCTCCTGACAAGCAGTGACTATACAGTCTTCAAGAAAAATTAATACAGTCAGCCTCTCATGTGCTATCTTTTTACAGATGAGCGGCTCTAACAAGGGGACGTCTTCCATCCGAGGACACAGGGGCGTGCCCAAGGTTTTAGCTGGGTCCGTTTTGGTTTTAGTAACGAGGTTCAGTTTGTCGCTGCTCTTGCTAGAGATGTGTCCCATGCTGTGGTTTCGTTTGTGATCTTTCTCATGGTGCCTGTCCTTCCGGTCGTGTAGCGAGAGCGTCGCGAACTTGCTGACCCCGGAAGCGATGGCACCGTCCGCGACGCTGCCCTTGCTGCCGGTGCCGGAGACGGCGGAATGCGGGAGGCTGTTGGACCGCGGCAGGGGAGGGGGCGCCGGGTTGCCGGGGGTCGTGATGCTGTTGCCAGTGCTTCCGGCAGGAGGACTCGTGGCGTTCATGACGTTCGTGTGCGTCCTTGCTCTGGAGAGGGGCTGGTGGGGGAAAAGGATGTCTTCCGTGAGGTCCCATAAGCAGAGCTGCGTGTCCTGGCCCACGGAGCCAAACCGGTACGTGACACTGACGGGGCGGCTCTCGGTCGAGTTCCGCTTGGACAGCCGGGACTGGGTGCTGTTTGCTCGGTCTCGCCCGAAGTGCAGAAGGTCCTGGAAGTCCTCGTCACTGCCACTGAGCTCCATAGGGTCGCTCTCTTCCACACTGGTGGTGTAGGGGTCAAACGCCACCACGCTGACCCAGGACTTGTGCCCGTGGCCCCGCGCGATCACGCGGCCGTCTCCGAAGGACCAGACGGTCACGAGGTCGTCCTCCCCGCCCGTCACGACGTACTTGCCGTCCGGGCTCCAGCACACGCACAGCAAGCCTCCGAAGTAGCTTTTCATGGTGCCGTGCAGCTCCACCGAGTCAAAGCTGAACACCCGCAGGAAGCCGTCCTGGCTCACGCACGCCAAGAACTTGCCGTCTGGGGAGAAAGCAAACTCGCTGAGGGCCCCTTCGCCCACCGTCCACTTGAGGAGAGGGTTCCTCGCGGATTTGCTCTTGCAAGTGTGCACGGCAAAGCTCTCTCCCTGCTTCAGAAGCTGGTAGTGGGGGGCTGTGGTGCCACAAGCGTGCTCCACATTATACAGGTACATGTTCCCACTTGAATGGGCTACTAGGAAAAGGCTTTCCGAACCAGGAACCCATTTGACACAGGTTACTCGTGACTTGTCTATTAGTCTCTGTGAAGACAAAGGAGAACACGTTATCACAATGGAGAACTTTTAAAGGTCTACTTTTCCAGCAAGAAAGCTTGTCTGCTTCTCGGTGAGAAGGGATGCGTCCATCCGGGCACTCCACGTCCTATCCCGCCGTCAGGCCAGCGAAGGCATTCTGGCCCCTTGTGGAATTACCTTCTAGAACTGCACCTGGGTGTCAGGCCACTGGGTTTCACCAAGTCAGTCATTCAGCAAACACTGTTGCGAGCCTAGTATGTGCCTGACAGATACTATACCAGGCGCCGGGACACACTGGGGAGAGGGACAGCCCCGGGCACTCCGCACGTCTCACGCCAGGAGCGGCTGGGCCTGGGCCTCCTGCACCTGTGCAGGGTCCTCACCACGAGGCCCCTGGGAAAGTCTCGCAGTCCCCACGGCCGGGAGCCCTGGGCCCCCAGCGGCTCTCTGCACTGCCTCGGCCCCGCGTGCCCCATGCTGACTACCCCTGCCTCTTCCGGCTGCTGGGGGGGTGGGTAGTCCATGTGCAGCCAGCAGCACCCAGGACAGCAACGCAGCCCTCCCTGGGCTCTGCCTCGGCCCTGACTCGCTGCAACTTCCTCACTCACAGTCGCTGTCACGTGTGTATCTTTAGAAGCCATTCCTCCATCTTCTTTGGAACAAGGTGGTGTTTAAAAAAATAAACAGATGACTAACACTCAGGAGTATGTGCCTAGTCACTGCCACTCTACCCCACGTTTATCTGTGATCCACTGACCAACTGTTTCTTTAACAGGCACAGGTCGGGAGTCTTGCCTTTAAAACCAAAAGAACAAAAGGCCCAAGTAGAACCCCCACAAAGGGATGACCACCCCCCAAGTACGCTTCCCTGCTTGCAGACCTTTCGTGGGCCTCACTGGCACAGTGGCTTCCACGAGGCTGCCTGGTCCCCAAATCACAGCACCAGAAACCAGCTGGGAGTTCCCACGACCCCCGAGTTCTCAGCCGGTCCTGCTGCCAGACGCTTCCCACTGCCAGCCCGGTAACCGGGTGCCTCGGGAGCCCGGCGGGCTTCGGGTGAGCTACACGCTCCCACTTCTCTCACGTGCTTGGGGTTCCCCGACTCGAGCCTCAGAGGGCCACGGGCCACAGGGATGGGAAGCCCACCAGGACACAGGGCCTCCTGCCTAGTCGGCCTTGCACTGTGTGTCTGCTGTGTGTGCTGCATCTTTACAGAAAGTCACAGAAAATGAAAACACTTGGTTTCTTCAAAGAGACTAATGAACCATACAAACTGCTGCAGAAAATTAGGCCCTGGAAGGGAGGTGGCCAACAATGGTCCCAGCCAGGGAGGAGCGGAGAGGCCTGACCCTGCCCGGCACGAGGGCCCGGGGCTAGCGGGCCGGGCGAGGGTTACTGAGCAGCAGGGGTCACTGCTGTCGCTCTGCAGTGTCACAGCCACACTGTCACCCCCTGCCTCTTTCCTCTCCTGCCCGGTGACCTTCCTGTATAAGGCAGCTGACCTATGCTAACACCAACAACCTGGAAGCCCAGCGCTGCTCTGTCAGGGTTTCCACGAGACCTTCACCATTTCTTCCACAGAGGTCAGAGGCACCTAACAAGGCCAGGTCAGGGCTTTGGTCCTGGGGGAGCCCACCCCCACCCAGCAGACCTTGCTGTGCCCACCGGGCTCAGGCTGCCCCAGCACTCCTGATCCCTTAACCGGGACTGGTCTGCTGGCCTAGTGTCCAAGGGTGGTGCTGGTTCACCCCCATCGGTGGCCTCGTTGGGCGCCTAAAGAAGCGACCTCAGGCTGAGGAGCCAGGCTGCTGGCCATGCCCTGGCACTGTGTGTGGCTTTCAACTCCTGCACCTCACATTTCACCATAACCAAATCTAATCTCAATTTTCCCAACAGCTCTCCACCGTTACTCTATCATGTGTGGAAAATTTTAAGGATGGACATAAAAACTTCTAGCACTATGGTTAGGAGAAAAAATAATCATAGCACCATTATTAAAATACATGTTACTGGGGTGATGAGACACATTTAAAGACTTTACTCCACGTTAAAAAGGTGCATTGAGACTGCTCTAAGTAGACACGTGGATGTAACTTACGGACAAAAACCTGAGCCCACCTTCTGTGCCCCTGCTGGGGCACCCACTTCGTCTTGGGGTACGTGGCAGGCATATCAGGACAGCCATGCTAACTTCCAACCTGAGAATCTACTCTGCGGCCAGGCACTGAGCAGTGGCTCTGCACACACGCTGTTTCATCCTCAAAATAACCCCGCAACGTAAGCTTTTATTTTTTTAATAGGTCATACAGTCATAATTCATATATATTAATAAAAGTATCCAGTAGAAAGCCTCACTCACACCCCTTTCCTCCATCCCAGATCCCTTGCCCCCAGAATTACTGTCATCAGCTTCTTGTTTATCTCTGCGAGTGTCTTCCTGTGTGGACAAGGCAAACACAGATACAAGTTTATCCACACTCCTTTTTTTCACTGTCTGCGCCTCTGCTTTCTCATGCAGTCACACATGTGTGTCTCTCTGTACTGGTATGAAGACAGCTTCCTCATTCTTTTCTACAGCTGCAGAGTACTCAATGATATGGATATACTGTGGTTTATTTGAAAAGTCCCCCACTGCAGGACATTTGTATAGCAAGGAATAACCTGCACATATGGCAATTTTCACATGTATAAATATACTTGCAGGATAAATTCCCACTGGAATAGCTGGGTCAGGAGGTACATACGTTTATAATTTTTCATAGATATCGCCAAATTACCTCCCATACAGGATGTAACAATTTATATTCCCACCAGCAGTGTACGTATGAGCGCTCATTTCCCCACAGGAAGGCAGGTATTATTGCCGTGTTACCCACCAAGAAGCAGGGTCAGAGAGGTCTGCACACTCGCCTGTGTCCCTCCTGGTCACCACTCACTCGTTTCATTCATTCCTTCTTCCATCCTCTACTGAATGTACACTATGTGCCAGGCACTGACAGCACCAACAGACAGACAGCCCTTCTTGAGTGGAACCGATGTTCAAGTGGGATGAAAAGATAGTGAAACGGACAGGATCTAACGGTAAGGAGCGTTGCACTGTGAGCAAAAACCAAGCAGGGAAAGAAGACAACGGGCAGGAGCATCAGAGTGACTGCAGTCTCACGTAGGAAGGCCTGGAAGGGCCTCTGTCTCTGGGGTGAGGGCGCGCTGAGCCAAGAGGTAAAGGGGCAGCACAAGAAGCGGCCTGGGAGGATGCAGGGCAGAGCGTCCTCACAGAGGGGACAAGGGCGGGGGCGCTGATGGGGGAGCAAACCCAGCGCTCTTCATCCTAGAGACACGGAAGGCGCTGGTGCAAGGGGGACGGACTGGGCAAGATGACATCCGGCACAGGCCCGTCAGCCCCAAAGTGGGGCTGGCGCCTTCTGTGCCACCGACAAACGTCAATAAACCAGGGCGCCCCTCCCGCAGACCCCGGGCAGTGGGAGGCACAACTTCAGGCCTAGCTCGGAGTCACTGAAGTAAACTGCCCTGGGCTATCACTTGGTTTGGGTTTAGCAAAAAAGTTAGAGAACAGAAATTAAAAAACAAATACCTAGAACATCTTATTCAATAAATATAAAGAATGCAGCCCACTTTCTGCACCATAAGGGTATATTTTTGTTCCAGAAAATGTCTAATAAAAAAAGTAAGGAGGGCTTCCCTGGTGGCGCAGTGGTTGAGAGTCCGCCTGCCGATGCAGGGGACACGGGTTCGTGTCCCGCTCCGGGAGGATCCCACATGCCGCGGAGCGGCTGGGCCCGTGAGCCATGGCCGCTGAGCCTGCGTGTCCGGAGCCTGTGCTCCGCAACAGGAGAGGCCACAACATGAGAGGCCCGCGTACTGCAAAAAAAAAAAAAAAAAAAAAAGTAAGGAATCTTCGTCAGTTCTCAGAGCTAACTAACAGGATTTCCCTGCCGGGCTTGAATTCTCCAGTGTCAGTGGGGCCTTGATCTGGATAAGCATGCGTTTGAGTATGTTGAAAAAACACCCTTGGCAGAACCCCAGGTCCCCTGAGGAGCTCCTGAGTACAGGTGGGGCCGGGGCTGGGAGAGAGACAGGGGCCTGTGCTGGGGGGCGGGCAGCCAAATCAAGGCTCAGCACAGCGCAGGTGGGTCTGCGGATGTGCATGGTAACCGTCTTGGCTGGAGCACCTGAGCAGAGGCAGGAAGTTAGGTCTGGAGTTGTGAGCTGGGACTCAAGGACATGGAGTCCCAGGCTAAGGGGTCTGGGCTGTGACCTTGAGTCCCTGTGCTGACCAATCCCACAGCCCTGCGCACTTGAAAGTGACTGGTCCAAAGTGAGACATGCTGTGAGTGTAAATTACACACTAGATCCTGAAGACTTGAGAAATTATGGAAAGTATCTCATTCACAATTGTATACTGATTATACGTTGAAATAATGTTTGGATGTATTAGATAAAGTAATACATTTTTGTTTTTGGCTGCGGTGGGTCGTCGTTGCTGCGCGCGGGCTTTCTCTAGTTGCGGCGAGCGGGGGCTACTCTTTGTTGCGGTGCGCGGGCTTCTCATTG
Organism: Hyperoodon ampullatus; assembly: GCF_949752795.1. Lineage (NCBI taxonomy): Eukaryota > Metazoa > Chordata > Mammalia > Artiodactyla > Ziphiidae > Hyperoodon > Hyperoodon ampullatus. The sequence continues at coordinate 176,963,553 of NC_136916.1, read as the reverse complement.
TGGTGGCTTCTCTTGCTGCGGAGCATCGGCTCTAGGCACGCGGGCTTCAGCAGTTACAGAACGTGGGCTCAGTAGTTGCGGCACACGGGCTTCAGGAGTTGTGGCATGAGGGCTCAGTAGTTGTGGCGCACAGGCTTAGTTACTCCGCGGCATGTGGGATCTTCCTGGACCAGGGATTGAACCCGTGTCCCCTGCACTGGCAGGCGGATTCTTAACCACTGCGCCACCAGGGAAGTCCCAAGATAAAGTATCTTAACATCACCTATTTTTAAATTGATGTAATGTGGCTATGAGACATTTTAAATTGAATTTGTGGCTCACACTATATTTCTACTGGCTGTACTGCTGCAGACAGTAGGGGCACGGAAGATTTCTGAAAAGGGAAGTGACAGAATGAAGTGAAGTCTCCCGTCAGTAGGTACAGAATGGTGGAGGTGAAGAGAGACCGGTTAGGAAGCTATGACAATTGTCCGTGGACAAAAAGGTCTTAAACTTGACCAGCGGTGGTGTGGCAGGATGGCCTGTTTAACAGTGGGCTAGGCTGGATGGAGTAGGAGGTGGGGTTGGGGTGAAGGCGGCATGTGAACAGACTCCTAGGTTTTGAGCTTGAGTGACTGGGAAGGGGGGTGACAGGTAAGAGAGGAGGGGTGACTGTGCTGGGGAGAAGTTCAAGTGTCCTCATCGAGTAGGCAGCTGATGGAAATGACTGTGGAAGACGAGGAAATGGGCTGTGCACAGTAGGAGCCGGATCTGCGACATCCTGAGCTCTCCAAGGCAGAAGGTGTACAAGGAAGAGGAGGAGAGTGTGCAGCTTTGGAAAGAGACTACTTAGAGCGAGCAGGACAGAAGTCAGGAAAGCAGAAGGAGAGTCGAGAAAACCAGCCGGAAGTCCCAGGAGGAGAGGAAGGAACTGACGCCGAGTGGACGTCCGACAGGCCAGGGCTCTGCTCCCTGCATCACGCTTCCCTCCGTCCCGTCACAGGGTCTCTGGGGGCAGCTCTGTGCTACAGGCCAGGAGGGGACGCGGAGAGGGAGCTGGGCGGGGGTCCAGGAGAAGAAAGCCCCCTGCTCCGAGGCTGAGGTGAGGCCGCCCCGGCAGGAAGAGCAAGGAGAGGAGAGCGGGGCAGGTCTCAGGGAAGGACAGGCGCTCAGGTCCTCGGGCATGACCACTGAGCTTTCCATTAAAGAGGGAAATGCCACAACGCTCAAAGGCCTACTTTTAAAATCACTTCCATAAAAACCAGAACCAAAATCTGGGCATTACTATGCCAGGTCTGTACGTCAAGCCGCCTACCCAGGAAGCGGGCTCCCACACCCACTTCTCTCCCTGGTGATCACCCACGGCTCCCACATTCCCCATATTCTGAACGCAGAAGACACTGCCTCATTTCTAACGTCAATCCAAAGTCCAACAAACACCAAAACTACCGTCCTTAATGGCGTTCACAGACAAGATTTTCTAACGATACTAAACTAGTTTAGAGGAAGCAAGAATAAAAATCAATCTGTAACCACATTAAAGCACCACTGCTGAAATGAAGCTTTCCAAAGCACATACTTTTTAATTTTCTTTTTTTCACTGCTATCAACATGATAAGCAGGAAAAAATTCTTGGGGGGTTGCTGGGTATGCATTTTACAATGCAGATATTAACTGATAACAGAAGTACTAAAAACAAACAATTCCAAAACCACAGCAGCTGCTGGAAAAGCCATAATGTAGCCACAAGCAAAAACGGTGACTAAGGGCTTTGGTTCTGTAAAGGCATTTAAAGACAGCTGCTTCTTCCCTCAGGAAGTATTAGGAAAGGGTATTTCAAAGCCCTGTGAAAGAGGATCAGATGTCATTTTTATCAATCTCAAAACTTTAAGGAGGAGATCATTAAGTGCTCATTTCCTTCCTTTGATTAAAAAAAGCAACAACAAAAACAAAACTAACAGAATGCCTAGAACCACTCTCTTGTTAGAGCACTAGACAGAATGTTGGAAAGCTGGGCCTCCTCTCCTCCCCACCCCTGGGGGCGCTGGGTGCAGAGGGAGCCTGCAGCCTGGGACGGAAGAGCAGACACAGCCACAGGGAGCAGCAGGGCCGGGCGTCCAGGAGGAGCCTACAGCCTACCCAGCGGGCTGCCCCGGCCTCACAACCTGCGAGCGAGGAGAAAGTCAAGAACGGGAGGGCTCATTACATGCCGGGGATGAAGAAGCCGAAATGACAAGTTCTTCTTGGATTTTACATCCACCCAATAACCAAACATACTTAAAAATCCTTTGAAGTTACTGTTCTATGGATACAACCCAGATATAATCCGAATTTTTACAAAGGCAAACAAGGCTGAGTTCATTACCACACAGAAACTGCCCCTTCATGACTTTCTCCCCAGTACATCGTAACCGTTAGTGAGGACAAGGGGACTCCGCACCCCTTCCGGGCGCTGCCCAGGGCACCTCCCCTTCCCTGGTGACCCTTACCGTGAAGGTCGGCTCCACGGTCTGGGAGCTCATCGGATGTGCCGTTAGATACCGTCAAGGGCATAAAACACACAGAACACTACACACAGAAACCTAAAGTCTACTCTAAGGCTTGAGAGAAAGCAGTGTGTCGGGGGATCTAGGCTATCATTCCCCAAGGGAGGCTAGACAGGACCAGCCTTCCTCGGGGGCTGAACTGGTGCAGCGGCCAGGGTCTCGGTATGACTGGGACGGCCCGGGGAGCGGGGCTCGCCTCTGCTATCTGACATGAACTGGATGGACTGAGGGCCAGACCGGGAGGTGAAGGCTGCCAGCAGCTCTGATGGAAGGTGTGAATCTGACAGTTCTGCCTCATTAAAAACATAAAAAATTGCAAAGACAGTAAAGCTAACAGTGAGCAATGGGATTTCTAGGTGATGTTTTCCCATCTTCTTTGTACTTCTCTACGTCCCAGTTTTTTCTATAAACAAGTATTTTAAGTTTTTTAATCAATGGGGGGAAGAATCACCTTTTAAGATACACTCTATTCCCCGATAGAAATTTTCACCTATCTTTGGTCTAGTGTGGATTTCCGGAACTTATAATTTCTTTTCCATTCACCTACCCACCTATCCATGCATCCAAACATTTACTATACTTTCATGCACCAGACACCTCCAGAAAGGAGCAAAGGTGAGAGCAATCAATACTGGAGTGTGCACATGCACACGTGCATGTGTGTGATGGGAGGCTGAGGAGCTCTCTGGTGAGTAAGACAGACAGACACCAAACAGTCATGATAAACGGTCCCCATCACCTGCCTTACTCGTGTTGCTTCTCTGTCTGGGTTGCCCTGCTCTTACCTTCTTGTCCTGGAAAATCATTTGTGCTTCTCCTTCAAAACTGCTGGTACCTCACCTCCCAAGAAGCCTCTCCTCCAACCTCTAGTGAAAGAAACCCTCGGAGTCTCCCCTCCACCTGGAACTTCCTCCCCAGGGCTTGCTCTCCAGGCCCTCTGCTCACATCTCATCCTCACCACACCTCCAGGTGGGGACCGCTCTTATCCACTTTCCGGCTGAGGAGAAGAGATGAAGTGAAGACCCACATCCTGCAGGCAGTAAGTGGCAGAAGGGTGTCTGAGCTCCAGGCATCCGGGTTCAAGGGTCTACGTTCTTAGCCACTGGGCTGCGAGTCTGTAAATTTCATGGTAATACACTGACTGCTGTAAGTGCTCCTTTGCAGGCCATGAGCAGATGACCAGAATCTTGGAGTATAAACAGGGCTCAGCCCCAGACGCGTCTTTGCTCTACTGTGCCTTCTCCACAGACCTGCCATCTAATCTCAGGGACATGATTACTATTTATATGCTGACAGCTCCCAGAATTCACCTCTAGTTTTGTGCTCCATATCCATGTATCCAACCACCTACTGGCCTCTCAAGCGTCACAAGTACAGAACGGAACTCTGATCTTTACCTCTGCTCCCAGCACCTGCTCCTTCCCCACCTTACCCAGTGCAGTAAGTGAGCCAGAATCTCAAGATCTGTTCCCTCGTCTCTCCAACTGCGTCTCCAAGAAGCAGCCAGGCTTATTTTCAAAAACATCCATCTGACCACCTCCTGCTCCCTTCTGTGAGATCCCACAGCTCGAAGAAGCAAACCCGGGTCAGGCCCTGAGTGGCAGGGCCTCCAAACTCATGCCCTCTCACTTCACAACGCCCTCCCAGGTCCACCGTCCTCTCTCAGGTCTCTTGGCCCCAGGCTCGTGCCTCCAGGGGCCTTCACCGGCTCTCCCTCTGTAGGGGCGCTCTATCTCCAGCTCCTTACCTGGGGGCCTCCTCAGGTGAGGCGAGGCTCAAAGCACTTCACTTCCTCCGAGAGACCGACGCTCCCCACGTCCCCGTAAAGCAGGCCTCCATGTCTGTCTCTCCTTCAGGCCCTCTATCTCCTCTGACATCACAACAAGTCACCACCATTTGCTGTAATTGTGTGTATGTGTGTGTGTGGTGCTGTTCACACTTCTCTCCCCTCTCTCTGGATGGGGAACACAGGGCGGCTGTTATCTGCCGCTGCAGACCCGGTGCCGGGCACATGGTAGGCTATCAAGGTCTGTTGAATGGATGAGAAAATGGCCACAACTCTAGTTCAAGTCCTCAGCTCTCACCTGGACAGTTACTAGAGCCTCCTCACTGGTCTTGCTACCTTCATTCTCTCTTTCTTCATTCCAATCCACCTTCCACAAGTGCTGACAAGAGTTCTAAAAAAACACATTTGATCCTGTCACTCCCTTGATTAAATAAAAGCCCAAAGGTCCCCCACAGCCTCCAGTGTCAGATCCGAATTTCCCAGCATGGTATCAAAGGGCTTTTACAGTCTGGTTCCAGCTCATCTGTCCGGCTTTAACTTCTGCCACTCCAAGGCCCACATGCTGTGGTTTGGCCACCCTTGGCCTCCACATGCTAAGCTGTTTTCTCCAGCTTTGAAGGCCTTTCTCATCCTCCTCCAACTCCTATGCATCTTTGAAACCCAGGTCACATGTCACCTTCTGGAAGTTTTCTCTAACTGTCCCCACTGAACTTAACTTTTGTTTTTATTTTATGATATTTGATACATACTGAGGAATGCAATTAATACATTATCCCTTGGTACTTTGTTCATAACACTGGGATAACACACGTTCCAATGCCCTTTCAGTCCATCTCACTAAACTGTGAGCTCCTGGGGAGACAAGAGCCCATCTAGCAACCACACATGGTGGGGCTTACAATCTATGACCAATAAGAGCTCGTGGAATTTATTTCCGGATCCAGCACTATCATCAAATTGCTACCTGATGTGGACAATTCACTTACCTTCTCTTTGACTATTTCCTCATCTGTGCACAATGGAGACAGCAACCCACCCTCCCAAGCCGAGGAAACAGACAAAACACTTTGAAACCTCCACGTCCCAAACCAATGCTAAGCACAGCCTGATGACAGCTTCGACCACCATCCCTGGCACTCTCTGAGAAACAAACCCCTGATGACCCTTTCTCTTAGACACCCTGACCAAAATCTGATGAGACTGTTACCCATACAAGCCAAAGAATGTCCTTACTGTGAAGGGCAATCCATTTCTGCCTCAAGCTGTAAATGCCAAGTTGGCATTAAACCGCACACAATCCTAGCACTTTGAACAGCCATTTTTCAAATAAAATGTAAAAAGAGTAGGAGGTAACTCATGCTTCACTCATTAAAAGTGAGGAGCTGCTTTCCAGCCTGTGACTCGGCTGCGTCCCGAGTAAGGGACGGGGTCCAGCTGATGCGTCCGAGTCTAGCTGTGTCCTGAGTAAGGGACGGGGTCCAGCTGATGCGTCCGAGTCTAGCTGTGTCCTGAGTAAGGGACGGGTCCAGCTGATGCGTCCGAGTCTAGCTGTGTCCTGAGTACGGGACGGGTCGAGCGGATGCGTCCGAGTCCAGCCATCCTGAGTAAGGGACAGGTCTAGCTGATGCGTCCGAGCCCAGCCGTCCTGAGTACGGGACGGGTCTAGCTGATGCGTCCGAGCCCAGCCGTCCTGAGTACGGGACGGGTCGAGCGGATGCGTCCGAGTCCAGCCGTCCTGAGTAAGGGACGGGTCTAGCTGATGCGTCCGAGCCCAGCCGTCCTGAGTACGGGACGGGTCGAGCGGATGCGTCCGAGTCCAGCCGTCCTGAGTAAGGGACGGGTCTAGCTGATGCGTCCGAGTCCAGCCGTCCTGAGTACGGGACGGGTCGAGCGGATGCGTCCGAGTCCAGCCGTCCTGAGTACGGGACGGGTCGAGCGGATGCGTCCGAGTCCAGCCGTCCTGAGTACGGGACGGGTCTAGCTGGTGCGTCCGAGTCCAGCCGTCCTGAGTACGGGACGGGTCTAGCTGGTGCGTCCGAGTCCAGCCGTCCTGAGTACGGGACGGGTCTAGCTGATGCGTCCGAGTCCAGCCGTCCTGAGTACGGGACGGGTCTAGCTGATGCGTCCGAGTCTAGCTGTCCTGAGTAAGGAATGGGTCTATCTGATGCGTCCGAGCGCTCTCAGGGCCCTGTGGTCTCTGCTCCACCCTCCCCCAGTGATGACACACAAACCCTTCTTGTTCTCTAAGTGGCATTCTGTGCCATCCTCAGCCGAGCAGCCTCCTGACCTTGTTTACCAACAGCCCTTTACATGGCTCCAATCCCTTCCCCCTCAAAAACACGTCCCCTACCTAAACACAAATAAAACCCCACAATGACGCCAAATTCACAGTTTCTATTAAGAATGCAGAGAAGTCTAGTTTTGTGCCCTCACTCTCCCCCCCCCCAAAAAGATCATCCAGCTACTTAGAAGTCACTCCATCAAATGATGTTAATAAAATGTTTAGGTAAATAGAATAATTTTCTGCTTAAGATTTTTTTTTTTTAACAGAAAATGGGTTTAAATACTTTTGTCAATCCAGACGGCAAGTTTTGTTTGTCCAGTCAACCCAGATGAAACTAGAAGAAGAGATGGCATGGTTCAAAAGATTTCACCAAATCCACTGGCAATGCCAACCAGGAGCACCGTGGCTGGATGCTGGCTATGCATGGACGGCATGTACCATGGGGACTGCAGAAGAGTCCGAATTTTAACTGCAATTTGTGGAGTGTTCTTCCCCAGACAAAATTATTTCTTAAAAATCAGAATTTATAATGCACTTCTGTTCCAAGTTAATGACTTTAAAACCATGCAACAATCAAAACCACTTGCCCTTCCTGAGAGGAATCCATGTGACCTGGCCCTTGTCACACCAGGGTTGAGGTCACAAGTAGACTGCAACCCAGGGCTTCTAACTCAGCAAGACTGCCTCATCTTTTCCATTTACTAGGAAAGTCATACCGGCCCAGAGGAGGAAGTACGTCAGATATGTAATGGCAATACTTGGGGCTGAAAAGCCACTCCAATCGCTTATAAAAATATAATCTATTTGGCAACTTATATCTACTATGTTTAATGGCTGACATGTTCCTGAATGGACAGCTCAGATATCTCAGGCTCCTGCCAGAATGAAACTGAAGACACTAGAAACCCCAGCACATGCTACAACACTGGCAAAAGCTATGTCATAGGATCCAATTGTAAGTGCCAGGATTTCTAACCATGTCAAGGTGATTTAATAGCAAACATTTACAAGAGCAAGAGAACAAATTCTAAGTCAAACGCCTGTCAAACATACACACCAAATTTTAGCTACAATTTAAGCAACCTAAGGAAATATTATCAAGTTCTTTGATCTGCACAAAATTTTTTGGTGATGTGAATAAATTCTTTATTTTCTTATTTAAATTATAAATATCAAGCTACATACAAGTCTCATCCCTATCTCCATTATAAAAACATGTTTAAAGCACCTGCTATAGACACCTGAGCATCTCCATAAAAAATGCACAGAACAGTCAGCCCAAGGAAGAACAGGTAAAAGTCAACAAGTTAACGCACCACATTTAAACTTGGGTAATATACTAGGTAGGACATCTGAGAATGGAAAATGGGCTTCGCTCACAGTGTAAAGTAAGGCCCACTACCCTCGGTAAGAACGTATACATTCTTAAAGGGATTCTTGACAGCCAAGACAGGGTGCTACTTACTTCCTCATTAAATAGTTTGCTAGTTTCTTTTTTGATTGGGTCTATAAGCTGGACTTGGCCTGCGGAAAAGCCCACTAGGAGAGAGACACTTTCTGCTGTGGCTGTTAGGTGGTTGAAGTCATGACAAGTAGGCTGTGTTCCTTTGTATATCCTTTTATCTATTGGTTTACTCAAGTCAGCAGCCTGGAGGAGAAAGAGAAAAATACACACGGTAAACAGCACATTGAGATGAGAAATCTAAGTTACACTATTTTATACTCCATTATGATGTTCAATCTTAAAAATAAAAAGTATTAAAATATTTTGCGGTTTTTAGCATTTTATAAAAGCACTTTCACATACCTCAGCCAATCTGATATTGTTTGACTATCCATAATATGTTTATAACTTGTCACTCTCGTAACTTATTCTTCTTCAAGTATATTTAACAAAGACTCCTGGACTTCAGGAGGAAAAATCCTTGAGATACCAAATTCAGTATTTGCGAAATGCATTCCAAGCACTTTCTAACAAAGTTAACTTTAACCACATAAAAAGCTCGGCTTTCAAATACAGCTACAGCACCTAAATGCTCATCGGTGAGTTCACCTGCAGCCCAGTCATTCTCAAATCGTGGTCCCCAGACCAGCGGTAGCAGCAGCAGCATCACCTGGAAACTCACGAGATGCAAATTCTCAAGGCCCACACCACACCAAATGAATCAAACTACAGGGGGCAGGCAGGGTGGACCCAGCAAGCTGTAGTTAAAACAGTCTTCCAGGTGATTCTGACACCTACTCAGGCTGAGAACCACTACTATGGCCAGTTATACACGGGCAGCGACTCCTGTACTGGGTCACACTCTTCTGCATCAGCTTCCAAGTAACTTTCACTCGTCGAGCCCACACTCCAAGTCTGGTACATGCATCATCCTTAATCCTTACAATGATCCTTCAAAATAGATAGTATTTTCCCCATTTTACAGATGAGAAAACAAGTTTAGGGAAGTTAAATAACTCAGCCAAGGTCACCATACCTACCTAGTAAGTGGAAGGGCTGGATTTGGAACCCAGGTCGGTTTTACCATAAAGGGGATGGGGAGAAAACACACCGCACACACTCCAAATTCTGACTCCTGACTTGGGCTAAATGTGATTTTTCAAAGTGCCTCACCCCTTTTAAAGCAGGATCTTCTGTTCATGAGAAACCTTCTGTACAATCCAAAATGCTGGGCTGTTATTGTTGAAATAAAGGAAACCCAACCCCTCCCACTGTCATTTGAAAATCACAGGTGGAGACAACTGAACACATCCTTTAAAACACCCACTTTGGCCCTGTGTGCAGTTCCGGGGTTCACAGCTCTGGTTCTCTACGGACCATCCCCAGGGTTAGGTTCTGAAGATTTTTTTCTTCCAAAGAGGCCTGTGACACTGCACTGAGAATTCTAGATTTTTCAGATAACAAATATAGTGTAAAAAAAGAGGACCTCAAAATGACAGGCTCAAAACCTGAGCATTTGGCAGTCTGGACCTGAGTGGCACAAGTGACCCTGGGAGCCCTGGCAAAGGAATGAAGATTCATGCCATGTGGACATTCTCCCTGCCTCACCTCAGTTAAAATGGGGAAGAGAATCCGTTCTACCAACCTCATGGTACTGTCTGGAGGATGAAATAAGAGAACATATACACGAAAGAGCCTTGAAAAGTGTAATATATAGTATGATGCAAAACAAAAGGAAGTCCTGACTTTGGAGCAAGGAGAAAAGGGACAGTGGGCAAGGAAGCGGGTGCTCAGCAGAAGTCGGATGCCAGAGACAGGGGCCCCTTCACTGCTGACAGTCTGCCTGGAGGGAAGCAGCTCCTGGGCTGGGCCCTAAGGGCAGGGAAAGAGAAGTCTAGGCTAAGGGAACAACACAGCAAATGATCTCAGTGCAAGGAAACAGCAGTGAAAGTAAAAATGCTCGAAATATAAGATAGAGTCAAAAATCAAATTTGAAATATGAACTAAATTATTATATGATCTCTATATCGGCATATGTTAACTCGAGAATTTTTTTTTTTTTAGTTTGCTTAAGCAACTACCCCGTGGACTTCCCTGGCGGTGCAGTGGTTAAGAATCCACCTGCCAATGCAGGGGACATGGGTTCGAACCCTGGTCCAGGAAGATCCCACATGCGGCGGAGCCACTAAGCCCGTGCGCCACAACTACTGAGCCTGCGCTCTAGAGCCCGTGAGCCACAACTACTGAGCCTGTGTGCCACAACTACTGAAGCCCATGCGCCTAGGGCCCGTGCTCCACAACAAGAGAAGCCACCACTATGAGAAGCCCGCGCACTGCAACCAAGAGCAGCCCCCGCTCGCCGCAACTAGAGAAAGACTGCGCGCAGCAACGAAGGCCCAACGCAGCCAAAAAATAAATAAATAAATTTATACTAAAAAATGAAACTACCCCGTGAAACAATATACATAAAATTATGCACCAAAATATAAAAATCAATTCAAAGGCAAGCCAAACATTAACAGAGAGAACAAATATAACTTAAATGAGCAAAAGAAATGCAATGATTCTCAGAACCACAGAGAAAGTTTAAAGCACCAGTTTTTCCAAGTATTTGCTACTAGTTTTAAACGTATGGATCCCTTACAATAACAATGTTAGCCTCAGTTCTTGGTATATTTCTTTCACATTCCTGCCCCCTAATATGGAACGTTACTGAAAAGACGTCATTTGTCACAGATGTCACTGGATCACACAGGAACACACGTCTAAAGTATTTTAAATGCCAACTGAAAGACAATTTTTACTCTCGAATCGAGTATCTATTCCAAAAACGTCCTGTTACTAATTTTGCTTAACAAAGTTTCTCTCTAGATCATTGCTCTCACGGTGTACCAGACCATGAACAGTCTGCTAGCCTACAGTCAAAATTAAGTACACACACACACACACACACACACACACACAAATTAAGTACACAGATTGAGAATAAGCATTTAGAAACTTTTACGGCAATGTGACAGAGTGATTTTATACCTGTTGAATCCAATAATAAAAAATTCAAGTTTGCATTCTGCATGTCTTTTTCAGGTTTTCTAGTAACCCTTCTTTTATTTTACAAAAGTATCAGCCCAGATGGACTGGAAATTTTAAGAATTGGTCTTTCAGTACTGGTGGGAGAAGCACTGTCCTAGAAGGCATAAAGTAGACCGAGGCCCAAGGAACACAAAAATATCTCTTACCTAAGGTCACTCCTTCCCCCGCAAACCTCCAATGACCCCGATGGCACTAGAAGAGCAGAACGTTAGCCAAGCAACATGCCACTTACACCCAGCAAGACCTACTGTGAGCCCTGTAGTGACTGCGAGGGGTGTACCCACAGGAAGTTATTCTTCCGAGAAGCCTGGGGACTCCCCCAGCGGTGCCTGGGCTTTTTGGAGCCCGACTCCAGGTGCAGGGAAAGGTGGGTCCACCAGTGCCTGCCTTCGTTTCCAACAGCACCGTCACCTCCAGCTCCTCTCATCCTCTTCCCTCTTACGGCCAATCACCGAGTTCTGTCTCTTTTTCCATTGCTGTGCCGCTGTCTTCTTTCTTCCTCCTCCTCCTATTTTCCTAGGAGGTGGGGTGGGGGCGTGCCACTGGGAATCCTGAACCCACCACCCTTTCAGTAGCAGTAACAACGACCTGAGCCAGCCACTCCTTTCCCGTGGGGTCGTCAGCCCCTGACAGATGGCTTCCCAGGTCAAGGCAGTCTGGTAGAAGGAGAAAGAGCCCAGACTTTGGAACCAGCCAGGCCTGGGTTCAAACCTCGCCTTCCCTCTTGGTAGCTAGGTGGCCTTGGGCAAGGTGCTTGTCACCTCTCCCAGAGCCACAGAGAACAAAGTCCACTAGCTCCACTGCAGGGTCGTGGAAATGCCCGCAGGTAATGGATATAAAGCACAGAGCACACATCAGCACTCAAACGGTAGCTACCATTATTAATTTATCCCTGTCACATCCTACCTGGGGGCAAATGTCTCAGTGGCTTCCTAATTTCCATCACATCAGAATACGACAACTCCCAAGCAGTCTTGCGCTTCGTGGTTGGGCCCCATCCATCTCCCCTAACAGCAACAGCAACTTCTGTCCGTTGAACACTTTCTATGCACCAGGATGTTCACACTTATCATCTCGTTTAATCTCACAGTCCGCCCCTCAGAGTCAGCACTAATACCATCCATGTTTTACGGCTGAGGAACCGGGGAAGGAATTAAGGGGTCGAGGGCCATGTCCCACCCGTCCCCGCCCCCCACCAGGTGTGCTGAGTCTGGTGCAGGCAGACTTCCCCTCTTCCTGGCTTCATTAAGTCGCCCCCTTGGTTGGGATAGTCTCCTCTGCCCCTGATCCCAGGAGTATTACCCATCAGTTCAAGTCCCGTCACCTCCAGCAAGCATTTTCCCAACTACCGTTTCCTGAGCTGGCTCCTTGATCACAATTCTCAAGTACTTAGTTCGTTCCACAAAATTTAGTATTTAATCACTTACGTGATCACAGTATTGTTTTATGTCTGTTATCGTCAATTAGAATTACAACTAAAATTACAACAAAAACTTCCTTAAAAAGCAGAACTTCTTTATTAAACAGTTACTATTGTATTATTTCACAAAATTACTTCTGTTTTTCAGCTTTCTGGTAAATCCTGCATAGACAGGCTACAGATACTTTGGTATTTTTTTAGTGCTTTGCATCCTAATTATTGCCAATTATCTAAATTCTTAAATGTGAATTTATAGCAGAACCAATTTATTTAAAAGCCTTACCAATTTTAAGAATTGACAAGAATTGTAAGAACTGGTAAGAATATCTGGTTATTCAGCCCCAACAGGGTATCCAGTTTGTCATAAATGCTCAATATCTGTTTCACAAATGAAACTGCGATTGTTCCAAATTTTTCAATTTTTCAATTACATTTCATCATTATGCTCATTAGTTTCTACATAAGGAGTTACGATTACAATTAATTCGTCAGTGTCTCATTCTCAACAGAAAAAATTTAAATGATGGTTTAAAAATTCCTACTGCAGAAACAGAGCTGGTTAACCCAATCCTCAGTCAATAAGTACAAGCTTTAAAATGTCATGTTTCTTTTTTCCTTGAACTTTTGATCCTTAAAATCCCTGGAATTCTCTTCATGACGAATACTGTCAAGACATGAAGTCAGCTGGGTGGGTTTAGCATGGAACTAACAAACATTTAACACAAAGGTCTGCAAAAGAAACCAAGCTGCTGCAGCTCCCACCTTCACCCCAGCTCCCTGCCCGGTCCCAGGGAATGCTGGGGAGCCGACAGGAACATGGAGGAGGGACTGAACCAGTAGGGAATGGGCTCCCACGGGCGCCCTTTCACAGCCATTCCAGGAGCTCAGAGAAGGCACAGGGTGGGCCCGGGCCGAGCCCTTGTCATGGGAACCTGCTACTTGATACTCTTGAGTGCCCAGAAGCATTTGATGTGATATGGAAAATAATCTCAGAAAGACCTCTTCTGAAAAATGTATGCCACATGATGGTATGTGGGAGGCATGCAGGTACTAAAGGTGGGCTTTATTTTCCCTAAATGTCACATTCTCTCTCCCCTTCAGAGAATCACCTCAGAGAGAACCCGTCTCACAGAACTTGCCAGAAGAGACTCCTTTTACTGGCCTATCTAAAAGCTGCCAAATGCCCACCCAGACAAGAAGCTCACCCTGTCTACACCAGAAATCACTCTCTTCCCTCCTAAGCCCCTCTCCCGAGCTTTAAGCCTGTCGCCTCGGTTGGGTCCCCCACCTGGCACCCCCCATGCCAGCTCAGAGCCCTGCTAGCAGCCTGTCCTCCTCCGGGCCCCCTGCTAGCCTAGGGGCAGCTTACGGGTTTAGCACCAGGCTCCTTCCACCCATGTCTACCCACCTCCCATTCTTCCCCCACACCTGCCAGATTAATCCTCATGAAGACTTCGGTCACTCTCCCACTCCGAACCTCCTCGGTTCTGCCCGGCCGTACCAACGGCTAAACTGCTTGGCTGGCATCCACAGGCCTTCCTCCTGCAGGCCTCGCCATCCCCTGCCCCTTCACACACACCACCCGCAAGGGCAGCACGTGTGCACAGCTGCCTGCGCTCTTTGCACCTTCCTGCCTTTCCTTACGTTTCTCCTTTCACTTACAGCACTCCCTTCCCCTCCCCCCTCCATCACACAGATGCTGCTCACCGCAGCGCCAGTGTTATTTCCTCCTGATCTCACCTCGGGAGGCAGGCTTTCACTGGGCCTCTACTGAGTGCCTATCCCCATGTGCCACATCTACTAGCGGTAATATGTGAACTGTACTCCATATATTGTGAAAGTCCTTTCAAAAACAACAAAAAAGTCAGGAGGCTGCTCAGTCACTGACTGCCTGAATGGATTAACCCAAAATAGCAGGGGCAGCTCCAGTGGCATCAAAGGTCTCCATTATGCCATTTGAAAATCAAAAGAGAACTGCTGTAGTGCTTTCTATTACCGTTCCTTTTGACCACATCCCAGACAACCAAAATAGGAGCCAAAAGTGGACAGGGGATTACTTCCCAGTGCCCCAGAAGATCACCGAGTTGGAAAGACGAGGAACAATTGGAGTCCTATCTCAGGACCTGGGATCCAAAATAAACCACATTATAAAGACTGTTCCACAGTTTTTCCTGGGGGAGACTTTTAACCTAGTCAGGCTTGGGGTTTCTAAAGCCTGAGAGGGATCTGTCTACAGTCTGGAGCTGGACCACACCTAGCTGGTCATCCTGCGGAAACGCCTCCCGGTCACAGGAGTGAATGAAATGAGACTCAGACCACTCTGAGCTGTTATATTTGCTTTGTGAACAAAGATCAATGTACTATTTATTACTATTTATTAAACCTTCTTCAGCACAGTGGAAAATAACCTGGGGCTCTAATGACAAAAATACCAAACAGTGATTTTCAAACATCTTCACTGCCCAGGTGAGCAGTTTAACACTCAGGTAACAGTCAGTTGTAAGGCACTGCACAGACGCTGATTCCACAGTCCAAGCCACCTGCCCTTGAAGTAGACACAAAACCAGGCTAATCTTGTGAAATAGCCCCACAACTCATCTTTCTCATAGTTTCTTCAGTTCAATAGTTACAGTCAAAATATCTGCATAATTGGCATTAATGGTATTTAGGGTCTAACACATTAAAAAAAAGAGATATCAGGGGTATTAGGAAGTCAGGTTTGGGATAACTTATCCCAGTAGGAAAAAAAGAGGTCACTCAACTGTACCGTTCCAGCGTTTCAGAAAGGTCAGAAGCATGTCTGTCTTACTCGCCACTCTACCTCCGATGCCTAAGAAAGCTCCTGACACACAGAAGACGTTGTTAAGTATCTGCCGCAGAAATGAAACAATGCCGAAAACGGGAAAGAAAAGTAAAGTGACGGGAACCAGAAGAAACTCAGAGCCAGACATATATATAAAAGCAAATATATAATCCTTCTGCTGACCAAAAGCCTAACTAACAACTAATGCCTTCTTGGGCGCCCATCTATGAAAGAACACAACCTCCATAAGCAAATCCCGGAAAGTCACTGGACGGTTTACAGAGCAGCCTCAAGAGGGCGCACCCTCAAGCCTCAACTCTTCTGACCATCATGACGAACCTGTGCATACAAGAACTATGGCCCCTCCCACTGTATAAACAGAGAAACAGAGTCAGCTGTCAAGCAGCAGCCAGTGGTGGAGGTTAGGCCTTCTATGCTCCTTCTCCTGCACCGCGGTGCTATGACAGGAAGTTGACAAGGTAACATCAGAGGTAGCACGTAGTCTAAAATTCTATTACTGTGTGACTCCATGCTCCTATGCTTGCTGAAGAGGCAATCAAATATTCCAGCCTTGCTCAGTTTGGCCCAGATTCCAGACCCACCTTCTCAATGCATTTGCCTTGCAGGGCTGTTTTCTTAAAATGGAGATAATCCCAAGCATAATACCTGACACTTAAAAGGGACTTTAGAAAAGTTAGTGAAAACTCATATTTCTCCTTTTGAATACATAAGGACTTGCTGCTTATCAGAGAGGCTTTGAAAATTCTCATCATTCGTTAATACTTTCAAAGAAATCTAAATTAAGGAAAAACAGGGATATTTCTTTCTGCCCTAAATTTCCTGGAGAAAAACAGCAGAAGCCAAGTTTAGAGCATGTTTTCCTTCCAATATAATTTTCCAAAACAAGACAGTACCTTCCCTTCCTTGGTCTCCATTCCTCCTTCATTGTCAGACACACTAGCACACGCCCACACTTGCATTGGCACACTAGCCCCACTCCCTTTACTGAAAACAACTGTCAGGTCGTCTGCCAGCAGTCTTCTGCCAGTCCTGACCCCGGAATGAGCACCCAGCGCTCACATTCCAAGGCTCCTCTCCTGTGCACGACAGCAGCAGCGAGGCCATGAGAAGTGGGGCAGGGAACTCCATGGAAGGAGAGAGAAGGGACGAACAATGCCATCCACCATCAGAATACAGGCAAATAACAAGACGTAAAATGCGAGGGGCGCCACCTTTAGGTCATTCCAAAATGGGAAGAGATGCATAGTCACAAAATGCATAAAATGTGTTCAGTGAAATCTTCACAGCAATGATCTGTGGAATTGCATACCGTTCACCAAAGAAATACTTCTCACAGGAGCCAGAGAAGGCTCCTTCTTTGGAACTCTGCTTTGGGCGGGGTCGGAGCCGCCACCCAGAGGAAGCAGGGCTGAGATTATGTGAAGCGTCATCTTCTCCCCTGGCCCAGCACTGTCAGTCAAGTGTCTGCTGAAATGATAAACTTCTGTTGTTATCACACGCCATTTCTTCCCAAGGCAGTCTGTCACGTAAAAACTGTTAGCTATGCAAACCCTGCGCCTCTTCCCCCGGAGTGATCTTTCAAAAATGAACTTGATAAGCTACTAAACTGCAACATCTTCGCCATCTCTTCGTTTTCTTATGTTGCACTCCACATTCAGGCTAAGGCTCTTATCACAATGCGAAACGCTACAGATGGTTGTCCTGGTGCTTCATTTAGGCTAATGAAATACTGATTTCTTCATTAAAGAAAAACTATGAATAAACATTAGATAAAATCAATTTGCACACATTCTAACACCAGATCTCACCCCATTAAAATGCTGACATATTCAAATGACCTATTTTTAGTAAACCCTTCTGTTAAATATGCAGACATATGCATTCCTATTCCCAAGGGAATACCAACATCTCAAGTGGAAGAAAAGGTAAGAGGCTTTCATTTCTGCAAAAGATACTCATTTCAAATTCTTAGAAAATAGGTATTTTTAAAGTTTCCCCCAAAAAGGGGTGGGGGTGGGGAGAAATGCTGTGACCTTCTGAAAGTGCTGTGACAACACTGGTAGAGTAAAGACCCCTCCAAGGCAGTGAGCAGTTCCTGTATGCTGCTTAGCTGCTATCCCACTGCCTTCCTGGCATTTATATGCCCATGAGCTTATTATGTTTGGCACGGCACACAGATGATTTTTCAATTTTCTCAATCAAGGTGTTGAGCAACACAAGCAGCGCTCTGCAGAGGAGATCCCATTCGAAGCGAGAAATGCCCTAAATCTCCAATTGTGTAGAGGCCCTGCAATTTTCTGACACTCATTTCCTTATCCTACATTGAAACTGAGGCCCAGGGAGGGGTGGTGATCTGCCCAAGGTTGCACAGACCTTAGAACTGTGCTTTCAATCACATCAAGTTGCTACCTTTTCAGTCACCCAACTTCAGGTGGAACAATGAACTACTGAATCTGCACCATATGAAATTTCAAAAAATGGCACTGATGTGTCCCAGTAATTTTACACCAAATGACAGTACTTTGGAGCCAGTACATTGCTGGGTTTTCAAATAGGAAGCAAGAGAGCCAGAGAGCACATTAAACTTATCTTACAATGAAAGGAGATCAGCCACTAAAATCAACGGCCAAAACACTGGATTTGGCCTCTGTAATTCAAATAGTTATTCTCTGATCCAGCCAGGCCTCAGGTGAAGAAAGCAGACTCAATTCAATGACAGTTACAGAGAGTTGCCCGATTTCTAAATATACTGTGGAGAAAAGCTTTGCTCTTCCCTTCATCTAAAGTTTTATAGTATCACTGGAACTACCGTTCACTTGACACTTCTGCTGTTTGTCATTCTGTCATGTCTTATCTCCCCAACTAAGTCAAATTTTGGGGGGGACATAACTGTCTTATAGGCTACCTCAATGACAGCCACTCGGACGTTTCTGATGTTTTTTCCCCTACCAGATTAAAAATGCCTTTTTGGGCACCTGAAATGTACCATGCACTGGTACAGCACTAGTAATGCAATAGCAGCCAGTTTCAAAACGTGGACCAGTAAGACGAGCACATACACGAACGTGGAGGGGCAAGCATCACCTAACTGTGACGGGGGTGTGAACTGGCCAGCCTTCACGCAGAGCAATTTGCCAGCATGGAGGAAAAGCCTCCTTTCCTTTAAACACAAAGTCAACTGCTAGGAATCTGTCCTTAGAAAATATTTTCCAAGTGTGTAATCTATCTGTAATAGCCCAGAGCTGGCCCAACACAAATGCCCATCCACAGAAGGCTAGGTGAATACCCATGGAAGACATGCACTGAGAAAAAACATGGACAAACCTCAAAAAATAATCTTGAGTGAAAGACGCCAGCTATAAAAGAAGCATAGCATATACTAAATAATTCTATTTATATAAAGTTCACAAATAAGGAAAACTCCTGTGATGCTGGAAGTGAGGGCGGTGGCCACCCCTTCAGGAGTGTGGGAAGGGGCCACAGGGAGGCTCCAGGTGGCTAGGAATGCTGTTTCTTTTCTTTTTTTTTTTTTTTTTTTGCGGTACGTGGGCCTCTCACTGCCGTGGCCTCTCCCGTTGCGGAGCACAGGCTCCGGACGCGCAGGCTCAGCGGCCATGGCTCACGGGCACAGCCGCTCCGCGGCATGTGGGATCCTCCCCGACCAGGGCACGAACTCGTGTCCCCTGCATCGGCAGGCGGACTCTCAACCACTGCGCCACCAGGGAAGCCCGGAATGCTGTTTCTTAATCTGGGGTTGGTTCTGCTTTGCGAAAAACTAACAGAACTTTACATTTATACACATTTCTGTTTGGATGCTATCCTTAAATTAAAAAATAATTTTGGGCTTCCCTGGTAGCGCAGTGGTTGAGTCTGCCTGCTGATGCAGGGGACGCAGGTTCATGCCCCAGTCCGGGAGGATCCCACATGCCGTGGAGCGGCTGGGCCCGTGAGCCATGGCCGCTGAGGCTGCACGTCCGGAGCCTGTGCTCCGCAACGGGAGAGGCCACAGCAGTGAGAGGCCCGTGTACCACAAAAAAATAAATAAATAAATAAATACTTTTAATGATCAAACACACATACAAAGACAGTCAACTCAGGTTTGTTTCTAACAAAGCATTATTAACATCTTATGTGTTTGAAAAATGAAATGGGTAAATATATCATGCAGCCATTTAAAATGAAGACATTTACTTACCAGCAAAGAAGGATGTTATATGGTATATTAAGTGAAAAATGAAACAATAAAAAATAGGATTCAAAAGATTAAAAGAATTATAAAGAAATCTTAAAATTGTATTCATACTGTAGTCATACTGTTAGCAATAACAGTACATTGTTACTCTACTTTTTTGGCTGTGCCGTGCGGCATGCGGGATCTCAGTTCCCTGCCCAGGGATCGAACCCGTGCCCGCTGCACTAGGAGCACAGAGTCTTAACCACTGCACCATCAGGGAAGTCCCAGTATATTGTCATTCTCAATGTCTTGTAGAATAAAACAAAAAATTAATTATGTGAATGTCATTAGGAATTCAGATTTTCCACATAAGACGTATTAAATGTATAAAAGCAATGACCAAATGGCAATAGGAAATCCTAGTGCCCAGACTGTGTCACGAATGCTATTTGTCAAAGTCACCAAGGCTCCTATACACTTGATACCAGGTATGGGGCAGGAAGTGCACAAGATGAATCTGGAACATCTTTCTGGACCGCTGAGCAAGAAAGCTATCAAAGACTACTGAAGTTGTGTCCAAAAGATTCAGGGGCTGGACTTCCCTGGTGGTGTAGTGGTTCTACTGCAGGGGGTGCGAGTTCAATCCCTGGTCGGGGAAGATCCCACATGCCGCACAGTGTGGCCAAAAAAAAAGACTCAGGGGGCAAAGCAGAGGGACTATCATTGGTCAATGATGGGACAATTTACACATAAAAACAATACTACAGAACTTTCATGGAATAAAATAAGAATCTGAGTTCATACTAATATCAATAAATGGGGAGAAGGGGCTTCCCTGGTGGCGCAGTGGTGGAGAGTCTGCCTGCCAATGCAGGGGACACGGGTTCGTGCCCCGGTCCGGGAAGATCCCACATGCTAAGGAGCGGCTAGGCCCGTGAGCCATGGCCGCTGAGCCTGCATGTCCGGAGCCTGTGCTCCGCAATGGGAGAGGCCACAACAGTGAGAGGCCCGCGTACCACAAAAAAAATAAATAAATAAATGAATGAATGAATGAATGAATGAATGGGGAGGGGGAAAAAAGCTTTCCCTACAGTAGACTAACACCTAATAAATGTAGAAGGAAAAAATAATGGAGTTTGGGCTTCCCTGGTGGCGCGGTGGTTGGGGGTCCGCCTGCCGATGCAGGGGACGCGGGTTTGTGCCCTGGTCCGGGAGGATCCCACATGCCGCGGAGCGGCTGGGCCCGTGAGCCATGGCCGCTGGGCCGGAGCGTCCGGAGCCTGTGCTCCACAACGGGAGAGGCCACAGCGGTGAGAGGCCCGCGTACCGCAAAAAAAAAAAAAAAAAAAAAAAAAAAAATTAAAAAAAAAAAAAAAAATAATGGAGTTTGAAAAATCACCATTTTATAACCATCACAGTAATACAGTAATAAACCAATTCAGCCAAAAATCATCAATGGATGCTAAAACTAGTGGATAAGGGTCTGAGGAGAAAAAGGGTATTTATGTAGTCCCAAAGTATCCCTCCACAAATTACATATCAATTACAAAGAGAAAAGTGGAACTTGACCATGGATTAATTTAGCAAACACAACCTTAGTCAATGTTCACATCACCACTGTGACCAGAACAAAGCAGCATCGTGTGTCTCCTGACCTGCTGCTTCAAGAAAGACACAACAGTGGTTCTGTGGTGCCCCCCCCCAACTGTAGACTATGAATCTAATCACAAGAATATCAGACAAATCTAAACTGAGAGATTCTACAAAATAACTGGTCTGAACTCTTCAAGACGTCAAGGTCGTGAAAACAAAGAAGAAACTACCGAGCACTGAATGAGACTGAAGAGCCTGCAACTACCTGTAGTCTGTGAACCTGGACTGGCTCCCAAACCAGGGGAAAATGGCTCTTAAAGGACAGCATGGGGGTAACTAGTGAAATTTTAATGTGAACTGCAGATTAGATCAGTTATATTTAGATTCTGATAAATGTACAGTACTGGGGTTATGTAAGAGAAAATCTTGTTCTTGGGAAATAGAAACTGAGGTTTGACAGATTTATGAATCTGTCAAAGAACAGACTTTGATCAAATGTAAATTTTTTACACGTGAAAATATGGTTTTATTTCTCCAGTCTATGTACTGTAGAAAAAGTACAGAAGAAAACAGATGATGTTTGGGGTTTGCTTTAAAATAATGCAGTAAGGGTGAGATAATAGATGAAATAAGACTAGCCTTATGTAGACAACTGGCGAAGCTGGGAGACATTCTCTCTACTTCTGTGTAAGTTGTAAATTTTCCGTAATTAAAAAAGTTTCATTCAGTTTGAGATGTATATGTTTGCAAAGAGAACAATCTGAAAAGATATTCAGTAAAGTATTAAAAGTGGTTATTAAAGGGGGGGTAGTACTTAGATGACAATTTTTTGCCTATCTTAATTTCTAACTTTTCCTCAATAATTATATATTACTTGTGTAATTTTTTAAATAGAAAAAGAAGAAAACACAAGCCAAAAAACCAACTGAAACTATTTGAAAATCATTCTGGTAGTTTAAAAGCATGTCATGGCCTAGCAGAGAGCCACAGGAAAATACATGCCTTGTGAACAAACAGTAAAATTCACCATAAAAGGAAGCCTACGGTTACACGAAGTAAATGTATGAGCAGGGATGATATATCACCAAGAGGTGATGATATATTTTGAACTGGCCAAATCATAAGTTTCACACCAATTACGGCTGCTGGTGTCTGTTATTAATGTTTCTTTGGCACCAGTGATGTCACTCAATGAGATGAGACAGGACAGGAAAATTCTTTAAAGAAGCCAACCATTCAGGGGACAGATAAGGAGGCCGTGGCTGGTTCTATTGTGTCACTCTTCAAATAGTACTACAGTGTGAGAAGCATTCACTGTGTGCTCCTAATTTGCTACAGTGGCGAACACAGATAACTTTTCCCAGAGTCCTCTTTGGGAAATTCAATCTGTTCCAAGTTTACTTCCCAATTTTGCCTCTAATGTAGGTCTAAAATTGAATCCCCATCTTTCTCACAAGAACTGAACTGCGAATTTATCATCAATCCCATGTTTTTCTAGAGATTCTAGGCCCTAAATTATCCTCAATCCAGAAGAAATAGATAAAAAGGTTACACAGTAGAATTTCTCCCTTGGTATTCGGCAATATTTTAACATTTAAAATCTGGAGGCTTGAAATAAAAATATTAGGCTCAAGAGGGACAGTATTGTATTTGTAGTCTCCACGGGGACAGTACTGCATTTTAAATGTAGGTTAGCAGGGCAACCAGCTGAATAAGCAGTTTCAAACTGCAGCCTGAAATCAACCATAATCCAAAAGGTAGCACTTGGCGACAATCACACACCTGCTTCACTCTAATCACTTATCATTCATCAACTCACATAATAAAACATACATAATTAAAAAATTGCAACTACTAGCTTAAAAAGTTAAATATGAAGCTATTCACAAAGAAGTGGACTGAAGATGCAACTCATTTCCCAGCATGAATAATTCTGTAACATATCTCTGTAGACAATGGTCTTATGTGAACATAGGTAACCTAAGTCTCACATTCACAGAATCAGAAGACAGACAAACAGAGCTGGAGCGGAGCTTTTAAAAAGTCACATTTGCTCTCAAGATGTTACAACTTAAGACCCAGGAAGTAGATTGTCTAAAATCACAAAATCAATTCATACCACAGCTGAACATGGAGCTCTATACCCAGTAAACTCAGGAAAAGCACTAGAGTAGCCTAACCCAAAGCCCTCATTTCCGTCTCCTTTCCTTTCACCTGTGGTCTTCTTGCTTCTACATCAGACCTAACAACTAGCTGTCAGAACCTGAAATTATATTATTTACAACATAGAGTGAAGAAATACACAAGACTTCACAAAACTCATTAAGCTTAGCATAAACCAAATGATGCTCATTTAGTTGGCACCAAGTTCCAACTGCTGCGAGCCTTCTCCAGGCTGAGAAGGGAGGAGGGAGAAAGGGAGCTGCTCGCCTCTTGATAAGTCAAAGCTCTGGAGCTGCTGTCCTGAGCAACTAAGGCCAATACCCACTCCCACAGCTCTTTCCAAAGCCCCTGACTGTCTTCCAGAAAATTTTCCCTCTGCAGCCAAGCCAAATGCCCACTAATAAAATTCTGGCCAGCAGGGATGTACCCAAATTTTGTATGCAAGTACAAGAAGGATGGCAGAAATAGGCAGCAATTTTAAGCTAGGCTGCATAGACACTGAAAGCTAAGAAATGCAGGCCAGAAGCTCAGCTTGGTGGTACCCATGGTTATGACAAAGGCTGAGGCTCCAAATACAAGCCGGTCCCATAAGCAGCATTTATAAGTTTATAAGTGGCCATAAACTAAAAGGCAGTCTTCAGGGTGGTATGGAAAGATCTCATCTCTCCTCCACGGAAAGTACTGTCGCTAGATTTGCCTTTAAATTAGAAGAGACACACAGTAACACGACATCCCCAAATTTTCTTGTTGTCCACAGCAAGTCTGAGTACTTGTGCTGTTCTCACAAAATTCTCAGACCTCAAGCACATACATGCTCGTTGGGCGGCGAAAAACCACGGCACACTCAAGACCTCAGAGGAGGGAGAGCATGGCAAAGCACACAGAGCCAGCCAGGGCCCGTCCTGGTGCAGGACGAGGCTGAGAAAGGCGCTGTGAGGCTGTTCTCAAGCCTGGTGTGCCCCATTCCAGAAGGCGACCTGCCTTCATCACAGGTCTTCTGCCTGTGTCCCTAGCAAACACCTGAATTATTTGACTTTTTTTTTTTTTTGTGGTACGCGGGCCTCTAACTGTCGTGGCCTCTCCCGTTGCGGCGCACAGGCTCCGGACACGCAGGCTCAGCAGCCATGGCTCACAGGCCCAGCTGCTCGGCGGCACGTGTGATCCTCCCGGACCGGGGCACAAACCTGTGTCCCCTGCATCGGCAGGCGGACTCCCAACCACTGTGCCACCAGGGAAGCCCAATTTGACATTTTTGAAGGGCCTAAATTATTTCTCTATGGAAGCTCACACATCAATCCCATCCTCCACACAGGCCCTAACGCAGGAAAACAAAAACACTGAATAGGGTACCATTTCAAAAATGTAAAGTGACATGTTACAGAGAAAGCTCTGGCTGAAAACCTACATTACACTTTGAGGAGCGATTAGGAGCACAGACTGTGGAGCTAGGATGCCTGGGTTTGATTTGGGTTCGGCCATTCCTAGCGCTGTGAGCTTGGACAAGTTATTTAGCTTTCCACACTACTGTTTCCACAAAATGGGGAAATGGGGATAATACAATAGTTCCTACTATATACAATGTTTGAGGATTAGGGAGTTAAAATATGTAAAGTGACTGGAATAGTGCTCACTCAAAAAGCTACCTAAGTATTAGCTATTATCATTATTAAGCAAATAATATCAATTCACATTTGATAAATGCATTCAAACCAAGAAGTACAGTGAGTAAGCTTGGAAATAAGCGCTTAATTCCTTGTAGGAATTTTTAAAATAAATGTACTTTTCTACTTAATTGCCTGTCCAAAAATGTGTTTGGAGGGGTGGGGGTTTGGAAGTGAGGGAGCGAAGGTCCAAGAGCTGAGAGGAGCAAACAGAGCCTAAATAACAAGGCCTCTCCCCTCACCAGAGACGGCAGCTGTCCCCTGGGTCAAAGCGGTGCTCAATCTGCTAACACGTGTTCACTTCACTTTCGTAACACAGCTGGGCTAAAGCAAAGCCAGCAAAATTACTTTTCCCAACCAATTAAAATTTTTCTAAATTCAATGTAACATATTTTTTTAAGTTGCAAAAATAATACAAGTGCACAGGCCAGAGTTGTGTCGTATACCAATTTATACCTCAATGAAAATACAAGTTGATTTCTGAGACAAAAATACTGAGTAGCACATATAATGTAATGACTAGATGTGTGAAAATATAGAGGCTGGACTATGATCTCAAAGTCTCTTTTACCTCCCAATTCTCTGATATACTGTTAAGTAAATGAATATTAAGAAAAGGAAATAAAACAGTCTGTGTTTCTATTAAAAATAAAAAAAGCTAGAAGGTTGTTGCTTAGTAGATCGGGTTAAGAATATGAGGGGAGGGCTTCCCTGGTGGCGCAGTGGTTGGGAGTCCGCCTGCCAATGCAGGGGACACGGGTTCGGGCCCCGGTCCGGGAGGATCCCACATGCTGTGGAGCAACTAAGCCCACGCGCCGCAACTATTGAGCCTGCGATCTAGAACCTGTGTCACAACTACTGAAGCCTGCGCACCTAGAGCCCGTGCTCCGCAACAAGAGAAGCCACTGCAATGAGGAGCCCGCGCACCGCAACGAAGAGAAGCCCCTGCTCACCACAACTAGAGAGAGCCCACATAGCAACGAAGACCCAATGCAGCCAAAAATAAATAAATAAAACAAATAAATTTATATATATAAAAAAAAGAATGTGAGGGGAGAAGTCCAGAATCATGTGCATTACAACCATTTGTTATATGACCACATGACAGCCACAGACTCACATGTACTCTCTGGGAACAAGGTTTTATATGAAAGGCAGTGTGATGTGCCAGAAAGGACACAGGCTTAGGAGTCTGACAGACCCAATGAAATCTCACGCTGCCACTTACCAGCTGTGTAGCCAGCCGCCTTGGCAAGTTACTTCATTCCTCAGAGCCTCCCCTTTCTCATCCATATATAAAGTGGGAAACGCCACTCCCTATTTTGCAAAGTGTTTGTGAGGATGAGACAATGTATGTGAAAGCACCTAGTTTAGTGCCCAGCACCGAGTAGGTGTTCAATAAATGATAACCGGAGTGATAAACAAATTAATCAATGGCTATTAATATAATCCACAAATTAAATGGCCAATAATCTTTAACTGAGTGTTAAAGCTATGAGGAGAGCCCTGAATTAGATCCCATAAGGCAGTGGTTCTCAAACTTTAGTGCATCAGGGACTTCCCTGGTGGTCCAGTGGTTAAGAATCTACCTTCCAATGCAGGGGACACAGGTTCAATCCCAGGTCGGGGAACTAAGATCCCACATGCCCTGGGGCAACTAAGCCCACACACCACAACTATTGAGCCTGCGCACCTCAACTAGAGAGAAGCCGCGCGCCACAACAAAGTTTCCGCATGCTGCAACTAAGACTCAACGCAGCCAAATTAATTAATTATTTTTTTAAAAAACAAAACTAGCACATCAGAATCACCTGCTAGTTAAACAGAGTGCTGGGCCCCACCCCTAGAGTTTCTGATTCAGTTGGTCAAGGGGGAGGGCAGAGATCTGCATTTACACAAGTTCTGAGGAGATGATGATGCTGCTAGTTGAGGACCACCTGTAAGAGAACCTCTGCTTTAAGGGAACAGAGAAGAGGAACCCTTCTGTTTTTGAAAATGTGACAAGTCGGGCTTCCCTGGTGGCGCAGTGGTTGAGAGTCTGCCTGCCGATGCAGGGGACATGGGTTCGTGCCCTGGTCCGGGAGGATCCCACGTGCCGCGGAGCGGCTGGGCCCGTGAGCCATGGCCGCTGAGCCTGCGTGTCCGGAGCCTGTGCTCCACAGCGGGAGAGGCCACAACAGTGAGAGGCCCGCATACGGCAAAAAAAAAAAAAAAAAAAAAAATGTGACAAGTCAAATATTTAGGCAATGGTATAGTTGAGCAAAAAGGTGTGGGAGCAAAAAGGTGTGGGATGGCACTTGAGAAAAGACCAAGACAGAAAGACAACACAAGTGTACAGGGGCAACAAGGTGTCAGCTTGGCCAGTTAAGTACCTCATTACGAGAACTGTCAGAAAGATTTTGAAGAGGCCATTGGTAGGCTAAATTTCTTACTAGGCTCAGCTTGGATTTTTGATAGTTTAGTAAAGTGAGCCATTACAAACCTTGAAAAAGTTAACCACATGGTGAAAATGGCAACTTCAAGCAGAGATGCAACAATAGGTAAGGCCAGGCAAGGTGGCATAGAAATAGGTAGTGAAGGACCACCATTGAGTCTATGCAGGTGATCCCAAAGCATCCTCCATCACTTACAGCCAGGACCTTCAGAGCCTTCAGTCTGCGAGATGATTGCCCATAAAGGGAGCCTACTAGACACGAGAATCAAGCCCCAGTAAACCCTATTTATTAACGTGGCACAGCCATGCATTAATCAAGGAAGCTAAGAGACCTCAAACACGATTCACTCAAATGAGAGGGTAAAATCTCTTATTTCTTTAGTTTTATATCATTTACTAAACATGTTCCTTTAGTGTAGTACATAATATTAATTAGCTATCATTATACCTATTATTACTAATCTTTTTTTTTAACATCTTTATTGGAGTATAATTGCTTTACAATCGTGTGTTAGTTTCTGCTGCATAACAAAGTGAATCAGCTATACATATACATATATTCCCATATCTCCTCCCTCTTGCATCTCCATCCCACTCTCTAGGTGGACACAAAGCACCGAGCTGATCTCCCTGTGCTATGCGGCTGCTTCCCACTAGCTAGCTATTTTATATTTGGTAGTGTATGTATGTCCAACTAATCTTAATTTACCAATTGAAAATCCTACAAAATTTATCTCAAAACAATGCTCACCAACAGACTATACTTCAATCATTATTTTTAAGTCAACATTGGTAAGATAAAGATAACTACAACTTGGGAATTCCCTGGTGGTCCACTGCTTAGGACTTGGTGCTTTCACTGCCGTGGCCCAGGTTCAATCCCTGGTTGGGGAACTAAGATCCTGCAAGCCACGCAGTGCCACACACACACACACACACACACACAAAAAGATAACTACAACTTATAATGACAAAATACATAGGACATCATGATCTACTCAGAGTTCAGCAGAAAACTGCTGACAGATTATTTTCCACATAAGACATAAGAAATAAAAAAATGCTAAGATTGTTGTAAAAAAAATAATAATAAGGGGGGGGTTGAAACTCCATCTCACATCTTATTCCAGAATAAATCTCAGCAGTATCAAAGAGATGTCAAATGTAACTAATGAAACTTCAGAAGTACAAGAAGAAACCATGAGGATTTAAAAAAATAAAATTAGAAGGGCTAATAAGTATGACCCCAAACCCATAGCCAAAAGGGAAAAGACTAATACATTTTCCTCTAAAAAATAAAATTTCTACGTAGGAAAAACCACCACGAGCAAAATCAGAAAACAAATGACAAATGGAACCAAATGTCTGCAACTCAGATCACAAATTAAGGGCTAATTTACATAAAGGAGAGCTCCTACAAGTAAAAAAAAAAAAGAAAAAAAAGAAAGAAAGAAAGACCAAAATCCTAGTAGAAAAATGTGCACGGGATATTGACAATTCACAGAAAATACAAATGGCTCTTAAATATATGAAATGATGCTTATATCACTTTTCATTTATCAAACTGGCAAAGATCAAATAATAGCACACTGTGCCAGAAGTATAAATTGGTACAACCTGTGTAAGATAATCTGTGTCTATCAAAAGTACAAATGCACATTCCTTTGATGCAGCAATTCCACTCACAGGAATTTATTCCTCAGATATACTAGCAACAGGGCAAAGTGATGATATGTACAAGGTTATTTACTGCAGCATAGTCCGTAACAGCTAAAGACTGGAAACAACTTCAGTGTTCATCAAAGAAGGAACTATCGTACAGTCATACAATGGGATATTGTGCAGCTATTCACAAAATAAAGAGCTCTTTACACACTGACAAAGAATAATCTCCAAAATATATTTTATAAAACAAAACAGAAATAAGGTATAAAACAGTACAGATGCTAAAACTTACAATTTTTTTTTAAAGGAGGGAGGAATATATCTGTGATTTTATGTGTAGAACCATAGCTGTCTCTGGAAATATACACATGAACATAACCCTGGTTACAGGGTGGCTAGGGGACAGGGTACGAGAGATGTTTCATTGCATGCCATTTGAACTTTGAACCACATGCATGTATTACTTATTTAAAAAATACAATATGCCTATGAGAAGTCAGAATACCTATGTTCTTTTTTAAATTTTTACTTTATAGTGGAGTATAGTTGATTTCCAATGTTGTGTTAGTTTCAGGTGTACAGCAAAGAGACTCCGTTTATATGTATATACATATATCTACTCTTTTTCAGATTCTTTGTCCATTTAGGTTATTACAGAATACTGAATAGAGTTCCCTGTGCTATACAGTAGGTCCTTGTTGATTACCTATTTTATATATAGTAGTGTGTATATGTTAACCCCAACTCCTAATTTATCCACCCCCCACCCCCAGTAAGCATAACTTTGTTTTCTAAGTCTGTGGGTCTGTTTCTGGTTTGTATGTAAGTTCATTTGTATCATTTTTTAGATTCCACATATAAGTGATATCATAATATGATACTTGTCTTTCTCTTTCTGACTTACTTCACTTAGTATGATAATCTCTAGGTCCATCCATGTTGCTGTAAATGGCATTATTTCATTCTTTTTTATGGCTGAGTACTATTCCATTGTATATATGTACCACATCTTCTTTACCCATTCATCTGTCAACGGACATTTAGGTTGCTTCCAGGTCTGGGTTATTGTGAATAGTGCTGCTATGAACTTTGGGGTGATAATACCTATGTTCTAAATGAAGATTTTCTCACTATGTTACCTGAGATAATAAGTTCCTTTCACTACCCACTCAATACTTATTGAGTTCTATGTGTGCCAAGCACTGTTGTAGGCACTGCATCCCAGCAGGGAAGACAGATAAACCCTCCTCTCGTGGACTTAGGAGGGATGCAGCCAGTAAACAAATAATCAAATGAGCATCAGAGTGGAAAGGGCTATGAAGAAAATTCAGTCAGGTAAAGGGAGTTGTGGGACTGAGGTGGAAGGGTGATTATAGAGCCTTTCTGGGTAGAGGTATCGGAATGCTTCTTTGACAGGGACACTTCAGCAGAAATATGAAGCAGCGAGGGAGCCAGCCCTGTTGGCTACCCAGGGAAAGGATTCTTGTCAGAAGGAATGCATAATGCATGCGACAGCACGCATAATGGCTCTGAGGGTGGGACGTACTCCCCTTCAAGGAGGAGAACGGAGGGAGTGAGAAAGAGTGTGGCAGAAAATCTCATTGCGGGGGGGGGGGGGGAAGGTACCAGATTATAATAAGGAATTTAGGTCTTATTCTAAGTGATATGGAAAAGCATTCGAAATTTTATTTATTTATTTATTTGGTTGCACCGGGTCTTAGTTGCAGCAGGCAGACTCCTTTAGTTGCGGCACGTGGGCTCCTTAGTTGTGGCATGCAAACTCTTAGTTGTGGCATGCATGTGGGATCTAGTTCCCTGGCCAGGGATTGAACCCGTGTCCCCTGAATTGGGAATGTGGAGTCTTAACCACTGCGCCACCAGGGAAGTCCCTAGAAATTTTTAAACAGTGGAGAAACGTGTTGTGACCTATATTGTTTAAAAGATCCCTCTGGGGCTTCCCTGGTGGTGCAGTGGTTGAGGGTCCGCATGCCGATGCATGGGACGCGGGTTTGTGCCCCGGTC
Source organism: Hyperoodon ampullatus (assembly GCF_949752795.1). Taxonomy (NCBI): domain Eukaryota; kingdom Metazoa; phylum Chordata; class Mammalia; order Artiodactyla; family Ziphiidae; genus Hyperoodon; species Hyperoodon ampullatus. The sequence goes on along the minus strand of NC_136916.1, from coordinate 176,932,465 downwards.
CGGGAAGATCCCACATGCCGTGGAGCGGCTGGGCCCGTGAGCCATGGCTGCTGAGCCTGCGCATCCAGAGCCTGTGCTCCGCAACGGGAGAGGCCACAACAGTGAGAGGCCCAAGTACCGCAAAAAAAATAAAAATAAAATAAAAGATCCCTCTGGCTGCCATCAGGAGAAGAGACCGTAAGAGGCAAGGGTAGACGCAGGGAGCCCATGGAGCTCACTGTAACAATCCAAGTGAGAGACGGTGCTTCCTCAAACTAGCAAGGTAGTGGGTGGAGGTGGGAAGTGATCAGGTTCTGGATATAATTTAAGGCAGAGCCAACAAGCTTTACTGAACGGTTGCAAGTAGACTAAGAAAAAGAAAGAAGTCAAAGGTGACTCCAAAGTATTTAGCCCAAGCAACTTTTTACAATGATCTAACAGGTTCATTAAAAAAAAAAAAAGTCACACCTTCATACAAAGCTCAGTGACTCTAAAACGGGTTGTAAATACCATCAACGAAAAGCAATGCTTATCCACATACCAAATAGAACATACACCTGGGTCCATTCTCTAAATACTTAATGAGCATTTACACTGTGCCAGGCACAGTATTAGGTAGTAGAGACCTGAATTATATAACTGAGCACCAAAAAAGGATTGGGAGGAAAAACACCAAGATATTAATAACTGTGGCATACAGGGTTTTTTTCTTCCTTGAATTTTCCAAATTTTCTACCATAAACATACCTTACTTTTAACTTTAAGGAGGAAAAAAATCTCTCCTTTTTACTGCTGCCAATGAAGAAAAAATTCCTACAGGGCAAGCTTATTAGTAATCTGAATGATCAGCAGACTCTCCTTCTAAGAAAACCTTTTAAACTGAGCAGAATTCTCAGTATTCTTTCATGCCTCTACCCATTGCCAGTGCTAAGGTAAGATGCACGCATGCACCAAGTGGGGAAGACAGGAATAAGTTAAAGAGAAATGGGGTACAGTTTGCTATTCTTTAAATATATCTCACAAAACATGATGAGAAAGGTCAGAGTATTTAACCAAATGCCAACTACATACAAGATACTATACTTACCATAATCTACCCACTGTCAATAAACAAACGACAGTCACTTATACGTTTATCCATTCATTCAAATATTTATATAGTGCCTATTATGCATCGAAGGCACTGAGCTAGACACAGGGGTTTCAGGAATGAATCAGTAAAATCAGCCCTCCTGAGTTTGCAACCTAGTTTATGTGGTGGGGAGAAGAGGGACATTAAATTTCACGTTCAATTTTTTTTTTTTTTTTTTTTTTTTTTTTTTTTTTGTGGTACGCGGGCCTCTCACTGTTGTGGCCTCTCCCGTTGCGGAGCACAGGCTCCGGATGCACAGGCTCAGCAGCCATGGCTCACGGGCCCAGCCGCTCCGCGGCATATGGGATCCTCCCAGACCGGGGCACGAACCCGTATCCCCTGCATCGGCAGGCGGACTCTCAACCACTGCGCCACCAGGGAGGCCCCACGTTCAATTTTTTAAAAAATTATTGTGCCATGTGCTAGAAAGACCACCTGGTAGAGGATAACAGAAGACCTGGCCTAGTCAGGGGTCAGGGTAAGAGGCTTGGAAGAAAACGACATACGAGTTAAGATTTGAAGGAACAGAAATTAAACAGGTGAAGAGGCAGGGAGTGGAAGTACTTTCCATGCAAAGGAAACGGTATATAAGAAGAATCTGTGGCAAGAAGGGTAAGGCTTGTCAGAAGAATTAAAAGGAAGCCAGTGAGTCAGAAAGATATAGTAGAGGGAAAAACGGGTGATACGGTAAGCAAGAGCCAGCTCCCGCAGGGCCTAGGAGGCCATGTTAATAATTTTGTTCTTCATGCTAAAGCAACATGAACCACTGAACAGATTTTAACACTGGAAGATTTTAAGCCTGGGAGCGACAATCAGATTCACATTTTTAAAGATCACTCGGGCTACTGTATAGAGAATAAATGAGAGGGGAGCAAGAGCAAAAAGACCAGCCAGAAGGCTGCATGGTGCCCAGGTGAGATGAGTGAAGGCAGCAGATGTATTCAAGATCTACTCTAGAGATAAAATCCACAGCAATTCCTGACAGAGTGAAAGTAGGTGGGGGAGGAAGAGAGGTAGAGAAGAAGAAAGTGTCACGGATAACGGTGAAATAGGAAACATTCAAAAGGACCAAAACAGCAAAAACAAATCCACATAAAAAAGATGAAACAAACACATGAAAGAATGCTCAACATCATTAATCATTAGAGAAATGCAAATCAAAACTACAATGAGATATCATCTCACACCAGTCAGAATGGCCATCATCAAGAAATCTAGAAACAATAAATGCTGGAGAGGGTGTGGAGAAAAGGGAACACTCTTGCACTGCTGGTGGGAATGTGAATTGGTACAGCCACTATGGAGAACAGTATGGAGGTTCCTTAAAAAACTAAAAATAGAACTACCATATGACCCAGCAATCCCACTACTAGGCATATACCCTGAGAAAACCATAATTCAAAAAGAGACATGTACCAAAATGTTCATTGCAGCTCTATTCACAATAGCCCGGAGCTGGAAACAACCTAAGTGTCCATCATCGGATGAATGGATAAAGAAGATGTGGCACATATATACAATGGAATATTACTCAGCCATAAAAAGAAACGAAACTGAGCTATGTGTAATGAGGTGGATAGACCTAGAGTCTGTCATACAGAGTGAAGTAAGTCAGAAAGAGAAAGACAAATACCGTATGCTAACACATATATATGGAATTAAAAAAAAAAAAATGTCATGAAGAACCTAGGGGTAAAAGGGGAATAAAGACACAGACCTACTTGAGAATGGACTTGAGGATATGGGGAAGGGGAAGGGTAAGCTGTGACAAAGGGAAAGAGAGGCATGGACATATATACACTACCAAACGTAAGGTAGATAGATAGTGGGAAGCAGCCGCAGAGCACAGGGAGATCAGCTCGGTGCTTTGTGACCGCCTGGAGGGGTGGGATGGGGAGGGTGGGAGGGAGGGAGATGCATGAGGGAGGGGATGTGGGAACAGATGTATATGTATGACTGATTCACTTTGTTATAAAGCAGAAACTAATAAAAAAAAAAAAAAAGATGAAATAAGGGATAGGAAGACATTCCATGCAAATACTAACAAAAAATAAACTGATTTTCCAATCCTCAACACAGAATTTTGGAAACAGAATTTCCAATCCTGAAAACAGAATATCACAGTGAGATATTTAACACACCTTTCAGAAATTGATAAATAAGGCAGTCATAAAAATTGTAAAGATATGGACAGTGTGAACAGCATTAAAAACTTTATCAAACACGCATACAGAGATATGTCACCCTGAGGCTAACAAACAGGGGATATGTATTCTTTTAAAAATACAAGGAGAGGGCTTCCCTAGTGGCGCAGTGGTTGAGAGTCTGCCTGCCGATGCAGGGGACACAGGTTCGTGCCCCGGTCCGGGAAGATCCCACATGCCGCGGAGTGGCTGGGCCCGTGAGCCATGGCCACTGAGCCTCGTGTCCAGAGCCTCTGCTCTGCAACGGGAGAGGCCACAGCAGTGAGAGGCCCACGTACTGCAAAAAAAAAAAAAATACATGGAGGGACTCCCCTGGTGGTCTAGCGGTTAAGACTCAGCACTCCCAATGCGGGGGGCCCAGGTTCAATCTCTGGTCGGGGAACTAGATCCCGCATGCCGCAACTAAGAGCCTGCATGCTGCATATAAAGATCCCACAAGGGCTTCCCTGGTGATGCAGTGGTTAAGAACCCGCCTGCCAATGCAGCGGACATGGGTTCGAGCCCTGGTCCGGGAAGATCCCACATGCCATGGACCAACTAAGCCCGTATGCCACAACTACTGAGCCTGCGCTCTGGAGCCCAAGAGCCACAACTACTGAGCCCATGCGCCACAACTACTGAAGCCCGTGTGCCTAGAGCCTGTGCTCCTCAACAAGAGAAGCCACTGCAATGAGAACCCTGCTCACCACAACAAACAGCAGCCCCCGCTCAACGCAAGTAGAGAAAGTCCACGCGCAGCAGCGAAGACCCAATGCAACTAAAAATAAAAATAATAAATTAATTTAAAAAATTTTTAAAAAAAAAGATCCCACGAGCCACAATGAAGATCTCCCGTGCCGCAACTAAAGACCTGGCGCAGCCAAATAAATAAATAAATAATTTAAAAAATAATAACACGGAACAGGGACTTCCCTGGCTGTCCAGTGGTTAAGATTGTGCTCTTCCAATGCAGGGAGCACAGATTTGATTCCTGGCCGGGGAACTAAGATCCCACATGCCACGTGGCCAAAAAATAAATAAACAGGACTTCCCTGGTGGCGCACTGGATAAGAATCCACCTGCCAATGCAGGGAACACCGGTTCAAGCCCTGGCCCAGGAAGATCCCACATGCCACGGAGCAACTAAGCCCATGCACCACAACTACTAAGCCTGCGTGCCACAACTACTGAGCCTGCGTGCCACAACTACTGAAGCCCTCACGCCTAGAGCCCACGCTCCACAAGAGAAGCCACCTCAATGAGAAGCCCGCGCACTCAGTGAAGAGTAGCCCATGCTTGCAACACCTAGAGAGAGCCCGCACTCAGCAACAAAGACCCAATGTGGCCAAAAATTAATTAATTAATTAAAATAAATAAATGAATGAAAGTGTGGCTCAAAAAATAGATAAATAAATAATTTTAAAAAATTTTAAAAACACATGGAACATTTTAATTAGGTTACAAGGAAAAAGATCATTACGTTTCAAGCAACTGGTATCAAAAAAACATATTCTATGACCACACCATGTGAATAAGTTAATAACAAAACTAAACACCATGAATAGAAACCAAAAAAAAAAATGCTTGTTTAGAAATTCAGGGTTAAAGAGGAAAAAAAAATGGAAATTACAAAATATTTAGACCTTAATGACAATGATATTACCACATGTGTAAACATATGGGTGACTGTTAAGGCAATACGTAAGAGGGATTTCTACAGCCTTGAGCACATCATTAAAAAGCAAGAAAGTCGGGCTTCCCTGGTGGCGCAGTGGCTGAGAGTCCGCCTGCCGATGCAGGGGACACGGGTTCATGCCCCGGTCCGGGAAGATCCCACATGCCGCGGAGCCATGGCCGCTGAGCCTGCGCGTCCGTTCGGAGCCTGTGCTCCGCAACGGGAGAGGCCACAACAGTGAGAGGCCAGCATACCGCAAAAAAAAAAAAAAAAAAAAAAAGTAAGAAAGTCTAATAACCTCTGTTTTCAATTCAGAAAGCTAGAAAAAGAATAGAGTACATCTAAAGAAAACAAAGGAAGTAAAGGTAACATATATTACAAAACAGAAAACAAACAGCTGATTCTGTGAAACAAAATTTTAATTGACAAACTCTTAGAAGTCTGTTCAAGAAAAAATTAAAATATGAATGAGGGGTGAAGCTCAAGCTGGTGAGTGAGGCCAGTAGCTGCCTAAGAATGGCAGAAACATGAGTGTCCCAGTGACTCCACAGCACGTCCCTCTGCAGAGGGGGCCACAGTTCCAACTCAGAGATGGCCACATACATGATGGCTGACAGATGGTCCAGAAAGCAAAAGACAACAGGAGCAGAAGGAACTGGCAAAAGTCACTATCAAGAAGGAAGCTCTAGAGCTGACAGTGACAGAGACGGAGCTTTGCTGGAGCACATGTAGTGTGAGTTTTAATTGCCCTAACAAACGGATGCGTGCTTTCAGGGGAATACCCACTGGATTAATTTGTTGCAATAAATACTTTTTCCTTTGGGGCAGTGAGAAAAGGCACAAACAAACAATTTTATGTACAAAAGATACAGATACAGAGGAGTATCTGTACTCCATATAATGGGAGTAAGAAAAGGGAATAGGACTGAGCCACAGGGAAATCCAGTTACAGACTAGGTAGAGCAAAAGGAACGGACAGAGGTGAAGTAGAGAGTGGCCAGAGGCACGTGGACCAGAGAGGGAGAAAGGAAGTCAAGGCTAAAGTGTCACGACAAGGAGGGTTTCAATAAAGAGAAGATGATCAGCTGTGTCAAATGCTGCTGAGAGGTCAAGGAAGTTGTGGGCTGCATGGTGTCCAATGGATCTGGCAGCCTGACGTTGAGTGACCTGTATCCTGAAGAAATTAGAGCAGTGGGAGCCAAGGACGCACTGGAGCGGGGGGACAACCGTTTCCATCTGAATTAGTAATTGTGGAGCTGAAGCCATCTCAGCTGATGACAAGACCCAGAGTGTCACTAGAGAAGACAGCGCCAGAGGTGGACTACAGGAGGTCACTGGGGGTGGACATGGAAGACGAGACATCGAGATGCCAAGGTGTTTGATGGGTTATGCAGTGGACGGGAAACCACCCAGGATGGTGGCAGGTACTGGAGTGGAAAGGAAGGCTGTGAGGCAGGTACCAAGGTGCTCAATGAGCAGAGGCGGCTAGGAAGTCGGCTCACGGCCATGAGGAAGAAAGAGAGAGGTGGCATGAGTCTAAGGGCAGAGGCTCCAGAGGGACGCCAGGAGCAAATGGACCTACGCCTAGTCTAGTGCTGCTCCCTGTGCAGCGTCGTGGTCAGGACTTGGCGGAGCCCAGCCCGCACCCCCCGCCCCCGAGCTCTCTGGGACTGCAAACTGCGGCCACACCAAGGAAAGTCCTGAGCATAACACCCACCAATTTTTAGTTAGCTGAGCTAATATCGCCCTCAGTCTTGCTAGCTACATGCACACCTATTCCAAAATCCAGAGGGGGAAAAAATGTAAGGAGTTGTACAATTCCTAGAATTAAGTGGGAAGGAAGAAGGGACTGGAAGGGAGAGTTTGAGCACTTTTTTCCAGGACACCAGGATAAGGAAGATGTCGCTTCTGAACAAAGCTAGCACCAGGCAATCAAGACACCAGACGAAGCTGCCTCCTGGGTTAGCCCAGAAGGACTCTAACAGCACAAGATTTGAGGCTGTGACTAATTTCTAAGAGCCTCTCAACCAATGAAAAGGGGCTGGCAAGCCTAGCTCTGTGAGCTTTAGTAACAAACACTAACCACGTTTGTCTTGTGACAGGGATCTTGAGAGATTACTGAATTTACTCCAGTAAGTCCTTAGGGGACTCTAAGTTCAACCAACTCATTCATTTAAAATCAAACACAATATGCCTACTATGTACAGGCACTGCAATGGATATAAGATGAATAAGATGATTTCTGCCCTCAAGATTCACCGTTTTGTGGAGGAGACAAAGATTCAAACAAAAAATTCCAACACTGTGAAAAGGTGGGAGGACATTCATAATAGTCCAACAGCAAGAGCAAGGGAAAGAGAGGTTTCTAAACCACGCAGAAACACCACACAGCCCAAGCTGTGCTCAGTGTGCAACTGCAGTGTGTTGTATTCCTTGCTTTACTGATTCATCTCACCATGAGCTCTTCTCTTGAGGAAAGAGCTATGTCTACTATGTCTGGGTCCCCAATACCTAACGCAGTGTAAGACCTTCAGTGTAGTTTGCATCTCTTGGTTGCCCACCCAGTATTGATCTACAGATCTATTCTCCTGGCTGGTAGCTACCCACACTGCAGCTCCAGCATGAGCTCCAGAGCAATCAGGATATCAGATAATCCAACCCCCGTGCTAAAGGTGTGGGTTAGTCAAGACTCCCGGTCAAATACTGCAAATTTCCTTGGCCACAGAATGGGTTGGTAATCCAGTTTGGGGCAATGAGTCAAAGGAGGTTTGCTGGGGGCTTCTATGAAACAATCTTCTTTATTCTTCTGAGAAAGTGATTAAAAGAACTGTTCATTCTCATCCTGGGTACTGGCTCTCAATGTGGTCCATGTGGCACAGAAACGTAAAGCCTAGCACCCCACCACTATTCTGCCACCGAAGGCCGGTTGATACACAGTAGAAAGCAAAACCCGGAGACTCTCAGCAAAACAGAGCTGGTGTCACAATCAATCCACATCTGAAGCCCACCTTACCTCCGGAATTTTCAATATCATAAGTCAACGCATCCCCTATAAAGTTTAAACTTGTTTGAGTTGGGTTTCCTGTTACTTGCAAACCAAAACACACCTAACATTATAATATAGTCAAGGTATGCTAAATCCCCAAACCACTAGTGAATCACTGTCCACCAGCTGCTGTATAGCACATTCTAAGGTTCATCTCTTGCTTCCAGAAAAGTCTTTGTTAAGCCTAAATTTTTACATGTAAATCTTTTCCCTCTTATTTAAACCTTGGAGAAGGGCAACTGGTTAACACCTAAATAATAAAACTGTAGCTCAAAATTATAAAAAAATTATAAAAGGAAATTTACAAATTTACAAACTTAACTATAAAAATATGAAACTTCTTCATAGCAAAAACAAGCAAGCACAAACACACTTACACATGCACTCCCCTAAGCAAAGTTACAAGACAGGGGACAAACTGAGAAGAAAAAAAATCTGTTAATTCATTATCACAAAGGACTCATCTCCCTAATGTATAAAGAGCTCCTTAAAAACAAAAAAACCCACCCAAGATGTCCAAAAACCCAACAGAAAAATGGGTAAGGGATACGAAACAGTTCATAAAAAAAGAAACACATTTCACTTAATATATAGAAAGATGCGCAACCTCACTTGGTACAAGGAAAAACCAAACTTACACTAATTTCTCACCTATCAGATCAAATGCAAAAGTCTGGTGACACACTGTTGGTAAGGCTGTGGCTGTGATGCAACACAAATTAGTACAACCCCTCCCTGTGGAGGGCAGTTTGATGATATCTACTGAAAACATATACACATTTACCCTTTGACTCAGCAGTATCTCCTCTGCAAATACGTACTACAGATATACCTGCCGCTGTGCAAAATAACATACACGCAAAGTTATTTACTGCAGCATTATTTGTAATTTAAAAAATATTAAGTCGAGAGTCATCTGGTTAAATAAATTATGGTACATCCACAGCATGGAATGTAAAGCAATTATAAGAAAGAGTGAAGAAGCTCTCTATTTACTAATAAGGAAAGATCTTCAGTATATACCATTAAGCAGAAGAAAACAAGATGCAAAATACCATACACAGTATGCTCCTTCAATTCCTTCAAATCTCTGCTCAAATATCATCTTATTCTTATAATAAGAGAAGGATGAGTCAGAAACAAATAAAATGACTCTACAGGGAGAGGAAGGGAACTGAGTGAGGGGTCGGACAGAAATGGAAACCAGAGGTCTCTGAATATCACCTTGTTTTATAGTTCCGATGTTAGAGCCACATAAATGTTTTACATAATTAAAACACACAAAAAATGTATTTCTGACAGCTTTATAAAGGTATAATGATATACAAAGAACTGCACATGTTAAATGTGTACGATGTGATGAGCCTGGACATATGCGAACACCTATGACACCATAACCACGATCGAGGTAACAGACATACCTAACACCTCTCCAAGTTCCCTTGTGTCCCTTCATTTTTTTTTTTTTGCGGTACACGGGCCTCTCACTGCTGTGGCCTCTCCCGTTGCGGAGCACAGGCTCCGGACGCGCAGGCTCAGCGGCCATGGCTCACGGGCCCAGCCGCTCCGTGGCATGTGGGATCCTCCCAGACCGAGGCACGAACCCACGTCTCCTGCATCGGCAGGCGGACTCCCAACCACTGCGCCACCAGGGAAGCCCCAAGGAAGATAATCTTATCCTCCCAAGACTTGCACAAGCTTCAACCATCCCAGAGCGGCTCCCGACTTTCAGGAGGAGCCATCCAATGCCACATCCTTAGGCCTTGGGCGTCTAGTTCCCTGGTTCAGAATCCTCTCCCCCTGCAGTGCACCCACCCATAAGAATTGAGTTCAAAGGTCACCTTGTTAAAACCTAAGTTCCCACTGCGTTTGCGACAAACATTACAATGTAATCAATCATCTGAACCAAAAGGAACACAGAGTCAATCTGGTAGAGCAGTTCTTGTATTTCTCCTTCTATTTTGCACAGCAAGGGCAAAGAATGATGAGGAGGAAAACGAAAGGAAGCACATGGCACAACCAACTCAGAATTCTACGTATTCAACTGCTTTGTAAAACATTACACCACCACAAGCACCACAAAGACCTCTCCACGGAGCTAAAAGTTTCACCTGACAGAAGAAACCAGTTACCCTCCTCGCATTCAATCACACACGACACTAAAGAAGGTAAGCCAAGACATCTAATCAGGGTGCTGAAACTTTCTGTGCATGGACTCCTTCTCAAAATAATGTTTTTAAATACAAAAGATTACAAAGGAGATCAATTATATTAAAATACAGTTGTAGTACATTAAACAAATTTAGGATTTTTTAAAGTTTATTTCACATTGAGTAACAGGATCTAGCAGCAGATCCACTAACTACAGTAATTTCAGAGCAGTGATGAGTACAAATGATACTTGCTATGTCTGCAACAACCATAATGTGACAGGCAAACATCTGTGACTTTCACTGGTGATAAAGTCACAGGTCTGTTACTACTGTGATTTGTTGCCTATATTCATAATTGAAGAACATGTTAAAATTCAGTTAGAAGTTCAGTTAAAAATAAGGATGTAAAATATTTCTTTCCATCTAGGTTGACATACCTCCTAAATTCTAATCAGATTAAGAAGTCCTAGGGAATTCCCAGCGGTCCAGTGGTTAGGACTCGGTGCTCTCACTGTGGAGGGCCCGGGTTCAATCCCTGGTCAGAGAACTAAGATCCCACAAGCTGCATGGTGTGGCAAAAAAAAAAAAAAAGCCCTAAGAAGTGAATACTGTCTAAAATAGCAGACACCGTACATCTCACCACTATTTACTCATCCATCTTACCACTAGATTGTAGTCACGTTAGGCCAGGGACTGTCTTATTTGTCTTTGGGCCTATAGGTCCAATAAATGTTAGGTGGATGGACAAGCCATTTATTATTCTACTGGACTGTGAACTCCTTGATGGCAGAGATTCTGTCTCAACAACAATATAGAGCAGACACTCGAATCTTGATAGAATAAATGAGTGTGTGGATATCTTGTCTCCTTGGTTAGAAGATGATCCTCTTAAGGTCAGGGATAATGTCATACTTCTTTGATTTCCCATAGTCTAGTATACTGCTTTCCACATAAAACCACTCAAATATCTATTAAATGAAACATTAAGACATGACAGAGCCTCTGAAACGAAGATCAAAGTAAGTAGAGAATGAGCACCTGTACCAGTTTTGCTGTAGCAGAAAAACAAAAAACACACACAGCCCAACAGTGAGCTGGCTGTGAACCAACCAAAAGAAAAACAGCTTAAGGTCACAGTGATAACCTACAATTTGGTTACTTGAAAATACATTAAAATATTCCTATTCTTACTTTAAAATACAAGAACCTTAAAAATTCCTTCCTCGTGAATGGTTCTTGCTTCTTTCTCATAAATTCTATAGTTTCAAGTACATTTTCCTACTGCTACAAAACAAGATAAAATGTAGCACAGACTGATTTGGCCTGTTTTTACTACAATATACCCTACTTTTAAAAATTCCATATTACAAAATAGAATTGACAATGCAAAACATTATTCAGTTTACAAATTACCAATTGGAAGAGAAGCTGTGAAGTTGAGAAAAATGCTATAAGAGTGGGGGGGAGGGATAAATTGGAAGATTGGGACTGACATATACACACTACTATACATAAAATAGGACTTCCCTGGTGGCGCAGTGGTTAAGAATCTGCCTGCCAATGCAGGGAACATGGGTTCGAGCCCTGGTCCGGGAAGATCCCACATGCCGCGGAGCAACTAAGCCCATGTGCCACAACTACTTAGCTTGCGCTCTAGAGCCCACGAGCCACAACTACTGAGGCCATGCACTGCAACTATTGAAGCCCGTGTGCCTAGAGCCCATGCTCTGCAACAAGAGAGGCCACCGCAATGAGAAGCCCGCGCACCGCAACAAAGAGCAGCCCCAACTCGCTGCAACTAGAGAAAGCCCATGGGCAGCACTGAAGACCCAACGCAGCCAAAACTAACTAACTAACTGAATAAATAAATAAATCTATTTAAAAAAAAGAAAAGAAATACAAGGTTACACATTTTGAAATTTACAAAAATGTGATCTGTACACAACATTTTGGGACAAATCATCTAGTTGAAATCCAACCCAAAATTCTTCCACTAGGCAGAGAAATACCTCTTCATTTCACCTTTACTCCTTAATTCCACCTGATGCCTATACTGCTTATGCCATGTGCTGAGCACACACCTACTTTACCTTACAATTATCAAGACAAAAATACAAGCTCCTTACAGACAGGGAGTGTCTTAATTTACCGTCACATCACCCAAAGCAGACAGTAGTAACTTGTATATAACAATTCAGCAATAAACACTTGATGAATGAGGATTACTTTTTTCAAAGCAAAACGCATCTTGCACTCTATTATGAAAAATAGATGCCAAATGTTCAGAGGATAACTTGTCACTGATATTCTGAATTTTAAATGTCCTGAAAATTAAAACTGAGAATGTCTGCCAATTTATTTCTATTTTTGATATCTATTCCTAAATAAACAAATAGGATATTTCTGCACAAACTAACCTAGCTGAAACACAAATAAAACTGTTCTCTAAGACATCAAATATCAGACTACAAAAATCTTTACATTTATTTTTATTAAAAATTTTTTTTTTAATTTATATATTTTATTTATATATTTTTGGCCACACTGGGTCTTCGTTGCTGTGCACGGGCCTTCTCTAGTTGCAGCGAGTGGGGGCTACTCTTCATTGCAGTGCACAGGCTTCTCTCGTTGCGGAGCACGGGCTCTAGGCACGCGGGCTTCAGTAGTTGTGGCACGCAGGCTCAGTAGTTGTGGCTCGCGGACTCTAGAGCGCAGGCTCAGTAGCTGTGTGTGGCACAAGGGCTTAGTTGCTCCGCAGGATGTGGGATCTTCCCGGACCAGGGCTTGAACCCGTGTCCCCTGCATTGGGAGGCGGATTCTTAACCACTGCACCACCAGGGAAGCCCTACATTTATTTTTAAAATAAGGTTCTTTAGGCATATAGCCTAACTAGTCAGTGACAAAATCCACTAACTATGTTTTGATTCTTGCTCAAGTTTTCTACCAGAGCACAATAAATAAATAAAGGCATGAGATGATTAACTCAATGTTAATAAATATAGGTGACAAATCTCTTCATGGCAAGACTTTGTCTATACCCAGCGTCTAAAACATATCTAGTACCTCGTATCTGGTAGGTGTGCCCCACAAGTATTTACTGAAAAAATGACAATTCATGACTAGCTCATGGATCTCAATGACACACTCTGGGAGCTTACCATTGCTTACATCCACCCATGGAGTCTCTCAAAATCTCATCACCATCCTCCTCTTCAAGGTCAAGAGAACCAAGGTATCATATGAAAGTTTCTCAAGCCTGCTTTAAGGGATAAATTAACATGCTTTTCCCTCAGTATAGAAGATGCTATAGTCAAATAACTAAATCTTTATATCAATACTTCAGAAGTCATTAAGTGGCCCTTAATGGGGAAAAACAAAAACAAAACAAAACAGATTCCCATCCAATTCCACATATGCCCTACTAAATTAAGTACAAAATTTCTTAAAGTAAATTTGATATAAAAAATTCTAGGGCTTCCCTGGTGGCGCAGTGGTTGGGAGTCCGCCTGCCAATGCAGGGGACATGGGTTCGTGCCCCAGTCTGGGAGGATCCCACATGCCGCGGAGCGGCTGGGCCCATGAGCCATGGCCGCTGAGCCTGCGCATCCGGAGCCTGTGCTCTGCAACGGGAGAGGCCACAGCTGTGAGAGGCCCACGTACCACAAAAAAAAAAACAAAACAAAAAACTAGACTTCTAAGCCTTTTTCTAAATAATAAATGGAGAGCAGAGAGATGTGAAAATAACAAATGGGGAGAAGGGTGCGAATATGATCCTCTCTGGAGCAATCCAGTATCTAAAACTAGTCTGTGGGTAAAAACCTTTAAAAGGCATCTAGTTCACCCTCCCACACAAAGCATGAATCCCTCAGTCACCAACAGGTAGTCCTGCAGTCTTTGATAAAGACACAGAATATTTCCTATACAGAATGCTCATTCTTTCTCAAGCCAACCCATTACCCTCCTGGATAACTCCAGCTCTAAAAATATTCTAGCTGCTATTTTTTTTTTAATTTTTATTTATTTACTTCTTGGCCGCATCTTGTGGCATGTGGGATCTTAGTTTCCGGACCTGGGATTGAACCTGCACCCCCTACAGTGGAAGCGCGGAGTCTGCTTCCACTGGATCACCAGGGAAGGCCCTTTAGCTGTTATTCTTAACTGAACTTCTGGCCCCAGCTTCATCTCAGCCTGGTGAGTACACAAGCTTTTTCTAGCATAAAGACCTAGAGTCACTATGTGTTCAACTTGCTTTCACAACACACCTCACTCTTCCCAATTCCCATTCAGAGAAGTAGGCAAAGAATCCAAGACATGAAGACATCTCCCAGTACAAAGATGCATTTTCATTTAAAAATTACTGAGCACAGAATTATACAACTTTAAGAGTTGAAAAGGCCTTGGACACCATCCAATTCTACCTTTCATCTATTGTAGGAATTGCTTCAATCTCTGGACAGTATATTTGTGGCCTAGAATGTTAAGGTGGGGGGAAAAAAGTAAACGCTCTTTGATTTGAATGTTAAGTAATTCTGAGTATAGCTTTAAATAGTTGCTTGATTCAATTAAAAAAAGGTGGGGTGGGCTTCCCTGGTGGCGCAATGGTTGAGAGTCCGCCTGCCGATGCGGCGGACACGGGTTCATGCCCTGGTCCGGGAAGATCCCACATGCCGTGGAGCGGCTGGGCCCGTGAGCCATGGCCGCTGAGCCTGCGCACCCAGAGCCTGTGCTCCGCAAAGGGAGAGGCCACAACAGTGAGAGGCCCGCGTACCGCCAAAAAAAAAAAAAAAAAAAGGATGTGAGCTACTAAAAATACCTGTTACTTTTGGGCCCGAAATAGAACAGATTTTTAGCTCCTAAAGATCTTTTTAAAGTAAGACATAGATGGACAGAGATGCTTTATCCAGTCATTCACTCAACAAATTAACAGTAGGGGTCTACTCTATGCTGGATGCTGTGCTGGGCACTAGGAAGACAGAGAAAGCAGAAAAGACATCCTGTTCTAAGGGAGCTTTGTTTACAGAAGAGACAGAGAATTACAAATTGAGAAAAGTGCTAGAAAGGCAAAGTACAGGATGCTATAAAAACGTGTAACAGGGAAAACTGATCTAGCCTGCGAATTCAAAGAAGGACATGCTGAGGAAGTGATGTTTAAGCTTAGATCTGAATAGTGGCCATTTGCATTTATGTAAAAACAGATCTCTATAAGATGAAAGGGTTGGTACAATAAGCCCAGTACCTTTGGCATCTTTATCCTAAGACCACCTCTTTTTTAAAAAGAGGAAAGCAAAGTATGCTATAAAGAGATCTGAAAGCTAGTAGCTGAAAGTTCTTTGGGAGGAGGGGCAGTGTCTCACTCATCTTTGGTTACCCCACATCCCCTTGGTAGTCACTCAAATCTTTGCTGAAATGCTGAGTTCACCCTCCGTACTAAATCAATGTTCATATTATTTTTAGCTCAGCAAAACAAATTCACAAAACTAGATGTCCTCACACAAGAAACCCTACTCCGAACTTCAGCTTTGAAAAGAAGATGCGTGATGAATTGGGAGATTGGGATTGGCATATATACACTAATATGTATAAAATGGATAACTAATAAGAACCTGCTGTATAAAAAAATAAATAAAATTCAAAAATTCAAAAAAAAAAAGAAAAAGAAAAGAAGATGCTTTCATCCACCTCACAGGATTGCAAGATTCAATGAGATAACATAGGGTAAAACGCTGGGGTAAATTCTGAAGTGCTTGGAGTATACGGTTATCTGTGTAACCAAAAAGCTAGATCAGTCTCTTCTCACTAAGACAGTTCTTTAGATTCAGTTGTGCTGCTTTACCATGAATTCTTTACCATGAGAAAGAAACTGCATCACAGGTTTGCACACGCTCTCTAGCCTTGGCTTTCTCTGAAGGGTGAGACTCCATAAACTGAAGGTGCCTTCTAGCTCTAGAAACTGACCTGTGTTTTAAAGGGACGAAGATTACACTCCTTAGCTTAGATTTTAGACTACCTCCTAAATCTGGGATTAAGAGATACAAACTATTATGTATAAGATAGATAAGCAACAAGGATATATTGCATAAAATGGGGAATTATAGCCATTATCTTATACATTTAATGGAGTATAATCTGTAAAAATACTGAATCATCATGCTGTACACCTGAAACTAATATCATATTGTAAATCAACTCTACTTTAATAAAATAATAAAAAGACCTAGTTTCCACTCATTTCACGTGCAGATTTAAATTGAATGTATTCATCCAATTTAAACCTTCTGAATGTTCTAAATAATCTGATTAATTGTTGTAAAACTTTATATGCCCTAAAGAAAAAAATTTTTGAAGAGTCAAAACGACTAAATGTCAAAAATGGATTTATAACTCATAACCCCAAAAAGTAAAATTTGGTTTTTTGATTAAGGAAAAGTATCTGCTCTGTTTTAAAATCAGAAAAAAAGTCACAAAAACAATCACTTGTATTCAGAAATAACAAAAAATAAATGCAAACTCATTCATGGAAAATGAATTTTTTAAAAAATTACAGTGGCTAGGAGACAGTTGAAATGTCCACCATATAACGCAAATATATCTACAAGATACTACCACATGAAAATGAAGCTTTACAAAAAAGTTAATGTGCTCAAGTAAATTATGCAGCTGAAGGCAAATCTACATGTTTAAGATTTGTCTTGTTTAAAATAATTTTTTGCTGTAGCTTTGAAAAGCTCTCCTAGTTTATCCTTCATTCAATAGTATCCCACTAAAAGAGGACACTATTATGATACTTCCAGGCAAGAGATGTTTTTATGATGCAAACCAGAGCTACCAGATCCAGATAAGCTTTGCCACTAGAATGCTTCAGAAATAATATACTTTAAAAGAAAACTTGTTTAAAAAGGTAACATCTACACTAGTAATCGTTAATATATTTAGTTTTTATGCACTTTAAAATTTTTATGTAAATCCATTTAATAACTTAAAATTCTAAACTTGTTACCAGAGAAAAAGCTGATCCTTTCAGTCCTTGTATCAATGTCAAGATAGCAGCTCCTGTTTGACAGATGCTCTTAATGACTATTTTAACTATATTTTACATCTACTGAGTGTTTCGGGTCTTTAAAGTTCATTACAGTCATTATGCTATGAATCACAACGGGTGCACCGCAATATTCTCTTTCTAAAGAGCTGCAGATAGAAGTTAAGCAACTCTTCCAAGGTCACGGAACAAGTCAGTGACAAAGTTGGGGACAGGACTAAAACTTCAGCTTCTAGACTACTAATTACTTCACACTTTTCCAATTCCGAAAAAGTAAAGTCAAGCGATTTACTTTCAGTAATTTATAACAAGACACCTCAAACACAGTAGTACACTTATCATAAACACTAACAAAAACTCACCTCGAACAAATGAGACAACTTGTTACATTTGTAACACGTTTGTATCTACATTTAGATACCACTGTCACATCCCTAGTTCGTGTAACCAAGAAAAAACCTACTGCTTCTGGATACAGTAAATCCTGGAAAATGTCCACCCTTCAATATACACAATTTATTTTCACACTAACTGACTATTTATAAATTAATCTGTTATCACCTTCTCCCACGCCCAGGTACTGTGGAGGGCATTAATTTCCTCACTCTTCCAAGAGTCAACTCAAAGACCACATATCTCAGAAGTAAGCAGTTCTCAATAAGAACAAAGTTACGTAGCCAATGAAAGAACAGCTCTAATAAGTTGCTTCTTTTAAAGAGATATTTTTAAAGGATGATTACATGCTTGACAGCATTCCTGTTAAATCGCCCGCCAAGAATAATGGTTCTTGTGAAGTAGCTTTGAAGGCATATCCCTCCCTGTTTGGGACACAGTCTGACTTGTTGGACAAGACTGATCTGGGCACGCTCACACACAACCCCTATGAACCAGCCCAGTCCACTGGAAACATCTTTTGGACCTCTTAACTGTAGTAGTACTCAGCCCTTCCCATACCTATAAGGGACAGGAGGACCCTCTTTAACATTCTCTCAGGAGAAGGTTCCCTTCGAGGAGGCAGTGACAGCCGTCCTCCCTCGGATGTTTTTGGAAACAAAGTGTTAACACCAGAAGGAGAGGCTCCTAGGAAGTGTCAGTGTGGCAGCAAGTGGAGTAGCCCTTCGTGCCGAGCAGGTCCTTTCTGACCTAGTCTCAGGTCCTCCGCTTCCCAGCCCCGGTTCCGCCTTACAGATCTTCCCAAGCCGCCCCGAGCCCCTGGTCTCTAACCCAGAGCGAGACTCTCCACCCTCCTGGGAGGCGAGGCGGTCTCAGCAGACCAGACGGCCACCCCACCTCTTCCGGGGACTCGCAGGCCCGCTCCCGGGCCGTGTCAGAGCCTGACGGACCCGCAGGGGCGGCAGCCGGCCCTTTCTGGGGCCTCCCAGCCGGAGCCCCGCACCCCGCGGTCCCGTTCCATCGCCCCCCCGCCCCGAAACACCACCGCCACCACCCTCCTCACTCCCGAATCCCCCTTCCTCAGGAGCACTCCAGTGGAGTTACCGGCCCACTCAAAAGTAAGAGCGACGGCCAGCCCATCGGTCACCCTGGCCCCCGCTGTCACCGCCCTGCTCCTGGCCTCTGCCCACGCCGCTGGCGAGCCCCGGTGACGCCCGGGTCGGTACCTTGCGAACCCCCTTGTAGATATAGAAGTAGAGCTCCCGGCCCACATTGAAGCAGAGGCGGTCGCCGTTGCCAGACTGGTCGTTGAGGTTTACGAAGGAGACGCGGACAGGGTTGGATCCCTGCGAGTTGAAGGGCACCCGGTTGGGCCGGCTGTACTCCGAGTGCGGCAGCAGCTTGTACAGACCTTCCCGGGTGGTAAATTGGGTCTTAATCTCGTTCATCTCCTTCCCTCCTCCCTCCGTCGCCATCTTGGAAAGCAGCGTTCATCCTGCCCTAAGTGCCCGGATCACGCCCACGGCGCAGGCGCCGTCCCGGGCTCTCGCCCTCCCCCCGCCCCTTCCTCCTGGCCCCTCCCACCCGCGAGCCGGCCCCGCGGAGGCCGGCGAGGAGAAGGGGCGGGCTTGTTTACGGCCCGACTGCGCAGGCGTGCTCACCTGGCGCGCTCCACGCGCAGGGCGTCCGCAGGCTCCTCCCGCGGGCGGGGCCGCCGGGCCACCCCTCTGCGGCGCAGGTGTTGCTCTCTGGGGTCCGAGGGCGGCCTAGTGGTGCCGCCTACTCCGCCGCCCCGGCCGGGCTGAGCCGGCAAGGGGAAGCCGCAGCGGGGCTGCGGTCGGCGCCGCTGAAGGGAGCTCGCGGCGGCCTCCTCGGCTGCCTCGGGCCCTGTCCTGAGAGGTCCCGGGACCCCGAGGAGCGGAGGAGAGAGCCGCCTCTGCCGCCGCAGATTCGGGGTCAGCACGTGGGGTGCCGTGAACCGAGCGCTCAAGCCCCAGTGTTCCACCCGCAGGAGGGTGCGGGGGAGCCCCGAGTCCGGGAGAGGGCCGGTCCCCCTGTTCTGGGGTCTCCCCTCGGCCACCACGCGCAGTCGTCTGGATGCCCGGGTCAGGAAACCCCTGTGCACCTCCCCGAGTCAGTTTCCGAGAAGGTACTGAAGGACCTCAGTTTTCCTCTTCACCATGTTTTGTTTTGGTTTTTTTTTTAAGGTGGGGTGGAGGGGAGAGGAGCGTATAGATGCACAGCATCTGTGTTTGCAAGTCAAATATCTGAATACCTATCTGTAGTGAGCATTGGCTAATTTTAAGGAAAGCAGGTTGTGTTGGCGCTTCTATTTAAGTTTGTCTCCACCAGGTGTTTAGAGAAGGGAGGGTCGGGTCAGGTCGGGAAATGGCTTTGGGAACCAGAGGCTGAATCTAAGCATGATTCACTTCTCTTGCTCAACAGTTTATGAAGAGTTCTTAGTAAAGTTTGAGGCTGTTGATTTTTTTTTTTTAAGGCTCAAGTGGAATCTGCAGAATTGTTCACTAGGCATAGTTGTGTGAATATACTGTACTAGGTCTAGAATGTAAGGCAGAAAAACAAATTGTAAGGCCGGCACACATGTTGCAGATTAAACAATCGCCGTTTTGTAGCTGGTTTTTTTGGCATGTTGCAGTAGAATACGAAAGTTTCTAACGTGACAGAAACATCCTGATAGAATTTCAGGTGGGGGTGGTGGGGAGCCAACATCTGTTACACCAAGAATGATTTATCCCTCTAAGTACAAATCATAGCTGGAGGGCCACAAAAGAGGTAGAGGGCAGTAGGTTCTAAAGAGGAGTCTGAATCCTAAACATCTTACATACATAAGCAGGTAATGACAATGGAAACTGTGCCAATGAGGTAATAATGCATTTGACAGTAACATCCTGTATCCTTTGTACATGCTGGCAAAAAAGCACTGGAGTAAATCCTACTTAAAGAATAGATACCTATGGACTTCCTTGGTGGCGCAGTTGTTAAGAATCTGCCTGCCAATGCAGGGGATACGGGTTCGAGCCCTGGTCTGTGGAAGGAAGATCCCACATGCAGTTAAGCCCTGGTCTGTGGAAGATCCCACAGAGCAGTTAAGCCCGTGCACCACAACTATTGAGCCCGCGCGCCTAGAGCCTGTGCTCCGCAACAAGGAAACCACCGCAATAACCAGACCGCGCACCGCAACGAAGAGGAGTCCTGCCCGCAACTAGAGAAAGCCTGCGCGCACCAACGAAGACCCAACGCAGCCAAAATTAATACATAAGTAAGTTTTTAAAAAGGAATAGATACCTAAAACACCTAAAATTTTGCGTTACAGTTGTTTTGATGTTATCTATCTTCTGCTAAAGGTCAAAAAGATATCAGTAGCCTTTTAAAATGGCCAGGATTGAGCTTCCCTGGTGGCACAGTGGTTGAGAGTCCACCTGCCGATGCAGGGGACGCGGGTTCGTGCCCCGGTCCAGGAATATCCCACATGCCGCAGAGCGGCTGGGCCCGTGAGCCATGGCTACTGAGCCTGTGCGTCCGGAGCCTGTGCTGCGCAACGGGAGAGGCCACAACAGTGAGAGGCCCGCGTACCGCAAAAAAAAACCAACAAAAAAAACAAAAACAAATAAAATGGCCAGGATGTATTCTGCGGTCCCATGGATTTAT
Organism: Hyperoodon ampullatus; assembly: GCF_949752795.1. NCBI lineage: Eukaryota > Metazoa > Chordata > Mammalia > Artiodactyla > Ziphiidae > Hyperoodon > Hyperoodon ampullatus. The sequence continues at coordinate 176,911,199 of NC_136916.1, read as the reverse complement.
TCCAATTTCCTATAACCATGTTATTTTACATTGGAAATGTGTATACTCTCCTTGAGTGGTAGTGACCTCCTGAATCATCTAAAAATAAGTCAGCTGTGTTCCCTAGTTACCAAGGAGTAAAAAGCGTAATAATACATTTTGGAGGGAAAAAAAAACCTCAGCAAGAAAAATTAAAACATAAAAATTATATTAGCAGCCCTCAAATTAACTACCAACTTTCAATTACCCATAATACCTGTATACCTTAGTCTTCTCTTAAGGTTTTCTTCTACATAAATTTAACATTTTATTGAGGTCACAGTAATAATAGGCTGTTCACTTTGTCCCATCCGAAGCCTCTGAATAATCTCTAAATACTTTTGTCATTTTTCCCCCCACACTCATAGATTCAATAAATAACACCAAATTTATATAACTGGGCCTGACCTAAAGTTTATTTCTGATTTTCAGTTTCAGACCAGGCATTTCTACATGGATTCGTGCCTCAAATTCATCCGCCTCTAAACTTTATCAGTTCCCTTTCCACATCTTCAAAGTTGAATCGTTATAGCTTCATGAGTATTTCCTTAATTTCACTTTTTTCTCTCAACTTTCGTCCTATAAACAACTACCAAATTAATTTTCTTAAAACAATGCTTTAGACATTACATTCTTTTGCCCAAACACTCTCAAAGACTTTGAATATCCATGTTATTTAAGTCATACACCAAGCAGTTCTCAGCCTGTCCTTACGTTTTGCATGAATCCTCCATTCCAGTCAGACTGTTCTGCCATCACGCTTAGCCCTTTCTCTTGCTTGAAAAGACCTTCCTCTTGTTTCCTCTTCATGGCCTATTCTTTAAGAGCTAGTTTGAGTCCCATCTTCACCAAGCCTTTCCCAAGCCCTGGGTGATAAAACAATCCTTGAAACCAAGGATTCTCCATTCAGCATAGCTGGCATCAGGGAGTGTTTGAACCTCTTGTAATAGCATTCAAAATTTTGTGTACATGTTCATTATATCATCGGAGTCTATAGCTTTCATCAGATTTTCAAAGAGGTGTGACCACCTTCCCCTCAAATTTAAAAATTACCACTCTAAACTTCTCTGAGCTTTCATTTGTCCTGTGTACTATACTAAAATGGTATCTTCTTTTGGTATTTATCAGCATATGCTAATTGTCTTGTATTGATGTTTATCTTTTAGGATGCACTGCTGCCTTTCAGCAAGATTGTTATGCACATTCCAACATATGAGGGACCTTGTTAAAATTCTTTGTCTCTTCGAATATGTATTTGAGCGCCTACATATGCCACTCTGTTGTAGCCTTTGGGATACATCAGAAAACATAAATCCCTCACTCATGGAGTTTATATTCTTGTAAGGAGAAGACAGAAGATAAACAATCAATATGAATAAATAAATCATGTCGTGATTGTGCTAGCAAAAAGAAGTAGAACGAGATAAGGGGGGTTGGGAGTGTGCTGACTAGCTCGCAGTTTAAAATGTGGTGGCCAAGATAAGTCTCCTTGAGAGGTGACGTTTCAGCAAAGACTTGAAAGAGGTGACTGAGTGGGCCATGGGAAGATCTGGGGAAAGAGCTGACCAAGCAGAGGAAAAAGTCCCCCAGGGCCTCCAAGGCAGGAGTGTGCATAGCATGTTAAAGAATCCCGAGACAGCCAGTGTGGCTGGAGCAGAGTGAGCGGGGAAGCCATTGCAGGGTTTAAGAATCCATTTGTGGACTTCGCTGGTGGCGCAGTGGTTAAGAATCCGCCTGCCAATGCAGGGAATATGGGTTCGAGCCCTGGTCTGGGAAGATCCCACATGCCGCAGAGCAACTAAGCCTGTGCACCACAACTACTGAGCCTGTGTGCCACAACTACTGAGGCCCGCGCACCTAGAGCGCATGCTCCACAACAAGAGAAGCCCCAGCAATGAGAAGCCCGCGCACCGCAACGAAGAGTAGCCCCCACTCGCCGCAACTAGAGAAGGCCCACGTGCAGCAACGAAGACCCAACGAAGCCAAAAAAAAAAAGAATCCACTTGTTTGCTGGCTTGAGTGTAGACTAAAGGAGGCAAGAGTGGACAGGGAGTCCACTTCAGAGGTTAGCGGTGTTCATCCAGGCCAAGGGTAATGGAGGCTTGCTCAGGGAGTGGTAGCAGTTGAGGTTAAGAAAGTCTAAAGAAGGAATTCCCTGGCCGTCCAGTGGTTAGGACTCCGAGCTTCACTGCCGGGTTCGATCCGTGGTTGGGGAACTAAAATCCCACAAGCCACGCAGTGCAGCCCCCGCCCCCCACCGCCCCCAGAAAAAGGGCTAGAGAATCGTAGTTGTTTTATGAAGGTAAAGCCAAAATCAATGGAATTTCTCAGCAGACCTCGTGGGAGAAATGGGGGAGTCAAGAATGACTCCACAATACGCATAAGCAGCTGGAGGATGGAAGTGCCATGAACTGAGATGAAAAGGCTGGAGAAGAGTAGATCTTGAAAGGAGGACCAGGAGTTCAGTTTTGAGCATGTTGGATGTGGAGTGTCTATTAGGCACTTACAGGAAATGTCCGGGAGGCAGTTGAATAATCAGGTCTGGAGAGAAGTCTGGCCTGCCGGCATGTATTTGCCAGTCCTTTGCTGATGGTATCTAAAGCCTGGATCTGGTCACCAGGGGAGCGAGTGGGAACAGTGGGACAATCCAGGAGGTGGAGGAGAAGAGGAGGAATATTTGTTGATGAAAAAATACCTTTTTTTTGCAGCTTAGTACATATGGAGTATTCACTTTAGACCAAACTTACTGTTTTTCTGATTCAGAGATTAATTCATTAAGATGCTGAAAAGCTTTTTATTTTTTTTTAACCTTGAAGAGAAATAGTGTTTGCCACAGTGACCTTATAAAGAGAAACGGGCATAGACGGGTGTCTTTAGGAACCACATTCGACTTCCTTACTGACTCACTATGTACAGTAACCAAGCTCCCAGATTTATCTTGTTGGATGAGTTTATTCTACTAGTACATCATGACTTGGTACTTCCTTATAACACCGTTGTGAGTCTTGAAAACAAATTTGGAAAACATCGCATAACATAGTGTCCTTAATAGAGTGCTCCACCTTTCTGCTTCAGATTTGCAGAATGGTTAAACTGAGACACCACTGGGATTGTTCAGTTATGATATGTACAAATTGATCTTGTATAAAGCATCTTATTCTTTCTTAAATAATCATTATTAAGTGGATGCAATACTTCTTATTTCACACGTCTTGCAATAAAAGTGCTTTTTCTTTTTTTTTTTTTTTTTTTTGCTGTACGCGGGCCTCTCACTGTTGTGGCCTCTCCCGTTGTGGAGCACAGGCTCTGGACGTGCAGGCTCAGCAGCCATGGCTCACGGGTCCAGCCGCTCCACGGCATGTGGGATCTTCCCGGACCGGGGCACAAACCCGTGTCCCCTGCACCGGCAGGCGGACTCTCAACCACTGTGCCACCAGGGAAGCCCAAAAGTGCTTTTTAAAGAGCTCTTTTAGGGTTTTCCAATACAGCTCCTTTGGGAAGCGCCTATTATATGGGCATTAGGCCGAGAGCTCACACAGCCTCTGGTCTTCATGCACAAGCTGGTGAAAGAGGTACCCTTACCTCCTGTCCACACGTGAGAAAAGAGAGTGATGAAGTGACTTGTCCAAGTTACTACCCTAGAGTTAGCTATTAGCAGAAACAAAATTCGAATTCAGGTCTCAAAAGAGAAACTTCTTGGAGTAAAGTAACAAAAATATACTCTTTTTTAAAATTAATTAATTAATTAATTAATTAATTAATTGGGCTGCGTTGGGTCTTCGTTGCCGTGCCCGGGCATCCTCTAGTTGCGGCGAGCAGGGGCTACTCTTTGTTGTGGTGCACGGGCTTCTCATTGCGGTGGCTTCTCTTGTTGCGGAACACGGGCTGTAGGTGCGAGGGCTTCAGTAGTTGTGGCATGAGGTCTCAGTAGTTGTGGCTCGTGGGCTCTGGAGCGCAGGCTCACTAGTTGTGGCTTGAGGGCTCTAGAGCGCAGGCTCAGTAGTTGTGGCACATAGGCTTAGTTGCTCCGCGGCATGTGGGATCTTCCCGGATCAGGGCTCAAACCCATGTCCCCTGCATTGGCAGGCGGATTCTTAACCACTGTGCCACCAGGGAAGTCCCAATATGCTCATTTTTAAACTATACATTACTAAAAGGGGAAGAATAGCAATTCAGATGAAGCAAACATGTATTTTTAAATTTAAAAAAATTTTTTGAAGTATAGTTGATTTACAATGTGTTAATTTCTGCTGTACAGCAAAGTGATTCAGTTATACATCTATGTGCATTCTTTTTTATATTCTTTTCCATTATGGTTTATCACAGGATACTGAATACAGTTCCCTGTGCTATACAGTAGGACATTGTTGTTTATCCATTCTATATGTAGTAGCTTACATCTGCTAACCCTAACCTCCCACTCCATCTCTCCCCCACCCCCCTCCCCCTTGGCAACCACAAGTCTGTTCTCTAGCAAACATTTTTTTTAATTCAAAGTTTTTTTTAAAAAAATTCAAAACTAGAAAACACAAACCAGAGAATGGGAGAAAATGTTTGCAAATCATATATCTGATAAGATACTTGTATGTAGAATGTATAGACAACTCCTACAACTCAAAAAACAACCTAGCTTTTAAATGGGCAAAGGACTTGAATAGACATTTCTCCAAGAAGACATACAAATAGCCAGTAAGCACATGAAAAGATGCTCAGCATCATTGTCATCAGAGAAATGCAAATCAAAACCACAATAAGATCCCACTTTACACCCACTAGGATGGCTGTAATCAAAAAGACAGTAATACCAAGTGATGAATATGTGGAGAAATTCAAACCCTCATATCCTGCTGGTAGGAATGTAAAACAGTGCAGCCACTTTGGAAAATAGTCTGGTATTCCTCAAAAGTTTAAACAGTTACCAATGACCTAGCAATTACACTGTTAGGTATATTATACCCAAGAGAAGTAAAAATATGTCCACACAAAAACTTGTACACGAATGTTCATAGCAGCATTAGTCATAATAGCCAAAAAGTAGAAACAATCCAGATTTCCATTGACTGATAAATGAATAAACAAAACGTGGTCTAGCCACACACTCGAATATTATTCAGCCATAAAAAGGAATGAAGTACCAGTGCAGGCTACGACATGGATAAATCTTGAAAACATGCTGAGTGAAAGAAGGCTGACACGAAAGGCCGCATATCATGTGATTCCATTTATATGAAATGTCAGGAACAGGCAAATCTCTAGAGACAGAAAATAGGTTAGTCGTTGCCTAGAGCTGGAAGGGTGAGGGGGAAGGAGAACTGACTGTTAATGGGTACAGGCTTTCTTCTTAAAGTGACAGAAATGTCCTAACATTGATTGCAATCGTTGCATGAGTCTTTTTTTTTTTTAATTATTTATTTGGCTGCATCGGGTCTTGGTTGCTGCACGTGGGATCTTCGTTGCAGCGCGTGGGCTCTCTAGTTGTGGCACACGGGCTCATTAGTTATGGCGCATGGGCTTAGTTGCCCCACAGCATGTGGGATCTTAGTTCCCCGACCAGAGATCGAACCTGTGTCCCCTGCATCGGAAGGTGGATTCTTAACCACTGCACCACCAGGGAAGTCCCATACAATTCTGAATATACTAAAAAACACTGAATTTTTTTTTTTTTTTTTTTTTTTTTTGCGGTACGCGGGCCTCTCACTGTTGTGGCCTATCCCGTCGCGGAGCACAGGCTCCGGACGTGCAGGCTCAGCAGCCATGGCTCACGGGCCTAGCCGCTCCGCGTCATGTGGGATCTTCCTGGACCGGGGCACAAACCTGTGTCCCCTGTATCGGCAGGGGGACTCTCAACCACTGTGCCACCAGGGAAGCCCAAAACCACTGAATTTTATACACTTTATTTATTTTATTTTTGGCTGTGTTGGATCTTCATTGCTGTGCATGGGCTTTCTCTAGCTGCAGCGAGCAGGGGCTACTCTTCGCTGTGGTGTGTAGTCTTCTCATTGCAGTGGCTTCTCATTGCGGAGCACAGGCTCTAGGCACGCGGGCTTCAGTAGTTGTGGCACAGGGGCTCAGTAGTTGTGGCTCGCGGGCTCTAGAGCGCAGGCTCAGTAGTTGTGGTGCACAGGCTTAGTTGCTCCACGACATGTGGGATCTGCCCGGACCAGGGCTCGAACCTGTGTCCCCTGCATTGGCAGGTGGATTCTTAACCACTGCACCACCAGGGAAGTCCCTATACACTTTAAATGAGTGAGTTGTATGTGCTATTAAATCAAAACTAGAGCAAACTACACAGGGCCCAGTTTATTTTTCGAACAGCCACTAAATTATTAGGAATAAATACTTACGTATTGGGTTGTTTGGACTCACCTAATAAACAATAAACAGAACTGTTAGGTGTTCTTTTGGTCTAGGGGTGACGTGAAGAAATTACTGAGACGCTAAGGGCTCTGAGAAACAAGAAAGTTTGGGAATCTGCCATGAGGCATGAACCTCCCTCAATTTCCAAGTTGTACCTGCATTTTTATGTCTCTCTGAACCCATTCTTACTCTTTTCTTCCAGAATCAAAGGAAGAGGCATCTCTTCTTTTCAAAACAAATTTCTCCCCCATGCTCTGGTAGCAAGTCCCTCTTGTGCGCTCCAGGACAGCATGCTTCAGCAGTGATGTTCCCTGTCTCCTAGGCAAGTTCCCACACTGCTGCTCCGCTGCTTCCTTCCATGCAGTGCAAATGTGCTGAGCAAGGAATACTAGGCAACAGAAGTGCTCTTTTTCTCCACTTAAAAATGAAACACCTCTATCTATTACCCAGTCTCTCTACTCCCAGCCTTAAAAGACTCACAGCTGTCTCCCCCACCTCATATAAATACAATTCCATGTGTGCTGTTTTAATTGTCTTAGACTCTAGAGATAAGACAGAAATGTGGGCTCCAAACCACAGTAATGAAGGAAAAAATATAGGAAGAGAATGAGAGAATCAGTCATCACAAGGCTGTGACATTCTGTCTGTCACTCACAGACACAGAACCAGTTGAATTATTTCTTAGAGTATTCTTAGAACTGCACCCAAATTAGGACATCGCTTTTTGTGGCTAGAACTTGTGCTAACTTAGTTTTTCATTGTGAACCTCCTCCAGTTACAGATTCAATGACCAAGCAGCCCAATGAACTTTTTTATCTCTTTAGAGATTAGAGCAAGGACCTTCAAGCTTAATAGCCTCAGTAACAATTTCTAACTTTCTATCTGAGAACCTTAAACAGGAAAGAGAGAGAAGGGAATTGAAAACAAAAGAGCTGGTATGCTGTATGTAAAGAAAAAATTAACATGCTGCTTATATGTGATTAGAAGAACTTCTCAGCTACTCTCTGGAGTAACATTACTGGGCTGTTGAGAAGCAGCCAGTAAAGTTGAGTGATTTCTAGCCATAGGCTTCTGTAGAGTAGTGGTTGGGGGCCTGTGATAGGAAGTAAGATGCATTTGTTAAGTTAAAAATCTGTTTCGGGGCTTACCCTGGTGGCGCAGTGGTTAAGAATCCGCCTGCCAATGCAGGGAACACCGGTTCAAGCCCTGGTCCAGGAAGATCCCACATGCAGAGCAACTAAGCCCGTGCGCCACAAATACTGAGCCTGTGCTCTAGAGCCCACAAGCCACAGCTACTGAGCCTGCGTGCTACAACTACTGAGCCCATGTGCCACATCTCCTGAAGCCCACACGCCTAGAGCCCGTGCTCTGCAACAAGAGAAGCCACTGCAATGAGAAGCCCGTGCACCACAATGAAGAGTGGCCCCCACTCCCGCAACTAGAGAAAGCCCGCATGAAGCAACACAGACCCAACACAACAACAACAACAAAGAAGAGATATAATAGAGTTGGCAGGGTTAATTTAATAAAAGGTACTGGAACAACCAACTAGCCATTTATAATGAAATAAATATGGATTCCTAATTCCTTCCTCAATCCAAAATAAGCTCCAGATGGATCAAAGATTTAAATATAAAAATTAACCATGAGTCCGAAAAGAAACTACTTCAATAAATACATTGGTAATCTTGAAATAGGGAAGTCTTGTCTAAAGATAACCCAAAACTCACAAGTCTTAGTCTATTTTTATTCTATATTTTGCATGATGCAAAACACCACTTAAAAAGATAACAAACTTGGGAAAAATATTTGTAACATATGGCAAGGGGATAATATCCCTAAAAATAAAAATGCTTCTTTAAGTCAATGAGAAAGGAAAAATAACACAGTTTAAAAAATAGGCAAAGGACGTAAGTAGGAAATTCACAAAAGTTGCATTTATCAGACTTTTTGTTTATGACTTCTGAGTTTCCTGTCATGCCTAGAAAGAACTTCCCTGCTCCAAGATGCTCAACTTTTCTAATAATGAAAGAAATGCAAATTAAAACAAAAAATTTTTTTACTGTCACATTGGAAAATATAAATTATCAATAAAAACTTGATAATAGTGTTGCCCCAGATTTTTGTGTTGGCAAAAGTATTAAGAGGAAGGCACTTACAGTCCCCGTTGGTAGGAATGTAGATTGCTATTATCTGGAGGACAGTTTGTTAATCACTATCAAAATATCTGTTGTAGTTATGTGATTTGACTCAACAACTCCAATTTTAGGAATTTACCTGCACAAATGTGCAAAGTTTATATTAGGATTTTCACTGAAGCATTGTTCTTAATAGTGAAAAATTGGAAATTCCCTAAATAGCCATCAGTAAAGAATTAGATAAATAAAATATGTAAATGCCATACATTGCAGCTGTTAAAAAACAAATACGGGGCCTCCCTGGTGGCGCAGTGGTTGAGAGTCCGCCTGCCGATGCAGGGGATACGGGTTCGTGCCCCGGTCTGGGAGGATCCCATATGCCGCGGAGCGGCTGGGCCCGTGAGCCATGGCTGCTGAGCCTGCGCATCCGGAGCCTGTGCTCCGCAACGGGAGAGGCCACAACAGTGAGAGGCCCGCATACCACAAAAAAAAAAAAAAAAAAAAAAAAAAAAAAAAAAAAAAAAAAAAAAAAAAAAAAAACAAATACGTAGGACTTCCCTGGTGGCGCAGTGGTTAATCCGCCTGCCGATTCAGGGGACACGGGTTCGAGCCCTGGTCCGGGAAGATCCCACGTGCTGAAGAGTAACTAAGCCCTTGCATCACAATTACTGAGCCCGCGTGCCACCATTACTGAAGCCCACATGCCTAGAGCCCGTGCTCCGCAACAAGAGAAACCACCACAATGAGAAGCCGGCGCACTGCAACAAAGAGTAGCCCCACTCACCTCAACTAGAAGAAGCCCCGCTCGCCGCAACTAGAGGAAACCCAACGCGGCCAAAAATAAATAAGATAAATACATTTATTTTTAAAAAAAAGAGGAAAACATTTCGATGCTGTTATGGGTTGACTCGTGTCCTCCCTAAAGAGATGTTAAAGTTCTAGCCCTCGGTGCTTGTGGATATGATCTTTCTTGGAAATACAGCCTTTGCAAATGTACTTAAATTAAGATGACACTGTTAGGGTGGGCCCAGATCCAAAATGACTGCTGTCCTCATGAGAAGAAGAGACAGACTTGACGGAGGGGAGAACACCGCATGAGACAGGCAGTGAGCAAAGTGCTGCAGCTGCAATTCAAGGAACCCCAGGATTGCCAGCAAACCCCAGAAGGTTGGAAGAGGCAGGAAGGATTCTCCCCTGCAAGTTTCAGAGAGAGCATGACCCTGCCTGTACCTTGATTTGAAACTTCTAGCTTCCACAACTGTGAGACAATAAATGGTTTAAGTCACCCAGTTTGTAGCACTTTGTTGCAGCAGCCCTAAGAGACGAATACAGATGCTAGAGGTAATCAGGATATCTAAAAACAAGTGAATTTCAGATATGAAAAACTCACAAATTAGGGAAAAAGGTAAAGTTATCATTATTTACAAATGATATTTGTTTGGAAAATGCAAGAAAATGAATGGAGAAACCATTACAAAACAGTAAGCGATTTCAGTAAGGTAGCTAGGTACAAAATTGCTGTACAGAAGTCATTATGTACACAAGCCACACCAGTTAGCATAGATATAAATGGCTTTATTTACAATAGTTACGAATAAGATAAAACACCTAGAAATATACTTAATAAGAACTGCAAGATCTTTATGGTAGAAACTTTAAAACACTACAGAAGGACTCCAAAGAACAACTGAACAAGTGGAAAGGCACACAATGTTCTTGAACAGAAAGACTCGACATGATAAAGGTATTCGTTCTTCCTAAATTAATCTATAAATTTAATGTGATTCCAAAATTCCAAACTATATTTGGAAACTAGACAAGATGATTTCACCGTTCAAGTGGAAAAAGTAAAAAATCAAACAAGGAGACCCATGAAAGTTCTAAAAGGAAGAATAAATGGGGAATCAGCCTTATCAAATATTAAAAGTTTGATAAAACTATAATAAAATAATGTAGCAAGGCACATGATCAACAGAGCAGAACAAGAATTCCAGAAATAAACACAAATACACGTAAAAATTTTGTACGTTTTTAAAAAAAATATTGAAAATCTGTCAGTAAAAGACGAATGTTTGATAAAGAGAATTAGGACAACTGGGTAGCCATCTGGGAGAAAAAAGTCCAAATGGATGAAAAATTAAAATATAAAAAAGAAAAACTAGGGACTTCCCTGGAGGACCAGGGGTTAAGACTCCGTGCTTCCAATGCAGGGGGCGCAGGGTCAATCCCTGGTTGGGGGACTAAGATCCCACATGCCTTGGGGTGTGGCCAAAAGAAAGAAAAAATAATAGAAGCAATGAGGGGAGGCATTTTAAATCTCAGAAGTAGAAGATCTTTCTCAATATGACACAAGACTTGGAAGCCATAGAAAAAATTCGACCACATTAAAAAATGCTTTTCCCCCTCAATACAGTTGACCCTTAAACAATTCAGGGGTTTGCTGACCCTCTGCACAGTCAAAACTTCAGTATAACTTTACAGTCGTCCCTCTGTATTGCCAGATCTGCATCCTTGGATTCAACCAACCACGGATTGTGTAGTACTGTAGTACGTATTCATTGAAAAAAAATCTCATAAGTGGACCGGCCCAATTCAGACCTGTGTTCTTTAAAGGTCATCTGTGGTGGACGCTGTCATCCCTACTGCTATTATGGCATTTTGGTCTCTTCCCAGCCCAGGAAGGGGACTTGCAGGGACCTTTCCCGCCAAAACAAAATAAACGAAAAAAACAAAACAAGGAAAGACATGATTCAGCACAGGCAGTTTTCTTCTGCTCCCCCTGTATCTAACACCCCCAAACTCAGATGTGATAGATAGAGCTCAGGCTAGGCCCAAAGCCCTGCTAACTGGGCACCTAGGGAAGGGCAGGCACGGTGGAGGCTGAGGTTGCCCATCCAGTCAGCCACTCCCATCAGGGAAAGCAGAAGGCCCAGCAGGCGTGCCTGATCCCATGGCTGTGTCACGCAAGCTGCACTGGAAACTTCCCGGTCAGCTGCCCCTCTCCTGCCTTTATATGAATTCTCTGAATCACCTTTGCAGAGAAAAGAAAAGTGTTTGCTTTATTAAAAAAAAAAAAAGTTTTCCTTTTGATAAACCACTGTAAGCAAAATCAACAAACAAGAAACTGGAAAAAGTAAAGAGCTCCTAGAAATCAAAGAAAGGCTAACAATCCAGTGGGCAAAAGGATATGATCAAACATTTAAGAGGAAACAAAATGGAAGTATGTCTCAAGCATGAAAAGATACTCAATCTCAGACTTAAGAAAAATGTAAATTAAAATAGCATAGATAGGGCTTCCCTGGTGCCGCAGTGGTTGAGAGTCCACCTGCCGATGCAGGGGACACAGGTTCATGCCTCAGTCTAGGAAGATCCCACATGCCGTGGAGCGGCTGGACCCGTGAGCCATGGCCACTGAGCCTGCGCGTCCGGAGCCTGTGCTCCACAACGGGAGAGGCCACAACAGTGAGAGGCCCGCATACCGCAAAAAAAAATAATAATAAATAAAATAAAATATTTTCCATCTGTTTTCAAAGTGAAAAAGTTTGCTGTTTACAAGGTCTGAAGAAACAGATACTCTCATATCTTGCTGGTCGTGGTGTAAATTGGTACAAGCTCAATAGAGAATAATTTGGCAATGACTAATACTAAAACTTATGTACTCTTCAATCCAGCAATCCCACTTCTTGGAGTTTATCCAACATATACCCTTGTAAATCTAGATTCCCCATCCTAGCAGAAATCTGAAAGTTTATTCTCTGGGAAAGGCAAAACAAAGAGTTTCTGTACAGGGGATTGTAAGCCAAATTAAGGTCACAAGTAGTGTCTTGAATATGAGGATTAAGTGAGCATGTGACTACTGAATATGCCCACTAGGCTCCCAGGATATTGACAACCAAGTCTTTACTCTCAATACAGAAATTTTAGATTCTTTTCTGGAGAATCTGGCAATTCCCGAGATACAGGCATAAAAGCTTCCCCCAAGAAATGGCCCATGCCGATTATCCTGCAGTGAACCCCAAACTCTGAAAGTCCTAAAGACCATGTGCTCAGATCTACCAGCTTTTTAATCTCCGTCTCTTAATCATAAGCAGACCACCAAGGATTATCCGTACATCCGAGAAAAGCCTCTAAACGTGAGTTTTATTTTATTTTATTTTATTTTATTATTATTATTTTTTTTGCGGTATGCGGGCCTCTCACTGTTGCGGCCTCTCCCGTTGCGGAGCACAGGCTCCGGACGCGCAGGCTCAGCGGCCATGGCTCACGGGCCCAGCCGCTCCGCGGCATGTGGGATCCTCCCAGACTGGGGCACGAACCCATGTCCCCTGCATCGGCAGGCGGACTCTCAACCACTGCGCCACCAGGGAAGCCCCTAAACGTGAGTTTTAGAGATCAAAACAAATGAACAAAAAGAAGCATTGCTGGAGAAAACAGGTCATGCAAAGAGATGAAATTTGAAAACAAATGCTCGTATTCTCAGGTAAATAGGCACTGTATCCATGAATCAAGACCAGGATGACCTTTTTTGTAAGAAACTTCGGAAAATAAGGGACTTCCCTGGCGGTCCAGTGGTAAAGAATCTGCATTGCAATGCAGGGCATGAGGGTTAGATGCTTGGTCAGGGAACTAAGATCCCATATGTCGCGGGGCAACTAAGCCCTTGCGCCACAACGACTGAGCCTGCGCTCTAGAGCCCGTGAGCCACAACTACTGAATCCTCGTGCCACAACTACTGAAGCCCACGCGCCTAGAGCCCATGGTCCGCAACAAGAGAAGCCACCGTGATGAGAAGCCCACGTACCACAGTGAAGAGTAGCCCCTGCTCGCTGCAACTAGAGAAAGCCTGCAGTGAAGCCTGAAATGAAGACCCAACGCAGCCAAAAATAAAAGAAATAAATTTATTTTTTAAAAAATGTTTTGGAACTTCCCTAGTGGTCCAGTGCTTAAGACTCTACGCTCCAAGGCAGGGGGCCTGGGTTCATCCCTGGTCGGGGAACTAGATTGCGCATGCATGCCGCAACTAAGAGTCCGCATGCCACAACTAAAAGATCCTGCATGCCTCAACTAAGACCCAGTGCAGCCTAGATAAATAAATAAATATTTGGGAAAATAAATGTGTTGAATGAAGGAGAACAGTGGAGAAATACTTTCAAAATTCTGAGGAAATACTTCTTCCAGCCTGTAACTAAACCCATGTCAAACATCAATCAGGTATGAGAGCAGAATAAAGACATGTTTGGACATGGGATTTACCCTCCCTGTGCCCTCTCTCAGGAAGCAATGAGAGGATGTGTCCACCAAAAGAAGAGAGTAACCATAGAAAGGCAAACAGTACAGGAAATAGGAGACCTCTAACTCTGGGGGAGAGACATGGGAAGCCCCCAGGAAGACGTGAAAAGAGATCCCAGGATGAATAGTTCTGCATCAGATGTAAAGGACAACCAGTTCAGATGGGAGCAGCCTCCGAGATGCCCACCGCCATTGTAGTCCCACTTTGCCTGAGAACAAAGTGCTCTGGTTATCTTGACCCAGATTCTTATCTGTACTTAGCTGCCTGGACCATGCACTGATGAAGTTCCCGCCCTCCCTCCCATCCCCTGCCACCTGAATGAACTGAGAGCATTCATTTCACTCCGTAGAAATACTCTTCTCTGAACTACTCCTGAGAGTTGGAGGTTGGCCAAGACGAACTAAGAAGCAGAAAAATACAGCAAATCCCATTCATCTTGACATCAGTCCCGAGAGACATCCTGAACCTGACCCACCCTACAGTCCAGTCAAATGCTCCAACCTCGGTGACACTTGGGTTTCCCAGCACACTTTCATAACCCTGCTGCGACAGGTTCCCCAAGACCCACCCCCATGTTTGGGGATTCACTAGGAGGACTCACAGGGCTCAGCACAGTGTCGTACTTGAGGCTGTGATTTATTACAGCAAAAGGATACAAAGCAGAATCAGCAAAAGAAAAAAGGAACGGGTATAGTCTAGAGGAAACCAGGCATGAGCCGAGAGTCCTCTCCAAGTGGAGTCACACAGGCTACCTTACTTCCTCCAGCATCAAATTGTGACAGCGCACATGAAGCATGTCAACCATGGCAGCTCATCAGACACTTAGTACCCAGACTTTTTTTTTTTTTTTTTTTTGCGGTACGCAGGCCTCTCACTGTTGTGGCCTCTCCCGTTGCGGTGCACAGGCTCTGGACGCGCGGGCCCAGTGGCCATGGCTCATGGCCCCAGCCGCTCCGCGGCATGTGGGATCTTCCCAGACCGGGGCACGAACCCACGTCCCCTGCATCGGCAGGCGGACTCTCAACCACTGCGCCACCAGGGAAGCCCTACCCAGACTTTTGATTGGAGTCACCCTCCACCTAGCACACACCAGACTTCCAGAGTCCCAGAAGGAAAGCTGGTGTTCAACTCAAGCCATATTGTTTGCATAAATAGTTTACACACAAGGAACCACACTTATCACTTAGGGACTGGTGGAAACCCTCCTGAAATCCAAGTTGCCAGATGCCAGCCAAGGGCCAACGTTGCAAGGGCCAACCTTTCTAAGGAAAGCAGTCTCAGGCCTGCTCTGTGAACTCTTTTCTGCATAATTGCCCACTGATCTTACCCAAAAGGGGCTCCTGTAAACAATTCCGGAAGCTGAAGCCAGGCTATGACCTAGAACCTCTCTTTAGTTTATATTTCCCTGGAAACCTTCCATCGGATCATGGTAACACTGTCCTTTCTTTACACAGCTAGGTATCTTCTTGTCATTTAGTTTTCTCTTTGTTTTATTTACTGAAAGATATTGTTGCAAGGTATACACCAAGGTGATAAAATCACAAAATGTATTCTCCCCTTCTCTCCTGGTAACAGAGTTGTTATTGGGCACAGGGCTGTCCAGATGGACTGCATTTCTGAGGTGCTAAGTATGTGACTACGGTCTTGCTTATGGGACCTAGTAGAAGTGACATGCTGCTTCTGGGTCTGGGTCTAAGACTTTTGGGCGCCCCCCCATCTTTTTTACCATTCCTGCCACTGGCACCTACAAGTGCCAGTGACAGCTTCAACCATACAGATGGTGAAATGCCCTAGTGACAGCGGAAAACAAAGATGTAAGGAATCAGGTTCCCAGAATGACCACATAAAATAAGAGCTGCCCCGCCAACCTGAACTGTTCACATCGGACTGGCATGGGAAAAACTTTTTTTATTTAAATATTTATTTATTTATTTATTTAGGCTGCGCCAGGTCTTAGTTGCGGGATGCGGAATCTTCATTGCGGCATGTGGAATCTTTCTTTCTTTTTTTTTTTTTTTAGTTGCGGCTTCTTAGTTGCGGCCTGCATGCAGGATCTAGTTCCCCAACCAGGGATCGAACCTGGGCCCCCTGCATTGGGAGCATGGAGTCTTACCCACTGCACCACCAGGGAAGGCCCCAGAACTTCCTTATTTCTTAATGCAATGTTGAATATATTTATTTCAGCACTTTATCCTCTCCATCCCCCAACTAATACAAAATGATAACACAAAAGACAAGATGGTAGCTACCTCAGGGAGAGGCACACAGGGAGCTTCTAAGATCCAAAAATATTCTGGTTTTTAACCTGAGTGATGGGTACAGTGGTATTGATTGGTTTTATTCTTATTCTTTTAAACATATACACACACACTTTTGTGTGTATATATGCACGTATGAGTCATTCCACAATTTAAAAAAGTTAAAAATAGAGTAATAATGAAATACCATTTGACCCTTGCCATATTGGCAAACATTAAAAAGTTTGATAATATCCAACATTGGAGAGTGTGTGGCAAAACTAGCATCTTCATAAATTTCGATAGGAAAGTAAATTGATCTAAACTTTTTGGAGTATAATTTTACATTATCTATGAAAAATTTAAATCTACAGAGCAAATCAACAAGAGAAAGACAACTCAATTTTTTACATACTTTTTTTGTTTTTCTTCGGTACGCGGGCCTCTCACTGTTGTGGCCTCTCCCATTGCGAAGCACAGGCTCCGGACGCGCAGGCTCAGTGGCCATGGCTCATGGGCCCAGCCGCTCTGCGGCATGTGGGATCTTCCTGGACCGGGGCACGAACCCGTGTCCCCTGCATTGGCAGGCAGACTCTCAACCACTGCGCCACCAGGGAAGCCCCCAACTCAATTTTTTAAATGAGCCAAAGACTTGAACAGACACTTCACAAAAGATAATATTCCAATGGCCAATAATCATATGAAAAGGTGCTAAATGTCATCACTCATCAGGGAAATACGAAATAAAGGCACAGTAATACCCTTGCACTCGCAACAGAATGGCTAAACTTAAAAGGACTGAAAAACCAACTGTTGATGAGGAAATGGAACATCTGAAAGTGTAAATTGGTTACAAGCACTTTGGAAGATGGTTCTGCAACATCTACTAAACTAAGCGCAAACATGAGCTAAAACACGTATGTCCTATGACCTAGCAATTCCTCTCCTGGGTTTAGACCTAATTGAGATGCATACTATGTTCATCAAAAAAATGTATACAAACATTTTTAAAGTAGCTTTATTTATAATAGACCAAACTGGAAGTAACCCAAAGTCTATCAGCAGTAGAATGGTTAAACGGGTTGTGGTATATTCATATATTTCTGTGGAATACCACGCACAAATGAAAAAATAACTACTGTTACACACACAACATGGGTGAATCCCACAGACATAATGTTGAGTGGAAGTACCCGGCATAAGAGTACATACTATATAATTCCATTTATATGAAGTTCAAAAACAAAACAAACTCGGGACTTCCCTGGTGGCACAGTGGTTAAGAATCCGCCTTCCAATGCAGGGGATGCAGGTTCGATCCCTGGCCAGGGAACTGGATCCCACGTGCATGTTGCAACTAAGAGTTTGCATGCCATAACGAAGAAGCACACGTGCCACAACTAAGGAGCACACATGCCGTAGCTAAAGGAGGCAGTGAGCCGCAACTAAGGAGCCTACCTTCCACAGCTAAGAGCCGGTGCAACCAAAACAAATAAGATAAAATT
Source organism: Hyperoodon ampullatus (assembly GCF_949752795.1). Classification (NCBI taxonomy): domain Eukaryota; kingdom Metazoa; phylum Chordata; class Mammalia; order Artiodactyla; family Ziphiidae; genus Hyperoodon; species Hyperoodon ampullatus. Next base: position 176,893,654 of record NC_136916.1, on the reverse strand, counting down.
TAAAACAAAACAGACAAAACTCATCAATGGTATCAGAATAGTGGTTATTTTTGAGGGAGATAATGATTGAGAGAGGATACAGGGACCCTTCTGAGGTGCTGGAAATTCTATGTTTTTATTTGGGTGTGTACATTTGAAAAACTTTATCAAGCTCTACACTTAGGATTTGAGCACTTTATGTAAGTTTACTTTAATAAAAAAACAGTAAAGAAATCCAATTGTCTAATAAAAATAAAATAAATAAAACATATTAAAGTCAGGACAAGATAAGAATGGCCATCGACTCTACTACCATTTACCATTGTACTAAAGGTATTAACAAAAGCAATCAGACAAGAGGAAGAAATCAGATGTATAAAAATTAGAAAAGAGGGGGCTTCCCTGGTGGCGCAGTGGTTGAGAGTCCGCCTGCCGATGCAGGGGACACGGGTTCGTGCCCCGGTCCAGGAAGATCCCATGTGCCGTGGAGTGGCTGGGCCCGTGAGCCATGGCCGCTGAGCCTGCGCATCTGGAGCCTGCGCTCCGCAACGGGAGAGGCCACAACAGTGAGAGGCCGCGTACCGCACACACACACAAAAAAAATTAGAAAAGAGGAAGTAAAACTTTTACTCTTTGTTGATAATATGATCAAATACTTAGAAAACCCAAGAGAATCAGCTAAAAAACTGCTATTAAGTGAATTCAGTGAAGTGATAGGGTATAAATTATCTACAGAAGTCAGAAAACTTCATACGCACAAATACACAAAGGCATTACAGTGAGCATCCTCACGTGTATCCTCTTATGGGCCCACGTGACCATTTCCCTTGGAGGAGTGCTCGGGAGCAAGATTGCTGGGTCACAGGGTTCACATATTCTTCCTTTGATTGACACTTCCAGATGGCGTCCAGAACAGCTGCACCAGCTGACACACCCACCAGCATCCTCACTGGTGTTTGCCACATCCCTGGAGAATGTGCTTCTGCAAAACTAGGGGCTACACCAAGAAAGAGGAAGACACGTGATCTAGGAAGCAAGGATTCTAGCCCAGGAAAGTAGGAAAGGAATTCCCAGAATTTGTGGCAGGGCTAGGTTGGAGCAGAAGGTTACAAGGTTGTGGGAAGGAGGATGCCAGGAAATTAATCATTGACCCACTGCATTTAAGTGATTTGAAAACATTATATTGATAGGTATTTGAAGGATCTGTTGGAGAATTTACGAAAAATTTTTTTAAAAAACCAAAACAGTGTAAATGTAAATACAAGGCAATCATTAGCAGAATAACTAGAAGTTATCAAAAAGGGGAGGGAGGGGACTTCCCTGGTGGTCCAGTGGTTAAGGCTCCACACTCTCAATGCGGGGGGCACATGTTCGATTCCTGGTGGGGGACCAAGATCCTGCATGCTGCATGGCGTGGCCAAATAAAAAAGGGGGAGGTGGAGGGAGGCATGTAATGATACCCTTTTGGCTCATCGTTGAACTATTTATACATATCCTTAAAAATATAAACACTGATTATTGATTTAACCAAAATTTATCGTAAACTATCATGAGAAGATGGGGAAGCAGAAGCAAGGGTTAGTGGTAGTGAAAGAGGTAAATCTTCATCTCTCGTAACAGAAGGTCAGTAGTATCTATTGGTAATTTTTTAAATAGCTACAATAGGCCTATTTGGAAACTGCTAAAAGAGTTGAAAGTGGTTACCTGTGTGTAGCAGGTAGAGGAAAGAGGAGTGGTAGAACAGGGGGCTGCCCTTTTTCATTATGAGCTTTCTAGAACAATTTTACCTTATTTTAAAAAATATTTTAGTTATTGGGAGTATAGTTGGTTTATAATATTGTGTTAGTTTCAGGTGTACAGCAAAGTGATTCAGTTATACATATACATATATTCATTCTTTTTTAGAGTCTTTTCTCATATAGGTTATCACAGAATATTGGGTAGAGTTCTCTGTGCTATGCAGTAGTTCCCCATTGGTCATCTAGCTTATATATAGTAGTGTGCGTGTGGTTCATCCCAAGCTCCTGATTTATCCCTCCCCCCGACATTTCCCCTTTGGTAACCATAAGTTTGTTTTCAATATCTATAAATCTGCTTCTGTTTTGTAAATAAGTTCACAATTTTATTTTTATTTATTTATTTATTTGTTTTTGGCTGCATTGGGTCTCGTTGCTATGCGAGGGCGCTCTCTAGTTGCGGCGAGCAGGGGCTACTCTTTGTTGTGGTGCACAGGCTTCTCATTATGGTGGCTTCTCTTGTTGCAGAGCACGGGCTCTAGGTGCACAGACTTCACTAGTTGTGGTGCGTGGGCTCAGTAGTTGTGGCTCACGGGCTCTAGAGCACACGGGCTTCAGTAGTTGTGGCACGCGGGCTCAGTAGTTGTGGCTCACAGGCTCTAGAGCACAGGCTCAGTAGTTGTGGCGCACAGGCTTAGTTGCTCCACAGCACGTGGGATCTTCCCGGACCAGGGCTCGAACCTGTGTCCCCTGCATTGGCAGGCGGATTCTTAACCACTGTGCCACCAGGGACATCCCCACAATTTTATTTTTAAACTATATATTACTTTGAAAAAATTAAAAATAATTTTAGGTTGTAATAAGAACTATGAAACAAGTTCTGAGAATTCTGCTATATTCTAATAACCCTATTCCATAAAGTTCGAAATCCAGGATTCAAGATAGGTGTTTGTGATCCGTGCAGGAGATCAGATTCAGGAACATCAGAAGATGAGAGCTTAGAGGTCTACATTTTCATACTGACAGTAGATCAAGCCTACCGTCAACATCCTGAAACAAGCATCAAGTTGTACCCGTTCAATAAGTACAGCATTCTCTACGTCAAACATACCTCAGTAAAGTGGTTTAAGTACACACACACACACACCCTCATTTTATTGAGCTTTGCTTTATTGTGCTTCACAGATACAGCATTTTTTTACAAATCGAAGGTTTGTGGCAACCCTGCATCCAGCAAGTCTATCCATGCCATTTTTCCAACAACATTTGCTCACTTTGTGTCTCTGTGTCACATTTTGCTAATCCTCACAATATTTCAAACTTTTTCATTATTATTTGTTTTGGTGACCTGTGATCAGTGATCTTTGATGTGACTACCATGACTCCCTAAAGGCTCAGATGATGGTTAGCGTTTTTTAGAAATAAAGTATTTTTAAATTAAGGTATGTACATTTCTTAGACATAATGCTATTTATTGGACACTTAATAGACTATAAGATAGTGTAAATATAACTTTTATATGCACTAGGAAATAAAAAAAATTGTGACTAGCTTTATTGCAATAGTTGCTTTATTGCAGTGGTCTGGAACCAAACCCACAATATCTCTGAGGTCTGCCTGTACATATATATTTCTGAAAGAGCTACTTAACAGCAAGACAGATTCACAGTATATATTCCACCAAGCATGTTAATCGGAGTTCAGTGAACCAAGAAGCATTCTCAATCTTTATATGACATTGGTAATAAAGAAGCATTAGATTTTGCCTTTGCACATTCAGAAAGCCATTTTAATCTGAATAATCTTCAGGACTCCCCCAGAAATCCTCAGTTATCCTTAAAGCCAAGAAAACCCTGCAAGTGAACACTGACAGTCTTACAGAAAGTGTGTGTAACCTGGAAGTATGAGCTGACTATGTATGGTTATGTCAAGTCTTATACTGACTTGATATGACTATCATTGGCAGTAGCTGAATTATTGGTCTTCTGGAGGAGGAGGAGTATACATCCAAACCCTCTGCCGTGACCTCGGGGTGGTCAAGGTTTTCTTTACCCCTTCATTTTGGATTTGGCCACGTGACCTAGCTTTGGTCAATGCTAGTGAACGTGATGTGAGCAAAGGCATGAAATGTGCCTGTGCATGGGCATTTGGGATTGTTCTCTTACACTCTGGTATTCTGCCATGAAAAGAGCTTCCCTGTTATAATTTCAGCCCAGATCCCAGAATGAGACACATGAAACAGAGCTGCCCTAGCTAACTCTCACATGTGTAGGCAAGAAATAAATGCTTGTTGTTTATACTTCCAAGCTTCTGTGGCTGTTTGTTACACAGCATTATTGTGTCAATATCTGACTAATACATACTCCAAGTTAACCTTTCATGTGATCTTCCTAATACACGGCACAGAGCTGAAAACTGAGACTGTATTTTGGTCTCAAATAGTGTTACAGGTTGGGTTCTCCAAGAAGCAGATGCTAAGACAGAGTTAGGAGTACTGATTTACTGAAGAATAACACCGGTGAGGGGTTCTTCCCTGGTGGTGCAGTGGTTAAGACTCAGCTCCCAATGCAGGGCACTGGGGTTCAATCCCTGGTCAGGGACTAGATCCCACATGCATGCCGCAACTCAGAGTTCACATGCCACGACTAAGGAGCCCGCTGGCCTCAACTAAGACCTGGCGCAACCAAATAAATAAATACATAAATAAAATATTTTTTTAAAAAAAGAATAACACATGTGAGGAGGGAGCCATCAGACAACAGGGCAGAAGTGCAGACCTGGCAAAATCTCTGCTGGCCCAGCAGGGAGCTCCAGAGCAAAGACTGCTTCGTAAAGAAGTCCTGCGCCAGGGGAAATGGCTAGGCCCTCGTGCTGCCCCCGGCCCAGTCATTGACATGGGACTGCCCAGGAAAGAGAGTGCCCTGGTCAGTCATTGGCTGGGAGATGCCCTGAAGAGAGCATGACCTCAGCTGGAAAGCTGAGATGGACCCTGAAGGAGAAAAAGCTGGAGCTGGTCAGCTAAGCACACTCCTTGCATCTGGGCAGCTAGTCCTCTCTTGAAGGGGGATCTGAGCTGCACATGGCCATGCCTTCCAGAGGTAGCTTTAAGACAGGAGGAGCATTGGACTTCCCTGGTGGTCCAGTGGTTAAGACTCCGTGCTTCCACTGCAGTGGGTACTTGTTCGATCCCTGGTCAGGGAACTAAAGATCCCGTGTGGCGTGACCCAAAAGGAAAAGAAAAAAAAAAGACAGGAGGAGCATAAAAGATCATGAAAGCCACAGAAAGCTAGTGCGCTAGTTGACAACCTAGTAGTGGTAGACCTATAATAGTAGTAGTAGTAGTAGACCTATAATTCAACCTAGTAGTAGACCTATAATTCAATAGCGCTACCTATTCCTTTTCCAGATGTCAAACAATACAGAACTCTTGATTTTACCCCTAAACTTACTCTTCCCCGGTCTTTTGCATCTCCATAAACAGCAGCACAACCACCCACAAAATCGCTCAGGTCAAAAACCTAGGTGTAACGAAAAGACAAACCTCAGAATGGGAGAAAATATTTGCAAACAAATCAACAGACAAAGGATTAATCTACAAAATATATAAACAGTTCATGCAGCTCAATATTTTAAAAAACCCAATCAAAAAATGGGCAGAAGGGCTTCCCTGGTGGCGCAGTGGTTGAGAGTCCGCCTGCCGATGCAGGGGACGTGGGTCCGTGCCCCAGTCCGGGAAGATCCCACATGCCGCGGAGCGGCTGGGCCCATGAGCCATGGCCGCTGAGCCTGCGCGTCCGGAGCCTGTGCTCCGCAACGGGAGAGGCCACAACAGTGAGAGGTCCGCGTACCGCAAAAAAAAAAAAAAAAAAAAAAAGGGCAGAAGACCTAAATAGATATTTCTCCAAAGAAGACATACAGATGGCCAAGAAGCACATGAAAAGCTGCTCAACATCACTCTAAAGCTCTAAAACATCAATTATTAGAGAAATGCAAATCAAAACTACAGTGAGGTATCACCTCACACCGGTTAGAATGGGCATCATCAGAAAATCTACAAACAAAAAATGCTGGAGAGGGTGTGGAGAAAAAGGAACCCTCTTGCACTGTTGGTGGGAATGTAAATTGATACAGCCACTATGGGGAACAGTTTGGAGGTTCCTTAAAAAACTAAAAATAGAATTACCATATGACCCAGCAATCCCACTACTGGGCATATACCCAGAGAAAACCATAATTCAAAAAGAGTCATGTACCACAATGTTCATTGCAGCTCTATTTACAATAGCCAGGTCATGGAAGCAACCTAAATGCCCATCAGACAAACGGATAAAGAAGATGTGGTACATCCTAAGTGTCCATCAACAGATGAATGGATAAAGAAGATGTGGCACATACATACAATGGAATATTACTCAGCTATAAAAAGGAATGAATTGGGTCATTTGTAGAGACGTGGATGGACCTAGAGTCTGTCATACAGAGTGAAGTAAGTCAGAAAGAGAAAAACAAATATCATATATTAATGCATATATGTGGAATCTAGAAAAATGGTACAGATGAACCCGTTTGCAAGGCAGGAATAGAGACACAGATGTAGAGAACAAATGTATGGACACCAAGCGGGGAAAGCAGGGCAGGGGTGTTGGTGGGATGAATTGGGAGATTGGGATTGACATATATACACTAGTATGTACAAAATAAGTAACTAGTAAGAACCTGCTGTATAAAAAATAATAATAAAATAAAAAATTTTTAAAAAACACTAGGTGTAGGGCTTCCCTGGTGGCTCAGTGGTTGAGAGTCCGCCTGCTGATGCAGGGGACACGGGTTCGTACCCCGGTCTGGGAAGATCCCACATGCCACGGAGTGGCTGGGCCCGTGAGCCATGGCCGCTGAGCCTGCGCGTCCGGAGCCTGTGCTCCGCAACGGGAGAGGCCACGACAGTGAGAGGCCCGCGTACCGCAAAAAAAAAGCAAAAACAAACAAACAAACAAACAAAACACTAGTTGTAAAAAAAGAGCTTTTGAAAATTAAGAAGTATAATTGCCAAATTAACAAGTGTGGTTGCTCATTGTAATAGACCATAATGAAAGGTTACGGTATTTATTGAAGTCAACAAATTCATCTAAAGAAAGCTGCTGCTGATCTTCAATCAAACGTGCAAACGTTTTCTTTACTAGTCCATCTTCCTTCTGCTTTTTTATTTCCTATCTGGGAATGTCCTGATTCTCATAATCTTCCTCATTTCTACTGCGTTAAGGTTCATTATCTATTTATCTTGGCTGTCATGATTCTTCTCTTTATCTTCATGATTTTGACCATAAGAAATTTTAGTTGTTGTGATATAATGACAGTTTTTAATGTTTCAAACTTTCTGCTCATCTTCTTTCATTGTGTGTTTCACGTCCACTAGGTTACCTCTTTCTCATCATATCTGAATTTTGGTGTGATCAATAATTCAGAAAGAATATATAAAATTCATCTGACATTAACACATACGAATAAAAGTTCAAATGGGCTTCCACTTCTGTGTCGTATGGCCCCCCATTGTTGTAATCAAAGGTTCTTATACTTCATACATTGACTTATTGATGAAAATGTGTGGGAGCCTTGTCACAGGGACACTTGTTTCTGCGCTGTGTTGCTGCTTCTGGGACAGTTTCGCGTGCCAAACTTCACTAGGATACGATGCATCAGATATGCCAATTTGCATTCCAATTGACTGGGATGTAGAAAACACATGACGTCACACATGGGTGTACTTGGCTATTTGAGGTATTGCTACTGGTTCTTGGAGAAGACACAGGATTTTGGATCAAGTCTATTTCATGTATTTTTTATCAAAACAGAAAAAAAAAATGTGTGATGTGTTTATAATCGTGTCCACGGCGTCCCAGAGTATATCCCTAACAGAAGAGACCTCTGTTCTGACCAGGCGCTGAACCCTCCTTTTACATCTCACACCTCTGGTAACTGTAAGAATTTTCACCAGCTGAGTCCTGGCTTCATGCATTTCAAACCTTGCTTCTCTCCCATTTGGCACGTGCTTCCGTTGCCAGGCACCGTAGGGTAACTTCCCATGTCCTCGAAACCGCTGGTCCTGCACCCTTGACTCGCTGGACAAGCTAGTGACAGCTGACTGCACAGAGAAGAGACCCAATCACATCCGCCCCGCCCAGGAACCCAAACCAAGTGTAGCTCTCCAACAGGAGGAGGAGGGTGTTGGTGGAAGTGGTGCAGGGAGAGTGGTCTGAACCATTTGCGGTGAAGTAGCTTAATTTTTCAAGACTTACAAAAATGTGGGCACATCGCTAGGCCTGTCCAAAGGGGCCCGTGCAAGTGAGGGACCCTTCGTGGTAAGTCCACCTCCCCTGTTAATGGTAACTGTTCCCCCAAACACGCCAAACCCCCCCATTCGACTCCCAATCAAGAACGCACTCCCACATCTAGACCAGGGGACTTCTCTTTCTTTTTTTTTTTTCTCTCTAATTTATTTTGTTTTATTTATTTTTACTTTTGGCTGCGTTGGGACTTCGTTGCTGCGTGCGGGCTCTCTCTGGTTGCAGCAAGCGGGGGCTACTCCTGGCTGTGGTTCGTGGGGCCTTTCATTGTGGTGGCCTCTCCTGTTGTGGAGCACAGGCTCAGTAGTTGTGGCGTGTGGGCTCAGTAGTTGTGGCTCATGGGTTCTAGAGCGCAGGCTCAGTAGTTGTGGCGCACGGGCTTAGTTGCTCCGCGGCATGTGGGATCTTCCCGGACCAGGGCTCAAACCCGTGTCCCCTGCATTGGCAGACGGATTCTTAACCACGGCACCACCAGGGAAGCCCGGGACTTCTCTTTCGACTGCCTCCCATTCTTTCCTCTCTGTTCCTTCTTCTTTCCCACGGGTACCACCAGATCCTTCCCCAGGCAGCCCTTGCTTCCCCAGGATGGAGCCTCTGCATCACCGTGATCAGGCATCCAGGATCCAAGCTGGCCATGCAGCAGCAACAGCAAAGGCTCTGATCATTTATCCTTTCATAATTTTTGTCACCATTACATTATTTTGAGTCAAATGTTGCTTCTCTTTAACTTCTGCTCATTGTCCTGTCCTCCAGCTTCAGATGAGAGCCCTTCAAATAGTTCCCACCTGTCCCATCAGGCAGTCTGGGTTCAGCCATCCCGGCTTTGTCAGTGGTTGGTTACATTGGTGCTGGGCAAGGTGCTGGTCTACAAGAAGAGCTTGCACCAGAATGCAAGCCATCTTCATTCCTGCACACAGGGTTGAGTTCAGCTGACTTTCTTTTGGAGCAAGCTTTATCAAGGAAACGGCATGTTGAGTCTCTCCTGGGGCAAGCAGTCAGGCAAGAGTTTGTGAACTGGCAGCCAGTCCACAGATCACACTTTGAGCAGCACTGTCTTTTAGGGGATGATTTACAGTCTCAGGAGCTTTGTGAATAACCTCTCACTTCCCTGCCTGAGTTCAGAACTACTTGAGAGACACAAGAGTTGGACAGGTGGCGATTAAGCTATTAGCTTTATTACTGAAAAGCTGATTAGAAAGAAGGGTTATACATCTGTGGCCAAAGACACTTCCCTTTGAGTTCAAGTTGCTTTTGAATTCATTTTACCCACCCTGCCCCAGTCTGTTGGGACCGTGGCAGACCCCCACCCCGGGACATAGAGCCGGCCAGGATACATGCGATCTGCAGACAGGTGATCAGAAGAGGACTGATTTGAGAGTGTTCAGTTCTCCTCCCAAACATCACCAGTCACGTCCTTCCTCTAAGAGAGGAGGAAAAGGCGCAGGGTGGGATGAGAGACCAGGAGTGCTAGGTGAGCGGTCAGGGGTCCTAAACCTGCAGTCCATGGCTTCTGAGGATCTGTGAAGTCCCTGAAATGGAACAGTGTGTGTGTGTGTGTGTGTGTGTGTGTGTGTGTGTGTGTGTGTGTGTGTGTGTGTGTGTGTGTGTGTGATATTTTTCTAAAGAGTCTATAGTAGGTGTTGTGGGTACTTTGACCAGATGCCTTTAACCCACGACCTGGGGCTGCTGTAAGTATTGGCTGTTAGTCACAGCTTCCCCCTTCTTTGACGAATGTTCCTTGACCAAAAGGGAACCCCAAGCCAGAGGGGCTATACCTGCCCCCACCTGGGGAAACTGACTGCCTTGGGGGGGTCAAAGGCCGCCCCCTGGCCTCAAGGTGGGAACAACTGTGTAGTGCAGCTCATGCTCCAGGACATCTCCTGAGGTCAGGTTGAGCTCATCTCCCGCTTAGCTCTCCTCCCCTGCCCCAGCCTGCGTCCCTCACTCTCTTTCTCCTTGGAGCACTCCCTCCAAAAATCACTTGTACAGGAACCCCTGACTCAGGCTCTGCTTCCAAGAGCCTGACCCAGTTCAGGGCTCATTAGCTCTCATCAGATTCTGACAGTGGCTTATGATCCTGAAGTGGGTTGTAGAGAGACCCCCAAAGGATATATGTCCACATCCTAATCCCTGAAACCTGTGAATGTCACCTCATTTGGAAAAAAGGTCTCTGTAGATTAATTAAGTTAAGGATTTTAAGATGAGATCATCTGGGATTATCCTAAATCCAATGACAAGTGTCCTTAAGGAGACACACAGAGGAGAGCCACTCAGACGCAAAGGAGAAGCCACTTGCAGTTGGAGGCAGAGATTGGAGTGATGCGGTCACAGGCCAAGGACACCTGGAGCCACCAAAGGCTGGAAGAGGCAGGGGGGTCCTCCCCTAGAGCTTCTTTTTTTTTTAGTTTATTATTATTATTATTATTTTGGCTGCGTTTGGTCTTTGTTGCTGCGCACAGGCTTTCTGTAGTTGCGGTGAGCGGGGGCTACTCTTCGTTGCGGTGCGCGGGCTTCTCATTGCGGTGGCTTCTCTTGTTGCGGAGCACGGGCTCTAGGTGCGTGGGCTTCAGTAGTTGGGGCACGCGGGCTCAGCAGTTGTGGCTCACGGGTTTTGTTGCTCTGTGGCACGTGTGGTCTTCCCGGGCCAGAGCTTGAACCCATGTCCCCTGCATTGGCAAGAGGATTCTTAACCACTGCACCACCAGGGAATTCCCTCCCCTAGAGCTTTAGGAGGGAGTGAGGTCCTGCCAACACCTTGATATCGGACTCCTGGCCTCCATAAATTTCTGTTTATGCCACCCAGTTGTGATCATTTGTGACAGCAGCCACAAACACCTCCCAAAGGTTAGGAATTCCTTATAGTTTTTGAAGCTGAAGTCCTTCCCCATGGAACTATGAGAGTGCCTGAACTACTGTCCCCACCCCCACCTACAGCACTGGAGCTGCCAGAGTCCTCATCCCCAGGCCCTCTTAAAGGGCTGAGCTCATCAGGGGAAATGGCCTATACTTTGCCGAAATCACTGCATAAGGCAGCAGCTTTTCTGTCCCTGAAGCTATTTCTGCCTTCTCTCAGCATCACTCTGCTTGGTATCGTCCCCTCATCAGTGGATCTATCCCTTTGTTCTTCTTGCTCTAAGAATAACCTTAAAGACCTTTTTGTTTTCCTCAGGGTTTCTGGCAAACCGCAGCACTTCCTGACAGTGTTTCTGGGGATTGTGTCATTTCCCAGGATCCATCTCTGATGATGCGCTCCTTCATTTGTATTTTGTCCGTCCTCTCAAAAAATGAGCTCAGCAGGGAGCTCGGGCTGGCGCGCTGATCTCCACTACTGCTTCCCTCTCCTCGCCTTCATCATGATTATTCATGATTTATAATCAGGATGTCTTTTTAAAGAAGCTCCCTACTTGGTAGTAGGTGACAGAATAAAAGGTTCTTGATTAAATGGTGGCTCTTTTCTGCTCCCTGAAGGTCAAAAGCTAATGAAATACTTTGATCGAAATGAATTTTGTTATTCTTTGCTATAAAAATAGCAAAAATCTTCCAGGAGGGGTTGAACAGTTGTTTGGGTGGATGCTTTTAGAGGTCAGGAATCATTGATCCGAGGGCTGCTTCTGAGCAAGGAACTGGAGAAGGCAGACTCGGCTCGGCCTGTGCACGGATGTGATGTAAATGACTCGCATGCCAGGTGCCTAGTTCACGGAACTCTCCCTTCTCTGCTTGGACCCCTGTTACAGCTTTCTAACTGTCTCCGTGCGTCCAGGCTTGGGACCCTTGAATCCCAATCCCACCAAGCCGCCAAGAACACGAATCTCCAAATGGCCTGCTGTTCCCTGCAGGCTGGAGACCACTTCCCTCCGTCCAGCCCCGGGCCTTCCAGATCTGGGCCTGCCTCTTCCAAGGCCCTCCTCCCCACATGGCTCCCTGCCTCCCAGCTGCTCTTGCCACACTGCTTCTCCCCTCACGCCTTTGCACACGTGGTCCCCTCCACCTGGCGTGCCGTTCCTCTGCCCCACCCTCTCTTCCTCGTGACTCAGCTCAGGTGGCATTAGCCGTTGGGAAGCCTCCTCTGGCCCTCACTGTGCTCCCATCACACCCTGAGCCTAGTTTTATCATTACACTTACGTCGGGGAGTACAATGACCTCTTCTCATGTCTGTCTCCCCAACAGTGAGTTCCCAAGACCAGGAAATGAGTCTTGTGGACCCTGGACTCTCCAGACCTAGATCAGTGTGTGTTGAATGAGGGTTGCATGAAATCTCTTGTCTCTTGGAAGGAACATCAGGCATTTAGCAATGCCTATTCTCTATTCATCTACCTTATAAATAAATTAATTTAAAATGTTTGAAATACTTTCTTATATTTATTCTTATCCAGAAAGAAAAGAAACTAGAAAATTTTATAATAGAAAGTCCATTTCACTTTTTCATTATTTTTATACTTCTGCCAACTGCCAAAAATTATTTGAGGCAACTTATAATGAAAGGGAAAATATCAAGCCATTAAACCACAGCCCTCCACCACCACCCTCACCAGTAAGACTTCTGCTTACATCTTATTGGCTGGGACCGGGTCACATGACCCCTCTGACTGCTTAGGGGCAGGGAAAGCAAGTACAGCTTTCCAGCCTTCATAGTGAGAGCTGTCAAGGGAGAGACAGTTGGAAATAACTGATTAGACAACTAAGAGTGTCTGCCAGTGAACGTAAGTAGCATTTAACAGTCATTAATTTAGGTTCTTATGTGACCCAGGAGTCCTGCTCATGAGCAAATATGGTTCCATCTCTTCAATTTGGAAGACACTCTGGGCTCTACCTAAGAAAGGAAATGCACTCTTCTGAGGTCTTCCTTCCTGAGAATGCTGGAAGATGCTTACATGACGTACCAGTCAAACTTTTTGGGTGCAACTAACAGGATCCCGACTCTCAGCAGCCTAACTGAAAAAGCCAAACCGTGGGAGGTGCAGGGGTGGGGAGCTTGATTCCACACCTGGATCTTGAAATCTTCTCACCATCCTGGTGACATTCACTCTCCATGATACCAGACTTATGGCCTCAACATCCCAGACTCACATCCATCCATATAACCTTGAATCTGAATGGAAAATAAGCTTCTTCCCAGCATTTCTAGTTAGAAAGGTCTGATTGGTCCGATTTTAATTGGATCCTATCCTGAACCAATCAGTGTGTCCAGAGCCACAGGTTAGGATGAGATAGGAGCATGCCCCAAAGGAACAAAGGTACTGACACCAGAGGAAGGGGATGGAAAAAACACCCAGGGGAACAGAAACAGCATCCACCACGCTGGTGGGTGACCATCTTCCAGGCTGCTGTGCTGCTGGTCTCTAGTTGTAGCGCTGCTGCTGAGACACGATGACAAGTCAAAATCAACTCCCACTTCCTGAGCACTTACTATGTACCAGGCATTTCCCATGGTTAAGAATCCGCCTGCCAATGCAGGGGACAGGGGTTCGAGCCCTTGTCCAGGAAGATCCCACATGCCACAGAGCAACTAAGCCCGTGCGCCACAACTACTGAGCCTGCACTCTAGAGCTGGCAAGCCACAACTACTGAGCCCACACGCCACAACTACTGAGCCCACGTACCAAGAGCCCGTGCTCTGCAACAAGAGAAGCCACTGCAATGAGAAAAGCCCACGCACTGCAATGAAGAGTAGCCCCTGCTCACCGCAACTGGAGAATGCCCGCGCACAGCAACAAAGACCCAACACAGCCAAAAATAAATAAATTAATTTTTTAAAAATTATACAAAATAATCACAGGAAGTAGGTATTATCATTCCCATTTGGCTGATGAGGAGAAACCATCACAATGCAAGTATGTGACAGAGCCTGGATGTGAACCCAGGTTTTTGATTCCAGGGCCTGTCACTACAGAGGACAGAAGTTTGTGATTTACAGAAGTCATGTCATTCATGCATTTAGCTTACACACACACACAGCCATGTAACCAGTGCAGGAATCGTGCCCACCACTGTGTACATATGCCCTGGTCACCATTGCCTGTGCCCTCACGTGGTTCCAGTGAGCAAACAGCCTTGTTTTTTATACAACTTGGCCCCTAAAATCAATTAACCACCCCATGTGGTGCTCAAGGAAGAACCAACACCAGTTCCAGGCTGGAGGAAAACCCACTGCACACATCTACAAACAGATGCCGCCCAGGGGGATTTCCAGGGGGACTGTCCCCCGAGCCACCAACTGTGCAACCCAACCAGAGCTTCAGACGCTCCAGTTCAGCTTGTCTGCATTGTCAGAACAGTGCTGCTCGGTGGAGCCTGGAAAAATAAGCACCAAGTTCCGGTTTTGCTGCAGGCCCTCTAGCCTGTCCAACACCAAGAGTGGACGTGCCGCCTTCCTTGGGAACGGAAGTTGGGGGTGAGCTGAACGTCCTGAGGTCACCCAGCTCCCTTTCCTCTGACTCTGTCCACCTTTCTGGTCCCCAAGTTGGCTTTCGAAGCAGGACGAGAACATGCCACATATGTCAGTCCCCTTGACAGTGACAGGACAAGTCTAAGGAAGCTGGGCATGTCCTACTGGGGCAGGTCCAAGTTCATCCTGTGCCCCCCTCAGGTCCTGGCAGGTAGCAGGTGCTTGGCACGTGTGTGTTCGAGGTATCTGTCCTCATTCAGGGGTTCCCTCCCGCAGAGCCTCTCTCACTGGCTTCGTTCCCCCCCAGCCCGTGTCGGGGTGACTTGCTGGCCGATCCCCGGGTCCGCTTCCAGGTGTTGATGTTGCGGCTGCTGCTGTCGTGTTGGCTTGAACACTTCTCCTGACACCTGGTGAAACCCTGGCTCCACCCCCATTGGGCTCTGCCTTTACCAAGAGCTGACTGCTCATCTCTGCTGTGTTTGGTTTGGAAGTCCGGAAGACGGTGTTTGTGCCGCCTGTGGGGTGCTTGTTCACTTGGACCCAAAAGAGGCCGAAGTGCCCCCTGGGTGTCGGGCGTGTGTCTGGATCCGCCGCCCAGTCTGTCTGTCTCTGGGAGCACACCCCCGTCCCACCCTCTGGGTCACCAGGCTCCCACGGGAGAGAGCCCGACCTCAAGGGAGCCAGCCACGTGTGTTGCTTGTAGTTTTCAGGGTAAGGGGACTAAGGTTTAAAATTCCTGCCCTAAACGCTCCCAGGTAGCTCACAAGCCTTCCACGCCACCCTTGGTGAGGGCTGAGGGCCACAGGATGGCAAACGTTGGCGCTACCGTCGCTGTTCATTCCCTTGTCTGCCCATTCTTCCTTCGTTGAACTAGCATCACCTCAGGGCCTGCTAGGGTCCAAGCGGTGCCCAAGAGGGTGCCAGGTCCCTGCCTGAGTGCACCTGACACGCAGTACAGGGCCATAGTGCATGCGAGAAAAGTACTGGGAAGGAGCAGAAAGGCATCCAGTTCCCTGGGCTCCCAGAAGAGGTGGCTCTGGAGCACCTGCCCACGGAGGGAAAGCGCTGGGGCGTGGGGGCTGCGGGGAGGGGAGGGGGTTGGAGTGACGGATCCGGAGACGAGAGTGCTGCTGGCCGGAGGTGGGTGGCGGAATGAAGGCAGGGCCCGGCAGACTGTGCTGAGGAGTTTGGACTTGACCCCGAGGTCAAAATGAGCCATGGAGCAGGGATTCAAATCCGTGGCCAGGGGCTTCCCTGGGGGTGCAGTGGTTTAGAGTCCGCCTGCCAATGCAGGGGACACGGGTTCAAACCCTGGTCCGGGAAGCTCCCACATGCCACAGAGCAACTAAGCCCGTGTGCCACAACTACTGAGCCTGCGCTCTAGAGCCCGCGAGCCACAGCTACTGAGCCTGTGTGCCTAGAGCCCGTGCTCTGCAACAAGAGAAGCCACCGCAGTGAGAAGCCCGTGCACCGCAACGAAGCGTAGCCCCCGCTCGCCGCAACTAGAGAAAGACCATGTGCAGCAACGAAGACCCAATGCAGCCAAAAATAAATAAATAAAATAAATAAAAATTTTTAAAAAATCCGTGGCCAGTAAAGACATGAAAAGATATGATTACTAATCTAGGAAATGCAAATTAAGATCACAGTGAGAGGCCACTGCACACCCACCAGGTTGGAAAACAATTTTTACTACATCACAGCAAGTGTTACTGATGATGCAGAGCAACAGGGACTCTGCTGGGAGTGTCGACTGATGACATTGTTTTGAAAACAATTGGCTATATTGGCTGAATTGAAGAGTTCAGTACCCAATGAAACACGGAAATGTTACTGAATATCCACAGCAGCACTGCTTGTAATAGCAAAAATCTGGAAATAGCCCAAATGTTTACCAACAGAACAGATTCACAAACTGTAGTACAGTCGTGCAGTGGAATATTATACAACGGGAAAAATGAATAACTACAGTTATTTGAGTCAATGTGAACAAACAGTGTTGAGCAAAAGTCACAGAATACATGTGATAACCATTTATTTATGTTCAAAAAAATCCATCTTTTAAGGACGGACACACACACACACACACACACACACACACACACACGGTAAACAGAGCACTTGAATGTGATTGGTGGAGAATTCCCGGCAGTCCAGTGGTTAGGACTTGGCGCTCTCACTGCCGAGGGTGTGTGTTCAATCCGTGGTCAGGGAACTAAGATCCCACAGGCTGCGTGGCACAGCCAAAAAAATTGTTAAAAATAAAGCTCATTGGGGCTTCCTTGGTGGCGCGGTGGTTGAGAGTCTGCCTGCCGATGCAGGGGACACGGGTTTGTGCCCCAGTCCGGGAAGATCCCACATGCCGCGGAGCGGCTGTGCCCGTGAGCCATGGCCGCTGAGCCTGCGCGTCCGGAGCCTGTGCTCCGCAACGGGAGAGGCCACAACAGTGAGAGGCCCGCGTACTGCAAAAAAAATAAAAATAAAAAAATAAAGCTCATTGTTTAAGAATAAATAAAGCTCAAAATTAAAAACATGATCAGTGATGTCGAATAACATTCAACAGGGTGGCCCTACATGGCTGCTAATACTATACTCTCTCTAGCTGAGATATATATATATATATATATATATACACATACGTATGTATATATATACACACGATCAGCATTCTGAGAGAATTCACTGAGTTTAATGCCCCTCACTGCTGCCATCCTCCCTAAAAAAGGAAAAACGTTGGGAGGCTTGCCAACCCTTCTGTTTTAAAGGGGGAATTTTTAAATAATAATTTTATTTATAGATTTTTTAAAAAAAGAGATTAGACAAGATAGCATTAATGACAGGAACACCAAGGCCTCTGAGAACACAGGGACAGGTTGCTAATCCACGGCGGGGTGGTGGGCACAGCGGCGATCACGACCGGCCGGCTTCCCGCCCCTAAGAACACCCTGGGGGGCTTCCCTGGTGGCGCAGTGGTTGAGAGTCCGCCTGCCGATGCAGGGGACACGGGTTCGTGCCCCGGTCCGGGAGGATCCCACATGCCACGGAGCGGCTGGGCCCGTGAGCCATGGCCGCTGAGCCTGTGCGTCTGGAGCCTGTGCTCCCCAACGGGAGAGGCCACAGCAGCGAGAGGCCCGCGTACCGCCAAAAAAAAAAAAAAAAAACAAAACACCCTGGGGTTTCTAGAGCATGAAATTCTTCACCAGCCCCTTCATACACTTCTAAGGTTTAATTCCCTAGTTATTTTAATTTGGATAATGAGATTGAACGTTGACTGAAATGTCGTGTTGGGTGGATTTACTTATCCTGTATTTTTAAGTGAAATGCCAAGTTGTTGGAAGGGTTCGGAATTTACAGGCAGCATGTTGTCGGCGGGCTGCTCAGAATACTGCATTGTGACGTAGCTTAGAAATTAAAAGGTTCTTATTATACATCCAGTAGCAACTTGAACTGTGAACTCAGCACAGTATTTGTCATAACATATTCATTGGGACACAGTTGTTAAGTAACACATTTACACACGCTTGTCTGCCCTAACTTCAGAGAAGGTAGAGGGTGTTTGCAAAGTGTGGAATTTTCCAGTAGCTCATTCACTGCTCAGTTCTACGTAGTAACACAGTTGTGCCCCAGTTGATCTGCCTTGAGTGAAAAAATTTAGAACCATATGAAGACAGATGGAACCCGCTCTAACTGTCCCATCCCTGCCCCCCTTTTCCAGATGAAAAAACTGAGACTTAAAGAGACTTGCCCCAAAGTCAGCAGAGGAGGGAAAAAAAGAGGATCAAAGAGGCAGACACCACCTCTCACTGGGCAGGGAAGAGGCAACGATGATCTGGCTCTTAAAGAAGTGGGCGTTTTCCAGTCAGGACTAGAAGAGACAGGCAGGGGCAATGGCACAGGTGCAGAGGTGTGGAGGGCAGGAGTCTGGCCAGGGAGGGGAACCCTTTATTGCAAGGTTTCGAGGTGAGTGGGGAGCAGGGGGAGAAGCAACAGGATCACCTCGCTGTGGAGGGCCTGGTAGGGACCCCCTCATGGGGAGTCAGTGCCAAAAACGCCGACCCCATTCGTGGCCCGACCAAGCTGCCCACCACCTGGGCCACATGGGCAGAGTCCTAACTGACAGCCAGGTGACCCCTGGCTCAGTGCAGCTGGAAAGGAACTGTCAGCTCTTAGGCCAGCCAGGGACATCACACCTGCTCGTTCCCCCACCCCGTTTCAGCTTTGGACCCACCTCACCTCACCCTGGGGCATCTGAAGATCATCAGCCCCTCTGGGCACCTGTCAGGGCAGCTGGGTCTGCTCTCCCACTGGCTGAACAAGAGGCTGCCCTAGGGTGGGTCTCAGCCTAAAGGCCTCTGCCCTTGTATTGGCCGAGACAGAGAAGGGAACAGGGAGGGCAGAGCTGCCCCCGCCGGCCCCGCTTTAGGGCCACCACCCGGGGATCCCAGGAGATGTCAGGGAGGCTGAGAGGCCCAGGGAGGGCTGGACACACCCCTAACTCCATCTTAAGACTCAGAAGATTCGATCTGAAGTTGGCATTTTTCTATCCTCCGGTCTTTCTTCATGTATGTGGGGTTTTAGTGGTGAAATACATATATATACAAATTATATATAATTTAATATAATATATATGTGTGTATATATATATATATATTTTAATTTAAAAAAGTTGCCTCCTGTTTTCTCACAGTTAGTTTCATTCCTACTCAGTGGAAAGCTGGAAGCTTTGCCACGAACTCTCCAGGGTGAGACATTAATGATGGTGATCTAGGGAATTCCCTGGTGGTCCAGTGGTTAGGACTCGGCACTTTCACTGCCGAGGGCCCAGGTTCAATCCCTGGTCCGGGAACTAAGATCCCGCAAGACGCGCAGCGTGGCCAAAAAAAAAAAAAAAGAAATGATGGTGATCTAGACTGCAACTCACATAATTCTCTCTTTCCTAACTCTCCAGTTCATGAGAAATAAAGAAAAATGAAATTCCTAAACATCAAATCCATCTCCAGTTGGAGGCCCCAAACACAACCAATCACCTGGCCAGTAGATGGCACCAAAGGCTAATCTGCCTATGGACGGAGGGTTCCTACCCGGTTCCTTCCAACACTGTTACCCCTTCTGCACAAAGATGGTAGATGGCCACCTGCTCTGTGCCCGGTTGTGAGCTGGGTTTGGGGGATAAAGAGATGAGAAAGAGTCTCATTTCAGTTCGTCCCCGTGGGCTGGAGCTGTGGAAGAGGCACCCAGACAGAAGGAGGGCTGGAGGAGGTGACTGCTGAGCTGAGCTGAGCTCCTACAAGTGTTGCCTGGAAGAGAGAAGGGCGTCCTGGAGGAGGAACTGCCCTGAGGTTCCAGGTGTGTCTGGGAAACAGCTGACAGTGGACAGCAGGGTCGGGGACGGTAGATCAGCGCCAGACCTTAAAGTCTGTGATGATCTCTGTCCAGCGAATGAACGAAAGGGTGACGGGCCCTGCCATCACCATCATCCCCACCAGGGTGTGTTGGATCCCCTGCCCTGGGGTCATTCTGCTGCCCGGTAGGCTGGGAGGGGCCCGAGAAGGGAGGAGGGAGGCTGGAACAAAACCAGAAACCACCAGCACGCTTTCACGTTCTGTTCTTCCTCCCTCTGTATCTGACTCTCTGCCATATTCTTCTTAACTCCCAGCTCACCTGATCAGGGTTGGCGGTGGCGGGCTCTGGGTGACGGGTGGGGGTGTCTGCAGCCAGTGTTCCGGGCCTCAGAGCTGAGAGCCCCGAGGTCAGGATGTGGGCTGACGTCACAGAGTGAGCGGCTGGAGGAGTGAGGGGCCCAGGAGCAGGATGCTCTGGGCACCTGGGCCTGGGGTTTGAACACCTAGAAAGGACTCTGGCTCGGTGTCTAGGGAGCCCAGGGACATTTCTGCACCGGGAGGTGGGCAGGTGAAACACGAATGCAGACCAGATAAACCCAGGGAGAGGCAGCTGAAGGCGGCCAGGTGACTAGGATGTAGGGAAGAGCTCCCGCAGACCTGGCAGCTGTCAGAATGCGGGGCTGAGGGAGAAGCCAACGATGACTCAGAGGCTGGAAGGTGAGTTCAAGGGAAGGTGGCAGTGCTTCCGGGAAGCAGTCTGCGTTCCTGCCCAGGACCACGGGTTCCTTTAGGACCCGAGGACAGGCCAGCACTCGTAAGCGTGTTTATGGTCCACCTCCCCGCCCCCCACTAGAATGTAAGCTCCTGAAGCTGCGGCCCGGGCCGGGATTCTCCAGCTCCGTGTGCCTTGCCCGGGGGTGCAGCACACACCTGTCCTCTGCCTGACTCGGGGCAGGCTCGAGAGGGAGACCAGGAGGGCTGGGCGTGGGACAGGGAGGGAGAGGCCCCCACCCCTCTCCTCGGCCACACCCCACACGCGCACGCGCATGCGTGCAGCCCCTGACCCCAGCCCCTTCTCTCACCCCCTCCCAGCTCCACGGCTGCACTGAGACTGTGGTCTTCAGGAAGTCGTGCACCTGTCCACACACGTCCACTTCCCTCCCACCTGGCCGGCCCTTCCGCCGTGTTCTTGCTCACGTCCCCAGCGTCCCGTTTACTGGACGCCCATCCTCTTGGATGCCTCACAGATGTTTGCGCCCAGCATGGTGATACCGAGCCGGTCACCTGCCGCCCCATGCTGACTGCAGCCCCCACCCCCTCAACACACACACACAGGACGCCGCGGGGCTCCTTCACGTCACCCAGGCTGTCACCTCGCGCTCCTGGTCTCTCCCACGCTTGCCCCTTCTCCACCCACCAGGTCTGCAGGTACAGGCCCTCCTTGGGACTCACTGGTCCAGACCTTCATCTGCACCGTGGTCGGAGTGGACACAGGTCTGACCGGGCCCCGGGGAAGGCCTCTGATACCTGCCATGGTCCTCGGGCCACATTTCGAGTCCCCTGGCTCAGGGCACCGCACGATGCGCCACCCCCTGCCTCAGGCTGCTCTGTGTCCTCCTCCCCCATCACACGGAAGGGCTCTTCCCACGGCCACTTGCTTTTCCGCCTTGCCCTCTCCCTCTTCCCCATGGACTCCTAGTAATCCTTCTAGATTTCGCTTTTGCAAGCACTGTTCCTTCTCCTTCTCCTGGGTGCCCCCCTAGCCCAGCGGCTAACGCCCGCCCTCCTCAGCTCTCAGGGAAGCCTCCGGTGGGGCCCACACCCTGCCAGCACGCGGCATCTTATAAATCCACGGGTCAACGTGGTGCTGGCTGCACGTGTGCCTCCACCACGAGGGCAGCGACCCGATTTCCGCCCAGTGTGTCCCAGGGCTTGGACACGGGCTTTCAGTAGATAGGCTTAAATGAATGGTGCTCCTTAAACAAGACACCGTTTCCTCTATGGAAACTGGCAAACAAGTTTTTTCCGGCCACACTCAGTGCTGACAACGGTGGGACGGCAGGGGGAGGGAGTGTTCGCCATCCCCTCTTCTGGTGACAGCATGTCAGGAAGCAACCTGCCCCCTCCCAGACTTCCAGGAGAGGCTGCCCCACGTGGGCTTTGAAGGATGGGTTAAAATTTGTCAGAAGAAATAAAATTTTGGTACCAAAGTATCCCCAATTTTATAGTCAACAGGAAAACCGGTTTGCTCTGTGGAAATCTACCTTAGAGCTGACTCTAAAACACATATGGCCAGAAACAGAGGGCTGGCCCCCTTCCCTTGCTCGCAGCATTCATCACCGCCTTTGGGGCTCTACTCTCAGCCCTCCCTTCCCTCTCAGGCTTGAGCCCAAACCCAGCAGATGGTCACGAGCGCAGGACAGCATCCTGGTGCTTCTGTGGCTGCCAGTACAGTCACCCTGTCTCCCTGCTCTCCATCAAGGGAACAACAGTGCCCCCATCCTCTGAGCACTCACTGCGTGCCAGGCACCAAGGTTTCCTGCGGATTAGCTCAGGGCATCCTCCCACATCCCTGTTGTAGAGATGAGACGACCTAAGCACAGAGAGGTTGCATAGCTTGCTGAAAGTCACACAGCCAACTGCAGACTGTGCTATAACAGACATCCTGCTCCAAGTCAACTGTACCTATTTCCAAAGTATGGATTTTCCAATATAGTTACAATTTGATTGTAAACACTTCTCCAAGGTCATTGCTACACATCAATTTTTTTAAAAACAGCTTTATGAGATATAATTGACATGGAATAAAATGCACATGTTTAAAGTACAATTTGATATGCTTTGAGATAGGGAAACACCTGTGAAATCACTCCTGCAATCGAGATAGTGATCAGATTCATCACCCAAAGTTTCCTCATACCAGGGGACTTCCCCGGTAGCCCAGTGGCTAAGACTCCGTGCTCCAGATGCAGGGCACCTGGGTTCAATCCTGGTCAGGGAACTAGATCCCACGTGCTGCAACTAAAAGTTTCCTCGTGCCGAATCCCTCCCTCCTGCTCCTGTCGGCCCCGCTCAGCCAGGCAACCACTGATCCGCTGTCACTACAGTTTGCATTTCCTAAAATTTTATGTAAACGACTGGCATCTTTCCCTCAGCATAATTATTTTGCGTAGAGAACATTTACCAAGATAGACCATAATCTGGGCCATAAACCAATAAATTAAAGGATTCAAATCATGCAAACTATGTTCTCTAACCACAGTGGAATTAAATACTAGAAATCAATAACAAGGGCTTCCCTGGTGGCACAGTGGTTAGGAATCCACCTGCCAATGCGGGGGACACGGGTTCGAGCCCTGGTCTGGGAAGATCCCACATGCCGTGGAGCAACTAAGCCCGTGTGCCACAATTACTGAGGCTGCACTCTAGAGCCCGTGAGCCACAACTACTGAGCCCATGTACCGCAACTACTGAAGCCCTAGAGCCCATGCTCCACAACAAGGGAAGCCACCGCAGTGAGCAGCCCTCGCAGCACAACGAAAAGTAGCCCCCACTTGCCGCAATTACAGAAAGCCTGTGTACAGAAACAAAGACCTAACACAACCAAAAAAAAAAAAAAAAAAAAAAATCAGTAACAAAAAAGACATCTGGAAAACCTCCAAATATTTGGAAACTAACATATTTATAAATTACCCATGGGTCAAAGAAGAAATCAAAAGGAAAATCAGAAAATTATTTATTTACTTTAATAAACATCTATACAGCAGTTACTGTGTGCCAGGCCCTGTCTTGGGCCATTTCCAAAGACAGAATGTGCTAATTTAGCCCTCATAACAACCCTATGAGGAAGACACTTTCATACCCAATTTTTGGACGCTGAACCCAAGGCACAGAGGGAGTAATGACTTGCCTGGGTCACACAGATAGGCAGTGACAGAGCTGGGATTTGATTCTGGGACACCTGCATCCAGGGTCCGTGTCTTGTGTCCCACTTTATCAATGGAGGGACACTGAAAGGTTTCAAATGGTAGAGAAAAATGGTCAGATTCCTGACAGCAAGATCACCTTGGGATGAGTTCAACAAATATTTAGGAGCTAAATCTGCAGGACTTGGAGATGTATTAGAATAGTGTTGAGAAAGCAGGAGACGGCTGGGTGCAAAAGGAAGAAGTGAGAGTGGAGGGCAGGGTTGGAGGGCTCAGCAGTGCCCATGCCAGGAGGGAAGGGGCCCCACATCCTGAGGACCTATTTCCATCAGGGGATGGGCGGGGCCTGGTAGAAAGGTAAGATGGGGGTGTACAGGGGTCCCTAAGGAAATTCTTGCGGAAGGTCCACTAGAACACTGAGAGGGAATGGTGTTTCAGGTGGAAGAAAGGGTGTATGCACGGCGCTGTGGGGGAAGCTTGTGGAGTGAGGTTTAAAAGGAGAGCGACGGGGAGCACAGTGGGAACCGAGCACCGGTGGGCGGCAGGGGCACCCGCGAGGCCTGGCGGGCCTGGGTAAGGAGCTGTCTTTCTCTCTGGAGTGACGGGGTGTCAGCCAGTGTCTGGGGAGTGTGTACAGGAGGGCTGACGGGGCCAGATCTGGGCTCTCATAGCTCGCCCCAGCTACAGAGTGGAGACACCCCAGAGCAGAGGCAGGAAGCAGTCTGGCGGCTACGGAGGGCTTCCAGGTGAGCGGCTTCCAAGCACTGGGGGAGGGGTGGGGGACGAGGCTGGAGGCAAGTGGACGGACTCAAGAGGTATCTAGGAGATAGAAGTGGCAGGGACCACGCCAGGTCCTCTGCGGGGATGCCTGGGGTTCTAGAAGGTGGTGGGATAGTCATCTGGCTAGTGAGCCCTGGAAGAAAGCCAGGTAGGTGGGGGAAGTGAGGTCAGCACCAGGGTCTGGAGCTGGAAGAGGGCCAGCGAAAGGCCCGGGGGAGAGGACGAGTCTGAAGAGCGGGCAGAGAAGGAGCAGTGGCGGAGAGGGAGACCCCAGCGTGCTGCTGGTGTAACCAAGCGGAGGGGTCGGGAGGGCACCGGCGGTTGGTGTGGAACCGGTCCCAGGCGTCTGGAGGGACAAGACCAAAACGATCCTTGTACTCAGCGACTGAGGTCGGCAGGCAGGCAGGGGAGAGCCGGAGCGCAAGAGGATTTGGAAGAAGGGTGTTAAGGCTGGAGCTTGCTGGGAAACCCTGGCTCCCCAAGCGGCCTCTGGAGGGGAGGGGAGAAAGCTCCAGAAACCGAGAATTTCACAGCCGGGGCTTTGAACGGCTCATCTACAAGAAATCTTACACCTCCCGGGCAGTGGCCCGAGTGGAGTGCAAAGAAGCGGACCAGGCCTCCGAGTCAGGAGAACAGGAGGGCGGCTGCCGGGCTACAGGAGGGGAGCCCTTGCGCAGCTGACAGTGGCAGTGGCGACAACGAAACTTCAGCGCTACCACCCCATCTCCCCTCCCCTGCTCCCTCTCCTCTTCCTCCCCCTGCCCGCCCCCAGCCCAGGCCGCAGGGAAAACCCGGGCCACCGGGAGCTTCCACACACAGCTGGGGCCAGAAACACGTTTTACAACGCACCCCTACGAATGCTAACAACCCCCATCTACGCTCACCACGTGGCTGGTAGTTTCCAGTCTATTTTGCCTGTTTTAACGCTAGTCAGGACGCCCTGCGTCGATTTCACTGCCTCCTGAAGGGTCTCAAGCCCCAGCGGAGAACCCTGTTGCTGGAAAAGCTAGGTTTCTCTGTAGACTAGGAAGTGGAGAGAGTCGTCAGCCAAGTTTGCTTACAACCTAAGGAGCTTCCAGATTGTTCCGGGGGGGGGGGGCGGCAATGGTGGGAGGAGCTAGAGACAAAGGAGCCGGGAGGAGGGGGAGGGTTTACCGGGAGAGGCCTGGGCGGGGCAGGGGTGTGCTGCCGGGCGAGCCTCGGTTTCCTCAACGGTGAACACCCTTCCGCCCCCGCTTATTGACCTGGGTGAAGCCCAAAGACGCCACCCCGCCTCCAAAATTCTTCCGTGATCTGGCACTAAACACTTTTGGAATTCCCATTTAGAAATTGGTTTTTAAAGCAAGTTAATCACCCAAACCATGAATTACATACTTCGTATGGAAACCTCAAACTACACATAAGAATAAGTAAAAGAGATGAGCTTTACAAAATCATGATGATGCGCGTAGCTGGGTCAGCTTGCATGGTCACCACGTCCCGGAATTCCAGACTAGGGCCCGCAACGCGTTGAAGGATACGGTTTTAAAACAAACCCAAAGTAGGTACAAGTCCCCAAGGGACTGAGCAAGAGCTGGGAGAATTCCGTATTTTGTGTCCGTTTCAACATTTCTTCCTGGGCACAGCGGGGCCGAAGGACAGGACCAGTCCCCAAATCCGAGCGGCGGCCTGCCTTGAGGTGGGGTCTATAGCGATGAGTGGGGAACCCCTCGTTCCCCATCCCACCTCAGCTTCAGAAACAGCCGCACGGGAGCCCCACGAGTCCCCTTTGCTCCCCATGCACATGCGCGGGTCACCCCTCGCTCACACACCTCTGCACCCCACACCCAGGCCGCAGCCCCGGGCCTCTGCATAACGAGGCTCTGGGAGGCACCTGTTGCCAGAATTCCTGTACCCTGAACCCATAATCGCTGCCCCCGGCAAAAAAGTGCGCCCCGTACCTCCCGACCCGGCCCTAGACGCCCAATCGCTGCCCAGGGCCCCCAAACCCCTAACCGTGGCTCTGAGCCTCTGATCAGTGCGCCGGGCGTATACATGTGACACGGGACCGGACCCCTCACCCCTGCTTCGATTTCCTACATGCGGCCTCAAGGGCCCAAACCTGGCCCCGGACCCCAGTCTCGGGCACTAACGGTGGAGGAGCCGAAGCTTCCACAACCTGGGGACACGTTTTAACCACCGAGAGTTTACTTTTCTGCACTTCACGGAGCCGCGAGCACGGGCACTCAGTCCCCGGTCGCACTCCCCGCGGCCTGGACAGGCGTGGCGGTTCACCCGGGCGGCCTTTGGGCCGACGCGCGCCGAGCACGGGTGGTGGGGCCGAGGCCGCCGGCGCGCAGAACGCAGCGAGCTCCGGGGCAAGGCTGGGGGTGATGACCCGGAAGGCGCGAGACCTTCCCGAGAGCTCCGGGCCGCGCAGGCGCCCTGCGGGCCGCGCGAGCGCGCGCGGCACGGCCGTTGGGGGCGGGGCGCGAGGGCGTGGGGCCGCGAGGGGCCCGGGGTAGGGGCGGGCGGCGTCCAGGGCGCAGGCGCAGGCGCAGGCGCGCGGCCGCGGCGGCGGTTGGGGAGGGTTCTTCCGGAAGGTTCGGGAGGCTTCTGGAAAAGGCGCCGCGCGCTGGGCGGGCTCGCCTCTATATAAGGGAGACGCGGGGACGCCGTGCCAGTCGCTTCTACGTCCTGGTGCTGCGTCGCTGCTGAGCGTTTGCGGTCCTTTAGCCGAGGTGAGGGGGCGGCGGGAGGGGCTCCGGGGGGGCCCCGCGTGGGGGGGGCTCCGAGGGAGGCGGCTCCACGGTTGGGGGGCTCCACGGGGACCCGGGGCCGGGCGGGAGACGGCGGCGGGTGCACACCCCTCCGCCGGGGCCCCTCGGCAGGCGGTGCCGGGGCGGCCGTGGCGTCTCGCAGGCCTCGGGCCTGCTGCGGTTTTTCCTCCCCTCCCCCCTGCGGGAGCGGGCGGGCCTGCGGGCTCCGGGGAAGCGGGGGCGGGAGCCGCGGGGGCCTGCGTTCTCCGCCTTGGGAGGAGTCCCCGGGCCCGGTTCCCGGCCAGGGTGGGGGTGGGGGTGGGGGGCGGCGGCGTCATGGCGGAGTCGCGCGGGAGCGGCGCCCGTGCGCACGGCCGGCGTGGGCTGCGGCGGCTCTGGGGCCTCGGAATGAGGTCATCCCTTTGTCAGCCGGCGCCTCGTGCGCGCACCGGCGTCCGAAGCGGGCGCGGGACGTGGCGGGACCCCGTCCGGCGGCCTCACTGGCTCCGTGTCGTCTCCAGATGCCCGAGGAAACCCAGACCCAAGACCAGCCGATGGAGGAGGAGGAGGTGGAGACGTTCGCCTTCCAGGCGGAAATTGCCCAGTTGATGTCGCTGATCATCAACACATTCTACTCGAATAAAGAGATCTTTTTGAGGGAGCTTATTTCAAATTCGTCCGATGTAAGTCTTTCAATGTAGAATTTGGATTTAGTTTCGGTGTAAAATTTACCATTTAGGGGCCTTGTGCGTAATCTTCTGTGTTTTTTTTAATAGGCTCTGGACAAGATCAGGTATGAGAGCTTGACAGACCCCAGTAAACTAGATTCTGGGAAAGAGCTGCATATTAATCTCATTCCGAACAAGCAAGATCGCACGCTCACTATTGTGGACACCGGGATTGGAATGACCAAGGCCGATTTGATCAACAATCTTGGTACCATTGCCAAGTCTGGGACCAAGGCGTTCATGGAGGCTTTGCAGGCTGGTGCAGATATTTCTATGATTGGCCAGTTTGGCGTCGGGTTTTATTCGGCCTATTTGGTGGCCGAGAAAGTGACCGTGATCACCAAACATAATGACGATGAGCAGTATGCCTGGGAGTCTTCTGCAGGAGGGTCCTTCACAGTGAGGACTGACACAGGTGGGCATCCGAGAGAGCACCTTGCTGGGTCAGTCGTTAGTGGAGGCAGTGGGCCCCTGAAGGTGCTGTGAAGTGTGTGTTTTTAAAAAAAAAAAAAACTTGTGTTTTCCTGAAGTGGGATAGCCTGTTCTTGCGGTTGTTTATCTTGGCCGTTAACTGCTCTGGGAGTCTTTCCCTTTGCAGTAAGGGTAAAGCCGTGCTTCACAGATGTTAAAATGACTGCTAGGAGAGCTAAATTGACAGTATGTTCGTGAACCTTGATTAGGCCATTGAGATTGAAATTGAGCTCGATTTTCCATTTCCTTTTCAGGAGAACCTATGGGTCGTGGAACAAAAGTTATTCTGCATCTTAAAGAAGACCAAACTGAGTACTTAGAGGAACGGAGAATAAAAGAGATTGTGAAGAAGCACTCGCAGTTTATCGGCTATCCCATCACTCTTTTTGTGAGTGTCTGTTTTTCACGTAGGTAACCAAAGCGACTGAATTGAAATCTTTAGTCCTTAGAGCTCTTGATAAAAGATGAGGAGTTCTGAACTTGCAGTGTTTACTGGGCTGGTGGGTGGAGCTCTGTCTTACTCTGTCCAGGCACCCAGGGCTGTTGAGATAACATCAGAAGCTGATGAGTAGCTTCCTGGCTACTTACTGTTTTCAGTTGGTTTTGGGTGTAAATACCTCAGCGCTGTTCAGCTTATTTTCTTAGTTCTGGGATGGAGAGGTGACGTGATCTACGTACGTCTTTTGAAGGTGGAGAAGGAACGTGATAAAGAAGTCAGTGACGACGAGGCAGAAGAAAAGGAAGACAAAGAAGAAGAAAAGGAAAAAGAAGACAAGGAGTCTGAGGACAAACCTGAGATAGAAGATGTTGGCTCTGAGGAAGAGGAGGAAGAAAAGAAGGATGGTGACAAGAAGAAGAAGAAGAAGATCAAGGAGAAGTACATCGACCAGGAAGAACTGAACAAGACGAAGCCTATTTGGACCAGAAACCCTGACGACATTAGTAACGAGGAGTACGGAGAGTTCTACAAAAGCTTGACCAACGACTGGGAAGATCACCTGGCGGTGAAGGTGAGCTCCGGGGGCGTCAAAGCCGGTGCCTCTGCAGGCGCTCTGCCTCAGACTGTTAAATTTGAGGGTGGTTTCTGGCAGCTTTCTCTTGCCCACTGCCCCGTCCTTCTCCCGAAGTCTTGAAGTTAGGTAACTGCAAGTGTTTGGCTCTGGGGGTTAAGAGGTACCTGTTGGTGAAAGTTGATTGCACCGTCTTGATCTTGGCTGTGTTTTATTACAGCATTTTTCAGTTGAAGGACAGCTGGAATTCAGAGCTCTTCTTTTTGTCCCAAGACGTGCTCCCTTTGACCTGTTCGAAAACAGAAAGAAAAAGAACAACATTAAGTTGTATGTTCGCAGAGTTTTCATCATGGACAACTGCGAGGAGCTGATCCCCGAGTATCTGAGTAAGTGCGGTTGGGCGGGAAGAGCGGCCGCCGTCACCGGTCAGAGCAGTTCAGCCCATCAACTCCCGGTTTTTAAAGGGGAAAAAGTCGTTTGTCTGTGGTTTTTCGGGTTTACGTTTTTGTCGATTTTGTCTTTGGAGTGACCTTGAGCGCATTTGGTCTGTTTTTTCAGACTTCATCAGAGGCGTGGTGGACTCGGAGGATCTCCCTTTAAACATTTCCCGTGAGATGCTGCAACAAAGCAAAATTTTGAAAGTTATTAGGAAGAATTTGGTCAAAAAATGCTTAGAACTCTTCACTGAACTGGCAGAAGATAAAGAGAACTACAAGAAGTTTTATGAGCAGTTCTCTAAAAACATTAAGGTTAGTTATAAACACACTTCACCATTAGGACTAGTAATCAAACTGGCTTCTCATTTTATTTTTATTTTTATTATTTTTTTATTTTTATTTTTTTTTGTGGTACGCGGGCCTCTCCCTGTTGTGGCCTCTCCCGTTGCGGAGCACAGGCTCCGGACGCGCAGGCTCAGCGGCCATGGCTCACGGGCCTAGCCGCTCCGCGGCATGTGGGATCTTCCCGGACCGGGACACGAACCCGTGTCCCCTGCACCGGCAGGCGGACTCTGAGCCACTGTGCCACCAGGGATGGCTTGTCATTTTAAATGATTTTTTAATGCAGAGAAAGTTTGCCTAAAGCTCACCTATTTTTCAGCTTGGAATACATGAAGATTCTCAAAATCGAAAGAAACTTTCAGAGCTGTTGAGGTACTACACTTCTGCTTCTGGTGATGAGATGGTTTCCCTCAAGGACTACTGCACAAGAATGAAGGAGAACCAGAAACACATCTATTACATCACAGGTAATGGGCAATAAATGTTAGTCGTATCTTTGCTTGTGATTTCATAGGAACAGTTGGGTGTGTTTTCTACCCATGTGGTGTTAACATATAAATTAGTAGGGGTTAATCTAGGCAATGTAGTGTGAGCCTAGCCCATGTCTGTGTTTAGAACAGACTACATAGGAAGAAACAAAAGGAAATGAAACTGCTTCCTGTTACGGATCTAAAACTTTTTCACATATCAGGTGAGACTAAGGACCAGGTAGCTAACTCTGCCTTTGTGGAACGTCTTCGGAAGCACGGCTTGGAAGTGATCTACATGATCGAGCCTATTGATGAGTATTGTGTGCAGCAGCTGAAGGAGTTTGAGGGGAAGACCTTAGTGTCAGTCACCAAAGAGGGCCTGGAACTTCCAGAGGACGAAGAAGAGAAAAAGAAACAGGAAGAAAAAAAGACAAAGTTTGAAAACCTCTGCAAAATCATGAAGGACATCTTGGAGAAGAAAGTTGAAAAGGTGTGTGAATACAGTCTTCTCACCTACATTTAAAAGGAGTGTCAGGTGTTTTTCAAACTGAAGTTTTCTTAACTTACTAATAGAAAACTTTAGCATTTCCATTTAGTGATGGATATAGATCTCAAGATCCTTAAAGACTTCAAGTGTAAGAGAACTCAAAGGAAGAAAATGTCAGGTATCTGAGTTTGCAAATAGTGTTTCTGATTCGTCAATACTGAAGTTCTTTAAATGTTCATAATAAAGCTGACAACAAGTACTTACAAGTTAGAATATGAAATCTTCTTAGGCCTAGTTATCACTGTGTTTTGATTATAGGTGGTCGTGTCTAACCGATTGGTGACATCCCCATGCTGCATTGTCACAAGCACGTATGGCTGGACAGCAAACATGGAAAGGATCATGAAGGCTCAGGCGCTGAGAGACAACTCAACGATGGGTTACATGGCAGCGAAGAAGCACCTGGAGATAAACCCTGACCATTCCATCATTGAGACCTTGAGGCAGAAGGCAGAGGCTGACAAGAATGACAAGTCTGTGAAGGATCTGGTCATCCTGCTGTACGAAACGGCTCTCCTGTCTTCTGGCTTCAGTCTGGAGGATCCCCAGACACATGCTAACAGGATCTATAGGATGATCAAACTTGGTCTTGGTAAGCCTTGTGCAAATACCACGTGTCAGTACTATTGGGGGAAAAGCTTAAACACATGACTGTTGAAAAGGGTAACATAACTTTCAGCAATTTGAACAAAGTTGGGCTGTCCCATTCAGTTTGGGAAACCCTAAGTCACGTGAGTTAAAGAGGTGTAATAGGCCTTTTGATTGTACAGGATAAAAAATGAAACGGGGTCATATACCCTGTAATTGCTCAGCCTTGGAAGGTGGGTATGAACTGGCAGTGTTGGGATAGTTAGGTGGTTTTAGGAAATCTAATCCGTGGTGTTTATTTCCAAAAAGGTATTGATGAAGATGACCCCACTGCTGATGACAGCAGTGCTGCTGTAACGGAGGAGATGCCGCCCCTCGAAGGAGACGATGACACGTCCCGCATGGAAGAAGTAGACTGAGCTCTGCCTGAGGAATACGTAGCCGCGTGTTCAACACTCTTGTTTTCAGTTCTTCTGATAATGTTTTCAAGTATTTCTTTATTTTTGTTAACATTTAAAAACCTGTATGGCATGACAACTACTTAAGGGGAAGATAAGATTTCTTTCTACTAAGTGTGATACTGTGATAATTTAGGCACTAAAAGCAGAGCTAGTTTTTTTCTAGTTTCATGTTGGCTTATTTTATAGCGTTTGTTGTAAGGTGTATGTAACCTACGTTAACTTTATGGTCTGAAGTGTTCAGCTATCAAGCGGATTCTTTAGTAGACCAAATCTTCTGTCACTGAAGTGTTCTGAAGTATATACCTTGATGTTTAAAAGAAAATACTTCTTAAAGCAACTTTCATCTTCTGGGATTTACTTTTTAAACCTTCCATCGCCTGTATTGACTGCATGTGCCAGGCCCCTAGAAATTAGTATGTTCAACTGAACCAAAACCAACTTGATGGGAGTCACTGTCCATACATAGGGCTTGTTTTCCACAGAAAAGTGTTGTTGAGAGTAGCAGAATTATAAGCCTATCTAGGCATGTTGTAAAGCTGTTTGAAAAGTGACTCGGAGCAAGTTTTGTGAATGGAAACATAGTGCTCAAGTCACATTCTGCTTTAAAAGTTGTAACAAATACACATAAATTAAAAAGAACTTACGTGAAAATGTCTTATTTGGGGGGTGGGTATAGGTGACGGGATGGTCCCAGAATGTAAAATGTTAGGTGTGCACACTTGCCTACGAGGAGTCAAGGGAATAGATGATCGGTGTGGACTGCCGGAGTCTTACTGCTGTGATCTTCAGGGCACACTCAGGTGGCAGGTGGGGGGTGAGCATACGTTCTCGTGATGTGTTTTTTTGGGGATTTTTGTGTGTTTTTTTTTTTTTGGCTGTGCAGCATGCAGGATTTTAGGTGGTATCTTAGTTCCCTGACCAGGGATTGAACCCACGCCCCCTGCAGTGGAATCTTGGAGTCTTAACTACTGGACGACCAGGGAATCCCCAGAGTATATATCCCTAAAAGACAGATGAGAACAGGTGAATCTGACACTATGTGTTAAATTTCCTAATACCATTCTCCCGTAGGATTTTCATGTCCAGACTGCGCTTTTGACGGTATTTGTGAAACGTATCTGATGCTCTAATTATCGTCTCTGAACTACCTTGGCCTTAGGAATGTCTGGAAGTTGTTCACCACGCGTACTTAATGAGTGCCGTTCCACCTGAAACCGCCTCTGCTCCTGGGTCTCTGGTTCCTTATTGCGCGTCAGGCAAGGTGGCTGTAGAGAAGGTGCCGATGGCTGTGAGCAGCAGTTGGAGAGGCGTGAGCTTTGGGAAAGTTGGTGGTAGCAGCTCTGTACAGGATCTGCATCCCGAGCCTAAGACCACGTGAAGGGTGACCGTGATAAATGGGGGCAGGGAGAGGACCTGAGAGTCCTATGCTGCGGAAGATCTGTCACCTAGTGTTCAGTGGGTACCAAGTGCCCAGTGAAGTAATCGCCTTTAATCCTTAGAATCTTCTGCAGCAGCAGTTCTTACCTCCCACTTGTCTAAGGAGAGAATTGAGGTGTCCACACTGCTGAGGAATTAGGAATTGAAAGGCCAGGGCAGAGGGGAAGTTTTCTTCTGCGTTTCCCGTGTCTAGTAGGAATATAGAGGAATCCACTTAAATCCAAAGGAGCATTTAAGGGAAACAAACTGAGAGCCTATATAAATAGTCTCCCACTTAAAAAAAGATCTCCCACTTAAAAAAAGATCTCCCACTGAGCATGTTTTCTGAGTTACTGGAAAGCGTTTATGGCAGATACCTGTACTTTGGAACTGTAGTACCCCCAGAACTCGTGTGCCAGTGACTGGACCATGGAGACCGTGGATGCCCAGCCCCGGGAGGGGGGGTGGTGGTAAGGAGTTGAGCTGAAGGACACACGAACACGGCCTGGAGGTGATGCCCCTCAGGCTGGCGGGGTCTCGAGCCAGCTGCTGCCCAGTCCAGGGTTAGGTCCCACCCTGCCTAGAGTGCTGAAAAGCAGAGACAAGGGTGTGGTGCGAGGTGGAAAAACATTCCTTATTCACAGATTATGTGGCTGTGAGGACAGTCAGAAAGGAATCTACAGAATTGGTACAAGAATAAGTATAGCAAAATCCTAAGATACGAGATCAGATTGAAATTTTGTTAGCAACAAAGAAGTCATTAATATTTTAAAATGCATAATACCATATAGGAATAAATTTTACAAGAAGTCTTGCAAGACCTGTATGCTGAGAACTGAGAAATGAGACCTAGGTAAACATAGTGGAAGAAGCCAGACAGAAAAAACTACCTACTGTGATTGCATTTTCATAAAATTCGAGAAGAGGCACAACTACGACAGCAAAAAGCAGCTCAGCGGGTTGCCTGGCGCCAGGAGTCCTAGTGGGACATAACTGCAGAGGGACGAGATTCTGTGCCCCAAAACTTGAGGCGATGGCTGCACAGCTGTAAATGTTTATTAAAATTTAAAGTACACAAAATGGGTGAATTTTAATGGTGTGTGGTACATGAGTGTACATGATTAGCAAATGAAAAAAGCAACGCAAAGGTATAGAAAGCAGTCTATTGGGGTTCAAAAGTGACTGAGCCGGCCATGTCCTGCACCTAATTACTTGTAAATTGGAGCCAAGGTACCTTAAAAGCCTGTTCTGCTTCATTTTAACCTTGAAAAGAAAAAAAAAAAGCCTGTTCTGGCGCTTCCTAGGTAGTGGGCTTAGCAGGTGCCTGGTCAGGTAGGACCTTTCCTCCTGTTCTGTGAGTCCTGGGAGGTTGACTTCCTTACCTGGGCTCAGGTCTGCAAGTGCCAGCCCCCTCTAGCTTACTGTGCCCTTGCTCTCTCGGGCCTCAGAACTTTCAGTAGTTCCTACCAAGCACGGATTTGTCATATGTTTTGATTGAATGCCACCGAAGGACCAGCCCTGCACACAGATGAGAGGTACATCACTGGGAAGCTGGCCACGGTGAAGGCCAAGGAGCCCCAGCTGAGGTGAAAGCGCAGAGCTAGGAGGGGTCAGCTGGTGGGGCAGGGCCGGGGAGGGGGGTGCTCCAGGAAGGGCGTGGCAGCTGACACAAAGCTGACCCCACTTCAACAAAGAAGTGGGGGGCTTCCCAGCATAATAGGCCAGGCTTGAGAGCCGGGATGTGTGAGATTTGGGGAACACATGGGCGTCTGAGGAGAGAAAGCTGGAGGCTGAAACTGATTAACTGTGTGTGCCTTGAACGTGAGCCATTAGCCTCGGGCCTGGATTGGAGACTGTCCAGCAACTTAGCCAATGGGAAGGCAGTTGCTATGGTCTGCCATGGGGCTGCTTTTTTAGGATGGGCGACCCCATGCCCACCCCTTGAGAAACGTCCTCAATACCAGGAATACTGAGGGGATTTGGTAGATCAGCTCCACCAACTCTGAAGTTGTTTCATCTTCATGAGGTGCCCCTTATTCCATTTTATGCTACAGGTGGGAATAATCCTACTTATGGTACAAGGGCGCAAGCACGCCAGCTCCCACTGGCTTCTCTATCCCACAGCCCCGAGCTAGGGTCTGACGACCTTGCCTCCAAAGATTGAGGTTTAGGAAGAGCCAGTAGGACCAGTCCTGACTTCCAAGAATAGAGATGTTTGTTTTGTTCCCTTATGTATCCCAGATACTTAATGTTGGGCACATGGCAGGCACTCAAATATTTGTTAACAAATTAGTGTAAGCACTTCACAGTTTACAAACACTTTAACTTACAGTTTCTAATTGTTTTCCTAACTTTTATTTTGGAGATTTCCAAAACACTTGCAAAAAGCAGAGAGGGACAAATAGGTGTTGACAAGGACGTGGAGAAATTGGAACCTCGACACGCTGCTGATGGGAATGGAAAATGGTGCCCTTTTGGAAAACAGCCTGGCACTTCCTGGAAAAGTGAAGCCTAGAATTACCATATGATCTAGCAATTCCACTCTTAGGTATGTACCCAGGAGAAATGGAAAACGTGTCCACAAAAACACATAACAGTCCTCCCTGGGTATCTGTCCCTCAGGGGCTTGGTTCTGGGACCCCCAAGGATATCAAAATCTGAGGATGCTGAAGTCCCTTATATAAATGACGTGGTCAGCCCTCCGTATCCACAGGATATGTGTACACACGTTTTCATAGCAGCGTTATTCATAAAAGCCAAAAGGTGGAAACAAACCAAATGTCCATCAATGGATGGATGAATGGATAAATAAATGTGGTGTAATGGTGCAATGGACTATTATTTGGAATATTGTTGCCATAGAAAGAATGAACCTTGAAAACCATGCCAAGTGAAAGAAGCCAGTCACAAAAGGCCACAAATTTATTGTATGATCTTACTCATGTGAAATGTCCAGAATAGGCAAGTCCATAGAGACAGAACGTAGTAGCTGCATGGTTGGCCAGGGACTCTGGGGAAGAGCCATGGAGAGTGACCACTTAATGAGTGTAGAGTTTCTTTTTGGGGTGATCATAGTGTTGAAAAATTGATTGTGATGGCTATGCAATACTGTGAATATAGTAAAAGTCACTGAACTGTACACTTTAAAGTGAATGAATTATATAGTATATGAATATCTCAAACTGTTATTTTTTTTTTTTTTTTTTTTTTTGCGGTACGCGGGCCTCTCACTGTTGTGGCCTCTCCCGTTGCGGAGCACAGGCTCCGGACGCACAGGCTCAGCGGCCATGGCTCACGGGCCCAGCCGCTCCGCGGCATATGGGATCCTCCTGGATCGGGGCACGAACCCGTATCCCCTGCATCGGCAGGCGGACTCTCAACCACTGCGCCACCAGGGAGGCCCTCAAACTGTTATTGAAAAAATGTAAAAGAGTTTGGTGGTCCCTCAAAAAATGAACAATTACCATATGATCCAGCAATTCACTACTGGGTATATACTCAGAAAGCAGTGACTCAAAAAGGTATTTGTACACCAGTGTTCATAGCAGTGTCATTCATATTAGCCAAAAGGTAGAAACAATCCAAACACTCATCAGTGAATTAATGGATAAACAAAATGTGGTACATCATATACACAATGAAATATTATTCAGCCTTAAAGAGGAAAGATATTCTGGCACATGCTATGACATGGATAAATCTTGAGGACAGTAAGCTACATGAAGTAAGCCAGACATGGAAGGACAAATACTGTATTTATGATTCCACTTACTTCTTTTAATTAATTAAAAAAAATTTTTTTTTTGGCTCTGGGGCATGCAGGATCTTAGTTCCCTGACCAGGGATCAAACCTGTGCCCCCTGCAGTGGAAGCTCGGAGTCTTAACCATTGGACTTCCAGGGAAGTCCCCTGTATGATTCCACTTAATATGAGGTCCCTGGAGCAAGTCAAATTCATAGAGACACAGTGGAATAGTGGTTGCCAGGGGCTGGGGGCTGGGGAGTTGGTATTTAATGGGGGCAGAGTTCCAGTTGGAGATGATGAAAAAGTTCTGGAGATGGATGGTAGTGATGGTTGGTTGCACAACAATGTAATTGTATTTGATTCCACTGACCTGTACACTTAAAAAAGGTTAAAATGGTAAATTTTATATTATGTATGTTTATAGACACACACAAAAGTAGAGGGAACTGTTTTATGAGCCACTACATACCCATCAGCCAGCTTCAACAATTATCATTCTGGGTTCTCAGTTGAGTTTGCAATCTTCTAAGTATCATTACTGATCCCTTTTGATAGATGAGGAAACTGCAGCTTCAAGTGGCCACGGGTAAGAGGTGAGGCCATGAATGGACTGTGTTTCCCACTACTCACTTCCCCAGTGGGTTGTCCGCAGACCTCGGCTTTTTTCCACACCTGCTTTACCATTCAAAGCCCCATTCAAAGCGTGTGATTGACGGAGCCTGTCCTGCGCTGTGTCCTAGATACCTGGTCTCTCAAGGCCTTCATACACCACATCACAGCTCCTCCACCTGGGACAGTAAAATGTACATAACCTAACGTTTACCATTGTTAAGTGTACGGTTCAATGGCATTAACTATATTCAAAATGTTGTGCAACCATCAACACTATTTCCCAAACTTTTTCATACCCCAAACAGAAACTCTGTACCCATGAAGCAATATCTCACCTGGGATGGTCTTCGTGCCCCTCGGTCCCAGGCTAAATCCTCCCGCTGCCTGGCCTCAGTTTACCTGTGGCTACACTCCCTGCATCCTCTCCCTTTCTTGGTGGCATTTCTCACAATTGTCCTGCAATTAGTCTACGGTCCGTCTTGCTGTCTGTCAACTACAAAGGTAAGCACGTACATAGTTTGCTCACTGCCAGCCCGGTGCACCTGATATGTATTTGTGGATTGAATGAATACCTGGTACACACAACTGATATTTCCCCCCTTCCTGTGGGGATGGCAAATTGTTTAAACAATTTTGTATAATTTGGAAAGATGTCCTTCCTTTTTCTAAGACTTCAAGATCTGCTCAAACCTTTGAAAGTGTGATAAGAGATTATGCTTCTATAGGAAGGAACATCACTTTTCCTCCTAGGAGGAACATTACAGGAAGCAGGGCCCTTCGTGAGTCATGGTGTATTAATAGCACCATCAAAATCTGAACAAAGATCCTGTGATGCTGTTGCATCTCCGAGGAGCTGAGCATATTATCTGCCAAGTGTATCTCTCTGCTCAGAACATACATCATCTTTTTTTTTTTTTTTAATAATGTTTATTTATTTTTGGCTGTGTCAGGTCTTAGTTGTGGTGCGCGGGCTCAGTAGCCCTGCGGCATGTGGGATCTTAGTTCCCTGATCAGGGATCAAACCTGCACCCCCTGCATTGGAAGGCGGATTCTTAACCACTGGACCACCAGGAAAGTCCCTAACATACATCATCTTCTCATGAAAGTACTGTTAAGTCCTCAACACTAGACCAATGAAAGTTCTAGAGCTTTAAATGTGGTCCAAAAAGCACTGTTGTTTTTTTAATTCCAAGTTAAAAAAAAAAACCAATCAGAGTGAAAAAAATTGATAAACCAACTACCCACTTTACAAAAAGTTGAATGGATGAAGCCAATAAAATATTTAACATTTGAACTCTGTTCATTGTACGTGGAACCTCATGTGCTGTTGTTCCGATTCAGCCAGCTGGTCACGGCCAGTCAGGCCGATCCACACCCCACACAACTTCCCTCCGTGCCCTCAGCTTTCTGAAGCAATTTCTGAATTTCACCGTATCAATTCATCTGCAAGTATTTCATCTTTTCTTTAACATATCTTTGTAACTCAAACAGACTGAAGGTACTTGGCACTACAAATCAATGCACAATTAAAAACAAGACAGGGGGCCTCCCTGGTGGCGCAGTGGTTGAGAGTCCGCCTGCCGATGCAGGGGATACGGGTTCGTGCCCCGGTCTGGGAGGATCCCATATGCCGCGGAGCGGCTGGGCCCGTGAGCCATGGCTGCTGAGCCTGCGCATCCGGAGCCTGTGCTCCGCAACGGGAGAGGCCACAACAGTGAGAGGCCCGCGTACCACCAAAAAAAAAAAAAAAAAAAAAAAACAAGACAGGATGTTCATTTTCACCGCTTGAATTCAACACCATACTGGAGGTTCCAGCTAGGGCAGTTAGTCCCGATAAATAAAAGGCACCCTGATGGGACAGGAAGGAGTAAAAATTATCTCTACTTGTAGATGATATGATCTTGTATATAGAAAACTGTTAGGAAGGGACTTCCCTGGCGGTCCAGTGGTTAAGACTCCGAGCTCTCAATGCAGGGGGCACAGGTTCGATCCCTGGTCGGGGAACTAGATCCCGCATGCCTCAACTAAGAGTTTTCTAATGCCACAACTAAAGATCCTGCATGCCGCAACTAAGACCTGGTGCAGCCAAATAAATAAATAAAAATTTTAAAAAAAGAAATCAATAGGCAGCTTCTACACAGGGTGGTCTGGCCTGCTGTGGGAGTGCAGAGGAGCGGCTCTTAACCAAGACTTCGAGGTCAAGGAAGGCTTCCTGGAGGAGGTGCCAAACTAAGCCGCGGAGGTTAAGAGAGTCGGGATGGGGGCGGGGTGAGGGAAGCCTTTCCAGCAGAAGTCAGATCTGTGGATGGTTGGGAGGGAGGGGGCTTGGTACCTTCCCAAACCGGGATGGAGACGTGGGAGGGGCTGCAGCCCTGGGGCAGGCGCAGTGCTCCGGTCAGGATGCCGCCGGGGAGGAGCGCGGGGTTAAAGAGTGAAGGTCAGCCCAGGGCACAGGGGAGTCACTCAAGGTTTTGTGGCAAAATTGTGTCCTTAGAAAGGCCCCTCTGGCCGCGAGTGGAGCACGAATGGGGGGCCTAGCGCGCCGGAAAGGATCAGAGGAGTTTCGAGAAGGGGCAGCATGAGTCCACCGCCTGCACGTTGGGGCGCGGCGGGCAGGGAGCCTCAAGATTCGTTGCCATGGAGATGCCTGTGACGTCACACAGGTCCGGACCGCAAGACCTTCCTTCTCGCCTCGGTGATGGTGACTGTGGGAACAAAATGAACATGCCATTCAGAAGGTAAGTCTGCAGTGACCGTCCTGTGCCCTGCGCACCAGACGTCCGTATTCCGACCCCAGCTGCTCTGAGTTAGCATCAACCGCGGCGCCAACTGCACCTGCCCAGGGCGTCCCGCCGGCCCCGACTTGAGTAACAACACGGCCCCCCGGAGTCGCCCTCAGGAGCCAGTTCCTTGCTACGTCTGGAGGCTGCAGGGGGCGCTGCGGATCTCGGGCAGGTGGGCGCAGGTGCGCCCGCCCCGCACGAGGTGTTGCTTCCCGGGGCGCCTTTCCCCGCAGCTGCTGCCGGGCGCGGCGGCGGTTAAAGCCGCGCGGGCGGATCAGGACGCGGGTGGGTCTCCTCCAGCGAGGAGCGGCCCCAGCGTCCAGGAGGGGCCCGAGGCGGCCGAGCCCAGACCCTGAGGGGGTCCCTGCCCCGTGGGAGGAGGACCGTCCGGCCCCGTGGTGGCCTTGCAGGAGTGAAGACCGCGTTCCCCTCGTGGTGAGGGTCGCTGCCCCGCGGGACTGAGGACCTGGCCCCCAGCCCCGGGGGGGGGTCACTCGTGGGAGGGAAGAGCCTCCACCGTGCGGGTGGGCCCTGCGGGAGCGGAGCACCCTGGGGGCCCCTCTGACGTGAGGAGTGAGGAGGGGGCCCCACTCCCTGGGGCTGGGCTCCCCGCCTCGGAGAGGCCGCGGTTCTTTCCCCCTTAAGGAGGAACATCTGTTGTCCCCGCCCCCGCCCCGCTCCGCTCCAGGAGTCGGGCCTGCTGGGCGGAGAGTCCCCGGCACGAGGTGAGGGCTGGCGGGGGAGTGAGGGAGTGAGAAGGGGCACCGCAGCTCCTCCCCGGGGGGCGCCGCGGGCCGGCTCTGACCGGCTGAGGGCGGGAGGGCGGCCCTCCGGCTGACCCCGCCCCCTCCCGGGACGGCGAGCGGCCAGTTCTTGGGAAGTCTGGAAGCTCCCCGCCCCCAAGCCCACAGGAGAATTCTAGGACGCCTAGGAATTTACCTGGGGTTAATTAACGTCTGCACGCAAAGCTACGCAGTATTTTTCCAAACTAAAATATTATTTTAACCTGTGGTTTCCTCTAGACAAACTGACGTCAAATAAGAAGTAAAATCCCGGATGGTCTTGTTCTCTAGGTTTTCTGGGGGTTCCTTCAGCCTGAACGGGAACTCTTCTGTTTTGGTTGCAGAACTTTGTGATCTGATGGATTCTGAGGGGAGGCCAGGAGCTTCGGAGAGGCTGACCTACCACACAAGGTAAAATGAGACGTGGCCACCTCTGAAACGGCTTTTCCCTTTAAAGCTTGGTCAACATTGTCTTAAACTGGAGTTGTAAGGTTTTATTTAAAAATTATTTATTTATTGGGGCTTCCCTGGTGGTGCAGTGGTTGAGAGTCCGCCTGCTGATGCAGGGGACACGGGTTCGTGCCCCGGTCCGGGAAGATCCCACATGCCGCGGAGCGGCTGGGCCCGGGAGCCATGGCCGCTGAGGCTGCGCGTCCGGAGCCTGTGCTCCGCAACGGGAGAGGCCACAGCAGTGAGAGGCCCGCGTACTGCAAAAAAAAAAAAAATTATTTATTTATTTATCTTGGCTGCCCCAGGTGTAAGCTGCAGCATGCAGGATATTTAGTTGTGTCATGTGGACTTCTTAGTTGTGACATGCATGCAGGATCTAGTTCCCCGACCGGGGATTGAACTCCAGCCCCCTGCATTGGGAGTGCAGAGTCTTACCCACTGGACCACCAGGGAAGTCCCCAGGAGTTTTAACTTTTGACCTGATCTTCACATGGCATTAAGGGACAGGAGATTGCAAAATGGAAAAAAAAAAAAAATCCACTGTCATTCCTTTTTTTAAAAATATTTATTTATTTATTTTCCTTACTTTTTTGGCTGCGTCAGGTCTTAGTTGTGGCACATGGGGTCTTCGTTGAGGCATGCAGGATCTTTAGTTATGGCCTGCAGGCTCTTCATTGTGTCGCGTGGGCTTCTCTCTAGTTGTGGCGCGCAGGCTCCAGGGCACATGGGCTCTGTAGTTTGCGGCACGTGGGCTCTTGTTGAGACGCACGGGCTCAGTAGTTGTGGTGCGCAAGCTTAGTTGCCCTGCGGCATGTGGGATCTCAGTTCCCTGACCAGGGATCAAACTCGCATCTCCTGCACTGGAAGGCGGATTCTTTACCACTGGACCACCAGAGAAGTCCCTCTCATTCCTTTTTAATTTATATCTCAGAATAATTGTACCCCAAAGTGTCTGGTTAAAATAATAGCAAGTATGTATGAAGGTGTCTGTCTTAAAAATTAACACTGGAGGAAAAAAAAAAGAAGAAAGAAATACCCCCTGTGACTTGTGCACAAAAATACAGACTTTAATGTCCCCCGCCCTTCCCAAGAACCTGACCACATACCCGGCAGAACGTATTTATTTGGAGCGTCCATTCTTTTTTTTTTTTTTGGCCAGGGATTGCACCCCGTGCCCCCTGCAGTGAAAGCGTGGAGTCCTAACCACTGGACCACCAGGGATGTCTTGGAGCGTTCCTTCTTGTTCTATGTGCAGTTAGGAAAGGGGGATAATGTGCAGTCTCCTGACTTCCCTTTAGACTATTTCACTTGAATAATATTTGCTGAGAACCTATCCTGGCCCAGGGCTGGGAGTTGAGCCAATGAAGGTGTCCTTGGAAGATGTTCACATCCAGGATTGTTTCTTGTTAGAGTGTGTGTGTGTGCGTGTGTGTGTGTGTGTGTGCGCGCGCATATGTGCGTGTATGTGTGTAAAGATAAACATCTTTAGAAATTCGACCTTCAGAGACTTCTTGCTCTCTCAGGTTCCTGGTCGAGGAAAGATGCTCAGATATTTGAAGCTTAGCCCAGATCTTAGTTTCACGTGGGTAGAAAAATAAAGACCTAGCATCCTGTGAAATGACAGACTGTTTCCAGGCTGCCTATTTGCACTCGAATAAAGCTAATCGTCTTAGAAACCACTTTTGGGGAAGAGGAGTTTGAGAAATCTTTCAGGACACATTTTATTGCAAGGAAAGGATGCCCATTTTGAACTGTTGGTTAGTTTTTGAATATTGTTAAGTGAGAACTTTTTGAGTGTGTTTTTCCTTTGAAGGGGGAATGCAAAATTGAGTTAAGCACTGGGGCCAACTTCGAGGTGCCCCGTTTGGCATGCTGAATCCCTTCGTCCCCAGCGTGCCTCTTCCATGTGGTCATATGGAGGGTGGGGGCCAGGAGGCTCACGATTCTTTTTGCTCCTTCTTTGCAGGTCTTGAGAGTAGGTTTGCTAAGCTCCTCTTTGTCGAAAGAC
Organism: Hyperoodon ampullatus; assembly: GCF_949752795.1. Lineage (NCBI taxonomy): Eukaryota > Metazoa > Chordata > Mammalia > Artiodactyla > Ziphiidae > Hyperoodon > Hyperoodon ampullatus. The sequence goes on along the minus strand of NC_136916.1, from coordinate 176,849,578 downwards.
CATTTTGCAGCTGCTCTGTTCTTTTCTCCAGGCCAGCGTCTCTCTCGCCCAGCACCCCTGCTCTCAGAAGCTGGCTTTCTGGACTTCACCTCCACCTTCTGTTTGCGGCCGTTACTCCTGGACTCCAGGTAGGAACCTTCAGAAGTGGCTCCCGTTCGGGCGCTGGCGTGTCCCTCAGGGGTGTTCCTGCCGGATGTGGCTCCAGGGGTGGGGTGACCTGGGCTGCAGAGCCTCTGGGGTTTTGGGCTGTTTTGGGAAGGCCCATTATCTTTTTCCTCTTCCTGCCTTGTTAGCAGGCTTTTTTTTTTTTTTTAATTGGAGTATAGTTGATTTACAATCTTGTGATAGTTTCAGGTGTACAGCAAAGTGATTCAATTTTATGTATATATACATATATATTCTTTTTCAGATTCTTTTCCATTATAGGTTATTATAAGGTATTGAATATAGTTCCCTGTGCTGTACAGTCGGCGCTTGTTTATTTTATATACAGTAGTTTGTATCTGTTCATCCCAAACTCCTAATTTATCCCTCCCCCTCCTTTCCCCTTTGCTAACCATAAGTTTGTTTTCTATGTTTGTGAGTCTATTTCTGTTTTTTTTTTTTAATTAACTTATTTAATTAATTTATTTTTGGCTGCATCAGGTTTTCGTTGCTGCGTGGGGGCTTTCTCTAATTGCAGCGAGCAGGGTCTACTCTTCATTGCAGTGCTCAGGCTTCTCATTGTGGTGGCTTCTCCTGTTGCGGAGCACGGGCTCTAGGCGCACAGGCTTCAGTAGTTGTGGCTCGCGGCCTTCAGTAGTTGTGGCTCGCGGACTCTAGAGCGCAGGCTCAGTAGTTGTGGCGCACGGACTTAGTTGCTCCATGGCATGTGGGAGCTTCCCAGACCAGGGATCGAACCCGTGTCCCCTGCATAAGCAGGCAGATTCTTAACCACTGCACCACCAGGGAAGCCCTATTTCTGTTTTGTAAATGAGTTCATTTGTATCATTTTTTAGATTCCATGTATAAGTGATGTCATGTGATATTTGTCTTTTTCTTACTTCACTTAGTATGATAATCTCTAGGTCCATCCATGTTGCTGCAAATGGCATTATTTCATTCTTTTTTATGGATGAGGAATATTCCATTGTATATGTTAACAGGCATTTAATTTTTTTTTTTTTTTGGCCGTGTCTTGAAGCTTGCGGGATCTTAGTTCCCTGAGCAGGGATTGAACCCATGCCCTCTGCAGTGAAAACACAGACTCCTAACCACTGGACCACCAGGGAGCTCCCAGCAGGCATTTAATTTTTATTATTAATTTTTTTTGCTATTATCCAGTATTTTACTAATGCATTAAAGCGTTCTATTTACAAAGGGAATTTTTTAAAGCTTCAGTAGGAAAATTTGGCAAGTGTTCAACCTGCAACAAATGTCTACTTACCACATTGACCCTTTGCCAGTTAGTATATGAAACCAGCAAAAGATGCCAGAAGAGGCTGAGAGACAAACGCACCCTCTCATCTTCCATTTCTGTCTTTCTGTTGGGCTTTTACTCCTCTGGTTTAATAACCACAATTGTGCAAAGTTGAGGGCCCGATGGACAAGGGGATGGGGCTAGGACAGGTCAGGGGCAGACCAAGGACTGGCCAGCAGTTGGTTTGCTAGTCCCTAATTTTTCCATTTGAAAACCCCAGGTTAGGGACTTCCCTGGTGGTCCAGTGGTTAAGACTTTGTGCTTCCACTGCAGGGAGTGCAGGTTCGATTCCTGGTCAGGGAACTAAGATCCTGCATGCTGTGTGGTCTGGCCAAAAAATAAAAAAACACCCAGGTTACCAGGTTATGACTTCTTGACACCTGTGAAGTCAGTCTATGAAAAAGACCTTTCCCCAGGTGGCCCTTGGGATTGTTTCTGGATTTTTGTGTGTGTGTGGCCATGCTGCATGGCTTGCGGGATTGGGAACCCACATTGAACCCACATGCCGGGTATTTCTCCCCACGTATTGGGAATATCACTTTAAATGATTGAAATTCTGGTGACCAAAGTTGAATTCAGGATGGTTTCATGTCTAACCTGGTCTTTGGCCATCCTTGGCGCTTTCATGTTTGACTACAGATGCCTCCAGCCCAGGTTGGGGGCTGTCCCATCCCTCACAAACTAAACAGTGCCGTGGTCTGCTCTTGTTCTTTTTTTTTTTTTTGCGGTACACGGGCCTCTCCCTGTTGTGGCCTCTCCCGCTGCGGAGCACAGGCTCCAGACGCACAGGCTCGGCGGCCATGGCTCACGGGCCCAGCCGCTCCACAGCATGTGGCATCCTCCCGGACTGGGGCACGAACCCATGTCCCCTGCATCGGCAGGCGGACTCTCAATCACTGCGCCACCAGGGAAGCCCTGCTCTTGTTCTTTTGAAGTTCAGGTGAAAAGAACAGAATTCTTTAAGATCATATGATTTTTCTCTGAGTACAACACTTGTACTAACAGGGCTTGTTAGTTTCCTGTGGCTGCCATAACAAATTACCACCAACCAGGTAGCTTGACAAAACAAGAGATTTATTCTCTCGCAGGCCTGGAGGCCAGAAACCTGAGATCCAGGTGATGGTTGGTTCCTCTGGAGACTCTGAGGGATACCCTGTTCCAGGCCTCTCTCTAGCTTCTGGTGGCTGCCAGAAACCCTGGGTTTGTGGTCCCATCACTCCAATCTCTACATCGCCTTCTGCTCTGTGTGTGTGCGTGTGTGTGTGTGAAATCTCTCTCTTATAAGGACACCTGTCACTGGATTTAGGGCCCGCCCTAAATTTAGGATGATCTCATCTTGAGATCCTTAACTTAATTACGTCTCAAAGACCCTTTTTCCAAATAAGGTCACAGGTTCTGGGGTTTAGGGTGTGGACATATATTTGAGGGAGGGGGTACCATTCATTCCACTCATTTTGTGGGGCCTCCTGAGAGAATTTTGGACAGCACCCTCCCATCAAAGAAGAAACACCATATGGCATGCAGACTTCCACCACCTGGTGGATGGGTGACAATGATTTAAAATGTACTTTGGGACTTCCTTGGTGGTCCAGTGGTTAAGGTGCGACTAGGGTTCAATCCCTAGTCGGGAAGCTAAGATCCCACATGCCTTGTGGCCAAAAAACCAAAACATAAAACAGAAGCAGTGTTGTAACAAATTCAAGAAAGACTTTAAAAAATAAATAAATAAATAAATAAAATAAAATGTACTTTTCCAGCGGCTGGGTGCCCTTTGAGCCTGATTCCCTTGGGTGACGATTTGCATGGAGTTGGATGTTTCAGTGACATGTTCATCTCGGAGCAGCCAGTGAAATCATAGACCAGCACAGAGAGCAGCGTGCTAATCCCTCTCACATCCATGATGGGCTCCTCAACGGCTCACCCATTTTACTGATAGGGAGACTGAGGCTGGAGAAGCTACTTTATTTTTTCGATTATTTATTTATATTGAAGTATAGTTGATTTTGAAGTGTAGTTGATTTACAATGTTCTGTTAGTTTCAGGTGTACAGCAAAGTGATTCAGTTATACATACATATATATCAGATTCTTTTCCCTTGTAGGTTATTACAAAATATTGAGTATAGTTCCCTGTGTCCTTGTTTCTCTATTTTATATATAGTAGTGTGTATCTGTTCTATTCTAAACTCCTAATTTATCCCTCCCTGCTTCCCCTTTGGTAACCATAAGTTTGTTTTCTATGTCTGTGGGTCTGTTTCTGTTTTGTATGTAAGTCAGGAGAAGCTACTTTATTTATTTATTGGCCTCGCTGTGCGGCTTGTGAGATCTTAGTTCCCAGACCAGGGATTGAACCCGGGTCCCGGCAGTCAGAGCGTTGAGTCTTAACCACTGGACAGACAGGGAATTTCCTGGAAAAGCTACTTTAGACATCTGAAGTCGTGCAGCTGGGTTAGTAGCAGACATGGGTTTTGGACCCAGGAAGTCTGGTCCCAGGGCCTTCAGCTATTCAGCCTCCAGGAGAATCTCCGTGGTTTCTGGCTTGGAGGTCTTACAGGATGGTGGAGCCGCTCTAGCCGCAGTGAAAGGAGGGGTGTGTCACGGGGGGAGAGCATTTGGTTTGGGACATACAGAGGGAGAGGTCTGTGAGCACACGTGCGTGATTCATCCAGGAAACCTTCACTGAGCAGCGCTGCGCGCTCCTCACCGGGCCAGGCCTGGGGGACACAGCTGTGGATACAGCCGCGAAAAGCCCAGGTGATGGAGCGTGAGCGGGTTGAAGGGGCTGCAGATCCTGGAGACACAGGAGGAGGAGGAGGAGGAGGAGGATACGGAGTACGTTAGAGAGAGACGAGAACCAGGGAGGACAGCGCAGCCTGTGCGCGAGAGAGAGACGGTGGGGAAGGTCAGCACACGGGAGACACGGGGCCTCGAGGACGGCCTCGTGCACACGCTGGTGTGTGTGCCGGGCAGACGCTGGGCGGGCAGGGGGCACTCGAGGGTGGAGCTTAACGGGCACGACTGGCAGGTAGCAGTTTGGTGGCCCTCGGGACAGAGTGGTGACTTCTGAACTCTTCCATAGGAAACGTGCAAACAAACAACAGGTCTTCTAAACATCTCCAGCTTCCGAGCAGGAGCCTTTGTAGACACAAGTGCGGCCCCCCTGGAGTTGTCACCTGGGTTAGGCTGTGGCCTCCGCAGAGGACCCTGAACTGCGGAGGGTGGTGGACGGGGAGGGCGCAGCGCAGCCCCGTGGGGTAAAGGAGCGGGGACGGGCGCTGCGAAGAGCCAGAGGAGAGAAGGTATGAGGTCACCCGGCTGAGACGGGCCCGGGGATCCTCGGGCCGACAGCCACCTTCCGGGGGTGGAGGGGAGGGTGAGGAAGGGGCTGGGGGCCTCCCCAAGGCCCACTTTGACCTTGGCCAGGAAGAAGTGTCCAGAAGGAGAGGCCAGGAAGAATTACTGTGTTTGTGTAACCTGGTGGCTTCCAGCTTGGTTTCAGAGAATTCTCCAGGGCTTTTTTTTTTTTTTTTTTGCGGGACGCGGGCCTCTCACTGTTGTGGCCTCTCCCGTTGTGGAGCACAGGCTCCGGACGTGCAGGCTCAGCGGCCATGGCTCACAAGCCCAGCCGCTCCGTGGCATGTGGGATCTTCCCGGACCAGGGCACGAACCTGTGTCCCCTGCATCAGCAGGCGGACTCTCAACCACTGCGCCACCAGGGAAGCCGCCATGATAAGGGCTTTTAAAAGTAACCTGTGAGGGTGGGCTGTCTGTTACCGCTCTGCCTAAGAAGCTGCTGGGCGGGGCGGGGGCTTGAGGGGGGGTCCTGAGATCTGGCACCTCGGGGCCCAGGACATCCCAGGGGTGGCGTGGTGTGTGTGTGTGTGTCTCTGTGTGTCTGTGTGTGTGTGTGCATGTGTGTGTCTGTGTGTTCTGCGTGTCTCTGTGTGTGTGTCTGCGTATGTGTGTCTCTCTGTATTTGTGTGTATGTCTTTGTGTTCCATGTGTATGTCTCTGTGTGTGTCTGTGTCTGTGTCTGCCTGTGTGTGTCTGTGTCTTGTGTATCTCTCTGTGTGTGTGTCTCCCTGTGTGCATGTGTGTGTCTCTGTGTATGTGTCTGTGTGTGTCTGTGTGTGTGTGCATGTTTGTGTGTGTCTTTGTGTCTGTGTATTTGTGTCTGCCTGTGCGTGTCTCTGTGTATTTGTGTGTCTGTGTGTCTCCATGTGTGTGTCTGTCTGTGTCTGTCTCTGTGTGTGTGTGTCTCCATGTGTGTGTCTCTGTGTGTCTCTGTGTCTGTCTCTCTGTGTGTCTCTCTGTGTGTCTCTGTGTGTCTGTGTGTCTCCATGTGTGTGTCTGTGTGTGTGTGTGTGTGTGTGTGTGTGTGTGTGGAGGGGAACAGAGTACACTCACATGGCAGGAACTAGGACCAGCTTGTGGCCTTAGCTCTGTACCTCAGGGCGAATCAGATGTTCTTGGCCTCAGTTTCCCCAGCTGTAAACTGGTGGACACCCTCAGACCATCTGCAAGTTTCCATCTATTAACTGAATTCCTCCTGGCATCAAAGAAAGGATACAAGACCTACTCAGAGGGACTTCACTTACTCAACTTCATTTACTTATTGTATATCGTGTAATGGTTTTTTTGTTTTTTTGGCCTCACTGTGGGGTATGAGGGGTCTTAGTTCCCCCACCAGGGATCAAACCCACGCCCCCTGCAGTGGAAGTGCGGAGTCTTAACCACTGGACCACCAGGGAAGCCCTAATAGCTTTTTTTAACCATGTGTATGAAATGCCTTTTCATGAAAAAGTCTGTAAGAAGTCCTTTACCCTGGTGCCCATCATCCAGTCCCTGGCCTGCCCCCCAGGCAGGGGGGCGGGGAATGGGGAGAAAGGGGGCTCAGCTTCCTCTACTGGTTATAATGTCACTTTTTGGCACTTTTATCTAACCTAGGCCTAGAGAGAGTACTAAGTAACTCCCAGGGTGTGTTCCTTTGGAAATCAAAATTAACTCTGTTGGGGCCTGTCAGAAGGACACGGGAGCCACCTGAACAAGTTCCAGCCAAAGTCAGAACAACATAAATGATGCAGTGTTTATTATAACCCAAGTATAAGGTAAATGAGTCCGTACTGATATGCATGAACGACTGAATAAGTCAATAAACGGGAGAAAAATCACCCAGGCCGAGGAATTTATGGAACTTCTCCCTCCGGGGGCATCATCCTAACTCCCCATGCCTGAGTGGAGGCTGCGCAGAGAGACTTCTTCCCAAAGAGGACGGGGTGGAGACGGAGGCGAGGGAAGGTCACACTGTACAGCGGAGAAGGCTGCGGGGCATGGCCGCAGCCCGGCGATGGACACGTCCGGGTGACAACGCCTGCTGTGATGCCCTCGTGATGAGAAGGCGCCTCACCTCTGTCACCCCCCCACACCCGTAACCCCGTGTGTTCACAAGGAGAGCATCGGTAAATCCCGACCGAGGGGCGGCCTCGCAAAGCTGTCAAGGTCATCAAAAGCAGGGGAGGTCTGAGACACAGCCAAGAGGAGCCTAAGGAGATGTGAACTAAATGCGACGTGGCGTCCTGGATGGGATCCTGGGACAGAAAAACGATTTGGGGGGAAATTAGTAATATCTGAATATATGGATTTCAGTTGATACTAAAAAAAAAAAAGTAGATTTTTGGGTTTTGCTGGGAACTTTTCTAGCCTTTAAAATGCTAATGCATATGGTGCTTTAGAGTCTGGTTTGTAGCATTTCCTGTTTCCGCCTCAGAACTGGTGTTCCAAGGAGCCCGGTTTGGGGAAGCCTGAGTCGACCATGTGTGGTGCACACAGTGGCTGGTGGTGCGTGTTTGTAACAGACGTGTTTCCCACAGAGCCTAGGGCACCAGCCCCTGGGATTCCGGAGGAAAGCAAGTGACATGAAACAGCAAGGAGGTGTGTAGTCTCTTTTCTCATGAATTCGCGTTGTGATCTGTCTTGTTTTGTTTTCAGTGGATGTTCTCTCTCTGCTCTTCTTGGGGTGCATGTTTTTTTTTTGTTGTTGTTGTTGTTTTTGCGGTACGCAGGCCTCTCACTGTTGTGGCCTCTCCCGTTGCGGAGCACAGGCTCCGGACACGCAGGCTCAGCGGCCATGGCTCACGGGCCCAGCCGCTCCGCAGCATGTGGGATCCTCCGGGACCGGGGCACGAACCTGTGTCCCCTGCATCGGCAGGCGGACTCTCAACCACTGTGCCACCAGGGAAGCCCCTCTGGGTGCATGTTTTTTTTTATTTTTTATTTTATTTTATTTTTTTGTTTTTTGTTTTTTTTTTTGGCTGCACTGGGTCTTTGTTGCTGCACCTGGGCTTTTCTCTAGTTGAGGCGAGTAGGGGCTACTCTTTGCTGCGGTGCACTGGCTTCTTATTGCGGTGGCTTCTCTTGTTGTGGAGCGCAGGCTCTAGAGCACAGGCTCAGTAGTTGTAGTGCACGGACTTAGTTGTTCCGTGGTATGTGGGATCTTCCCAGACTAGGGCTCGAACCCGTGTCCCCTGCATTGGCAGGCAGATTCTTAACCACTAGCACCACCAGGGAAGCCCGCATGTTTTTTTTTTAAAAAATTGTCAAATGTTTTTAACGACCTTGTGCTTCTCAGGGAAAGCTCGCTGAGTTTGTCAACTTGGGCAAATCTGTCCCCAGTCTGGGCTTACATTTCTCATCTGCGGAAAAACCAAAGCGGGGAGGATGGGATCTGGATGAGTGGCCCCCACTCTGCTCCAACGTTCTAGAACTTTCTGTGTCAATGAATGTGTGACTTTCCCCGTGAGCTTCTATAAGACCGGGCATCCGGGTGCGAAGGGGCTTTCCGCAAATCGAGGCTCTTGTCGTGTGCTGCCTCCCCATGCCGCCAGCTGCTTGTGGGTTTCCTTTCAGTTAAAAACATTTTTTTAGAAAATGCCCTAGATTTGTCTTATTGAGCTATAACTCACAGAGCAAATAGCTCTGACTTTTGACAACCGTACCAGGGCATTGGAGACAGAACAGCTCCCCGGCTCCAGGAAGCTCCCCCTGCCCTACTGTGGTCAGCCCTCCCCAAGCCCTGGCAACCACTGACCTGTGCTTTGTCCCCGTGAACTTGACGTTTTGCAGTTAAGTGAAAGGTCCTTTTCGCTCCTCCCCAACTAGAGATGTTCAAATTCCTGTCCTTTGAGAGTCTGTCTTTTGATCAAGAGCAAGAGTTGCTTTTCCTGGCAGCCTGGTGTTAGAGGGGAAGGTTCTAGAATATCGGGTGCAAGTCCTGGCTTCTTCCCAGGGACCCTGAGCAAGGCCTGGCCCCTGTGTGGGCCTCAGCTGCTGCATCTGTAAAGGAAGGGTTTGGGGTGGATGATCTAGAATCTTCCACCATCTTCTGGCTTTGGGTCCGGAACACGTGCCAGGTGCTGTGTAGAATGGGCAGGTCCTTCCTGGTCCATCCTGGTGTGGTGGTGGGTGGTTGAATCCAGCTGCAGAGTCTGTCTCCTCTCCGCATTCCTGGTTCCAGTTTCCCTGCTTGCAGTGGCCCAGGTTTGCATTTTAGTCCCACGAGCCACACCTGCGAAGGGGTCCCCCACCTGTGTGCAAGCTCCCGGGAGATGCCTCTCCTTGTCACCACCCACCCCGCAGGGCCACCGTCCACAAGTGTCCGCATGGCAGGAACTGCTGGCCTGGGCGGTGGGCCCCTCGTTCCTTGCCTTTGAACATGAATCTGCTGTCTGCCCCCCTTCGTAGAAAGGATTGTTCAAACCTTTTTTTTTTTTTTGCGGTATGCGGGCCTCTCGCTGTTGTGGCCTCTCCCGTTGCGGAGCACAGGCTCCGGATGCGCAGGCTCAGCGGCCATGGCTCACGGGCCCAGCCGCTCCGCGGCATATGGGATCCTCCCGGACCGGGGCACGAACCCGTATCCCCTGCATCGGCAGGCGGACTCTCAACCACCACGCCACCAGGGAGGCCCTGTTCAAACCTTTTATTTGTCCAGGCCAATCACAAGAAGAATCACCTGGACTGTGTTGAAAGTATCTGGAGAGACGTGTCGCCGAACCAGCCGGCAGCTGCTCCTGTCTTTAGGGAAAGTTGGGAACCCCCTGAAATCCAAGTTCCCATAGGCCAGCCAAGGGCAACCTTGCAGGCAGACCTTTCTAAGGACAGTGGTCTCGGGCCTGTGCTGTGAACTGCTCTCTGGCCAGGGGTGTTGCTATATTTTAGAAAAAACTTCACTTGGATATTTAAGTTGATTGTTTTTTTCCCCTTTCCAATTTTTTTTAAGAATAAAAAGACTCAAAGTAGTTTGCCTGAAGATTGACAAGACAATAGGTTTGCAGTTAGTCAACCTCAAAACGAATCTCAGTCAAATTAAATTCACTCTCGCTCATCTCGCAGGTGCAGTTCACCCTGGCCTCGTGGTGGTTTAAGACCCCAGGTGTTGCTGAAGAACAGGGCGGGCGTGCTGCTCCGTCGTTCGACCCCAAAGCAGTGAGCAGAGGACCTGGCCAGGTGTCTCTCGGTTTGCGAGAACTGATGCCGTCGGGTTATTGCAGTGTGAGACCCCCCTGCCCCCCAGCAGCCAACATACACCCAGTCTGGTCCCTGGGGCCTTGGGGCCTGGCGGGGCCACTCACTGCTCTGCCGGGGGGTGGGTGTCACTAGAACGAGTGTCCACTTCGTGAATTCCAACAATTCTGGCCAGTGTCTTTTCTTTCTTTCTCTCTTTTTTAAAATTAATTTTTATTGGAGTATGGTTGCTTTACAATGTTGTGTTCTGACCAGTTTCTGAATCTGGAATGATTTCGGTTGCCTCTAGATTAAGGTGTTTGTATTCATTTTTGCCTTCTGGAATGAGTAATAGTGTCGGCTCTCCAAAGGGGAAATAAGCCCTCTTGGGAGTTTTCACCACCCAAGGGAAAGGACTCCACGGGGTCCCCGCTGACTCGGGCCTTGGGTCCCTCTGTGTGGGTGACTGAGGCCGCGGGTCAGTGGGGTGGGAGGTGCGCACGCATCTGGCCGTGTGAATGGACCTGATTGTTTGCCAGTCCTCACGGCCGGGCCGTCTGGAAGGAGGCCTCAGCAACGCACGGGGTCGCACACAGTAATGAGCCGCGGGCGCTGGGGCTGCTCTCTGCAGGCCTTTCCAGCCAGAGCCCCTCGGTCCAGAGCACTGGCACGGGAGGAAAAGAAAGAAGAGCAACAGGTAGGAAAGTCTGGTGCGAGGTGGCAGGTGAGGAGGGTTGGAAAGCTCCGAAGCCCCCGTGGCCGGCGGTGGTAGCGGTGAGGACACGTGGCTCCCCTGGGGGGTCTCCTGCCCCCGCTGCTCAGACCTCCTGCGCACGCGGCCAGCCTTTGAGAACAACCTTGGGCACCTTGCAAACAGTGAGCATTTGGACTTAGAGACTCATTTCCGCCTCCTTCGGCCGCCTGGGACGGCTCTGTGTGCCGGGGACCGAGGCTCCATGGCCTGGCCGCGGCCTGTTTGTGCAGGCCGGTCAGGGAGCTGGGGCGGCCTGAGTGTGGCCCTCACCAGGGTCATGGCACCTGCTCTTTGGAGGAATCGCTGGGAGGAAATGAGCTCAGACCCCTGGTGGTGGGCAGGGTGGAGCCAACGCGGGGATGAGGGCTTTAAATGATGGGCCTCAGGCTGAGCCCCCAGCAGTGGTGAGCCCTTGGGCTTTCTGGGGGCTGTGGGATACTTATCGAACACATTAAAAAATATATTTATTTATTTGGCTGCACCGGGTCTTAGTTGTGGCACGCGGGATGTTTAGTTGCGGCATGCATACGGGATCTAGTTCCCTGACCAGGGGTCGAACCCGGGCCCCCTGCACTGGGTGTGCAGAGTTTTCACTGCTGGACCACCAGGGAAGTCTCTATCGAATGCATTTTTAACGATTTATTTGCAGGGCAGATCATGCAAAATTTGCCAAGGTCAGTGATGGAAGAAATATTTAGGCATGTAAGGGGTGTGATCTACTTGATTCCACTGCTAGAAATTGCTAACTGGCTCAGAAATCCTTTTGTCATCAGTTTTTAGATCTTTATGATGCCAATTCAGAAGATCTCCCCGGTCACTCCTCCTGTAGTTTCAACGACTGCTCTCTGGGCGATGTGAACTGTGACGTGCCTTTGCACATGCTTAAGTCCAGGAGTGCAGGGGAAGTGAGCTTAGAAGACCCCCTCTCAGGGAACATTCCAGTCCTGGTCCTGACGGCCGCCAGCTGGGCCCCTGCATCCCCGGAGGCCAGCGGCCTGGAGGTGCAGGGGCGGCTGGCCAGGCTCCCAGGACCCCCGGAGGACTCGGGGATGGCGGAGGAGGACTGGGGACCCCATGAAGTCGGCAGACACCAGGGCAGAGCCAGAGCATCACGACCGCCACCTAGACTTGGGACCGAGAGGGACAGGGGGCCCAAGCTCTCACTCTCCAAGAGGAAACTGGAACTTCTACTTGCAGAGCCTGAGAAAAATAAGAGAAAGAAGCAGTATGTGGCCTAGACCAAGGTGAGCGGGGTGGGCGGGGTCACCTGGGAGCAGGTGTGATGCGTGACAGGCCAGGGCCTCAGCGGTCAGAGCAATGCTAACATAAAAAGGGAGCTTCTGTGAAACCTGTGGCCCCTTTATGTCTTTTTTTAAGGTTTAAACAATAGAAATGTATTGTCACAGTTTTGGGATCTAATAGTCCGAGACGAAGGTGTTTGTTAGTAGTTTACGTCCTAAATAATGTCTCTGGGCCCCACTACTTCGCCTACAAATGGGTTTCCAGTTCAGGAAAGGCCCCGCCTCCCTTGAATCCCAGAGAATTTCCTTACTTTTGCTAAACATTTATGTATTTTTTTAAGCCTTGACTCGGGGCGGTAGGGGCCCACTGCTCTCTGGCTGATGTGTCTCCCGTTGGGCCCTTACACCCCCAGAGCTCTTCACACGCAGCCACCCTCGGGGGGCTCGGGCTCTCGGGATTGATGACAGAGTTTCGTCAGGAGAGTGAAAGCAGATGGGCCCCCGTCCCTGGCCTGAGAAGACTCCCTCTGCCCCGTCCCGTCCTTTCTCTGTCCCGTCTCCTCTCCCGAGCAGGGTGTCCTGATGGGGTAACATCTGAAAGAACGGGTGGCGGAGGCTTGTTCCTTTTTCTGTCTCACTGAGCCTTTTTTTTTTTGGTTTGTTTTATTATTTCTTTGGCTGCATCAGGTCTTCGTTGCTGCGCGCGGGCTTTCTCTAGTTGCGGCAAGTGGAGGCTACTCTTCCTTGTGGTGCGCGGGCTTCTCATTGCAGTGGCTTCTCTTGTTGCAGAGCACAGCCTCTAGGCGCGCGGGCTTCAGTAGTTGTGGCACGTGGGCTCAGTAGTTGTGGGCTCTAGAGTGCAGGCTCAGTAGTTGTGGCACATGGGCTTAGTTGCTCTGCGGCATGTGGGATCTTCCCGGAGCAGGGATGGACTCCATGTCCCCTGCGTTGGCAGGTGGATTCTTAACCACTGCGCCACCAGGGAAGCTCCTGGTCCCCCTTTCTGCCAGCTCTGCCCACTGTCTAGCCTGAACCCCTGATGGCAGGTGAGGGGTGGTCTGATGTGGGGTCCCTCTTCGGGGGTGAGGCTGGGGGGCAGGAAGTAGGGGCTCCGGGTACTCCTTGTGGGGTCCATGGGGAACCCCAACGGGGAGCCTCAGTCCTGGGCCTGCAGTGCCCTGCCCCCACCCCCAGGACACACGGGGATGAGGGTCGGGCAGTGGGAGTGGCTCCTGCCCTGCCTTGCCCTGCCCTGCGTTCCCCCTGCTCTAGGCCTTCAGGGTTTCTAGGATGGCATTCCTTCCCCTGTGCCCTGGAATCCCTGCCTGGCACCACCCAGCACCTGTGCTCAAGACCCTTCCCCGTAAATGGGGTAGGGGTGGCGAGGAAGGGTCAGACGGGGCCAGGCACCCACGGTGGGCCTCCCGGGGCTCTCCCCAGCATTAGCAGTGCTTGGGCAAGAGCCTGCGGCACCGTTAAATACTCCCGGTGACTGAAGAAAAGCTAAAAAGCCTTATTTATTGCTTCAGAGAACATGTAAAATGGGCCCCAACCTTCAGTCCGATACTGCTCTGGACTTCCTCAGGCCACCCAGGGACCCCAGAGGGCCCGTCCGGAGCTGAGTGGGAGGCGGCTCTGGCTCTGAGGCCCCAGGCCGCTCCGTGGAGGCCGCTGGGGCTGGGAGGGTGTGGGCAGGGCCAGGGCGTCCAGTCGGGCCTCAGGCCGTCACGGCGCTGGGGCCGAGCTTGGCTCACAGGCAGCCCGCGGCAGGACGGCCGGGGTCACGGCGGGGCCTGCGCTGACGCCTGCGCCGGCGCCCCGGCGCCCCAGGAGCTCTCGCGAGGCCCCGCACAGGCCAGAAACCTGCTTCGCAGGACAGCACGCCCATCTCTTCCACCCGCCACCCTAGGGTCGTGGGAACCAAGGTGCCAGAGAGGAGGCGGGACGAGGGTGTCCACCTGGGCCACGGGTTCCCGGTGACGGGACACGGGACATGGCACCAGCCCCACGCCCCGGGAGCGCCAGCGCTCTCCTAGGAACGGGGCTGCCTCTGTGTTGTGAAGGGTCCAGGGTGCCCACAGGAGCCGGAGCTGAGACAAGAGGCCGGAGCCGGCTCATGCTTAGTGTTTATTTCATAAAACAAGCCACGCTTCGGCCCTCAAAACCACGTCCCTGTATCCCTCCCGTTTCCGCCTCCCAGCCGTCTGGCTTCTTTCGGCTTCTTCCAGCCTCACACCAACGACTTTCCTTTGTTAAGTCCGTACCTTCCACACATCCTAATGATGAATAAACGTTAAATATTAATTTTACTGTTACAGGAAGGGGCGCTAGAAAAGGCGAGTCTCACTCGGTGCAGAGAACGGCGACGCCGCGCTCGTAGAAGCTGCGCGGGTCCTCCTTGGTCGCGATTTCAAAGTCCACGGTGAAGATGAGGTCTGCGCGGGTGAAGTTCAGGTAGACGGGGAGGGTCACCTGCGAGGAGAGGGGGCTCTGGAGCAGGGGCTTCCCGCGAGAGGGAAGGAGCGGGTCCTCCTGTGACGCAGGCACTCGCGGCCGGAAGGGGGCGGGGACGTCGCCCCGGCGCCCGGTGGGCGTCCTCAGAGTCTCCCTGACCCCAGAGGACGGGAAGGAGCCACTCACCACGTTAGCCTTTTTCTCTGCGTTTGTCTGCTTGACCCAGCGCAGCTGCGTCAGGGGGAGGACGGTGGAGATGGCGTTGGAGAGCGAGAGCTTGTTGTTGCTGCACGTGGCCCCCTGGAGCTTCAACCCTGTCGGGGGGGGCGGGCGGTCAGGACCCCCGAGGGGAGCACGAGCTGCGCGGCCACGGGCCTGGGCTCCAACTTAACACGTGCGCGTGGGAACCACCAGCAGGCGGCCTGCGAGGGGGCGATGGCCGAGCTGCAGGCCCGGGGACAGGGGAGGGGAACCTGAGGGAGAAGAGAGGCCCAGCCGGCCGGAGCGGCCCCCACTCACCCGTGACCCCAAAGCTGCAGGCGTCCAGCGTGGTGCTTTGCGAGGTGGTGACGTTCACCTCCAGGCAGAGCTCCTCCAAGGACCAGCTGTTGGCCTGGGCCACGTACTGCCTGGTGGCAGTGATGTACGCCTCGGGCACAAACAGGCCGCCCAGGCACACGTGGATGTTCTGTGGGAAGAAGCAGCCCCAGCTGAGAGCCGGCCCCACTGGGCCCCTGAGCGCCAGCACCCGGGCCAGCTGCCGACCCTCCCGGGGACCCTCCCCGGGGATCCTCCCCCAGCTCCTCAGGAGCAGCCGCCACCTTTAGCTCCTTGGCGCCACCAGAGGCAGCCGCCAGTGAGATGTTCTGCAGCTGTTTGATCCTCTCACTGAAGTCGGAGACCCACTGGATGACGGTCATGCCGGCGGGCACCGTGTAGTGGGACCAGCTCCGGGGCAGAATTCCTGCAAGCAAGAAGCCCTGGCGTCAGTGCCGACAGTTCCCCCGGCGCAGGTGGGTGCCCAGCTGAGTGCGGGCAGGTCTGCCCCCGTGTGCAGGCTCTGCTGCTTCCCCTCCCCGGTGCACCTCACACCCTGCACGGGCCACCGTCCCCGCCGCACCTGCCCCGCGCCCATCCGGGTGACCCACAGGACGCGTCTGGAGGAGCACGACCGCCCCGAGGCACCACAGCCACAAACCCCACCATGGGCGGCTCGGCGGTACTGCCAGTCGAGGCTCTCAGAGCCGATGGAAACCCCGGGGGTCCCTGTGCCTTTGGACTCCAGCACCCCACCCTGCTCTCCCCCGGCCCTAGTCCTCCCTAAAGACTGCGGAAGTGAGTAAAGATTCTGTTCAGTGTTCAGTGAACCAGCATTAAAGGACAACAAATTCTGGGGCGTTTCTAAGTCTGCTCCCAGGTGCGGGCATCGAGCTGTCCCGAGGGAAGTCTGGGCGAGGCCCGGCCGGGACCTGCCGCCACTCTGAGGGGCTCCCGGGAGCACCCGCACCCCAGCGGCGCCGCGGGCGCACCTTTCACCAGCTCGTTGATGAGCGTGCGCAGGTAGTTGGTCTGCTTCTTCTTGCCCTCGCACACCTGCACGACATCAGCAAGGTCCTGGCGGACGTCCTGGAGTAACTTAGCGCCCATCTTCACCTCTCTCTCAAAGAATCTGAACAGAGGATCCTAAAGGTGTTGGGAAGGAAGGCCAGAGTGAAGGGGGGAGGGAGTCTGGGAAGAGGTCTTTCCTCCAGCAGAAAACAGAACCAGAAGTAACTCAGCCTCAGGGAGCCCCGGTTTCACAGCCCTCCCCGTGTTGTTCACAGTGTCACCCCAGCTCGACCCTGCACTAGACCTCGCGTGAAGCTGTGGGCCTGCCTGACCGAAGGCAGCTCTGGACAATTCTGTAAAGAAGGAGAACGGCTGCCGCTGCTTCCTTGGGAGTCATTTACCTCCTCGTGGAAGACAGACCACCTTCATCCTAGGGTGTTCCCTCCAGCCCGGCCCAGGTGCGCGTGCACTCCGAGACAACACTGAGCTCGACTCGACCCGCCCGGCCCCACTTGCTAGGACCCCCGCCAAGCCCAAGGACTCGGCGGGGGGAAGGGCCAGGCACCTTGATGTTCTCCACCGTGCGTTTGAGGTGGCTCAGCGTCTGAGGAATGAGGTGCAGCCAGTTGGACGCGGTGGTGTGCAGCGTCCGCATCCAGGCGGGGCGCCCGTCGGATGTGGCATCCGGCCTTGTCTTCTTCTCCGTCTCTGCGTAGGCCAGGTCGTCCTCGTCCTCCAGCATCTGCATCTTCAGCATTTTACTGATCATGTCCACGCCTGGGCCGCAGGGAAAGAGTGCACAGCAGGAGCAGAGGGAAAGGGACTTGAGGGTAAAGGCCGCACACCGCGCTCGTTTACACAGGTGTAACTGTGCGCCCTGCAAGGTACCACGCGGGCACCTGTCCTAAAGCACGGAGGATGGCCTGACCAGAAAGGTAAGGCGGCAACAATAGAAGAAACAGCACCACCAGGTCACGTCCCGACTGCTGGGGCTGCTCCAGTGGCCGAGTGCAAACCCCAGAGGCCTCTCCTAGGCTCGCGCATCCACTGTCGCTGGGGTGGGCTCTGGGGCGCGCCGGCGCCAGGCGGGGAGGCCACCTGGGCTGCTAACGCGTGACCACTTCCGGCTGGGACTGCGCTGAGCCGCGTGGCGGCCTCCCACGGGCTCTGGACTCTGCCTCTGCTTGCGGGTCCCTGACCTGAGTGGGGTGCTCCAAGTCCAGTTCCTGAGCGGCACTGTCACCTGGACGCTGGGCTGGAGGACAGGGCTCAGCTTCCCCAAGCCAGGGCCCTGTGGCCCATACCTCACGGCCTCCATGTGGGCCACACCACCTGGGGCACCGTCAGCTCTGGTGTGACACGGGGCTCGGATAACACTCAGTACAGTGTCGAGGAGGACCCAGCGCCGGTCCCAGGAGGCGGCATGGGGCTAACTTGCTAAGTGATCTCAGTGCACGCTGCCGTACGAGACAAGGCCCAGCACCCACGCCCCCCGCCAAGACCTGCCCAGGACCCAGGCCTCAAGCCCTCCTCTGCTTCTCTGCTGGCCAGCCCGGCCTCCCGTTTGGTCACCTGTGGGGCCTGCCACCCCCCGCCTCCCCCAGCGAGAGGCACGCGTTCGAGGTCGTGGTCAGTCAGAAGGCCCCATGGCTTCTCATTACAGAGCTGAATCGCGGGCCGGAGGTAAACTGTTGGGGTCTGTCCTATCAACCAGGGTGTGAGTTTGGGCAAATCACCCATCCTCTGGGCCTGTTTCCCATAAAGAGAAGCCTGGCTCAGATGAGCAGTTCTCAAACCTGAGTGTCTCAGTGACTGGGGGGCTTATCAAAACAGACGCCGGGCCCCAGCAAGCCCAGTTCTGATTCCCCACCGTGGGGCCCGAGGACCTGCATGTCTAAATTTGCAGGGGAGGCTGAAGCTGTTGGTCTGGGGACCACACTTTGAGAACCACTGGGTTAGATGATTTCTTGAATAGTCTTGAAGTTCTAAAAAAGTGTATTCCAAAAAGAGACTAAAAGATATGCCAAGAGTTTAAAAAAACTGAACAGGAGAAAAAATGAAATTACTTCTGAATCTAAGACAAAAACCTAAATGCAATTTCCCGACTCCACGTACGCAGCTATCGAGCCTTTTCCCCAGAACGGAGCCTGTACTGCAGGAAAGACACCAGCGGGAGCAGATGGTTTTCCCCGCCTCCCTGGGAGTGGAGGAAGGGAGGTGCGGTCCGGGGGAGGAGGACAGCTGGGTACCCACCCTGGGTGGTGAGGAGGACCTTCTCAGCGTTGTTGGGCAGGCCCAGCCAGGAGGGGGTCTGCGTGTCCGGGAGCAGCTCCACCCACTGCACGAACTCCTCGCGCCTGGAAAAGCAGCGCGCTGTTAGTGCCGTGACACGCGGGCCGGAAGCGCCCGCTGCCTCCCCTGTGGGTCCCAGGGGTGGGCACACACCTGATGCCGTCTGGCATTTGGATGTCTTTGTGCCCGTCGACCTTGCAGGCCAGCTTAAATTCACTGTCGAAACTCTTGGTGGTGAACAGACGCTCCAGGAAAGTGTTGAGCAGACGTTGGTCAAACTCGTTGTCCACCCGCCCGCCGTAGATGGACTGGGCCATCAGGGTCTTGAGCGCAGCCCAGGGGATCTTGTCTGGCGAGATGTTCTGCCTTCCCTGGGGGGTGGGGAGAGGCTGGTCACGGGAGTGGAGGCTCCTCCCCCACGCTCACAGCAGGCGGCCACCCGTACACGAGTCCCCCTCTCACAGCACAGCCCACACTTGCCTTGGCCGTGTCGTCCAGCCATGTGTCCACCGTGTCGCAGGCCGACCGCAGGTCAGACTCCCCGAATTCATACTTCTTCGACCACCCGAGGGGTGCGTATCGTAAGCGTTCCTGGATGACGGCGTGGAACCAGGCCAGCAGGAAGTACAAGCGGGCTCGCTCGTTGGGGGACTAGGTGGGGAAGTGAGCAAGGAGAGAATCACCAGAACGCAGCCCCCTTTCTATCTAAGAAAACAGTGCAGATCCTGTCGGAATCGAAGTCTTAAAAAGAGCTTTCCACGTACTAACACTGGAACCACTGTGATGTTAGTAATTAACACGAATATTGTTAGGAGAAAACTACGCCAATTTTTCTATTAATAAAGGTGTGCTCCCAACTACGCTGTTAAGGGAAGTTATTTAGCCAACAGAAAATTACATAGGAGAGAAGTTTCTAAAAACGGTAGAAAAGGTGGAGTAAGGCACAAAAGGAAACAGCACTTAAGAAACACAGAACTGATGCACCGCTCCTGCCACAACGCTCTCCTGCCCGCGAGCCGGGCCCTGGTCTCCTCTCGGTGCCTGGACGTCTGCGCGGCCGCTACACCCTAGCTCGGCTCCGAGCCACGCACTCACCTTGCATATCCGAGACACGGGGATGCTGCTGAAGGTCCTCAGCATGTTGGCCTTCACGCCCGGCGGCGGCTCGAACACGAAGATGCGGCCCGCTCGCAGCAGGTTCACGGGCACCTGAGCAAGACATGGCACCCGTGACCGTGGCTTCCACATGTGCTTCAGCTCACACACACGTGCACACAGACAGAGTGCCAAACCAGCGCCTCGCACCCTCCATGCCACCCACCTTGGGGTTAATCTCCATGGTGAGGAAGAGCCTGAAGCAGGCGTGCGGCTGCAGGGAGTGCAGCTTCTTCTCCAGCTGCATCAGCCAGCCCGGAGCCAGGTGCACGTTCTTCAGCATCACCCACCTGCAGGGCAGGGAGAAGGCCACAGCCACACCTCACCTTTCCAGCCTGAGTTCTTGGGCACTCGGGCCTTGTAAAGCAAAACCAAACAAGCCTACCTGCCCGACTTCACGGCTGTATTTATTGCCTTATCTGCTTGGTTAAAGCCTTCTGCCGAGCCTGGTACCAGAAAGCTTAGTGTCAGCACGCGGACTTGGACTTCAACGCCCACCCACCTTGAAGTCTGGGGTGCCCCCCGGGGAACTGACCAAGCACCCTTACCAATGGCGATGGACGTGATCTGTGTGTTCTGCTCAGCTGCGAGGTCCTCCACGTGCCCGCTGGCATCGTAACCGGGCACAGAGCACATTAGGACAGGGGTGTTTGGCTTTACCTGCAGATCAGGAAGTCGGAATCGGGTGAGAGAGCATCCCACCCGACAGTGCGCCTGTCGAGGGAGGAGAGCCCTGTGGAGGGGCTCGTGAAAACGGGCCGGTTCAGAGTCCGCGGTGCCAGAGCCTACCTCCGTGTCCACGATGTGGGTCAGGTCGAGCGGCTGCTCCATGATGGACATGAAGGAGTCCCCGAGGTTTGTGGAGACAAATATGTGAGCCATGGCCAGCAGGCGGTCGGGGCGGAAGGCCTGAATCAAGAGCAGCCGGTGGATGGCTTGCCCGATGGGAGCTGAAACGAGGCCGTGGGAAGGGCCGGGGGTTGGTGACGGCACAGACTTAGAGGATGTTCTCCCGCCTGGACTGCTCCTGCCACCAGCTCTCGCTCTGCAAACACTCAGTGTCCGAGGCTCAGCTCAAACACCCCAGACACCACGATGCCCGCCCTGTCCTCTCTGCCTGAGAACTGCCACCACCTCCATGCTGTCACTGAGCCCTCTGGGAAGAGCTGTGACAAGACCTATGCCTGGGTCTGTGGGTGATGAGCGCTTACTGATTCTAAATGACTGACTACCTCGTACCCATCTGTGGAGAACCCTGAAGATTCTCAGGAACGTCTAAGATCACGGACACCCTACAGCCCACGACTGAGCTGCAGCCACGCTGGACATCACCCTGTTCTTCCTCCCCATCGTGGGGCCTGTCTGGTCCAGAGCCTCGCGTAACACGCTCGAAACCAGCCGGTTTCCCCCCAATGTTAGGCAAGGACCTCCTGATCTATTTCTCTTTTGGTCTTTAAGCATGAGTTGCAACAGGAATTGGGAGTTTTTCGCTTTCTTACGCCTAAGCCGTCTCCTAAGTTTTAACACCGAAATACTTATCTCAGGAATCAATGGCTTTTTATCTTTGGGGAGCGTCCCTGCATTCGAGCAGCAAAGCCCAATTTTACACTCCGGTCCAGAATGAAAACAACGGGGGAGGCCTCGTGGGGCTTACTTGCAGGGCTTTCCTCGCTCCAGAGGTATGGCACCGTCTGCTCTGGGGAGCTGCTGTCCAGCCAAATGCCAAATTGCTGTGGGGACAACAGCGGACATGTCACCATGGAGCAAAGCCCACCTCTGGGCAGAGAGGTTGGGACCAACGCGTCAGATGTCTGACGTGAGAAAACACCACACAACGTTCTGGGGGTTACACGACACGCGCGGCTCCCTGGGAGTAAGGCCAGCCTCCCCCCGGGAGCGTTCACAAGACACTCACCTCGTCGGCCTGGACCTTCGCAATCAGATCCCTGAACGCGGGCAGGCAGCTCAGCTGCACGGCCGCCTCGGCCTGCTCCACCGTCAGACCCTGGATCTTGGGCGTCGAGCCAGCGTTCAGGACGATCTCCTTCCCCCTCAGGAAGTGCTGGAACTCGGCATCGTAGGTGGGCTCCCTGGGAAGGGGGCAACAGTCAGCTGGGGTCTCTCAGATTCAATTCTACTGTCACTAAAAGAGCAACAATGGCTTTAAGAAGAAAAAAAAGCTCATCCCGTCAGAAAATGCTAGTAGGCAGGCTGCAAAATGACGACGTTCTCTGGTGGAAAGTGAGGCGGGGCAGCTGACTTACCCGATGGTGCCCTTCAGTTTGATTCTCGCCAGCAGCATGGCGAAGGTGATGTGGTCCTGGTGCAGCATGCCTCGGGCGACCCGGTTAAACGCCACCTGGAGCCGAATGCAGGAAGCACTGCCGATCCTGGAGAACTAATCCCGAGCCCCCCACTACACACACGCGCACACATGCACGCACCCCGGGACGGCCGGGCGCGCGCCGTACCTGGAAGAGGTCCTTGGTGATGATGGAGAGGCGCTGCGTGTGGTCGGTGACGCCCTTCAGGTTCGGGTTCTCGTACAGGACGTTGTGGTAGATGTCCAGGAAGAACTGCAGGGAGTACTGGTACAGGAAGTGGATCTGGAAGTGGCGGAGGCGGCTGTTAGCGCCTGTGCTCGCGGGGCGGGAGCCCCCGGCCGGGCGCGGCCCCGCTCACCTGCTTCAGTGACTCCATGGTGAAGTAGATGCTGCTGCAGGCGGTGGACAGCGGCAGGTACTGCTGGGACACAGTCTCCACCTCCTGCATCACAATGTCTGTCTCCTCGACCTTCCTCGTCACCTCGGCGGCCTCTTTCTTGAGGTTCTCCAGGGTCGTTATGATCGTGTCATCATCCAAAATGCGCCCTTTCACCTCATTCAGAGCTTGTAGCAGAGACTTTTCTAGCTGACGTAAGCGCAGCTGAAATTCCCCTTAAATGATGAGAACATCCAGAGTTCACTACAGGACTTACGTTCTTTCCAAGGAGCGCCCTGTGATGCGTCCGACCCAAGCCTGGTGCACTCTCGTCCTGTGAAAGTTCAGGCCCCCGACCTGCGCCGAGAACTATGGATCCAGAGACATACCTTGGAGTTTAAGAAGATCGGAACGCTTTTCATCCACGTCAGGTCTTTCTGCCTTGAGAACTTCATTGAGACACTGGCTCTGCAAACTGCTACGGGTGACGGTGAAGTTGACGAAAGTAACCCGGGAACAGAGATCAGGTGGGAACTCGACCTGCCAAAAGGGGCGACAGACCAGGCAGCTTTGCTACACATCCGCGGCCTCACCTAACGCCGCCCCGTCTTCACGGAAGAGGGCCCCGTCCCTTACCGTGGGATCCCGGGTGGACAGGAAGATGACAAAGGATGGCGACAGGTCTATGTCCTGGTCACCGAGGGTGATCAGCACTCTCCCCCCTGTTCGCCGGACTTCACGGTTCAAGACCGGATTCAGAACTGGATCATAGCTCTCCACGTCCTACGTATGTATATGTGAGGTGTTATTGACAGGGAGAGTTTTACGGTGTTTATTTTCACCCATATAACTGACATCCTACTCCAGATAAATACATCTCCCCAGAAGCCACCCAGCTATTTGGACCCACGCTGCCCAACACGTGGCCATTAGGCACATGTGGCTACTTAAACAAAATTAGAAGTTCAGTTCCTTGTCACGCTGGCCCGTGAAGTGCTCAACGGTGGGGCCGCCATGCAGTTCAGCACAGGCTAAAGAACGTTTCTGTCACTGTCCCGGTGGATGGTGACGATCTAGACCAACTAGAATTTTAAGTGCAAACACTGCTTCTGTTGGATTTTTTATAGATCTATCTCAGAGCTTTAGCTTTGCCTTTTTTTTTTTTTTTTTGGCCACGCCGCTCGACTTGTGAGATCTTAGTTCCCTGACCAGATGTTGAACCCGGACCCTCGGCAGTGAAAGTGCCGAGTCCTAACCACTGGACCTTCGGTTAATCCCCTAACCTTGCTTTCATATCAAATGACGTCTTGCAAAGTTCAAAAAGTAGCACGTATTATGTGATTCACATCAACTGCATTTGCAAAAACCTAAATGCAGCCCTAAAGGCCTTCCCTCTGGGAAGCAGGGTCTGCAGAGCTGAGATGCACACGAACCTGGACCAGAAGGGGGTTGCCGAACCTCAGAGCACTCTCCAGGTTCTTCCTGAAGGCGTCGTCCAGGAAGCTGGTCCGTGTGATCTTCCGGTCCTTATACTCATTCATGATGAACTCTGTGGCCTGTCCTGAGGGGTCGATGATCAGCGGATACCTGAGGACGGGCCCCAGAGAAGTAGGTTAGAGGTCCACAGGAAGCACAAGGACGTGGCGGGCAGAGCCCGACAAGACGACGGGAAGGCTGTCCCACACTCAGCTGTGGGTTCCAGGTTTATCAGCAGAGACCAACGTGACCTAAGGCTTGATACTAAAATCATCTTTTTGAAGAACTTCTATGATGGGGAGGTAACTAAACCACAGACTCTGCTAAGAAGGGCTGTAGTTAAAGCTTCTTTTCTTTCTGGGACAGACAGATGCTTCTCTAAGAAGTCCGAGCATACTGCACAGGGCAGGCATCAACACCACTGCTGCTGCAGCCCCACGAGCTGGCGGCTGCGAAGAGTTTACGCTGCCCAGGACCCTCTTCACTCAGTGCTCACGATAACCCTACAAGGTAGGTGTTATCCTCACGTCCATTTCACAAAGGAGGAAAAAGGGGCACAGAGAGGCGAACATCATTTGTCCAGGGTCACACAGCCGCTTAACAAAAAAAATTTTAAAACATAATACACACACGTGATTGTACAAAACTCAGAAGCTACGGAAGGGCAAGTGGTGAGGACCGCCCCTCCCCCTCCTCCCTGGTCACCGGTTTCTGGTCCGTGTACACAAAGGAGGTTTATGTGTTTAAGACACACGTGTGTCCCCGGGGGAGCACACCACCCCACACTGTGGCCTGCCGGAAGCACCCTCACACACGGGCTCTGGACGAAGGGCCAGGTCTGCAAGGGCCCCCGGCCTCCCACCGCGGGGACACACGGTGACCTGTTCACTGGCCCCAACGAGGGGCGTCAGAGGCATTTCCGGGCCTCTGGTAGGACACACTCTGTCCTGTGAACGTTCTGAGATGCATCATTCTTCACGAGTGCTGGGCTTTGGGACACCCAGAAGCATGCATTTCCACGTAAGACAAATGCAGCCCCCCCCGCACAGACCCCTCATAGACGCCACAACAGATGGACGTTCCCGCCAGCGCCCCCTGGCGAGACCCTGCGCCACTTGTGAGACCTGAGGGTTGGTTCCGCTTTGTGCCCTGGGGACAGTGGCATACAGCAAGGGCTCAAAGGTTCCAGGATGTGCAGATGCGGTTAAACAGGACGCTGGGAATCAGTTCTTTGAAAGAGAAAGAAAACCCAGGGTGGCTGGGTTTGGGAGCTGCCACAGAGGAGGGTCAGTCCTTGAACTGCACTGTGAGCCTCCTCGGCTGCAGGCCCGTTCCTCCTCTTACTCTGGCCCCCTCCTTAAACCAAAATCAGGGAGCCGCTTCCCTTAACTCTCTCTCTAGCTAAACACTTCCAATTCTTGTAATATTTTAAGAGACAGTCTGTTTTTTGTTTTTGTTTTTTGGCCGCACTGCATGGCTTGGGGGATCTTAGTTCCCCAACCAGGGATCGAACCCACACGCCTGGCAGTGAAAGCACCGAGTCCCAACCACTGGACTGCCAGGGAATTCCCGAGAGGGTCTGTTTTGATTTTTGCCCAATACACAGCCATGCTCATCAATTTCAAAAGGTTACATGAGGCTTCCCTGGTGGCGCAGTGGTTAAGAATCTGCCTGCCAATGCAGGGGACACAGGTTCGAGCCCTGGTCCGGGAAGATCCCACATGCCGCAGAGCATCTAAGCCTGTGCACCACAGCTACTGAGCCAGCATGCCACAACTACTGAGGCCCGTGCACCTACAGCCTGTGCTCCGCAACAAGAAAAGCCACCGCAATGAGAAGCCCACGCGCTGCAACCAAGAGTAGCCCCCGCTCACTGCAACTAGAGAAAGCCTGCGGGCAGCAACGAAGACCCCATGAAGCCAAAAATAAATAATTAAAAAAAAAAAAAGGTTCCACGAGAACCACTCATTGTAGGACAGTTTGGATAGTCACAACATAAGAAAAAGGGAACCGTGCACAGCCCACCATCAGAGGTGAGCACGCGGACCCTCCCAATGTCCTATTCACCTCTTCTAAAGGTGTGTTTTGAAAAAAAATGAAAAGGGGAGAACTGCACACAGAGACTTCTAACCCGTGCCCTTGCTGCGCACAAGCATGTACCTATTGAAGCGTTTCAGCATGATGGCATTCTCCGTGCACAGGTCGTCTGCAGGTAGGGAGCTGGCCTGCCAGCGGAGACGCTCGTCAGCGTTGGACAGGTACTCCGTCCTCGCGATATCTGTGCGGAACTGAGAGGGATAGCAGTTACGTATGGATCCTTTTCTTCAGGACGCAGACAGGCACGGCTTCCCAGTGGAGATGGTGACAGCTTACTGACCCTCATTTTGGCTCCCACCTTTTTGAAATTCCCTGCGGACGGTTACCTGGATGTTGGCTTGCTGTAAGTGATGGGACCAGGTGGTAAACAAGTTCTGGCGCATCTGCTGGTCAAAGTAACCCGCATAAGCAATAAACGCAGCTGACAGGAGACAGTCCCCGGCGATGGTGGACATCTGGTTCTTGAAAGTTTCACTTGTTTTTTCCCACCGTTCCCGTTCAGCAGACAAGCTCTTCAGAAGAGCGGTGCTCCGGTTTACCTAAAAAGAAAACCAAACAGGCTTTATGCTGAGAAGTGCAAATCTGTTCCTGCCCATGGTGGGCAGGGTCTGGGAGGGCTGGAGAGACAAGCACACTCATGGTTCAGATCCCGAAGGAGGTTGGGACCCAGAAAACCCACAACTGAGGGCGACACAAGCCTCAGAATCTGAGGGCATAAGATGTGTGTAGAGAATTAAGTGTCAGCCTTGAGACTCGTGGGTGAGCAGATATGCGGGCAGGAAGCAGGTGGAAGGAACCTCCAGGGGAAGGCTGACCTGGAGGGAAGAAGTGCCATAGGCAGGAGGCTAAAGCGCCTATTTTGAGGACCCAGAGGAGTATGGGCAAGAGTGACGGGGACCACAGCAGAAGGGACAAGCAGGGGGACGGGAGACCCTGACAAGGGGCCCTCGGTGATGCCACGTATGAAGCCCAAGGCGGGAGAACAAATGGGTTTGGAGCTGGCGGCGGGGGAGAGGGCTTCCCCGGCTCCCGAGTGCCCGGCTGGCGTCCACCTAACGCCACTTAGTAAACGCACAAGAGACGGTCACCAGGACCCCCGTGGACGTGAAAGAGCTCATCCCCCGGGATGACCGCGGTACGTGCAGCCCGTGTTGTCGCCTGTTACTCCAGCGCTTCCCCCGGCGAGGCCAGCGAGCACGGCACGGCAAAGGACACCGCAAGGCAGCGTTTCAGGGGAGCGGCGGAAAGAGAGCGCCCGCGACGACCGCCTTACTTTGGCTTCGACGGCAGCCAGGTCCGCCTTGATGGCCTGGGCCTCCGAGATGAGGACCGCGTACTCCTCCTTGTAGCGGGCGATGCTGGCCTCTAGGTCGCGGATCATCTGTTCCACCTCGTTGGCCTTCTGCTGGTTGTCCTTGGCATCGTCCTCCAGCTTCTGCAGCTCGTTGCGCAGGGGCTCCACTCGCTTTAACATGTCGGCGTAGTTGAGCTGCGGAGGGCAGATGGACTGTTTTCAAAAGGGCCCGGACACGAGGCCCCCTGGCACAGGGCGTTCCCAGCCAGGCTGATTACCTGTGCGATGGCCCACTTAACCATAGGCCCGCAGGCCAGGGAGGCCCGATTGACGATTTCGTAATTGTAACTAGGGTTGGACATGTAGTTCTTCTTCATCTTCTCCCTTATGGCGTCACTGCAAGAGAGGAATTGTACTTCTAAGCGTGTGCAGGGCAAAGAGTAAAGAATTTTCAGGAAATCGAAACGTAAAGGCTAGAGCCAGCTCCCACCTGTTGCTCCAGCGACCACCAAGGATGAGCCGGCCCGACCCTAGTTCCCAGGTGACGAGGCCACTGCTGCTGAGAAAGACTCTCACCCTCCCGCCCCTTCCCTGTCCCCTGACAGGAGACAAGCTCAGGGCCAGCTCTGTGCTCGTAGCCGCTTGTGGGGATGGAAGAGTATTCGGCTCACAGAGGTAAAGGGCTCAGGGAACTACTGTCAGGAACGGGGAGAGGAAATCTGACTAGTTTGAGTGGAAATGGCCTGGAAAGGTGTTTGTGCAGCTGATGAGCTGACATTACCTTCTGTGTACACTAAGCCAGAGACACGAGGCCACAAGCAAACACGAGAACCTCATGCCACCAGAACGGCTTCCCCCACCGGGTGCCACCCACCTGATCTCCTCGGCAGAGAAGTTCACGATGGTGGGGATGAAGTTCTCCCTCATGATGATGGAGCGGATCTGCTTCCAGTCCGTCGTGCTCTCCCCCAGCAGCAGGCAGATGGACTCGAGCGCCAGCTTCACGGCGGCAGGGGGGTTGGCCATGGACCGCACCTCCACCAGGTGCTGCTTCTTTATGGACTTCACAGCTGGGCGTGGTGGGAGCACAAGAGGGTGGGGTGGAAAGGACGCGGTGAGAAGGGGACCAGAGCACAGCCAGACACTTGGACTCTCACCAGAAAGGGGGCAGGTGTGCAGAAGGTCCAAGTGAATGTGGGATGTTCTGTCTTAAAACCCTCTGGACCAGCTGACGTGGCCAAAGTAATGACAGAGATCTTACTGTACTAAGCCTAAATCGCAACATTCTGTAGAAAGGACAGCATCTTTAAAAATGTCTCACAAATCCTCATTAATTCCTTTATCTCTATAAAGATTTAAGTATTAAAGAAGCAAAATTGTTCATTTGTTTTTTTTGTTTGTTTTTTTTGCGGTACGCGGGCCTCTCACTGTTGTGGCCTCTCCCGTTGCGGAGCACAGGCTCCGGACGTGCAGGCTCAGCGGCCATGGCTCATGGGCCCAGCCGCTCTGCGGCACATGGGATCTTCCCGGACCGGGGCACGAACCCGTGTCCCCTGCATCGGCAGGCGGACTCTCAACCACTGCGCCACCAGGGAAGCCCTGTTCATTTGTTTTACACCAATTGAACAAAGACCTTTTCAGTCTGCCACAATTTAGAAGTTGTCTTCACCGGCTGGGGTGAAGATGTGGAATTAACAGTTCTAAAAAAAATGGCCAACGCTTTCCATAAACTGAAATGCACATTTTCCTAACCTGAACTTTTATTAAAGCACTTTTTTAAAGTAACTCTTCGGCAGGTGAGAGCTAAATTAAATTCTCATCAAAGTACAATGCTCAATGAAAATCTGTGGTGCATTTTAATTCCTCCTGTGGTGTAATGTGAAAACGACAAGCAGTTGGGTTATTTGAAGTAAGTTAAAGGCTGATGTGCAGGAAGGGGCCCAGGTTCAGGCCTCGCCGAGGTACCGGGCAGACGGCAGATGAAGACGGGATGCCGGGGCACTGCGCTCCCTCCTGCAGCATTTCCCAGGTAAATGGGGTGGGAAAGGGAGGACGGGGGACTGCTACCAACCATTAAATTAGTCATCGCTGGCCACGACCAGGACACTCTAATAATTATAAATAAGATAGCAACACTGCCTACTTTACGATATTTCTGGATGAAATTCAAGCCAGGGATTTGCAAGTAGCATATTTATGAAATTACCACCAGATTTTAAAAAATGTACTGACAAAAAGCTTCTTTTGTCCATTTTCTCTTATGAAAAGGGTTTCACTATGGTGAAAGCAGACTAGCTTTACGGAAACTTTGCTTTAAGAGATGAAGACAGTCTTTAAGTATTTAGAAAAGGCTTCAGAGACTTGAGACTCATCAATGACACTTTTGGAAACGTACACAGCCGGGACCTCTGATGGAAGGCCATGCTGCCCCCTAATCTGTCCACCCTTCCCAGAGAGCCAGGCCTCTGACAGTGTGCACACACCATTCTGGGCCTCGATGACGGCCGGCTCCACCTTGTCAAGATCTTCCTTGACGCTCATCTGTTTGTCTGCGATGACCTCCTGCTGCTTATGCAGCTGTTCCTGAATTTCTTGGCTCATGACCTAGAGAGGAAGAACGGCTCAGCTCTGGGGTGAGCACCGGTTAACTCGCCAAGTCCCAAAGTGGCACTCCTCATGCCGCCCGGGACAGACAGGCGCGCACGTGCGTGCACACACACACAGCCCCCACCACAGACCCGTTCAACCCTAAAGCCCATCTCAGACTAAACTCCCTGCTCCCTCATGAGAGA
Source organism: Hyperoodon ampullatus (assembly GCF_949752795.1). Classification (NCBI taxonomy): domain Eukaryota; kingdom Metazoa; phylum Chordata; class Mammalia; order Artiodactyla; family Ziphiidae; genus Hyperoodon; species Hyperoodon ampullatus. Next base: position 176,819,818 of record NC_136916.1, on the reverse strand, counting down.
CGGAGCACGCCCGGCCCACACAGGCCACGTTCCCGAAGCACGAAGACGCACCTTCTTCTTCTCGGCCTCCTGCTGGTCCTTCACCATCTTCTTCAGCTTGTCGTTGGCCGCCGCGTTCTTCACCTCCAGCTCCTGGCTCTTTATCCTGAGGTCCCGACGCAGCTCTTCTACCTGAGGAACAAAGCCACGTCAGGGGAATGGAAAACACGCGGCAATTACCTTCCAATTAAGAGGCCCTCCCCTAGCGCAGCCCCAGAAAACGCTGCTCAGGCCGCGACGTACCTGGTCAACCGTCTCTTTGATCTTCCTCAGCCCGACGTTCAGGTGCATCTGCTGCTCCTCCAGCTCGCTCCGCTTCTCGTGGAACAGGTCGGCGTAGTGATTGATGAAGTCCAGGTAGTGGCGAGGCGTGATGGCCATGGTTCTGCCTCCTCGCTTCGCTAGCCGAGCGTTAGCCTTTTGGAAAAAAAGTCAAATCACTTCGCTCTTCAGGACGTTCGTCCTCTGCGATTTAACCTCAGGAGATAACTGCTGTGCTGGTGTGGCGCGACGGGACGGCCCCACCCCCCGGGAGTCGCATCGCTCGAGACGGAGTCTAGCTCAGGAGCCCACGGGACCGCAAGGAGCCCTCACACCTCTGAGCTTCTCCTCTGACTTCTAGGGGTAGGGCAGGGCCAACAGGACACCCGCAGGCTCAGAGTGGTCTTCACAGAGCCTTCCAGAGGGGAGCAGACTGGACTCTTCTAACAAAAAGAGCCTAAAGGCAAACCCCAGCCAGCCCGTCACACCCTGCAGCGCAGCCCCTGCCTGTGGAGTGTCAGCCCCACGGCCATGCGTGCTCATGGCAACGCTGCTCTCGTGCCACAGCGGCAGAGCTGGGGAGCCATGCAGGGGCCCAGCTGGCACCTGGCCCTTTGCAGAGACAGTGCGTGACCCCTGCTCTGGGGGAAGAACACAGGCCTGGCCAGAGAGGCAGCGAGAGAAGCAAATGGAATCAGTGTGGGCAGGGAAAGGGCCAGACGGCTCCGAACACACAGCCGGGCGACAGGCGGGTTGAGACGTCATTGACAGAGGTAGGAAAACAGGTGAGAAACAGGCATCTCTTTTGCGGGTGATGGTACAGTGTCAAATCCAAAGCACCTGGGGGTCTACTTTTACATCGGTTTAGCTTTACGTTAGTACGGCAGTTAGTTTTGCTTTTCCTACGATCTCAAAACTGAACCCACACTCAGCCATAAAAAGAAACGAAATTGAGTTATTTGTAGTGAGGTGGATGGACCTAGAGTCTGTCATACAGAGTGAGGTAAGTCAGAAAAAGAAAGACAAATACCGTATGCTAACACATATATATGGAATCTAAAAAAAAATGGTTCTGATGAACCTAGGGGCAGGATAGTAATAAAGACGCAGACGTAGAGAATGGACTTGAGGACACGGGGAGGGGGAAGGGTAAGCTGGGATGAAGTGAGAGAGTGGCATGGACATGTATACACTACCAAATGTAAAATAGATAGCTAGTGGGAAGCAGCCGCATAGCACAGGGAGATCAGCTCGGTGCTTTGTGACCACCTAGAGGGGTGGGATAGAGACGCAAGAGGGAGGGGATATGGGGACATACATATATGTATAGCTGATTCACTTTGTTATAAAGCAGAAACTAACACACCATTGTAAAGCAATTATACTCCAATCAAGATGTTAAAAAACCAAAAAACAAACTCCCCCAAAAAACTGAACCCACCTGGTGAAGAGTCTGATGAACGAACACACAGCTGTTTACGATGGCTTCCCGGTGTGACGGTGGCTGTGGCAGTTTGTCATACACGACTGGCATGTAATCAGGCACGATGTAATTCGGCTTCTCCAGGTCCATCTTACTAGTGAATTCTTTGCCGACCTGATACAGAGCTTCAGTGGACCAGTCCCCAAACCAGTTCAACACACACCTGAAAACGATGCCCACATCTCAAGACAGCTCCCGAGAGCAGGGTCTGCCCCGTGGAAAGCAGACCCGAGTGGGACTGGCGTACCTGTTGAACAGAGCGGGGGAGGTGGCCGCGCGGTCCTTGAGCCCCTCTGAGGATGGGTTCATGGTGAAGACGACGTGGAGGTTGCGGATGACCTGGCTGGTGAACCACTTGTACAGCTCCTCGTGCGAGTCCAGCATCAAGCCCTCCTTCTGGGCCCCCTCCTTACACTGGGTCATCAGGGTGGCATACTCATCTCCTTCGAAGAGGCCGGGAACCTAGGAAATAAAACGGTACCATGGCTGGCCGGTCCTCGGAACCTGGCGCCATGTAACACGATGCGGTGTGTCACTGATTACCTCTCCGTTGGCCAGAAGGGTATTCATCCGCTCCAGGAATCCAGAATCTAACACGTTGGACTCGTCCATTATAAAAGCTATCTTTTCGTTTTTACAGCCAGAACGTCTCAACACCGTGCGGAGATCTTCATCGAAGTCCTCCCCTGTGTACTTCCTGTGGACCTACAGAAGCGAGGCAGGTCAGCTCTGCTCTTGCTCAAGGAGCTGCGTGCATGAATAGGATCTGCTGTGGGGTTGAGAGGCTGTGGCCAGACCCACCTTAATCTGGTACACGCTCAAACCGTTCATCCAGGCCACGAAACGGGACAGGGTGGTCTTGCCCGCTCCACTGACCCCGATCAGAAGCAGGTGGCCTTGAGGCTGACGGAATATTCTGAAACATTATCAGAAAGAAGAAAAGAGTTAGGCTTTTAGGCTCCATTCCCCTTTTGACACTCAAGTCCTAAACCTTCTCAGGATTAGTCTACAACATTTGGAACGCGTTTTAACTTGAATTTGTACACTAAACATTCGTACAGCAATTGTTATTTGCCAGGTCTGGTGAGGCGGCAAAGATCAAAAAGACATGGCGCCGCCCCCGGACACCCTGATGACTCGAGGGAGACAGGCCGATTCTAGCAGGAGGGTGAAGGGCTGTAGTCGCGGCCGGTGGGAAGCTCGGCTCAGCAGAGCTAGACTAAGAAGCGGGAGTTGCTTGGCAGAGGAAGGCAGGGGCGTGGGAGGCCCGTCAAGAGGGCAGCACGAGGCCTGGCCTGACCCCGCCCCCGTCAGATCGAGAGCAGCTCGGGTGAGTGGTGAGGCTGCAGCAACAAAAAGCCCACCGGTCAATCCTGAGCACGTGGTCCAACACCTCATTAAACAGGACCAGAGGAACATCGAGCTCTTCTTCATAGAAGACTTTCAGCCTGGCTTTGACATAATCTCTTAACTCTTCTTGGTCTACTGGGATGTAATCCTGTAGGAAAAAAGGTAAGATCCAATTACGAAGAAGAAATCATCTTAGTTCTTATAGCAAAGTGGGTTATATTTCCATATACCAAGAAACTGTCAAAAATGAGACAAAAGCAGGTATTTATAACATAGGAACAAAAATATAAGTAAACTAGGATGAGACATGGAAAGACATGGAAAATCTTTACAGAGAAAACTGAACTTCACTCAAAGACATCACAGAACATCTAAATAAAGGAAGAGATACACCATGATCATGGAGAGAAAAACACACAACTAAAAATGTCAGTTCCACCCAACTGACACATAGATTCAATATAATCCCAGTCAAAATCTCAGTGGTGGATGGTGGAAGTTGTTTTGGTGCAACTTGACAAGCCAATTCTAAATTTCATTTGGAAGGGGAAAAGCCCAAGACTGGAAAGATGACCCACCCCTTTAAGAACCAGGTGTTCTGGACAGGGACTGTCCTATCAGGTGGACTTAGAACTGTGATCAGGACCACGTGGTTTTAGCACAGGAAGCAGCAAATGGACCAATGGACAGGACAGAGCTCTGTAACAGACTCACGCGCACAGGGAAACCCATGTGACAGTGCGACACTGCAGAGTCCCAGTGCTGGGACCGTGGACATGCACAAAAGAAAAACTGAAAATGAACCCACAGCTCACCCCATACACTAACTCAATTCAGATGGATTAAGGGTTTAAACGATATTCCATTACGAATGTTTGTTCTTCAAAAGACACTATAGAGAGAGTGAAAAGACAAGCCACTGGGAGAAGATGTTGCCCATAAATGAAACAGGATTAGTATCTAGAGTCTAGAAATAAATAGGAAATTCTAGAAACGCTGAGCGAATCTCTCTTGTTCTTCTTGCTTCTGTGCCTTTAATTCTATCAGGCCCTGTGCCTGCCATGCCCTTGCTGACACTCAGATAAGCCCTATGAACACTTGCCTAAGCCCCTATGTCAGGGTCAGCTCTCCCAAGATGCAGCCATCCACCCTATAAGACTGAGCTCCTACAGGAAGGCTGTCCTCATTCCTAAATCAGCATCGCCTACTGAAGGAAATGCACATCAAGACTGTCACTTCCTACGATGTCAGCTCTCTTTTTCAGAGAAAATGGCAGCTCACAGCTATTCTGGAAATGTCACTCTGTTTAGCATCCTAGTATATGAAACATTTTCACACAAGTTATCCCTAACTGCCCTGATTTCACTGAAGCCCTGTCTCCTGCTGGTTGGATCCACAGCTCTTGGAGTGGCCACGGTCCTGAGACTCTCTGCCCTGAATTATCAACGGCTGCACATACGTGGCCCATCATGCCTATAGCCGTAGCTTCCTTTATAGTGCACTTCAAGGCAAAGACGTTTCTGACGAGATTCTAACTAGAAGGACAGGAGCAAAGAAAGTACTCCTAACGTGATGTAGACGCGCTACCTTTGACAACCAGTTGCTGTACAGGATGGGCCGGCTCATTGCCTTCTCCTTGTCTATGTTGGGGAAATGCTTCAGAGCAACCAGATCAATGTTTTCGTCGGTCCAACGCCTCTCCTCATCTTCTACAAGTCTGTCGGAAGAGAAGACAGAGGCCGTGGTGAGAAAACACCTGGTTTTGTGGGTGCTGTGGGCTACTCCAAGGGCTGGCATTAGTCTTCTACCAGAAATTTTCATTTTCTACAAATGGAAGAACCTAAGACTCTCAACTCGAGATGACTTAAGTAATCTGAAACACAGATATTAAATACGAAAATCTTAAAAAAAAAAACTCCTCTAAAAATGTTTAAGTACATTGATTTACAAAATGAAAACTTCATGTTAGTTTCTAAGCTTGCTTAATATAAATGTTTTAAGTATCAAGGGGCATTATGGGAACAGAAATAGAGAACTACAAGGTGTACAGTTTTGGAAACACAAGGCTTACGGAGAAAACCACAGAGCAAGCAGGTGAGACTCTAACTGTCCCTACAGGTGTGCTACCTTCTGAGCAGCTGAATATATGATAACTTAGGCTACCAGATGAAGGTCCAATGAGCATGTCACGTACTTACTGTATGTAGCCAACCAGAATTTAGAAGCACAACTGCTATTGCGAAATTTCAATCTAAACAAAATTATATCTCTGGTATGTTAAGAAATGTAAAAATGATACTGTTGCCCAATTATTTTATTTTATTTATTTATTTATTTTTTTGCGGTACGCGGGCCTCTCCCGTTGTGGAGCACAGGCTCCAGACGCGCAGGCTCAGCAGCCATGGCTCACGGGCCCAGCCGCTCTGCGGCATGTGGGATCTTCCCGGTCTGGGGCACGAACCCGTGTCCCCTGCATTGGCAGGCGGACTCGCAACCACTGCGCCACCAGGGAAGCCCCAATTATTTTTTTTTAATTAAAGAAGGGAGAACGAAGGTAGCGCACATAACATAAAAAGGACCGCCTCTTAAAGTGGTAGAGCCCCAATACGAGAGACAAAAGCTGGGCTGCCAGGGCTCGTGTGCCCCGGCTCTGCCTTGGTTAGCTCATCTCTCTCCCTGGCTCTCTGCAGGACAGCTTCCAAGGAGGCTGGCGTGGAACCCAGTCATCTACAATGATGCAATATTCCAAGACTCCTCGAAAGCATGGTGAGAAAAGCTGCCTGAAGGCAAGAATAACTGGTCCTGACGTGTAACTGCCAAAGGCTCAAGTATTTCTTAGTCTGGAGGGAACCATCTGCCTTGGGTCCTGCCAGGGGAGTAACTATTAACCAACTCCTACGACTACCCACACCTGAGGCCACGAGTGGTCAGAGGAGCTTGTCCTGCTGGGACCGTGTCCTCTACAGACGGGCCGCCTCGGGCAACCTCACCCTTAGCCGGGGACCGAGGGGACCTGCCCTGCCATCAAGTTCCTGCCCTCCTGCTCTTACTCTGCAGCCCCTCTTGCTCGGCTCCGAGTAACCTGTTCACGGGCAGAACATTTCCCCAGATAGTTTGCAACAGGAAATCGTGGTGCTGCACTAAATAGTACATCAGTGAAGATTTGTTGTTTGTTAGAAGTTTAGAGTTCAAGCAACACAAGTCTAACTTTTTCTCACTCATCAAAAATGAGCCTAAAAGGCTATGAAGGACTGCAGTGCTAAAATACATAAAATTAACAATATAAGAAAAATCAATAAAAATGACAGAGCAGGAACTAGGAAAACTAAGAATTTACTATAAGACAAAGATCGTACAGAACTATAAACAAAGAATACAAGAAAAAGGATTCTGATTTAAAAAGGTCAATACGGACGTCCCTGGTGGCACAGTGGTTAAGAATCCGCCTGCCAATGCAGGGGACGTGGGTTCGAGCCCTGGTCCAGGAAGATCCCACATGCCACGGAGCAACTAAGCCCGTGCGCCACAACTACTGAGCCCTCGTGCCTAGAGCCCGTGAGCCACAGCTACTGAAGCCCACGTGCCACAACTATTGAGCCCGTGTGCCACAACTACTGAGCCCTCGTGCCTAAAGCCCGTGCTCCACAACAAAGAAGCCACCACAGTGAAAAGCCCGCTCATCGCAACGAAGAGCAGCCCCCTGCTCGCCCAGACCAGAGAAAGCCCGCACGCAGCAACGAAGACCCAACGCAGCCAAAAATAAATGAATAAAAAACAAAAAAAAAAGTCAATAATTTTCAAGACGCCTTGAGAGAGAAAACGACTCCAACTTTTTACTGAGACTTACGGTGGTTCAAACCACAAAATCTTCCACAATCCAAGCTGACCACTACAGCCACTAGCAAGTCTCTCCCTTCAGTACTGGTCACTTAACTAGAAAAAGTCAAAACTTGCAAGACTTGAAATAAGTGGCCAACAGGTAAAAAGAGAAAACTAAAGTCCCAGAGATACAGCTGCAAATCCTCTGATGAGAGCAAAGACTGAGGGTGAGGAAGGGGTGGTGGTTACGGAACTGCACCCCAAGCTGCTGTTAGGAGGCACTGAAATTCACCTGTGACCTCTGTGCCCTGACCTTGTGTGGGGCCCACCCGACAGTGAAAGAGGTGAGTTAAAGTGCCTTGCCGGAGGTTACCGGTAACCAGCAGGGCCGTTGGGGTCTCGTACATGGGGGCGGCCGTGATCAACTCCCAGATGCAAGGCTGCCCTCACCACCTCACTCCTGTCCATCACCAGCTCAGCCTGCCTCAGGGCAGGCCAGCCTCATGCAGACCCTAACTCGGGGGGGTCGGAAGGGTCAACGTAAGGGAGCGTGGAGCTACCCAGAGCCTTGGCTTTACCTGTCCTGGAAGAGACGGAGGGCTTCATGTGCCCAAATCCGAATGAGGCCTTCCACAGGCAGAGTCTCCAGGGGTCTCAGTGCCTCGAAGATACCTCGCACCCACCGCGTCATTTCACGAGGTGAGTAGATATAGTGGGGCTGTGTGTCCTGAGTGAACCTCTCCTGCAGGAATCGAAAATATGCAAGTTACATGTAAATGTCCTAAGACATGGAAAGTAGTCAAAAAGTTAAATGCAGTATAACATTTTTATATTAAGAATAAAGACTCTAGACCCTGGAAAATTTGAGAATGAATTGGTAAATAATGTTGGGACTACTGTTCAGAACAAAGCAAGATCCAAGTTGCTCACTTTATGTTGCAATTAATTATATTTAAAGATTTATACGTAAAAAAAAAAATAGGGCTTCCCTGGTGGCTCAGTGGTTGAGAGTCCGCCTGCCGATGCAGGGGACACGGGTTCGTGCCCCGGTCTGGGAAGATCCCACATGCCGCGGAGTGGCTGGGCCCGTGAGCCATGGCCGCTGAGCCTGTGCGTCCGGAGCCTGTGCTCCGCAACGGGAGAGGCCACAACAGTGAGAGGCCACAACAGTGAGAGGCCCGCGTACCGTAAAAAAAAAAAAAGGGCTTCCCTGGGGGCGCAGTGGTTGAGAGTCCGCCTGCCGATGCAGGGGACACGGGTTCGAGCCCCGGTCCGGGAAGATCCCACATGCTGCGGAGCGGCTGGGCTCGTGCACCACAGCTACTGAGCCTGCGCTCTAGAGCCCGCGAGCCACAACTCCTGAAGCCCGCGCGCCTAGAGCCCGCGCTCTGCAACTAGAGAGGCCACAGCCATGGGAGGCCCGTGCACCTCAGCGAAGAGCAGTCCCCGCTCGCCGCACCCGCTCACCACAACTAGAGAAAAGCCCATGAGCAGCAATGAAGACCCAACGCAGCCAAAAATAAATAAATAAAAAATTAAAAAAAAAAAAAAAAAAAACTACAAAAAATATTCCTCTAAAATATTTTTAGAAATGTAATTCCTAAGTTGAAGGACAGCTTTTCTAAGCATTATTTCAAAAGCGGAAACAATTAAAGAAAATAGTCTACATTTAATAATATTTAAAATGCTGTAGGAAAAAAACTGCAATCATACAAAATTTAAATCATTTGCGATACGTGACAAGCTAACGCTCATAAAGTCCTCTAAGTAAGATGACTGTCTCAGTGGAAAGTCGGCAGTTCTCTCACAAGGGCCCTTGTCAGAGGCTAACAAAGAAACGCAAGCCAAAAAAGAGAGAGCCACTTCTGCTCATCCAGTGGGCAAAGATCTTTTTTTTTTTGGCAGTGCCTCACAGCACGTGGGATCTTAGCTCCCCAGCCAGGGATCGAACCTGCGCCCCCTGCATTGGAGGGGCGGAGTCTTAACCACCGGACTGCCAGGGAAGTCCCAGTGGGCAAAGACCTTTTCGATAAATATTTTTTCAAGGCTGAAAGAGGCACTGTGGTGGAACTGTCACCGGCCCAGCCCCCCGACAGGTTTGGCCACATGCAGTCACCACAAGCACTGCAGAAGAACAAGTACAGACAGGCACATGTCGGTGCTGTTAAACAGAAGTGTCCACATCCTTTTAGAAATGGCACAGCACAGTCTCGGTTTCATCAGGGGAATGAACACATGTACGTGTGCCAGACGAGGACGGCAAGAACAAGCAAGAGGATATTCGCGGTTGCAGCACCGGCTGGAAGCATGATCTGTTGAGACCCTGGAGCAAGTCTCCCGGCTCAGCCAGAGCTCCAAGTGAAGCTCAGTCTCTCAACAGAGCCCTTTGGTCATGACGGGCAAAGACGCCGCGCACCTGGGACATGGTGTAGAATTCCACCATCGCCGCGGTGAGCGGTTCTGCGTATGTGCGCAGGGACGGGATGAGGCGCAGCATGGCCCGGTTGAAGGTGCCGTAGATCTGCGTCAGGGAGGCGGGTCCTGGGTAATCCACATACACCACAGGCACGTGACGCAGGAACCTGCACAAAGACAGCCCGGCTCAGCCTCGTATGGGCTGATGAGCAGCGTGCCTGGGAGGGCTGCCTCCCTGTCCCAGGCCGACCAGGGGCTTCCTGACCCGCCCCCATGGCTTCACGCCACAGCTGACTGAGGTCTCACACAAACTACTCGGGCCTGGGTCTGACACACAACTGTAGATGCAAAAAACTGGAAAAGAACCGAGCAAAGGTGGGAAAACGATTCAGGCTTATTTCAGCCTCATCCTGGCCCTACAGGCAGGTCTGGCGCAGCTCACTACTGCCCAGCAAGTCGTCGCTTTCATTTTGAGTGTGTTCCCAGCACACTGACATAACCCCGGAGGAACCCCATGACGAGCAGTATTTTGTTACCTTTTTATAATTAAAACCACAGTTTCGTCATGCTACATTTAAAGCAAACCCGGAACTGGTGTGTGTGAGATCAGGGAAGTCTACGGGGCTGTGTGTTACCTGTGAGAGAGGGGCTTTCTTCCAGGATCTGTGGGCGGGTTACAAGCCCCGACAAACTGGATCCTCTCCAGCTTCACCCAAGTTTGATCTGAGGTTCGGTAAAAGCCTCCGTGCTCCACCATCTGAGGGAAAGGGGGAGTGAGACACGTTAGGGGCAGATGTGAACAGGACACGTTGTGGAGGAGAGGGCACCTCGTGGACATAAACACACCTGTCTGATGAAGGATATGACCCTCTGCGTCCCATATTTATCCATGTCTGGCAGGTTAATTTCATCACAGAACAACACCAGCCACTTTCCAAGCTGAACAGGGGCCAGAACGACCCCGTTAGGTGTGCGTCTGTACTCGCAGTAGTGGTCAAAAGTCTTCAGCAGGAGCTCTGGAGTAGTGGCACTGGAGAAGTTAAGACCCACGACCTGGAGAAGGGAAGAAACAAGTGAGGCGCTGGAAGGCTGACCTGTGCTCGAGCCCCGGGCCCGCTGCCCACTGCGGCCTCTTTACCTCCATGTCGGGCAGGGCCCGGAGGGCGCTGAAGAGCGTCATGGTCTTGCCAGACCCAGGAGGGCCACACAAGACCAGCGGCTTGTGCTCGGCCAGCCAGGTGTACAAGAGGGCCTCGTGGCGGACGGTGTCCAGTGTTGGCACAACGACATCAGGGGCGGCCACCTTGTGCGTCTCCACTTCAATCTGAGGCACCTTGGCCTGCCACGGCGACCATTCTCCGCTGATGGACACCTGCACACACAGGCGGGCGCCGGTCACCCTGGGGACCCGTGTACCTGCTCGCCTAAAAGACTTGCTCACTTTCATGCAAGTCAGAACCTCCAAGTCAACCTGCCTCCCTTGTGCCACAGAAAAGTCAAAGGACAAAACCCTCCTACGAAAGAAAAGACGGTGTCCAGTCGAGGCGCGCACTCACCTCGTAGTCGATGATGGGGATGTTGGGAGCAGCGGGCAGTGGCACCGTCGTGATCCTTCTGATGTATTCGCCCAGCTCTGCTCTCATTTTCAGCCGACTGTCTCCAGACAAGGACCAAAGGATGGCGTAAACCAGATACCGCTATTGGAATAGGAAGTGGGTCCCGTTTTGAATGCAATTTCAGCAATAAAGGAAAGACATTTACAACGATGCTACCCTGAAGCAGTGGTGCCCAGAGATGCTGCCGGCACCTCCCCCAGCACCTGGCCACAACCGGACCCCTCCTGACCTGGATGTAGCGCTCCAGCTGCTCGATCTGCATGGGGAAGTCAGGGTGGTTGGCGTTGTACTGGGCCACGTTGCGGCAGGCCTGGTGCAGCATGGAGAAGAGCGAGCCCAGGCAGCGCAGGCGAGTCAGGTCCATGATGTGTTCCAGCTTGAAGGCGTGCTCCAGGGCCTTGGTGACCAGGCCGTTGGACGTGAAGTACGGCTGCATGATCGTTGCTGCGTCCCTCTGGATCTATAGGAGGGAGTGAATGATGCTTATCTACCATCTCAAAAAGTGGGGGGGTTTTCATCTCCTCTAACCTAGGCCCAGGAGAGGGTCACGCGACTGTGAAAAATAGTTTTATGGATGAAAAAATGAGGAATGAAGCGTCAACGACCAACCCTTATTCCTTCACCTTGGTGGTTCTCAAAAAAAAAATCACGCTTCCTAGGAACACTGGTCTTCACCATCGAAATGCAAAAGGTCCCCCTTTCATCAATTTGCAGAGAAAACTGAAAGAATTCTTTTAATTTTCCGTGCACGGCTACGCTTTTGCAGCTGCGACTGCACCGATTATGCAAACCTCCAGCACGTGGCCGGCTTCAGCAGAGGAGCAGTGACCATCGTGAAAAGCGCCCCGCCTTCCAGATGCTCGGGGTGGGATGCCCGGCCCCGCTCTGCGCGGCGGCCCAGCACCCTCGGACGCCAGCTGGCGGCACTGGGCGGAGCGGCTCGCGTACCTGCAGCATCGGGGAGGCAGCCTCCTCGCTCTCGTCCTCCTTGCCCTTGCGCCGGCGCTGGGCCTCATCCTCCCCCTCGTCCAGGGGGATGCTACGCAGCCTGGCCAGGAAGTTGTTGAAGATCATGTCTGTGCTGAGCACGTCCTCACTGAACCAGACCATGCCGCAGCGCGACACCGTGGCCAGCGTGGCGTACTTCAGGTCCTGCACTTCAAACATTATGCGCACCTTGAGAGAAGAGAACACTGAGCACAGTTAATGACGTGGGTTTGGTAGAGACCCGGATGCTAAGATTGTTTTACCCATGTGCCCACTGAAAGAGCAATTTAAATCCAATCTTGCTGCACTTGGTTTACAAGTAAAAATGTCTATGGTTTGCCTCATCACAACATCCACCAACCTCTCTCCCTGAGAATCTGGGCAGGAGCTCTGGTGGGGCGGAGCCAACAGCTCCCTGGGTGGCAGGGTCAGCAGTGAGGGGCTGTGGCCATGTTTCTGGCCTTGAACCCGCCGGCAGGCTGGCCAGCAGGGTCTCCTTTCGCACGTGGGGTTGGCAGCCTCACCAGGTCCCACTGCTAGTTGCCAGTGGGGTTGAGATTCAAACTGGACCGTCTGATCCCAGAGCCTTAACCTTACTGCTAACACGCCTCACAAGGAGATCAATCTTTCTGACAACAGTTAGAATCTACTGGGTAGTACGCTGTAAGAAAAGAACCCGACAAGTCAAATCAAGACACGAGTCTGTGTACATGCACATTCCCAGACCCGCGGCTTGGTTTCTGAAGGGCGATAACCACCGATGCTGACCCTTCGTCACGGGAAAGGCTCCTGCTCACCAGCGGCTCAGGAGTGCCGCTGGACTCCTCCCTCCCCTCCCGCCCACCTCCAGCCCGTCAGCCGACCCCACTGGCACAAGCTTGAACTCACACCCACAGCTCAGCTACTTCTCAGCACTTCCACGGCTGTGCCTGGGATGCCGTGGCCTCCCAGCTCACCTAGCGGGCAAGCTCCAGTCCTCAGTGACCCCGGGCCTGACCTCACCTCGCCCGTTTCCCCTTGGGTCCCGCCCCAACTTCTCTCCGCATCAGCCAGCTGCCCCGCTCTCCTCGCACACGCCGGGCACAGCCAGACGCTCCTCCCCCGCCACCCGCCCCTCCACCTGGAACGCCCGGAAGCCACAGGCGCTGCCCCCTCGTGCCCTCGGCTTCCCCGGGGAGCCTCGGCGCCGCCTTCTGCCAGCGCAGGCTCCACCCCTCGGCGCCGGCGGCTGATCTCCTCCAGTTTACTTCCTCCGTAGCCCCATCACCACTTATCCTGTCTGTCTCCCACCTCAGACTGTGAGCCCCGGGAGGGCAGGGGTTTTGTCTGTGTTGTTTACAGCTGCATTTTCAGCATCTAGAACAAGGCCCGGCACACGACGGAACTCCAGAAAAGTGGGGTCAAAGTCTGAACGCACACCCAGGCCAGGCCTGCCCACGCTCTATCGGGTGGTGTGGTCAGGACCTGGATCAAGGGCTCGTTTCCAAGGTTGACCCTGAAAGCGTCCACGTCTAAATCCCTCGTTCCGCCATTTCCCAGAGATCCTAACTACAACCCCACCTCACGGAGCTATAGGAAAGACTACCTGGGAATTACGGAGTATGCGTTAATATTCAGCACGTAGTGGAAAGTTATGAATGAATGCTTCGAAAACGCTTCTCACTAGCCACAGGAATGGAAAGAACCTGGCGCAGAGAGGCCCCGATGCCGACTGCGACCGCAGAGGCTGGAGCCGCTCCCCTGGCTGCACGCCAGGCACTCAGGGCAGGATACTTAGCCTCGTACGTTGGGCGGAAGGCTGAGGCGCTCTCCGTTGGGCAGGGTCAGCAGCTTGTTGTCGTCCAGCACGGAGTTCAAGTTCTCCACCCACTCGGGGTCCACGTCGCCGTCAAAGACGATCCACTGGCGCTTCTGCAGCTCACCCCTCACGTTGTCTATGATCCTGGTGTGGGAGGATTTTACAGCAGCGGGTGACTGAGGCTGAAAATGCTCGGCCTGTAACCGTTTCTAAAGTGACTTTAATTTGTCCAGAGCGTGGTAAGAAGAACGGACGCTGTCACCACGAGGACACAGCGCCTAGGTTCCAGTTCTCGGGAGTGCAGACGCCCGCCCAGTGCACTTACTTCCTCAGGACGTGTGTGAACAGCCCATCCGTCCACTCCCTGGTGTTGGGGTCCAGGGTTCCGTACAGGTGGTCTTTGCTGATGGCTTTAGGGTCGATGATGTGGGCCACGCCCTCCACGCCCTCGAGCCTCTCCAGGGCCTTCAGGAGAACGCGCCAGGCCATGCTCTTCCCGCTGCCCGAGGGCCCCACCATCATCAGGCCGTGGTTGATCTGGGTGATCTGATAGAGCTGGAGAACCTGAGGGCCAGACCGACCAGCACCGTGAGCACTCCAGAGAAAGAACATGGCAGGTTCCTCCCCACTTCTCCCACCACCGAGCAAGAAACGTGTGCCGTGACTCTCTCAAGGCAAGCACTGGGACTCTCTAACCAGAGAGACCTTCAGCCGGCCACAAGCACAGCAAATGCAGAGGGTTTTTACTGAACTGTGGAGCCGTTTGACTGAGTCAGGAGACGCTCACCGAGCTGCCTCAGAAGAGACCCGAGATGCCCTGCCGGGAGGACAGAGACCAGATGAACGAGCCGCCTGCCTAACCCAGGACCGCAGCTGACGGTCAGCACGCACAGCTTGTGCACGTGACACGCTTTTTCTTAAGTGAATCTCACAGAGGACAGAAAGGAAAGAAGTCGATACAGAATGTAAACTCTATCGATTAGCACATTTACGTGGTTAATCGTGGTACCGGAAAGTCTTGTAAGCAGATCTTTTACTGCCACAGACGGTTTTCGTCATGATCCCCTTCTAGCCAGCATTTTCAGAGAACAAACTATATCACGTAATTGAACATTTCAGGTAAGTTTCCCTATCACTACTCTCAAGTTAAGCAAAAATCCTAACAGGACTTGGGGCAAATCTCCACAAACCAGACGCGCCTGGTGGACAAAGCCCGGTAAGACGTGGCTTCTCCCCCAAGTCCACAGCCGTCGTTACCGCTTGCAGCCGCCTGCGGGGTCTGTGAGGCGCCAGCCAACACCACGATCCCAGCTACCTTTTCAACCCACATCCCGCCGACTTCTTCTCCGTCTCCGTATGTCAGGTACATCTCTTGGCACACTTTCTTGAGCTCCTCCCTCAGCGCTGTCATCTCGCCCCGGTGATACTGGACCCCGGGGAACACGTCCGACAAGAGGCTGAAAAGCAGCGGGATGTCTTCTGCCACCAGCTTTGGCACCATCGTCTCACAGACGCTCTGGATCAGGATCTGCGTGGGGAGAAGGGGATGAGCTCTGTGGGGGGGGCGGCTCTACGTCTACGGCCCTGTCCCCGGAGGACCCACGGCACAGCTGTCCCGTGAACAAGCAGTGAGGCCCAGCGCCCCGCCCCACCCCCAGGCTTCCCGGTCAAATGCGGGTCCCCTCCGTTCACCCCGGGGCACGTGAGCCACAGTCAGAGCCCTCAAGGCGCGACTTCAGGGTGGCAAAGGGAAAGACAAGCAGAGTCTGGGCCTGAGCGGTTAGGGGGCCCCGCCCACCTCTTGCTCAGGGAGATTCTCCGCGATTTCTCCTTCGTCCACCGCCTCGCCGCGCTCCGCCTTCTCCCTCTTGATCTTCTGGATCCGCTCCCGCTTCACGTTTCCGGCGCTCACCAGCACACTCTTCAAGGCTCGGAGACCAAAGT
The DNA here is from genome assembly GCF_949752795.1 of Hyperoodon ampullatus. NCBI lineage: Eukaryota > Metazoa > Chordata > Mammalia > Artiodactyla > Ziphiidae > Hyperoodon > Hyperoodon ampullatus. The sequence continues at coordinate 176,804,106 of NC_136916.1, read as the reverse complement.
CGTAGTGGCTTTGAGAAGAGAGCTGCTCATCGCATAGTCTAAAAGAGAAAGGGTTTTCTTAAAAAACAGTACACTCTGAGCACCAAGAGCATCGAACATCAAGAAATAAGAGACGGATACGTGGAAGGTAGTGTCGTAACTACACAGGTAAACTTTAAATGGCACACTTGACACATGCTAGAAACACGATTCAGAATAACTCTAAGGGACTCACTTGAAGAATGGGACTATCTTGTTGGCAAGGACCTCGGCGGTACGGAAGCCCTGTGAGTACAGCATGACCTGGGCGATGAGCTGCCGGTCAGGCTTGGTCATGGCCAAGCTCCGGAACAGCTTCTTCAAGTTGTCTGGAAGGTTCGACCGGCCCGCGTAGCCGGGGTTCATGGTGATGAAGATGGCCATGTCTGGGCTCACCTTGACTTGTTTGTTCAGCAGCTCACAAGTAATGGGGGCAGAGGCTGAAAATCGGAGGGTGGTGTTAAGACTCGTGATAGTCAAAAAACCGCTCCAAAATTTCTGTAAAACTGCAGAGCAAGCACCCATCTCCCTGCCGGCCCAGGACTCCAGGGGAGCTGGAGGCTCTCACTAGACACGACGCCCACCGGCCCAGGCAGGCCCATCTTCACCCACTTCACCCACACAAAAGCCGTCTGAATGTGTAATGGATCAAGTCACCAGAGGCAGGAAGCCCACTATTTGTGCATTACTGAGCATCACAAGGTCAATGCAAGAATAGAAACGCAGCCCAACAATAGTTGCAGAAATACAAACCAATCCATGCTGTGACGAAACTGACCGGCTGAGGTCACAAGAATGACCCTCTCCTAGGGTCATCAAAGGAAAACACAAACTAAACAGCACCCCCGCCTCCCATCCCTGGACTACTTAGGGATCAGACTTCCTCCATAGGAGAACATGGAACATGGAGCACACAGGTACTGATGTCTTTGACACTCCTTTTGTTTTACTTAGGAGGTCTGGTAAGATGAGTTACCGTTATTATGGAAAAAAAGGGAACTTTAACAGGTAAACTCCCCAGCGTGGATGTATTTATTTACGTCCTCCAGCTCACGAGCCCAGGCTGTGGGCGCAACAAGCCCCTGGGCCCTCCGAGCAGGCACTCCCACCGTGACGAGGGCTCGTTCCCAACACTCTGGCCAGGAGGCCTGGCTCTGTGGGATGCAGGGAGGAGGAGGGGGATGCGGGGGGCCCAGAGCGGCTCAAACCTGTGCTGTGCGCAGACGCCGGGGGAGGGAGCACGGGGAACTCTGCTACAGGGGAAGGACTGATGACTCCGCGGGGCTGCTCTGGGGCGAGGGTGCAGCGTTACCCTGGGCCCTACCGCCTGTCTTCACTCAGGACGCACTGCCCCGCCTGCAGCAGCATCCTGGAGCTATGTTAACGTCTCGCTTATTTCTAATCAAAGAGGAGGCCCCCTCTGCGCCCGCCAGGCAACGGTAAGAAGAAGCCGGTCTCACTCTTATCGTAGCTGGGGCTGGAGTGCTCGCGCAGCGCCTCCTGGATGCACTGCACCTGCTGGGACACGGCCGACAGCATCCGCTCCTCCAGGCGGTTGAACTCGTCAAAGCAGCCCCACGCGCCCACCTGGCAAAGCCCCACAAAGATCCGTCCCATCGCCTGAAACGAGAAGAAGGGAAGGGAGCTGAAACCACGGCCGCGGTGCTGGCTGTACGGGGCTCCGATTCTGGCTTGGATGACTGGTCCCACCCTGGGCAAATCACATCTTGAAACCCTTGTCTGCTCATCTTTGAAATGGGAACAGTATCGCCTTCCTCCCAGGGTGGGGGGGTGGGAGGGGCTGTGAAGGTGGCATCAGCTTCACACGTGAGGCAAGGAGCCCAGCCCCACAGGTCAAGTGCCTCATAAACAGTGGTACAGATGCAACGTATCAGTTTTCCTCCTGTGCCGATAAAATCCCAATGACAAAGTTAACACGTTGTTTAAAAAACCTTTCCCGGGGCTTCCCTGGTGGCGCAGTGGTTGAGAGTCCGCCTGCCGATGCAGAGGACGCGGGTTTGTGCCCTGGTCTGGGAGGATCCCACATGCCGCGGAGCGGCTGGGCCCGTGAGCCACGGCCGCCGGGCCTGTGCGTCCGGAGCCTGTGCTCCGCAACGGGAGAGGCCACAACAGTGAGAGGCCCGCGTACCACAAAAAAAAAAAAAACAAAAAAAAAACCTTTCCCATATTTGTGTATTCCCAGACATAGACACCAGAAAGATATGTTACACTGAGGAGTTTGAAGAATTTGAAGACGTGAAGCTCAAGTTGGTGTCAAGCACGTGCTGGGAACCTCAAACAGCTCAAGTAACCCTGTCCCTAAAGGACCGTGCTGTGCTGTAAGGCTAACACAGCTCTGAGAGGTGCCGCCTGCTATTCCCCACCCAGCCCTCTCAGGCCGTTAACTCTAGGTGGTTCCCACAGAGCTTCTCACCTGGAAATCAAAGGTTTCATCACAGTTGAAAACTAAAACAAAGCGTCCAAGCTGATGGCCGAGGGCTTTGACAGACTCGGTCTTCCCAGTCCCAGCGGGCCCTATTATTTGAAGAAAAGGAATTGAGAACTCAAATAAGAACACACCTTTAGTTTTAAGAACTCTAAAAAGCAACTCATTTTAAAAAACCAAAGTACAATCATCCCTTAGTCTCCATGCGGACTGGTCCAGGACCCCTGTGTCTACCCAAATCCATGGACCCTCGAGTCCAATAGTTGGCCCTCCGTTTCCACAGGTTCTGCATCCATGGATTCAACCAACCTCGGATGGAAACTTTAATCCATGGTTGGTTCAATCTGAGGATGTGAAACCAGTGAACATGAAGCCTATCTATTAAAAACTCTGTGTCTAAGTGGACTCACACAGTTCAAATCAGTGTTGTTCAAGGGTCAACCATAAATGTGATAACTGCCAACGGATTTGAAGTTTTAGAAGGTACCAGCCACGCAGTTAAGAAATACATTTAGATCATTTGCTTAATTTTGGAAGAGTACGTTTCCTATCTGACTCCACCTGTCCAGGTGTGGGGAGGGACTCACCGAAGGGGGACCCGCCCAACCTGGCCTCCAAGGCCTGTGTCATCGTCAAGTAGCAGCGGTCGGTGAGGGGGGTCTGGACCAGCTTGTCCTGGACACCCAGGTACTCAAAGCCATAGTTAAACTTGGCGTTTGCCATTTGAATCGACAACTGCTGCAACACATCAGTTTGCTTAGGGTCAAAGTAAAATCGCATTTGGCTGAGCCACTCAAAAGATTTGGCGTTGTCGATCTTGCTCTTGATCAAGGACCTGGTGACATCTCTCTGGTGAACCAACTCTGTAATCTGAAGAAAGAGTCACTTTAAAGAGTTTATCAGAAAGTACATTTCACGAACTAAAGTATGAAAACTAAAGTACATAAGCGTATCCTCGGGGTGCGGGGGTTATTGAGTAGACTTTGAAATTGAGATTCTAGGTCCAGTTACAGTGTAAACATTCACTTTTAAAAACAATAAAACTGTTATTCACACAATGGAATTACACAGAATCAAGAGCTGCAGCAAAAACCAAGAAACAACAAACAAAAACTCTGCTAGTTGCAACTAGCATGAAACGTGATGGGAGAACAGCTGTCTATCCTAACAGTCCATCTGCTGCACACAGGGGTGCAAAGCCCAGCAGCAGCAAGCAACTCGGGCTCAGAGACACGCCGGGCTGGTCCGCCACGGGACATGTTCTTTGGGAAGGAGAGGACGAGGGTGTGAAAGACCCAGAGGGACGAGTGTCACCCCTTTGTGTCAGGAGGTTGTGCATGTTAGCTCCTGTCCCCCAAGATTTCCTTTCAACAGTACCAGAGAGCCAAGTACACACCCCAGCGTTTGTCAACAGGCCATCCACTGGTTTTTCTCCCTGACACCAATTAGGATCTTTTTCAAGCGTGAGTTCTTTCAACTGTCCGAGGCGAAGGCCCAAGAACCTGACTGGGAGGAAGGGGACTAACCAAGTGCTCCAGCTTGCGTCTCCGGAGCGGCGGCTGCTCCATGAGGACCGAGTCGGCCAGCACGTTGAGGGTGACCTCCACGTTGCTGAGCACGGGGTGCAGGGGAGCTGTGTCGCCACTCCCGCCGACGCTGCTCAGCGCCGTCTCCACGTTCTCAGACCAGGCAATCTGGGCTGACAGGACCACGAGCTGGGCCTGCAAGACATGGCACACGAGACCCAAAAGGATGGTTGTAAAGATCAGCCAGTGCCCTCACCTTCAGACTGTCCCCCTTCTACTGGACAGTACCTGGTATTTGTCAATCCAGGTGATGTAGGTATTTGGGTCAATTGAAGTTGCTTTACCAAAAATCTCAACTTCTGTAACAGACTCAGCAAGAAGTTTGGCCAGCGTGACTCTCATCTCCTTCTCCACTAGGGTGAGCCACTCGTTGATTTTGGGATGTTCAGTAATTGACACGGGAGTTTTAAACATAACCTGAAATAAAGAAACTCTAAGAATTAAAGTGCGCAAAGATGGGAGTGAAGCTTTCTAAGTTACAATCAATAAATGTTAACTACCTCCTCTCCTTCACGGGATGAAATGCCCAGGACGACAGAGTTATCTTCATTTAGGATGATGCTCGAAACACCAGCAAACATTTTCTTGAAATGTTTCTGTAACTTAGCTACATTCTTGCTGTTTCCAATGATTTCAAGCAAATCTTCATCACCCACAAAATAAAACCTAAAATTAAAATAGCATTTAAGTTGCTAAAACATTACATATACACAAATAAGGGGAATCAAGGCAAAACTTCAAATTGTATAGGAAAGGAAAGTGGATATGGATTGTGATGGACCATCTCCAGCCTGAATTCAGATCATATCCGAATTTCTTCCAGCCCTCAGCAAAAGATATACACTCACCTAACAAGATCCTGAAGAGAAATTCAATGGGTTTCATACAATTCACCTCACCTTATGAATTTTTTAAAAACCTGCTCTATTTATACTAAGTCAACTATTCAGAAAGAAAAGAATGCCACTTAGAAAATAAAATACAACTTCCCTGGTGGTCCAGTGGTTAAGACGCTGTGCTTCCACCACAGGGGGCACGGGTTCGATCCCTGGTCAGGGAAGTTCCGCACGCCACATAGTGTGGCCAAAAAAAAAAAAAAAAAAAAAAGAATCACAGCTAAATTTTTAAGAGATGCTAGCTGCCTGGGAGGGTGAATAACAGTTTAAATGAAGCTTAGTAAATGAACCCACGGTAGAAAATTAAGGATTATTCGTTATAATTAGGAATCAATGGATGAAGGAGAAACGGTAGTCACTAAGTCGGTCATTGGTAACCAAACCCTTGACGTCAGAGTGACCAACACACAGGCCAGGAGGGAGGGAGGGGCGGGAAGGAGGCGCCGGAGCTGACCTTCCCTTCAGTCCCCCTAAAAACCACCCTCTCTCTCACCTGGGGAAAGATGAGCGCTCTCTTTCCAGGTACTCTCCCAGGGCTTTCTGGATCTTTCCTAGCAGGTCTGCTAATCTCTCCAGAGACCTCTGTACCCCCTGGATGTTCAGAACATCCATGACCAGGGGAGACTTGGATACCTTTTTCATGAGAGCCAAGAATTCCGTGCTGATACTACAAAGCAAATTAAAAGCGAGGTTAACGTCAGCCTTCGTGCAAAGGGTGGTTACCGGCAAAGCCTACCCTTCAGCCCTCCATCCCGGCTCGAGGCTGTACCTCTGGAACCGCTGGGTTTCCACTGGCAGCAGGTGTTTGATGTCTGCGCTGCCCGTGAAGATGCCCTCCAGGTAGACCCAGCGCCTCTGCACGTCGATCCACACGTCGAAGAGAGCCATGATCCGGTTCAGTTTGTCTTCCCAGCTCAGGGCGTCCTCTTCAAACACCTAATAGCGGGTGGATGGAAGGCAGAGCTCAACTGCTTGACTCTCCGCTCTCAGATACACCAGAACTCACCCCAATGTGCAGATAAAGATCCTGTCAAGTTATGTGACTCACATCTTCTACCAGGCACCTGGCAACTGTGAGTCTGGCCATTTTTATTTTTTAATTATTTTTTAAAAATCTATTTATTTTGGCCACACAGCACGCTGGATCTTAGTTCCCCTACAGGGATCGAACCCGTGCCCCCCGCAGTGGAAGCGCATGAGTCTTAATCGCTGGACCGCCAGGGAAAAGGCCCTGACTGTAAGGCTGAAGGTAAAACAGTGGATGTGCGGGGGGGGACACCTCCCCACGCGGTACCTTATAATACGGAGAGAGCTTCATGGCGGACACACTGTTGATGTGCTCTTTGACCTTGTTGAAGAGGTCGTCCCAGCCTCGGATCAGGCGACACTTGTTCTGATAGTTAACCAAGTCTAATTCGTAAGTATTCCACACTTCTCTTATCTGAATTGAAACCAAAAGAGGCACGTCATCAATACGTGGGCGTTTGCCAGCCACACAACTGACCGAGTGTAATGGAGACAAAAGGGACCACATGTGAGGCTCAAATCTAGTCAGTCTATGTCACAGCCTGAAACGAGATATGGAATGCCCGTCAGCCTATTACTCACCTGCTTCAAAAACTCCTCCAAAGCCATCTCCCCCTGTGCTACAAGCAGCACGTCCTTGACAACCGCTTCATTTTTCTGCAAGTCGACGTCCCAGATCTGGCCGAGGGTCAGCTCAGAAACAACCCAGTTTACATGAAGCCGTTTCATCAGCTGTTTCCAGTGGCGGTCTTTAAGCGCTTCGGATTTCAGTTCAATCACCAGCATGTTTATCTGTGGAGAGAGGGAGCCATGTTACCCGTGCAGTGTGTTTCTAGCGGACATCTGTGACCGCAGCTCTGAGTCACCGACCTTGAGGTAACCTTTCAGAAGCCTCTGGACAAACTCATAGGACGCGTACTGCCGTAATCGTGCGGGGAAGTTTTTCAGCTGGTTCAAGAGGCCATCTAAATTTTGCCGAAGCTGTGAAGAGAAACACGAGATGGTATTTAGTTTGCCAACATTCCTTTAAACGATGAAATATTTTTAAGATGGTTTTAGAAGAAATTTTGCATTAATCTGGATGAATAATATAAACGACCATTAAGTGACATTTTGTGAGCTCTAACAGTTCCTTGCTTGCCGAGTTTCTAGGTCAAGTCCACACTTTCACTACGTGAAGGCACACGTAGCAGCTCCTGGTAACTGCACGTACCTTCCGAGGCTGCACGGAAACCCACGGCTGCTCCTTCATCTGATCGATCTGCTCCCAGACCTTGGAGAGTTCTGACCAAACGCCTTTGAGGTCCTGTAGCTCCTCTAAGGCCACCTGCGATGAAGCAGAGTAAAGCAGCTGAACTTGGAAGCAGAGCCACCCCGGGGCTCTTGAGACACTGCGGGCCAGAGGCAGCGTGCGCACGCGGCCCCAGCTGCCCGCCGGAGCGGTTCGTACCTGGACGCGCTCCTCGCTGCCCCCGAGCAGGCCCGTGTCTGTCAGCTCCAGCGCCTCCTTGGCCTTCGCGCACTTCTCCCGGTCGTCCTTCAGCCTGCCGAACTTCCCTTCGTAGATGGTGAGAGCCTGCAGCGCCTCCTCCGGGCGGAGGTTGCCCTGAAGCAGTCAAGGCCAGAGGATCAGAGCCGGGGCTCAGGACAGGCGAGCTCTGGCTCTGAAATGGTGGAGGGGGCCCGCTGGGCTTCTAGAATTTGTGATTCCTTGAACACGTCTATGTAGGTAAACATTCAAAAGCTGTACACTGATGGTGCGCGTCCATTACTGGGTGAACTTTTACCTCCAGACTTGACACAGGAAAGGTGGAGCACCTCTCGACTCCGCCATCCCCTCACGAAGTGCCGTGGGAGACGGAAGAGAAGAGTCCGGAGAGACCTGGGCCTGGAGCCCGACACTCCTGACCGAGGGGACAGGGTGCTTGGGGCTGCCCGCCACGCCCTCCCCGAGGTGCAGAGTCGTCGTATCCGTTACCGAGAGGAGAATGAAAAGGAAAGCACCGTTCTCACCGGAGGAGACGCTACTTCAGCCGTAATCAACACTGTTAACCTTTGAGAACGACTACACAACATATCAAAGCTTTCACTGTAACACATTACTAGCAAGGTGAGGCAACAAAAGATACTCAAATTCAGGTGATCACACTCTTGTCTAGTGATCAGTGCTCACTCCCCTGCACAGCCTGGAAGCACTGGCGTTAGCAAAAGCACAAGCCTGCTTAACACCGGGGCCCCTCAGCCAAGATGAAACACAAGGCAGGACCTTGGGTCCAGCAGCACAGACAGGGCTGCGGGCAGGACAGAGGCCAACCCGGTAGACGTGGGGCGGCCAAATCAGCCCCTAGGACTGGTGTGGAGAACCTACATCCTCACTACAAAACCAGACTGACGTTCAGAGCATTTCAAAACCCTTCCCCTTCTACACGTACGTGTATGTCTAAGTTTGAATTCCACCCAGTGAGCCAGGCAGGCCTCGACCTACGTGCCTGAGCCCCACACTGGCTGTCCCCCTGCCCGGATGCCCCCTTGGCCACGGCACGCTTGCCAGCCCCTCCCTCAGCCTCCACGTGTCAACCCCCTGCGGAGCAGGAAAGCACCGACACCCCTTTCCCGCGGCACGTGTCACCATCTGACTTAAAACACGTGTTCTTCTCGTTCACTCTTTACCCTCCGTGCCCCAGTGGAGTGTAACTCCGTGCAGGTGGGGCTCCTTTCTGGTCACCGCTGTATCTCTGCTGCCCAGAATAGAGTCGGTGCTCAATAAAGACTTGAATGAACCCAGAGGCCAGGGTGTGGCAGGTCCTGGTACAGAAAGCCTTAACGACTGCGACAATGACGTCAGAGTTCAGGGCTGCCCCCCACTGCACAGACCTAGCAGTGGCGGCAGCGGGATGCTTGGCCCGTGTCCACGAGAAAGGAAATTCTAACTTCTGACTATGCCTAAGTAAGAGGATAACTTACAAACAGAAAAACAATTCCCCGACTTGAGCAACTGTCACGAGGAGGTCTAAGTCGGCTTTCGTGTTTTCAAATCCACTACCTGCAAGTCCTGCTCCTTTTAATCACAGGGAAAAGTCTTCATTCTGGAAAGCTAAGCCGTGGCAGGGCCTTTTAAGTCTGAGAGCAGAGACGCCAGGTCACCCGCTGCCGGCCCGGGGCCGAGACTCACCGTGACAGGCTTGGTCTTCTCCCAGTCGGCCAGCAGGTCGGTGGTGCGGCTCTCCACCGCCCGGTCCTCCTGGACGATCTTCATCTGCAGGTTCGCCACCTGCTGCTGGATGGCGGAGTCCTTCCGTCGCATGATGTCGGTGAAGGCCCCCCACTCTCCCTCGATGTTGTCGATGTAGAGCCAGGAAGGCGGGAACTGGAACCTCTGCTTTTCCAGCAAGCGCTGGCCGTTGCGGTAGAGCTTTGAGGGTTATAGAATAGACTGAGCGCTTTCCTTCACAGGGGCAGCAGAGACTGCTGTCAGACCCCCACGAATGGGAAGGCGCCCCGCGGCTACGGAACACACGGGCTCCCCTCCTGACGGTGCCGTGGCCAGTCCCGTGACGGCTCCTGGCTGCACCGGGTGGCCCTGAGCAGGGTCTAAGCGTGCCAGAGCTGGGCGTCACACCCTCCTTCCAAAGTATGAGAAGGTATGATTCAAGTTTGAGGACTTGAAGGTCCACAACGACAGCAGAAGATTTTAAAAGACAGGAGCCGGTGGTTCTCAAACCCTGAAGTGCCTACGAATCACCTGCCCCCCCGTACAGGCACGGCAGGGGCGCGACAGAGACGCACCGCAGACCCCACCGGAGACACAGCGGGGGACAGAGCTCACCTCGACTTGCTTTTCAAACTGCTTGATCTTCCGTTTCAGGGACTGCACGTAGGTGATGAAGGTCACAGCGTCGGAGGTGCTGGCCGTGTCCACTGAGTGTTGCTCCAGCTCCTGGCGAGACTGTCCGGAGAGAGCAGTGTGTGTAACAGAGCGCCGAGGGCCCCGGGGTCTGCCACGCCGGCGGGGCCCGGCCCCTCACCTTGGAGATCTGGGAGTGGAAGTCGGCCATGTTGGAGCCGAGCATCTGCCCGAATTTGCCCAGGACTTCCTTGTGCCAGGAGTCGTACTTGAGGTTCACCTTGGACTGGACCTGCGGGCGGGGGAGGGAGGGAGCACACGGCGGCGCGTGAGCAAGGCTCTCACACTGCAGTGTCTACGCCTTGGCTTCATTTCAGTCGGATGCTGCCGCCCCAGCTCCCTGGACGCCCTCCAGTGAGACAGCAGCGCTCACCTTGCCGTAATCTATGACTACCGGTCCAAACTCCTTCTTGGTCTCCGCGTTGTCAAAGGTCCCGCGGGCCTTCCTTATCTGCACCAGGAGAGCCTGCCACTTGCTGAGATCTTCCCCGAGTCTGTTGTAGATGTTCTCAGCTTGCATGTCCCACAGACACTGATACTGAAGCCAGACCTGCAAGTGAACAAGAACATAGTTAAATACTACAGTTTGACTTTTCATTTTGTAAAACATTAACATATATTTTCATATGCTGTTAAAAGTCTCATGTTCTTTCATTGCTGTTAGGAAAACTCTCACTTCAAATTTGCAGAATTTTCCTGTCAAAAGAGAATAGTTTCCTGTTCTCCAAAATGACTAATATCCCACAAGGTTTGCCCTATCATTCACTCGTTTTAAGACAGCAAATATCACCTCATCGTTCACATTACATATAGTCAAGACCTTTTAGCTCCATATTCATTAAATCTTATACTCCTAAGCGTGTAAGACAACATATTTGAATGAAATTAGCTTCTCACCTTGACATACTGCTCGACTTCAGTTACGATGCCCATGACTGCAGAATAGGATTCCTCCAGGGCGACGGGGCCATCTGGCATCCGTGTTAGAGCGTTCCGGTAGAACTTCTCTTCTTCGGTCAGTTCATAGTGGACACCCACCTGACCAAACAAAGCCAGACATGAACGCAGGTAGTGCGCACAAAAATGTGAATCTCAGAGTCACTTTCCCTGAATTAAAAGAAACCGAAAGAAACTGTATTTAAGGGATAACATTCACTTATCCCAGTCACAGGTAACCAGAAGCCTACTTATAACATAACTCCTCAAACCAATGAAAGGAACATCAACCACAAGCCAGAAGATGTGGCGTCACTATTGGCACGAGGCAAAAACAGTTAGAAAGCAGGCGAGCCCTAGGAGCAGAGGGCACGACGCCCCCGAGCAGGGCCCTGCGAGACCCGAGCCTCTCATCCAAGGCAGGACTGAAGGTGGCGCCTACGAGAGCGTGAGACGACCACGACCAAGTGTTAACACCAACATGGATGCTGGAACCCGCGACACAGTCATTCGTTTGTTTCAACCATTTGTGGGCTGTCACGTGCCAGGCACTGTTGTAGGTACAACAAACAGACAAAAACCTCTGCTCACACAGATTTACATTCTGTGGGAGGAGAGAGACAACCAAGGGAAAAGCAAAATGCACAGAACGTCACAGGGTGAGCAGTGCCATGGAGGAAAGCAGGGAAGAGGGGACGAGGGGATGCGGGTGCGGGGAGGGTGTGTTTTGAGCAGGGTAGTCGGGAGGGCCTCACTGAGGAGGTAACGCGTGGGCACAGACCAGGACGTGCAGGGAGGGAGCCTTGTGAGTATCTGCTCCCAGGGCTTCCGAGCGCAAAGGCTCAGGGGCAAGAGTCCACCTGGCACACGTGAGGATAAGCGAGTGCCCAGCGCGGCTGCAGCAGAGCCGCGAGGGAGAAGCAGATCAGGGATGCGGCGTGTCACGTGGGGCCCAGCAAGGCACCGTGGTGGGTGAGACAGGAAGCTGTTAACGGGCTCCGAAAAGAGGGGTGTCAGGGCTAACACACAGTTTTAAGACGCACTCTGGCTGCTGTGTTGACAACAGATTGTAGGGGGCAAAAGCAGACACAGAGCGACCAGTCAGGAGGGGGCTTAAATAATCCAACTGAGGGATTATGGTACCTTGGACGGTGGTAGCACTGGATGTGGTAAGAAACAGATTAGGGTTAATTTTAAAAACATTTTTTAAATTAATTATTTATTTTTGGCTGCGTCAGGTCTTCGTTGCTGCACGCGGGCTTTCTCTAGTTGCGGCAAGCAGGGGCTAGCTACTCTTTGTTGCGGTGCGTGGGCTTCTCATTGCGGTGGCTTCTCTTGTTGTGGAGCTGGGCTCTAGGCGCATGCAGGCTTCAGTAGTTGTGGCGTGTGGGCTCAGTAGTTGTGGTGCACGGGCTTAGTTGCTCCGTGGCATGTGGGATCTTCCCAGAGCAGGGCTCGAACCCGTGTCCCCTGCATTGGCAGGCGGATTCTCAACCACTGCGCCACCAGGGAAGTCCCGATTAGGGTTAATTTTGAAGATAGCAACAGTGGGCGTCCAGGAGCAGGTTGGAGGATGGGAAAGAAAAGACTGGGGGAGGAGCAAATCTGAGGGAGGGGACTGAGAGACAAGTCCAGCCTGACACGTCCATCAGGTGGTCACATGGAGACGCCAAGGAGGCAAAGGGACAGGCAGTCTGGAGTTCAGGGTAAGGCCTGGCTGGAGACAGGAACACGGAGTTGTCCACACCCGGCTGGTATTTAAAGCCAACAGGCTGGATGAGACACAGAGAGAGTGGGGTGGAGACGGCGCTGAACACGTAGGGCCAGTGAAGCAGATGGGCCAGCGAGGTGGAGGAAAGCCAGGAGAGCCGGCAAAAAGAGGGTGGCAAGGAGGGGGCAGGAAAAAGAGACCTGAGCTTACGTTCACAGTTAAGAAAAGAGAGACGCTTCCGGATAGGATCGCTGTTTTCTAGAAAAGTCTGTTACAGCAGAGATGGTGGAATATGCTTATTTGAAAACCACTGGTCCTATTTAGAAGAACTATTGCCTAGAGACCAGGGACTAAATGCAACAGTCTCTTGAGTTTTCCTTTTGCTCTAGGAGTGTCCTAATAAGAGCGTACTACATCTGGGATTTGCTTTAAAATAATCTGCTGCTGGGGGGTGGGGAAGGGAATATAATGAAACAAAATTGGCCACATGTTGATAAATAAAGCGGAGTGGTGTGAGTTCATATGATTCCCTCTGCTTTTGTGTATGTTTGCAAATTCCCATAATGAAACGCAAGTGGGAGGGTGGGCAGGGAAAAGCAGGAATTAAAATTCCCAAAGAGGTTCACGGAGGGAATTTCTAAGAGATCACTGACACCAGAGCTCCAAACCCGACTGTGTGGAAAAGTAACTACTGGGAAAAACGTCAGGTCACACAAGGCTTCCTCCAGCTTTCCCTGCGAGTGCCGAGCTGAGGTCTGGAGTTTGAAAAGACGCGTCAATCGCTCTTTAAAGAGGCGCGTGGAGGTGGAGTCCCAGAGTGAGAGGGAGGCGCGGCGCTCACCTGGTACCTCTGACTCTGGATCCTGGGGAGAGACAGCACCACCATCTTCCAGGCGAACATCTCCTGGTACAGCTTGTACCTGCACTCCTCGATTGGCGGGTTCAAATAGATGACCTGGTTGGTTATTCTCAGCTCATGAACGACATTCTATGAAGCAAAGGTTTCATTTTTACTCAGCAGTCTATTTCAGTAAAATGGCTTTGATAAAGAACATTTTCTCTCTCTAATTATTAAACTACTTCCGTCTGAACCACAAAGTCTGCTACTTTATTAACAGACTCGGTCTTCCCTGACTTCATGTTTGTGGTCTGTGCCCTCCTCAAAGGAAGAGGAGGTCAGAGGGCAGGCCCCGCTTGGGTCCTTCCTGGGTCCCCCAGTGCCTGGGTGTCATACACACAACAGGTGCTCAGTGAAGCACCATCGGATATGACGTGCGTGACGATATCTGGACACGAGGACCTTGCGACCTGAGAAACCAGTGACACGAGGTTGATTTTACTGATATATGTTTACAAGTCGGGGTCAGTCTGTGCCACCTGCCAGTGCTTTAAGCTAATGGAGAATTCCAGCTCAGTCTTCACTAGATACTGTATCCACTCAGACACACTCATTGGCTTTTCTGCATCTCAGTATTTTAAAAAGTACACTCTGGGGATGAATATCTGTAATATTCCAAAGTGAAAAGATTTTTCAAGCATAAAAGCGGAAAAAAAAAAGAAAAGGTATAAAGTCTGCGTAGAAAAAAAGAAAAGCCAATTGTTTCTCCCAGATCAAAGTTTTTACTTGCCCAGTTCTTCCAGGCTTCTGTTTTGTGAGACCTTTTTATTGGTAAATATAACACACATACTGTAAACTACATAAAACTAACACATGGCTTAATGAATTAGTGTAAGGTGGACAGCTTTATAACTACCACCCACGACAGGAGACAGGGACCTACTTGCAGAGTCTGAACAGAACTTTCTGGGAAGCTTGATAGGCCCCAGTTGACCCCTCCTTCACACGAATGGGAAATAGCTGGCTTGGAGACAAAGACTGCTGTCCAGTGTGCTGACCAGTGTGCTACTGCATTCTCCCACAAGAATTTGATTCAGATTTTTGTGAAAATAGTGACATGTTAGGGTAATCGTCTGAACATCTGCTTGTAGCAGGTTATCATGTTCAGCTCTGGACATGATTTCTTACATGTCATACATGCTTGGAAAGCAGAGATCTTTTTTTCCCAGTGTAAATTTATTTCTAAATATTATTTTCTATTAAAAAAAACTTCTGTTTTTGAAACTATTTTAGACTTATAGGAGAGTTCTAAGGCACCAGCTTCCTCTAATGTGGTGTAATTACCAAAACAAAGACGTCAGCACCGATATAATACTGTGAACTGAAACACTGACTTCAGTCAGATTCCCAGGATCTAACGAGGGCGCACGTCACAGTTAATTGTCACAGCTCCTCACTCCCTTCCGGTCTGTGACCTTTTCTCAGCTTTTCCTGTCTCTCTCGTGACCTTGGCATCCTGGTGTCCTGTGGGATGGCCCTCCACCTGGGTTTGCCTGACGTTTTCCTCATGGTTACGGTGGGGGGAGACCATGGGGTGAAGAGCCCTTCTCATCACACCACAGGCGACACCACACATCTCCCCTGGGATGCTGACTTGGGCCAGCTGAGCATGGTGGCACCTGTCAGGTTTCTCCACTGTAAAGTGACCTTTTCCCTGGTAGTTTTTAAGGGGAGAACCTTGTTTAATTTACTCTCGAATCGGCTGCCCTGGGAAATACTGACCTTGATCTTTGGCTCCCCTCCAGGTTTGTGACTAACTTGAGGTGCGTCCGTATCCATGTCAACCTCTGCTTTATCCTCGGCTTGTCCGAGAAGCACCTGGGTCCAAGCTCTCAGGCCAGCTTGCAGGCGGACGCCCAGTATCCTTTCAATCTACAGAGAAAACATGTCCAAGAACAGCGTTTCTTCCAAAAGTTAGCTCACAGAGCACGTAAACAGAAAGCTGATGTTTTAGGTCCAGGATGAACTGTTTCTGACTGCAAGCCCTCACCCCTGCTTCTCAGCCTCCTTTCCTCACCTTCCAGCCTCAGATCACCGTCTCCTAGGCTGACTGTGCTTTCCACGTGCAGGATCCCCACTTATAAGTGATAAAGATACCAACACAAACGCAGCAGATGTAGCTAAGGTCTTGATATTTGTTCGGTATGATAGACAATTTACAAAACAAAAGCATTTTCCTGGTAGCCTCAGAGATAAAACTAGAAAACTATAATTTGGCGATTAAACAACTTTCTTTTTCTTTTCAAAACTGAGGCATAATTGACATGTAACGTTATTATTAGTTTTGGATATATGACATAATGATTCAATATTGGTATACACTGCAAAATGTCACCACAATAAGTCTAGTTAACGTCCGTCACCAAACAGGGACCATTTTCTTTCAACAAGTAAAGAAGAAAGCCAAAATTCTCTTCTGATCAGTAACGAGACAAACAGATTTCCTATGACTAGGATGTCTGTATGTCTTGTTTAGCGTCTGGCCACACAACCATCGTAGGAGTGCTGCGAGAGCAGCTTGAGATAAACTGGGACTTGCGGTCGATTCAGAAGAGGGGGGCCTGTGAACTGTCACCGTTTGGGTCCCCCTGGTGGATACACTGCAACTTCCGTATCCACTTTAAAGGAGAAAGCCTGTGACCCACACACAACAACTGCAGAACTGACCAACTACCATCTGTCCACTGGGTGACCTCTGCCACAAAACATCCTCCTTCTAGAGACTTCACAGCTGCACTCTCTGACATACACCGACGGGAAAGTGACATGGGGTGGTAAGTATGCTTCAAACACACACACACACACACACACACACACACACCCCTCCCTCCCCACACACACCCCTACACGTGTGAGCCAAGATCCTCTCCACCAGGAATAAGAGCTTCTTGGATGCTGGGTGGGATGGTGGAGGGGGACAAGGTGGTCAGAGAAGGGCGCCAGGAGAAGAGGGCCAGGAAGAACCACCTAAATTATCAGCAGAGCCGGGAAGGGCAAGTAGGAGGTTGTCAAATATCCAGAACACAGAGAGAACTCCTTCTCCTCCCCCACAGCTCCCCGCTTCCAACTTACGAAGAAGGTGACTATGGCCGATACTACAGTTCAGCGCTATCATTAGCTACACGGGATTTCTGGAGAGAACTGGACTGTCACTGGGAACTTCTATGGAAACGTGCTCCTCAGTGACAAACGAATCAGCTATGGGACAGGGCCCACCCCCACGCAGACAGCGGACAGGTGGGCAGCACTGTGTGTGACGGGCCCCGTACCCACCTCCATGTCCAGCTTGCTGACCCAGATGGGCAGGTTGGAATAGGAGTGCAGGTTGAGGTCGTCCACGGCCTTCTGCACCCGGTGCAGGATCTCGGAGAAGGTCTTATGATCGTATACGCAGGTCTCCAGAGACCGCACTTCCAGGTCTATTTTCTCCTCAATAATCAGCAGATCGTCCACCTAAAGGTACATTTAGTATTTAAAACACCCACTCTGTTCCTTTATCTTACGTATATTATTCTCAATTAATACATGTCCGAGGCAGAGAAGTTCTCCCACAGATAGCTAACCCTACGTGTGGGCGCGAGAACACACCCGTGTCTCTGTGGAGGAAGGGAAACGTCTGGAAACGAGCAGCTCCCCACCCTGCCCGCCCCTGCTCCCGGGAAGGGTGACCTCTGACTGCCAGTTTGGGAGAAGGACACCAACGTGCTCCACTCAGCACTTGCCCTCACTGGGAGCCGACCGCGCACCAGACCAGCAGACTCTGTCCTGCCCGCAGTGGCAGGCGCGGGGCCAGGAGGTGGCAGCTGGGCGAGGGTCTGGGGAGGAAGTCCAGGACTGGGGCAGACTGACCACAAGCACCACGACTGCGGATCGAGAGCCCATTCTCCACGCAGCTTTACCAGTAATAAAGCTCTCGTGCCCTTCACCTCTCTACTGGTTTCCTACCTGAACTCGGGCTGTCGCTTAACGGCTTCCCTAAAGCTGCAACACCATCCAGCAGCCCGGTGAGTGAAAGGCTGCTTTCTCCCTCTCAGCGGACTCGGCCCTAAGCTGTAGGGATCACGCGTGCCCTCTGCGGGGGAGCTAATGTGTTAACTGATTAGCCATCGCTGGGTTTAGCTCATTCCCCGGACGTGGAGGATGAAAGCAGAACACACCTTTTCTTGGAAGTTGAAGACAGTCTCCGCTAAGCGCTGCACGTAGGGGTCGAGCTTGTAGGACTCCCACACCAAGGCGATGCCCTCCGCGATCAGAGCCTGCACCTCCTTTTTCAGGCCCGCGACCAGCAGGGAGATGGTGTTGCGCTCCTCCACCTTCTCACACGTGCGTTCGTAAGTCCGAACGCTCTCGATCAGCGAGATGGCAAACGGGTAGAGCTGGTTTGCTTGGTGAGCCTTGTTCACAATCGCCAGCGGGACTCGGAAACCGAGCCACTTGAGGTTTCGCACTTCTTTGGAGAGTGTGATGATCTCGGGGAGGAAGTTAACCTTCAGCTTGAGGACGTTTCCGGAACGGCCCCGGACGCGCGTGCTCTCGATGGTGAAGATGCGGCCCGAGACGCCCAGGTTGCGCTGCTGAACCTTGCGGGCCCAGTCGTCAAAGATCTCCTGTGTGTTGAGCTTCATGCGGAAGCTGTCTCCGTCCTGCTTCAGCTTCTGCCCCTCCACGTGGTTCTCCCAGCCCTTGCCCAGCACGTCCTCCACACGCTTCATGTAGGCCGTCAGCTGTCGGTCGATCTGCTTCGCCCAAATGATGGACCCCGACACTGGTGGCAGGTCGCGCACGTGGCTCATCTTACACGCCTGGCTCTGCGGGTACTGGACCTTGAACTTGTCGTGCAGAGACTCGATGTCGTCCTTCACACGCTGGATCAGCTGGGTCTGGTACTCACGGATGGCCCCACGGATGTGAGGCCTGACAAACAGCGCATTGAACCTGGAGAAAATCCTGAACATCTCATTGGCGTTCTTGGCCGTGCCGAGCTGATCTCGAAGGCGAGCGGTGATCCGGGTCTCCACCCTGTCGATCCTCTCGTCATATCTCTTCATTGCAGCCTCCCAGGCCTCCGTACCCTCTTTGGAGACGTCGAGCCCGTCCACTTCCTTGACGTTCTCGTAAGCAAGGTTGACCTCCTCTATGGCATTCGCGTCAGCGGCATCAAAGAGAACCTCGGCTACTTTCATGTCTTGGGGTTCGGGCACCTCTCCTTGGTTCTGCTGTGCAACTGCTGTGACCTGGAAGGAGAGGATTCGTAACCAAAAAGGTCTGCCAAACGAAGACTCATCCTGTTGCACACAAGCAACACACACCACACAAAATGACCCGTCCACCACGTAGGTTCAACATTTAGTCAAACATTTCACAAGTGCAACTCAACAGGACCATGTAAGACACTATATGGTATGTTTTAACTCTGTGCTGGAAAGATCTTCTGACAATGTAGTTTCTTTGCTTAAGCTAAAAGAACATGTCTTAAAACCTGGGTTTGGGGTTCTTCCCTCTTCAATGTTTAGACTATGATTAAAATTGCACTGGAAAGCTCAGGAATTCACAGGAGTGCTACGTACAGACTTAGTATCCAACATGCTTTTCCTTTTTTTTTTTTTTTTAAACTTCAAATTATAAGCCATCGGTCCACACCACAGCAGAGGGACAGATATAGTGCTACAGTAACTGAGAAGAGTCCACTCAGTTCCCTTCATGCTACTGGAGAGACAGCAGAGTACACACAGGATCTTTGCCTCAGGAAATGTTAAGACTTCCAGGCATGTCTCAGGCCCACACTCTCACAGAATTATAACGCTAGGCAGGGGTCTTGATCTGGGGTCCACAGATGCCTCGGATGAAACTCAGACAGTCTGTGAATTTGTTTGGGGAAAATCATTATTCTCACTAACTCCCTAATTACATCTAGCATTTCCTTCAGTTATGAACGTGGGCTGCAGCCACCGCTGTTCACAGCTCCGACCCTGTCATCAATAAATCCTCATCACATTACAGTTGTACACATCCTAAGATCCTGTTTATGTTCACTGCTTCAAAACTATGGTTATTAGGCCTGTCACGAGGTCTTGCTCTTTTACATGTTCACGGAGAAGCGCACAGATTACTAGATCACAATTTCAAAACTGCTGATAACTGTTTATTTGTAAACCTGTGCGTTTTAGTTTATGTATTTAAAAACATTCTGAGGACTCCGGTTGATGACAGTGTAGGAGCAAAAACTGGGCACAGTGATTAAGCAGCCACTTCAGGACAACGGAAAACAAGCAATGGCAGCCAGCACCGTGAGCTGTGTCTGTACCAGGTAAGAGCAGTGAGCTGCCAGCCGTCCTGCCTGGAGGGGCTCCCATCCGCCAGCTCAGGCAGGAACACCCGCAGCTTTGCAGGTGGGAGCACAACAGCAATAAGCCTGAAGGGGAGATTCTGGAAAAGACAGCCTGGCAAGGGCCGAGGTGCTAAATTACACCGACACACAGGAGAGCCTGGGGAGTCCTGCAAGAATGAAAAGTCTGGGCCGATTTACAACTTGCTGTCAACCAAGAATTCTAGAACTGGTGAAACTATCCTTCAAATACGAGAGTGAAATATTTTTCCCAATAAATAAGAAATGAGGGAAACTGTTGCCAGCAAACCTATGGAACAAGAAATATTAAAGCAAGTCCTTTAGGCTAAAGAGATAAGACAGCAGAGAGTAATTTAGGCCACAGGAAGGAATGAAGAGAACTGAAAAATATAAATTGGGGACAAACGTAAAAGATTGCATTATTATTTTTCTTTTCTTCTCCTGATTTTTCTAAGATATATATGACTGTTTAAAACAAAACTTGTAACGCTGTATTGCTGGGTTTACAATACATGTAATAGGTATGTAATATGTATGTATGGGAAGAACAGTGTTATTTCCACTGTTATAAATGTGACAAGCAGGAGGAGACACGGCTACACCGGTTATGAGGTTCAGTCAGCACTGAGCACATCATGATAAATTAAAGATCTAGAGTAATCCCTAAAAAAGAAAATGCAGAGAAATACAGCTACAAGTCTATAGAGGAATTAAAATGATATACTAAAAATAACACAAAAGAAGGCAGTACAGGAACAGAGAAACAACAAAAATGAGACGAATGGAAAACAAATAGCAAATGGCAGGTCTAAATCCAACCATATCAATAATTATCTTAAATGTGAACAGACTAAGTAGTCCAAAAGACCGTTCTGAGAATGTATGCCTGCACACCTGAGTTTATTATACATTCTACAAATGTAAAGGACGTACATATACCATATAATTTACAAACAGAAAGAAAGCAGACAATGATCTTTTAAAACAATGATATCTGAGAAGAGGGACGTGGCAAAAAAGGGTCGAGACACCCTAAGCCAGAACGAATCAGCCCCAGTCTCAAGTCTCTCATGGACACAATAAAGGGTTAACATTTAAACCAACACACGTACATGTGTACACATAAATTAGTACCACACTGAGTAAAAAGATGCCGAGGATGCGTTATTAGCAATCTGCTTCACTCTGAACAGCAGGCACTCCTCATCGGAGAATGAACCCTTCTAGACTGGATCCCCCCCAACCCAACTAACAGCTTATTACAAAATTTTCAAACTACAGGAGGGCAGAAGGAATTCTAGACTGAATACCCATATACTGCCACCTAGAGCCTATAATTAACATCAACCAATTAACATTGGCTCTATATTGGCTTTATCCTATACCTATCCACTTACCAACTCTTCTACCTATAAGTATTTCTGGACTGGGTTTTTTAAAGGGAGAAAAGCATTGGTGAAGAAGAGTGGTGAACTGAGAAGAGATAAAAAAGCACGAACAAAGAAAAGGAGTCATTTAATTCTTTTAATAAATCTGAGGCAAATGCAATCATTATCCACATTTTAGAGATAAGGGGTCTGGGGAAAAGGTTAAATAATGTGCCCCAGGCACGTGGCTAGTTCAACGGTGGGATTAGGATTTAAACCCACGAAGTGTGGCTCTGGGGTCCATGCAATCTGGGGATAGGGATCGATCGACGGAGAACGTTAAAGATTTGAACTGAAACACCATGATTCAGAATCACTAGATCTTAAAAGATTACAGTGACGGGTAAAAACGGAGCTCAAGAAGTACTTCACAGTATAAAACAGAAACAAGTAGTTAAATCTAAAAAAAAAAAAAGAGAGAGAGGGTCATTCAAACAATGCACATACGAATTTTTAGAATGTGAATCACACCTGTGGCCTCAGGACCCTGACAATGACAGCTCTCAGCTGCTCGTGCTGGCGTCTAAACTTCCTCATCTGGTCAAGGCGAGCCTGAAGCTTCCTGTGAGCAGGGTTGATTCGCCACACCATCTTCAGGTTTTCTTCCCTTTTCCTTTTGACAATGTCTCTCAACAACACCTGGAGTTTCTCATATTCATCATCCCAAGTCTGAAAGACTTCAAAGCACGCGACCATAACCTGGCATATAATTTAAGAAAGGAAGTTTATTATTAAAGCATATTTTCATCTCAGTGCCCTCAGGTTGGTTTTCTGATATATTACAACTCACTTTTTCAAATTCTTCATAAGCAACATGCATCAGTTTTCTCGTGCCCAGCACTTTGAGTAACTGAGAACTCAAGTCTCTTGAAATCGCCTCCACCAAACGCAGTGCCCTCTGAATGGGGTATTTTGTGTTTCGGATCTTTCTCAGATGGGTGAAAATTGCAACAAGTGCCTGCCTTATCTTGTCCAGCTCAGTGGCAGACAGCAAGTCATTCAGAGGAAAATCTTTCATCAGAGGATTGTAGTCGTTCACAGTTTCCAAAGCCTGTTTCAGACCTAGATTAACAGAGAAACAGTTAATGGTTTTCACACGAAGTGATACAACTATAATGTTATTATATGTCAGTTATACCGCAATGAAAAAAAAAAGCAAAAAGATATTTCTTTTAGGTTTAAATACTGGTTAAGTAAACTAAAGTATATCCTCACAACAGAACATTTTGATGTTGCACAAGATTTAGTGACACAGAAATTGTGCTATTTGAAAGAAAAGAATGTTATTAACAAGATAATCCCAGTGTGGTCTCATTTTTGCTTTTTTAAGAATATCAGTCAACTCATATGCACTCCAAAGGCTATGAGTGGTAGCCCCAAAGATTTCATCTTTTTTTGCTTTCTATATTATCTAAACATTCTAGTAATACCACTTTAGTTTTTAACATCTTTATTGGAGTATAATTACTTTACAATGGTGTGTTAGTTTCTGCTGTATAACAAAGCAAATCAGCTATACGTACACATATATGCCCATATCTCCTCCCTCTTGCATCTCCCACTACTTTAATTTGTTTTTTTTTTTTTTTTTTTGCGGTGTGCGGGCCTCTCACTGCTGTGGCCTCTCCCGTTCCGGAGCACAGGCTCTGGACGCGCAGGCTCAGTGGCCATGGCTCACAGGCCCAGCCGCTCCACGGCATGCGGGATCTTCCCGGACCGGGGCACAAACCCATGTCCCCTGCATCGGCAGGTGGACTCTCAACCACTGTGCCACCAGGGAAGCCCTACTTTAGTTTTAAAAAACTAGAATTTTATCATCCTTAAGAACAGCAAAATTTAAATTTTATACCCATGGCTCAAGTTAGGGGAATGTATTATGGACATGGAATCACAGAAAAACCTGGTTCCTGGTCTTTTTTTTTTTTTTTTTTTACTTCCTCTGGCATAAGATTTACAAAAGAAATGTATTAGGAAAGAAATAAAGGTTTCAGAGGTATTAAAAAATTCAAGGTATACATTTCAGTACTAGTGAGTGCCCATATCCTAGTGAATGTATGCAGTATGATCAAAATAACTGGAAGGTTTCCACCCGGAATTTCCTCTAACATTTAAAATGTGGGCACCACAACCTTTTTTGGAGGGGAAGAAAAGGACGTGACAACTACTGCAGTCCTAATGACTTGTTCCAACACGTCTCTGGTGGGCACAGACTGGTAGAGCAACGTCCACCCATAGCCGGTCATTCCACATTTGTGTGCCTGGTACATGCTCATTCAACATCACTCCCCCTGCTGCCCGTTCAGAAAATAACTTTATCTTGACCACTTTTCAGAACAGGGAGGAGGGCAGAGAACAGAGCAAAGGGGCAGGTAAATAGCGGAAGAGAAAGTACTGACCAGCTCTCCTTCCACAGCCCTGTGGGCAAAGAACTTCTGCTTATCGTAAACCATGTTTCTGCTTGGATTGTCAAAAGCACCCCTGACTTTACACTAAAAAAGTACAGCCTACTCAAGGAACCAAGTAACTGAGAAACAGGAGGGAAGCTCCCAGGGTCCCCTGTACTCATGCCTAGAAACTGGCTTATGTTCTTAAAACCCTGGAAGGGAAAGGGAGGTATGTGAGAAAATCATTTTCATTACCTAGAGCTGGGGGAAAGATGAGATAGGTTGCCGAGGAGTAAACAGTCAGGAAAGATGGTGCACCTATTAATTTTCATCACAAAACCCAGGTCAACAGCTTATTGATCAGACTATCAGCTCTAGTTTTTACCTGTGTCAGTGTCGAAGCTGACGGTGGCATGGAAACGCTTGCCATGTTTCAAGATATCCAGAGTCAGAAGAACTTCTGGGCTCTCTCGTTTCTCCTGGATGCGGTATAACGCACGTTCCAAGTTTAGCCAAAAACTAATTTCCTGTAAGGCAGTTCCTGAGGCAGGATCTCGATCAAGTTTGGTTACCTTAAATATAAAATAACATTCAAGAGTATTCAGCATTTAAACAAAGGTAAAAAACACACCGTTAACTAAGAACATGCATTATAATTTAGTTTTTATATTTCAAGCAGATTTCCTCCCTTGTATTATAAGCGGTTTAGTTTGAAATCAAAGGTCTGGACTTCCCTGGAGGTTCACTGGTTAAGACTCCACGTTCCCACTGCAGGGGGTGCGGGTTCGATCCCTGGTTGGGGAACTAAGATGCTACATGCCACAAAGTGCAACCAAAAAAGAAAAAAAAAAAGAAATCAAAGGTCTGAGACAGCTGAGATTAGTGCTCTCTCAGGGATGGTATTTAAACCATGTCACACGGCACCCTGACCACTCCACTCCACCTGGGCCGACATTAATCCTCCACTGAGCATTCCTGGGACCAGTGGGAGGTACTGCTAACAGTCATCACAGAACTCACCTCATTGACAAGAACTTGGACCAGTTTTCTCACAGATATTAAGGAGTAAAGCATTTTACGTGGTATTTTCAATACTGTGCTCTTACTTTTTGAATTTCTCGGATCCAGCGGTTAACTCCAGATTGTAACTGATTGAGAAAAGTTGGGTCTTCAACCTTATCTCCAAAGTCTGTAACTTTTGGCTTTTCTCCACGCTCATAACACTGTTTTGCAACATTTGTAATAATTGGATGAATGGGCAGGCTGATCTCTGGAATTTCAATATTCTGCTGCAGGTGAAGGAGTCCCATTTCAAGTTCTGCAATCTTTTTTTCAACTGAAGGAGCCATTTTATCACCATCCCTAAAAAGACAGGAAATACCTCAAACTTTAGTGCGCTACTGGTCTCCAAAGAGATTCTATTGTTTCAGGTCTGTCAAATATTAATAATATACATTTTATTAATGCAACAGATTTACATCCTCTTGGTTTACTAGCTTTTCCCTCCCAATTTCTGAATTTTACATCATCTTCCACAGTGTGTTGTGAACATTAAGTAAAATACGGCATTCAAACTAACGAAGGAAAAATGGTTTTTACCTGTCTGCCTTGCCAGACTCTCTGATATAGGACTTAAAAAAAGGAGCCACTGCATTGCTAATGAAAGAGTGCAAGGTTTCATACGGCGAGTCTTCACTGAGTGTGAGGACTCGGAGCTGGGAAGATACTGGCTTGTCTGCATCAATCACTGGAGTTCGTTTAATGAATGCCAAGCTGAAAGAACGGAAAAGAAGAAATTAGAACAAAGAGTCTCATTCTTCATCAGTTTTAATAACTGCAGCCTTCTTTGTGTTGCATGCAAACTAAAAATTCATTTGAATGTTTTAATTTTAAAATCATATTAGGAATAGACTAAATTGTTGCTTTTCTAATAGTGAAATACATTGCTTCTCTTTCTTTACTCACCTATGTGAGAACTAGCAAATCAAGGTTAAGGTTATAACATGTGACCATGAAAGCAGACCAAGTTAGTTTATCTCATATGGGGGTTGAGTTCATAACCTTGCCCTCAGGAAAACTAACCTCCCTAGCAATTGCAAGTTACAAGCCCCGATTAACTCCCTGATTAACTTAAATCTGATCCCATAATAATTTGTCCCATTCATTTATGGCATTGAATCACATGTCAACTTGACTAAACAAAAGTCACCTGCAAGTTGAAGTGACGAGAGAACATTCCAGGCCCCTACAGCCTGGCCTAAACCAACCCTCCCAGTTTCATCTGCTATGCACCCCCTACCCCACCTGAGACACCCTTTAAACTACATGGCCCATTCTCTAAACTTCATGTGCTTTTGTGTAGTTGCTTAAGAAACCTATATTCATCTGTTGAAATTCCAAGTAACCCCCAAAACCCAACTCCAGCATCACTTCTCCCCTGGGGCCATCCCTAAGCAGAAGCAATCTCCCCAGTCTTCATGTTTCATGGTATTCTACACCTCTAAGATTTTGCCAAGTATTACAGCTAGTTGTGTATCTGCCATCCTTTCTCCCAAAAGACCATAAACTTCTTGGGAAAAGGAACTATGTTTTATTCCTTTGCACACCTACTGCTGTATCTTACACATAACAGGTGCTCAAAGGTGGTTGAATTAACAGCTTCAACAGAAGCAATATTTGAATTTTCCAGTTCTCATATTATGTATATGTACTTTATACATAATACTTCACATTATTCTAAAAAGTCAGTGGAGCTTCCTGATGTGACACGCTGAGAAGGAACATAGTCACAGTAGTATTCCTGCTGAAAATGTGCAACTTGACTGTAACCATGGAGAAACATCAGACAGATCCAATGGAGGGGCAGTCCCTCAAACTACTGGCCTGCACTTATCAACAATGTCAATATCATCAAAGACACAGAAAGAAAGACACAGAATTGGATTCTGGATCATGGGAGAAATACTGTAGGGGACATTACTGAGAAAATATGAATATGTACTATACCTAGAGTAATACTGTACCAAAATTTCTGGAACTTGAAAACTGTACTGAGGCTATGAACAAGAATGTTTTTGTTCTTAGGAAATGCTGCGAAGTATTTAGGGATAAAGGGGCAGGTTGTCTATAACTCTCAAATGGTTCAGGAAAAAACATGATGATGCAAACATGGCAAATGTTAACTGACATCTGGGAGTTCTACATGCTATCCGTGCAACTCTTGTAAGCTTGAAATTATTCAAAATAAAAAGTTTTTAAAAGCCAATGCAAAATAAACATTTACTCATTTGAATATGAATATGTCTACTGGAGTATAAACTGGCACAAGCTTTTTAAAAGGTGGGAAATCTGGTAACACACATTAAAGACTTCAGTGATGCATCGCATCTGAACCAGTAATGCTATCTTTAGGGATTTATCCTAAAAAGAATCAGACCGCTACCTATGAATGTTTACTACTTACTTATAATAATGAAAACTCAGGTATACTCTGAGAGCATTATTAGATATGCTAAGTACATTATGGCTCAAACCTAGAATGGATGATGCCATGATATGGCAATTAAAATAAAAATATTTTAGGTTTTATACTGACTTGGAAATCCTCTTAATTTGAATAAATAAAATCAAAGATAAGAAACTGAATTAAAGAGCAGAGATCTTCTGAGTGTTTTCTTAGTATCTCTGTCTGAGTCGATTAGGATTTACATTTAATCCTCACAAGTTTATAGTCCACAATAATGGTATATTCATACTACTCACCTATTGGACTTAACTCCATAATGAATGTCTATGTTGATGTTATAGGAAATAAATTCTTTTTCTTCTTCTCCTTCATCACCAACATCCTCTACAAATCATAATAAATATTCTATCAAATTCATGTCAGTATTCCAATTTTTAATTTATCAACTGTTCAGAGCGCGATTAGCCTCACCCCAAGCCCAGCCTGACGTTTAAACCCCTATGTGACTTGGCTCTACCTAATTCTCCCTTCTACCCATTTTTTCTGACTGCTGGCCCAGGCACTTACTTGCTGTGGGATCTTGGGCAAGGTTCTTAACTTCTTGGCATCTCCATTTCCTTGTTTGTAAACTGGGGACACACTGGCAAGCCTGGGTCTGCCTAGAGCGGGCCCTGGCCCCAGGGCGGTGCTAGGTGGTGTCCATAAGGCCAAGTTCTCCCCACCGCCTCCCAGCAGTCTCATCCCCTGTGCTCCAGTCACAGAGGTCGCTTCCCACCCCCAGCCCCAAGGTATTCTGCTCAGGTGTCTACTCAGCGCTTTCTATGGGACAGGCATTACTTTAGGCGCATCACGCATCTACCCCTCACGACACGACACTATGGGGCTTGGCATGACTAGCATTATTCTTATTTTCCAAGCAAGGAATGTAAGTAAATTGCCCTCAGACATGTGACTGGAAAGGGACAGAGTGAAAATCCAGACGTCTGACTCCAAACCCCGGGTCCTCAGCAGTACACAGCCTGCCCTCTTCCCTCCTTAAGGCCTCTACAGGGAAACCCCCATCAAGAGAACCGCTGTCAAGAAACATCCCCAGGTCACCAAGGGGGCATTCACCTGGCTGTCCCCTCTGCTCTTATAGCGCTTTCAGAGCCTGCTCTGGGGTCAATTTATGAATACAGCAGTAATTTGAAAAAGCTTACTGGAATTTGATACTAAGATGACTCAAGATGCATGTGAATAAAATTTCTAGATAGTTAAAAATGAAAATTGAAAAATTAATATAAAAATCATAAAAATGGGAAGTAATACAAACCTCTAGATCTAGTACTAATCAGCTAGATGGGTACACCCTCTAGTTGAATTATCTCTGGTATGACATACTGTACGGAATAACTGCATTAGCAAAAATTAATATTGAAGGATGAATCTAACTTGATATGTATGATTCGCCTTCACTTCTAAGTCATGGTGTAATAACAAAGGCAGTAGACTTAACTAAGTGATCTCGGGAAAGTCATTTTTCTTCCTCTCAGCTTTAAATTCGTAAAACATAAAAGGAGCAACAGAGGAGGGGGCGGGATATTAAATTAGGTGGTCTATAAGGTTTCTATAAATGCTAAAAACTATGAGCAAAAGCTATTTGCTTCTTTCATTTTAAGATGAGACAAATACAAAATTCACACTAAAAGAATATAAAATATTAGTATATTTATTTATATATATATAAATATATATTTATCAAGACAATAACTCTTCCAAAATGTTGTTTTCAGTATAATTTTAGGAAGGAGAGGAGTGGGTGGCGGAACATTTTCGATGCCAGTGACTTCCTGGCTGTTTTTTAAAATTACTAACTACCTGAAAAAAACCCCCAAACCAACCAACCGAGTTTTCTAACTACTGAAATGTGGACATACCACAAGATAAGATAAATCATACTGCCTGAAACCAATCAAACATATAATTGCAATCTATAAAACACAAAAACAGAGAGTATAAGGAAATACCCCCAAACTAAAATAGTTGTCAGGGTGGTGGGATTATGAAATATTTTTTCCCTTGATTTTTGGAACTTCCAATAATGCTGTTCTATGATTTATATAAAATATGTCATTAAGATAACACCCAAACAATAGACCATAAAAGTAACATTCTATAATCACCAAAGGAAATTACTAAGTAAAAAATATGGTGTAACTTTGTTTTTTTTTTTTTTTTTTTTTTTTTTTTTTTTGCGGTACGCGGGCCTCTCACTGTTGTGGCCTCTCCCGTTGCGGAGCACAGGCTCCGGATGCGCAGGCTCAGCGGCCATGGCGCACGGGCCCAGCTGCTCTGTGGCATGTGGGGTCTTCCCGGACCGGGGCATGAACCCGTGTCCCCTGCATCGGCAGGCGGACTCTCAACCACTGCGCCACCTGGGAAGCCCTATGGTGTAACTTTGAATCACATCTTCCTCCCGGACAGAGCGGCATCCTCTATACAAATAAAATTATGTAGAAAACATGCCGACTGGACACAACATCTAACCACATCCCCAGCACATCCTAATGCAAACAGGGTTAAAGGAACCGGGCAGCAGGCCAGGCGATGAGTCACGGCTGTCTCGGGACCACTGTGAACGCCCAGCCCAGCCCAGCCCAGCCCAGCCCGCGCTAGGACTAACACTGCAATGCAGCAGGAGACAGCTGGGGCTCGGGAATGCACACACGATGACATAATCCTCAGACATGGGTATGCAAAATAGGTGTCCTCTACTGCTCTGTAAAATTCTAACTTCCTTTGATGACAGTAATTTATGCAAGTCATCATTAGTATCAGCCATAGACTACATTTTGGATTAGTTTTTTAACGCTATTCCCCATACATACGAAGATCATACGAAGTCTGAGGATGTCTGACTCTCATTATAAAGAACACATGACACTGTTTTATAAACTGCCAAACAATTTAAACTTTCCTGCCTCTTTATAAATTATTATATTTTCCAAATAACAATAATTCAATTTCTGCAAAAACTTTTTTAAAAAATTGTTTAAAGGAGGAGAGAAAGACACTTAATAGTCCATTCCTAACAAAGAGGGTACTAATCCTGCTATATTAGAGGCTTATATACAAACACAATCTGCACGTCTATCAGGTAATACCACTTTCGGTAAAGTTTGAACCAGTTTCCTAATGATGCTAAAGTTACTGGTTAATACACAACAGACCGATACTGTGCTGCCTATTAACACATTCAGGGAACTAAAATACCAGCACAGAAAGTGCTGCGCCCGACTCTCGGGTTCCCGTGCTGCAAGCCATACTGATACACATGACAGCGCCCGGTGGACATTTCTTTGGTTAACTTCTGAGAGTTTATCAAATTTCTAGAGATGTTCAAAATGTCATTTAGCACTATTCTGCATACGCTTCTATTCAAAGATGAATGTATTTCAAAGTACGAGTGATTTGTATCATTACACTGTGAATTAGGTGAGCAATGCGCCTCATTTAATGAAATACAGACAGATGCACATTCAATCACCTTAAGACTCATACCACCTCTCCTAGGTAGGTGGGTATGTGTCCGCAGACTGGTGAACAGGCAACTGGGGAAGGGCAAGAGGAGGCTGCGGGCTCCCCTGCCCTGGGTCATCCCTCCCTCCCTCTCCCCTCCCAACGTTCTCCAGCCACAGGGCAAGCGTGCTCTCAAGCTAGCAAACGAAGCCAGTCATTTTCTTTGGCCAGAGGACGTGTTACGTGCTCCTGGCTCTCTTTATCTTTCCTTGTCTTTTCCCTTTAAAATCCAAGCAGGCTCCTAATACCACATTACTTTGGCCGATCGCTGTCGTACACGCCCTCCCAGTTCTCCCGTGGTGGCTCTAGCTCTCCGCTTTCCCATCCCTGGTACTTCCTCCAGCCACCCTGACGTCCACCCGCCCTCCTGTCCTCCTTCTGAGGCTGTGACTTCTTCGCACCCACTCCCTGCCCTGCACAAGGCTGAGAGCGTGGTGAGGGTCTCGGGTCTTCTCTTCCATCCATAACATTGCTGGGAATTTGAAAGGAGGGTTGAACCCCATGTAATCCTTGTACACAAGGTGAAACTGGGGCTCCTCTTGACATTTCCAGAAAAAAAGAGAAGGAAGTGAAAAAAACTAAGTCGGTAATGCCTAAAGGATTTAAGGCTTCATGCTTTTTAAGGCTAACACTAATTCAAAAGAAATAATTGCTATGAAGTAAGTGAAAACAAACACTCCTATTCAATGGATACCAAGGAATTCAACAGAGAAATTAGTTCTTAGGTTTCAAAATTCTTCTTAAAACATCCTTTTCCTCACTGGGTCTTAAAATCCTGCGATTTTGGTTTCCTCACTCATGACAGAGGTGCTGGACTAAGTCTCTCCCGCCGTTCCCAGCCTGATACTCCACGATGCTGAGAGACGAGATTTCCATCTGTCTTCGCTTTTTAAAAAGAAGTAATGACTGCTTTCCCTTTCCTGTACATGAATTCCACTCACAATGAAACACCTCACTTTGAAAAGCATCTTGCTGCAGACTGCTTTGTCCTACAGAGGGTGGGGGGCCCACCTACAGCGTGACAGCACAGGACAGCAAGAACCCAGGTTGATGGACTCCTGGCCCAGTGCTCCAAGACAGCGCCGTGTCCCAGTAAATGTTTCCTATTAATTTATTAATCATTTTATTAACCATTTTGGGGTCTAAGCCAGAAATGAATACTTTTTAATCATCAATCTACTACCTTTCTTCTCTTTTTAGGGAAATTAAGTCCTCAGAAAAATAATGTTTAAAACTCCACAGAAACACTCCCCATACCCCTCCGTAGGCCACCACGTCTCTAGGAAGCTGGGTCCTGTGAGGAGCCCTGGCTTCATTCCAGGCAGGAGTCTTCCAGACTCCAGCCATCTCTGCACTAACGAAGAGAGGGTAAAACCCCCTGAACTTTGTGCGTCAGGAACAACTAAAATCCCAAGCTTCGGGTAAGCACCGACTAAAGGCAGCCACTACTTCCAGTCTTAAAGACGAAGCTCCAAGGGTAACACATCTGAGTGGAACAAAACCGAACCAAAACCGCACAGCGCCCGTTCCCAGCCTGGTCCCAGACAAGCCCTGGAACCACCACTCCAGCAGCTGCAAACCGCAACATCCTTACTGGTCCCTACCTTCACCACCCAACCTTTCACGGGACAGAACACACCCCAAAATGCACTTCAGGTCAAAAGCGCTACAAAAGTGTCATTAACATCGAAATATGCCTACCACGTAGGGATCACCTACCTGGTCACACTTTTAGAAGTACGCTATGAGGAAAATAATTTTCTATAGGCCAGGAATTACAGGAAGGAGATTTCTCTTTTTAAAATGGGGAGCTACAATTTAACATTCCCTTTCACCAACTCTTCACTATCAAAATTAACTGTTAAGGGGACTTCCCTGGTGGTCCAGTGGTTAAGACTCCGCGCTTCCACTGCAGGGGGGATAGGTTAGATTCGATCACTGGATGGAGGACTAAGATCTCGCATGCCTCGCGGTGTGGCCAAAAAAATAATAATGATAAACTGTTATAGTCACAACCTTTATTCTACACTTTAAAGAAGGCTCTACTTTAACAAAAAAAAGTTTAAAGCTAGCTGGAGTACTTAAAAATACATATAGAGATAGACCTTCATATAAAAAAAAGCTTCTATATTCAATGTGTTTGGAACATTCTTTCCATAAAAAAGGGGGGAAGAGGGGGAAAGATAAAGTAGAAGTAACTTCTGTTCATTAAATAAATTATACGACTTCATTGTTGGTGGCGGTCTTTATTCAGTTCAAACCATTCAGATTTATTCTCCATATCATAATGCAAGCCTGCCTTTTCACTGTAAATAACTACTGGATGTTCATATTTGATTAAATGTGCAAATGGCAATGTTAACTCATAAAAACCAGCCCTCCTTCTAAGTGACCTGGGTTAACACTTATATCTAAATTATGCTAGTGTAGCCAGGATGCTAATAAGACTGATGGGACCACATAGTTTTTCCTCAGATTTTTGTAAGTGAAAAATAAGTTAAGACAGGCTGAATTACTAGAAATACTTCCAGGACTTTTATAAATCCAGGAATGAGATAGGATTTCAGTTGCAGACAGTCTCATTACCTAGTCAACATTCAAAAGTGCAAGTCATTATGGAGCCAAGATTTGGACGCGTGGATACTCGTTTTGCTGAAAGGAGAAAATGTACCCATCAAGAACACAGAGGTGATTTGCACCAGAAAGCATTCAACAGAAATAGGGTCCCCCTCCAATAATTTTAGCAAAGTTCAATTATAAGGTGTTTGAGAAAAGTGAATCACTGAGGAGCACTCTAGAAGCAAAGAACAAAACCTACAATTTTTTTCTGTAAGAAAGAAACTGAGACCTAAGGTAGAAATCACTGATTTCAAAACAAAAACCGTGCAATGAAAATATGATCAAGAATCAGCCAAGGTAAGGCTACTCAAAATACAATAACAATGCAGATTAAAATGTATTTTAATAAAATAATGTATATTCATTAAAAAATGACAAGACAGATACCAAAATGCCGACAGTGGTCATATCCAGGTCGAAGGATCCCAGGTGACTTTAATTTTATCTGTATACTTTAATTTTCTATTGTGACTATATACTTTTTTGAAAGAAAATAGATGAGTTAAAAAAATTTTTTTTAAACAGTAGTGGTTTCCATGCAAGAAAACAACCCCAAACATAAAAGAAAACCCTAAACAACTTTAAGACTCTAAATATGCCTGGATGGCTTATTTGCTTTGAACATTCCTTGTGGATCTAAGAAAAATACTCTTTCACACTCGCTGACCCTCCTGCAGAGGCCAATGCTACAATGAAGCATCTCCTGAGTAGGAGAAACCTTTGAACGAAACAAACCATCTGCAAGAAACTAAGTGTGTGTAGGGGTGAGAGGGGAGCGGTGAGGCAGATAGTTGAGATTCTCTTACTGACAGAACCATACATCTTTTGAGATTATAAGAAGCTTGTCTCCGAACACTTTCAGACAATGCCCAGTCCTTGGTGCTAAGCTAGCATTTACCTGGACATCATCCTTGGCTTGCCGGATGGACGGTGCCACACCCATACATGTGCTGTCAAATAAGCTCGCCATTGGCTACAAAATGGTCTGAAAGCATCAAAGGGAAACCCTCCCTGAAGGCAAGCTCCACTCTCAAGGGAACCTAGGCTTGCTTTGGGGAGGTCACTAGAGGAGACTGCGGGAATATGCAAACCTTTTGTCCCGTCTCTCCACGAGGTGCCTAACCTAAGTCTCTCTCCTTTTAAGATCTGTAAAATAGATTCAAAGACCATGGGGTCATCATTAGGATCTAAGCATCACACAAATACAAGGCATGATGAAGGAAAACAAGCAGTGGGCTGGACACTGAGATGTCGAGTCTAGCCTAGGCAGTAGGATTAGCTGGTGTGACCTTGGGGCAGTCACTTCGACTGAGCCTCAGTTTTCTCGCGTCTGAAGTGGGCAGATGCACCCACTCAGCAGGGACAGCATGAAGTCCAAGAGGGAGACCTGTGTGCGCTATCCACCTAGAACAGTGATGCCCCGCTCGCAGCCGAGGCTGTCACTGTCACTCCTCGGGCCTCGGCATCTGGGTCCGCACAAGGCAGAGGCCGGGATGCCCGCCGGTCAGGGCTCCCCCAGCTCCGGCTCGCCAGTATCTCCCCCTACACCCGGACGACCGAAGGACCACAATCCAGGCTGCCCCCGGCGCCGCCCCTGACACATCCCTCCCGAGGCCGGCCTGGCCTGGACACAAATCGAAACCGAAAAGCCCATGTGACATTGGAGGCCGGGATGCGGCCTCCGCCCGCGCTCAGCCCGGGAGACGCTGTCTCCACCCAACTCGGCCATCTTGAGGCCGAGCTGACAAAGCGATCCCATTGTTGCCGGTGACGGCGAGGCTGGGCGCCCTCCTCCGTCCCCGCGACCCGGAAGGGGGCACCCTGGGGCCCTGGCGGCAAGGGGTGTGGCGGGAGCGAGGCGGGGCGCCGGGGGACCCACCGCAGCCCCGGCCCCGCACCTTTGAGCGTGGAGCGCTCCACCAGGACCGTGTGCACCTGCGGGTCCGAGAGGAACTTGCGCATCTGCTCCAGGGCGCTCTTCTCCTCCAGCGCCGCCTCGAGCGCGGCCGGGGCCTCGCCGCCATCCTCCAGCAGCAGCGGCACCAGCTTGCGCAGGTGCTTCTGCAGCACCGACACGTCGGCCACGTTCTGCACTGCCGACACCTCCAGGCCGGCCGAGCCGTCCTCGCCGCCGCCCCCGGGCTCCGACATGGCGCCGCGCTCGGGACCCGCAGGCAGCGCTGAGAAGGCGGCCGCGACTCGGCGCGAGAGCGAGCGGGCGGACGCACGAGAGAAACGAGCAGCACAAGCCGACCGCCCGCTAGCCCGCTGCCGACTGAGGAGAGGGAGCGCCGGCTCCTCCCTAAAGGCCGCCGCCCGCCGACCCCGCCCCGCCGCCGCCGCCCGCCTCCCGCTGCCCGCGGCCGGCGCCCGCCGCAGCCACTGGGCCCCCTCAAGGTACCGACGTCACGACGTCGGGCTCAGGCGGCCCGGGTGACTCCGCCGCGCAGCCTTCTGGGACTAGTAGTTCCAGTGCTGGGCGGGGCTCCGCAGTACCCACACCTCAAGCCCTAAAGGTGGGAACTTGCGGGGGGCGGTGAGAGGTGGTCAGGGACTACGTCTGTCCTGTTCACTGCTGTGGACTCAGCGAACAGCACAGAGCCTGAGACACTGCACTAATACTGAATGAATGAATGGTGTTAACGAGCTAACGTGTTTTGAGCACTTTAGCCTGTGCCTGACATTGTTCTAAGCACTTACCCTTTGTAGTTTCTTTGAACGAATGAATGACTACGATGTGTTGAGCTAGAATATAGTCATCTGTGTTATTAAATATACATAGGGAGACTGCGGATCTTTTTCAGAGGGAGAGGAGATGAGGGAAGTGTCACATTGCTAGGCTGGAAAGAGGGAGGCTGGGAGGGGACATTCCCAGAGCAGGAAGCAGCTTCTGCAAAAGCAGAGAGGCCTGACTGCAGGAGCGATGTACTGGAAAGCCAGGAGGTGACACCTGAACGGTGGGGTGAAGCCTGGCTGTTGTAGGTTCTGGTTGCCAATGGCAAAATAATTTCCCCCAGGGGCTTCCCTGGTGGCGCAGTGGTTGAGAGTCCGCCTGCCGATGCAGGGGACACGGGTTCGTGCCCCAGTCCGGGAAGATCCCACATGCCGCGGAGCGGCTGGGCCCGTGAGCCATGGCCGCTGAGCCTGCGCGTCCGGAGCCTGTGCTCCGCAACGGGAGAGGCCACAACAGTGAGAGGCCCGCGCACCGCAAAAGAAAAAAAAAAAAAAAAAAAAATTCCCCCCAGAATGCCGTGAGGACCACGGGGGAGACCTACAAGCATCCACCTAGAACAGCAGCCGGGGCTGACGCTGTCATTCCGATGGCCTCAGCATCTGGGTCCACACAAGGCAGGGACCGCCGTGCCTGCCCAGTAAGTTTTCCCCCAGCTCCCATTTGCCTGGACCTCCTCCAGTACACCGAGATGACATAGGGGCCAGAATTCAGGCTGCCCACATTCTTGGTTTAGAAATGAGAGTTATTATAAGGAGCAGTAATTGGCTTTTGAAAGTTCAAACTCATCACTCGCTTCTTAAGTTGGGTGGAGGAAGGGAAGCCAAAGGTGCTATTTTTATATCAAATTACACAGTCAGAGAACTGAATCCTGATTGGTAGAATGATGATGGGATGATCTGATTTCCCCAAATCGTCTTTGGAAAACTGCAAAACATGCAGTATGCCTATTCTTGCTCAGTTACCCAGTGCCAAGCCCCAGGAACTGCTGGAACATGAAGACTAATGAGATGATTCTTGTCTTTAAGAAGCTCATGGCAGAGGGGACAGATTAATATCCCATCCTCCTCCTACCTTCCATCAGTCCACTCTTTTTTTGTGTGTGGAATTTTAAAAATTGAAGTATAGTTAATGTACAATGTTGTGTTAGTTTCAAGTGTACAGCAAAGTGATATATATATATCTATCTGTTTCAGATTCTTTTCCGTTATAGGTTATTATAAGATTTTTTTACATTAATTAATTAATTAAGTTTTGGTTGCATTGGGTCTTCGTTGCGGTGTGCAGGCTTCTCATTGCGGTGGCTTCTCTTGTTGCGGAGCACGGGCTCTAGGCACGTAGGCTCAGCAGTTGTGGCAGGTGGGCTCAGTAGTTATGGTTTGCAGGCTCTAGAGTGCAGGCTCAGCAGTTGTGGCACTTGGGCTTAGTTGCTCTGCGGCATGTGGGATCTTCCCCGACCAGGGATCGAGCCTGTGTCCCCTGCATTGGCAGGCAGGTTCTTAACCACTGCGCCACCAGGGAATTCCCTATTATAAGATATTGAGTGTAGTTCCCTGTGCTATATAATAGGTCCTTGTTGTTTACCATTAGTTTGTTTTCTGTCTGTGAGTCTATTTCTGTTTTGTAAATAAGTTCATTTGTATCATTTTTGAAGATTCCACATATAAGTGACATCATATGATATTTGTCTTTCTCTGTCTGACTTATTTCACACTAGTCCAGTCTTATATCATATGCCCGAGCAGATCTAAATAAACTTCCTGGAAAAATATAAAGCACTGCAATGAGTTTGTGCTATGATCATAATGGTAATGAATAATAGTAACGCCACCAACAACTAACACTGAGAGCTCACTCAATACCAGGCACTCTGCTAAGGGCTGCCCCCTGCCTCATGTCCTTCGGGGTAGGAACAGGGCTGGAAGAAAATCTGTTAGGTGCAGGTTAGTGAGCTCTGAATTGACCACACACCATTGGAGCCCCAGAAACCCGGCAGCAAACTGGCAGATGGAGAGAGGCTGCTTGCAGCCTGCATCATGAGTCAGCACCCCCCAGGAGACGCAGCCATTTGGGCATCCAAGGAACTCAAGCATCTGCAATCTGGCTCCGAGCCAGGGCAACAGAGCAGCAGGCTCCGGATGTGCAGCCCTATATGTGTGATAGACTCAAAATTAAAAGTGTTTGTTGTTTCTAAGAGAATGGAGATCAGAGGAACCTGAACAATCAGTCTACAAGGATCCATACATTGATCAAATGTGCTTGCATTTCTGTTTTCTAAAGATGTTTGCTGTGTTGAATAAATACGTCGTAAGAAGAATGGTCAGTGTTGATTGACTGCTTACAGAGAGTGCCCAGCACTCTAAATTCCTTATCCTGGGGGCTGGCTAGACTGCCCCCGGCTGACAGGGAAGGGGATATTTCTGTGAGATGCTCCCTTGGCCTCCTGGAGCAGGACTCTGCCCCAAGCTGAGTCTGTGTGTGTTGCGGGGGGGGACCCTCCATCCACACCTGGCCTCTCCCACCGCAAACTCCGTTTGGCATCTCCGCTTTCTCATGTCCATAGCAGAGGCTGCTTTCAGTTGGCAGTAGGCAGGGGGTGCTGGCGAGAGAGAATTCTTTCCAAGTTGATGGGGTATGGTAGTGGCTGCTGGGCCACATGTATTTTATCAGAAGTTGGTGATGAACTGTCCACATGTCCATTCCCCACCCTTCTCCTTCAAGTACTGCACTGGATGGCCCCTCAAATCCAAGCTGGGGGCTCCTTCTCATCCCCATCTTCCCTCTCCCTCTCCCTCTCCCAACCCTGGGCTACACTGAGCCCTCAGCGGAAGTCCGGCTGGCCCAGCACCTTCAGGCTCTGCGTCTGGCATCCCCCTCTCCCCCCTCGAAATGCCACATTGGGCTCGCCCATTCATTCATTCATTCATTCATTCCATGGGCTCATTCCCAGCACCAGCAGGGCCTGGCGCAACGTGGGTGCTTGGTTAACGGCTGTGAAAGCAACGCCTCACGCCCCGGGAACGCAGTGCCGGGTGGCAGCGGCGGCCGGTCCACAGAGCATATTTTGGATTTTGACCTTGCCAGCTGCTCGAAACCAGGCAGCGTCGTTCCGTCGCCAGCGTGGGACTCCACCCACCTATCGCTCACCGGGCTACAGGACACTTACTGATGAAGCTCGTCCTGGCATCCCCCCCTTTTCTGTCTCGGTTCCTTGTCTGATGAGCCTCTGGGTGAGTCTGGAATCACCCCGGGCTCCTGGCGACTTTGAGCCGGGCTGGAAGCGGCTGGGGGGCGGGGGGGTGGGTGGTGGCGGGGGTTGGGAAGCGCCTCTAAAAAACAGAGCGGTCGCTTGGCGCCCTCTAGTGGCACAGCGGAGGACGCGCACCCAGGAATCTTTTCCTGTCGCTCCTAGGCCTCCTCCCAGCCTGCTGCCCCATCCGTCCCGGGGACGCCTCCAGGCTCACCTTCCCAAGGTCACCCGGGTGGCTCGTCCAGGGTCGCCAAGCGAGCAATGGCGGTGACCAGAGGGGAATGCCAGCCCGTGGTCCAGCCTGCATCCCACCGCCCATTGATAAAGTTAGAGGAGATTGCCTCTAATGCAGACAGTTCAGTCTCTCTCTTGTGCGCAAGCCCTCCGGGACGCCTGCCACTGCCCTGGCCGCTCCTCTGGAGGTACCCAGCCTCTTCTCTCTTTTTTTTTTTATAACAAATTTAATCAGTTATACATATACATATGTTCCCATATCCCCTCCCTCTTGCGTCTCCCTCCCACCTATCCCAGCCCTCCAGGCGGTCACAAAGCACCGAGCTGATGATCCAGCCTCTTCTCTTACCTGAGAACTGTCTGTGTCCCCAGCCAAGGCCACCGCTCCCTGGGGACGCTGGGCCCCACCACCGCTCGTGGACATCGTCTCTGAAATGCTGCCCTCGCCCTCAAACGTTCCCTCTCCCTCCTGGGTTCTTCCCGGCCACGTCCAAGCTGCTCCAATGCATCCCTTCTTTCGAGAAACCCCTGCCACACCTTCCTGCCAGCACTTCTCATGCTTTGCTGACTTTTTCAGGAAAAGTCCTTGAAAATGAGCATAGGTGGGGACTGCCTCTCACCCAGCCCAACCCCACACTCCCCCGCTCCCCCCCCAACCCCACACTCCCCCGTCCCCGTCCCCCCCCCCCCCCCCCCCCCCCCGCTGCAAGTGCTGTTGTCAAGGTCACCAATGGCCTCCACGTGGCTAAATCCAGTGACCATGTCTGGGCCCTTCTCTTGCTTGACCCTTGGACGCCACTGACACTGAGCGGCTTGTGTGTGCTGTCAACACTCCCTCCCAGCCCTGTGACACTCAGTACGTCTGCACACCGATGAGTCCCAACCTTAGAAGTCACATCTGCTGTTGTTGGGAGGAGTGTTCTAGAAAATGCCAATCAGGCCAACTTGGCTGAAAGTGTTAAGACCTATATCCGTGCTACTTGTTCTACCTATTGAAAGAGGTGTTGAACTTTTGGCTTATAACTGTGCAATTGTCTCCCTCCACGCAGTTCAGTCTGTTTTTGCTTCCTGTATTTTGAAGCTCTATTATTAGATGCATAAAGCATTGTTGTGTCCTTTTCATGTATCGACCCCTTGATCACAGTGAAACGCCCTACTTTATTCCTAGTAGCATTATTTGCTCTGAAATTTACTTCATCTGATATGAGCACGGTCTCTCTGGCTTTCTCTGGATCCGTGTTAGTGTGATGTCTTTTCCATCCTTCGCCTTTTTACCCCATCTGTGCCTGTATACTGGGCTGCCCAAAATGTTCGTTCGTTTTTTTCCGTAAGATGGCTCTAGTAGCACTTAGTTGTCTTTAACTTCATTCGAAACAATTTTGTTAGATTGTACGTGACAGCTGTCACATCAGCGTGCATTTTAAAAAAACTGATCAAAATTGGTGAATTTTTGTGCAGCCATTTTAATATGGAAGATGGAAGAAAAAAAGCAACATTTTCAGCATATTATGCTTTATTATTTCAGGAAAGGTAAAAACGCAACTGAAATGCAAAAGAAGATTTGTGCAGTGTATGGAGAAGTTGCTGTGACTGATCCAACGTGTCAAAAGTGGTTTTCAAAGTTTCGTGCTGGAGATTTCTCGCTGGACGATGCTCCACGGTCAGGTAGACCAGTTGAAGTTGATAGTGATCAAATGAAGACATTAATTGAGAACAATCAATGTTATACCATGCAGGAGATAGCTGACATACTCAAAATATCCAAATCAAGCTATGAAAATCATTTGCACCAGCTTGGTTACGTTCATCGCTTTAACATTTGGGTTCCACATAAGTTAAGTGAAAAAAACCTTCTTGACTGTATTTCCCCATGCGATTCTCTACTGAAACGTAAGGAAAATGTTCCGTTTTTAAAACAAATTGTGACGGGCGGTGAAAAGTGGATACTGTACAATCATGTGGAACAGAAGAGATCGTGGGTCAAGTGAAATGAACCACCACCAACCACACCAAAGGCCGGTCTTCATCCAAAGAAGGTGATGTTGTGTATAGGTGGGATTGGAAGGGAGTCCTCTACTATGAGCTCCTTCGGGAAAACCCAACGATTAATTCCAACAAGTACTGCTCCCAGTTAGACCAACTGAAAGCGGCACTTGACGAGAAACGTCCAGAATTAGTCAACAGAGAACGCATAATCTTCCATCAGGATACCGCAAGACCGCACGTTTTTGATGACCAGGCAAAAACTGTTACAGCTTGGCTGGGAAGTTCTGATTCATCCGCCGCATTCACCAGACATTGCACCTTCAGATTTCCATTTATTTTGGTCTTTACAAAATTCTCTTAATGGAAAAAATTTCAATTCCCTGGAAGACTGTAAAAGGTACTCGGAACAGTACCTTTTATCAAAAAGATAAAAAGTTTGGGGAAGATGGAATTATGAAGTTGCCTGAAAAATGGCAGAAGGCAGTGGAACAAAAGTGTGACTACTTTGTTCAATAAAGTTCTTGGTGAAAATGAAAGATGTGTCTTTTATTTTTACTTAAAAACCGAAGGCACTTTTTGGCCAACCCAATATTTAAAGTGGGTTTCTTATAGTTGGCTCTTGCTTTTAAAAAATCCTATCTGACAACCTCTGCCCTTTATTTGCGGGGTGGTGTGGGGTTAGAGATATGGCTGGGTGAAGTCACCATCTTGCTATTTGTTTTCTATGTGTCCCACCTGTTCTTTGTCCAGAAGTGAACCCTTGATTCCTCTCCCCGACACCCCTAGAGCTCCCCATCTCAGTAAACACTGTCTGCCTCAGCCAGGTGCTCAGGGTGTTCCTTGGTGTCTCTGAAAAAACTCCCAGCCCCTCACATCTCCATCTGGCCCAGCAGCAAACCCTGCCACTCTCCCCGGACGCCTCCCAAATCGGACGTCTCTTCTCCACCTGCACTGCCAGTCCCAGCCTAAGGGTCTTCCCCTCTTTCTGAAATGCTCTTCCTAACAGAAAGACTCACAGACATAGAGAACAAACTTATGGTTACCAGTAGGGAAAGGGGGATGGGGGAGGGATAAGATAGGAGTTTGGGATTAACCGATACAAGCTACGTTATATAAAACAGGTAAACAACAAGGTCCTACTGTATAACACAAGAAACCATATTCAATATCTTGTAATAACCTACAATGGAAAAGAATCTGAAAAAAATATGAACCACTTTGCTGTACACCTGAAACTAACACAACACTGCAAATCAGCTATATCTCAAGAAAAAATTTTTAAAAATAAAAAATAGGGCTTCCCTGGTGGCGCAGTGGTTGAGAGCCCGCCTGCCGATGCAGGGGATGCGGGTTCGTGCCCCGGTCTGGGAAGATCCCACATGCCGCGGAGCGGCTAGGCCTGTGAGCCATCATGGCCGCTGAGCCTGTGCGTCCGGAGCCTGTGCTCCGCAACGGGAGAGGCTGCAACAGTCAGAGGCCCGCGTACCACAAAAAAAATAAAATAAAATAAAAAAAATAAATAAATAAATAAAAAATAAAAAGAATGCTCTTCCTCCAGCGTCCTAAAGAGCTTGCTCCTTCTCTGCACCAGACCTCTGCTCAAGCGTGACCCTTCAGAGGGGCCTTCAGAATAACACCACCACTGCTTACCCCTTTATTTATTGCTTCATTTTCCTCCAGAGCATGTTTCCCTGCATGACACATATTTGTGCTTCTTGCTTAGGGTCTGAGCCCCCAACTAGAATGTGATTCCATGAGGTCCAGGGCTTGCTCTGGTTAACACTGAATCTTAGAGTGGGCCAGTGGCTGGAACTGTGTCTTGCTCACCGTGGGCGAGGAGGGAACCTTTGAGGCCTGAGGAAATAAACAGAATCATTCTGTTCCCTTCAGGTGAATTACAGGGTGATTCTAAAAGAACAGAAGTTAAAAAAAAAAAAAAAAGCAGGACTTCTCTGGCAGTCCAGCGGTTAAGACTCTGCGCTTCCAATGCAGGGGGCACGGGTTTGATCCCTGGTCGGGGAACTAAGATCCTTCATGCCACACGGTGCAGCCAAAAAAAAAACAAAAACAAAAATAGTATTACTCAGCAGGTGTTAGCTACAAACACATCAAAGCCGATTTGTAAAGACACGGTCACAGCTTATTTCTATGATGTCCCTCACGTCACACTCACATGTTGATCCCCCACTCTAAGTCATCCCAGGTGTTTGGAGCTCATCTCCTTCCAAACCCACAATGCATTCCTTCATTTCCTCAAGACTTTGGGAAGAGGCGACACAAATATAAAGTTCTCGATGCATCTTCATGAACAGTTACTTGATGGGGGCTCCCCTGGTGGCGCAGTGGTTGAGAGTCCGCCTGCCGATGCAGGGGACGTGAGTTTGTGCCCCGGTCCGGGAAGATCCCACATGCCGCAGAGCGGCTAGGCCCGTGAGCCATGGCCACTGAGCCTGAGCGTCCGGAGCCTGTGCTCCGCAACGGGAGAGGCCACAACAGTGAGAGGCCCGCAT
Organism: Hyperoodon ampullatus; assembly: GCF_949752795.1. Taxonomy (NCBI): domain Eukaryota; kingdom Metazoa; phylum Chordata; class Mammalia; order Artiodactyla; family Ziphiidae; genus Hyperoodon; species Hyperoodon ampullatus. Next base: position 176,760,174 of record NC_136916.1, on the reverse strand, counting down.
ACCACCAAAAAAAAAAAAAAAAAGATTAAAAAAAAAAAAAAGAGTTACTTGATGGGCTATCTGGGGATTTGAGAGGTTGGATTACGTCCTCCAGAAGAAACACTGAAGTCCTGACCCCCGGTACCTGTGAATGCGACCTTACTTGGAAATAGGGTCTTTGCAGATATAATTAAGTTGAGGTCATTTTGGATTAGCATATGGGCCCTAAATCCAATGACTGGTGTCCTTATAAGAGAAGGGAAATTTGGACCCAGACACACAGACACACACAGGACAAACACTGTGTGAAGACAGAGGCAGAGATTGGAGCTATGCGTCCACAAGCCAAGGGCTGCCAGCCACGACCAGGAGCTGGTAGAGAGGCCTGGAGCAGATCTTCCCTCAGAGTCTCCAGAAGGAGCCAGCCCTACCAACACCTGGATTGTGGGTGTCCAGCCTTCAGAACTGCATGAGAGCAAATTTCTATTGTTCTAACCACCCAGCATGTGGTAATTTACTACAGCAGCCCTAGGGAATGAATGCACCACTGCTCCAGAGACAGCTTAATAATTTGACCAGCACACCGAATCCTGCATCATGGAAGCTTTAAGACTATGGGACGGAAGGCAGCTAGGTCTCCTTCTGCAGAAAACGAAGTTGTCTGAGACTTCCTGTGGCTGTGGGATAGATCACCCCACTGCAAGTCTGTCACTTGTGTCCTCCGCAAAATAGAATGGGCCAAAGACCTGTGTGTCTGAAGTGGCACAAAGATATGAACTTTTGGCAAATCTTTTATGAGTGCCATTGCAACAGGCTGCTTTCAGTGCCCTCATGCAGCATTATGTGATTCACTTTGATATTGACATGGGATACCGTCTAGTCATTAACTGTGAGGGACCGGCGGAGCGAGCTTCATCTTCTGGGACCTCTGGCGCCTACAGCAGCAACTGCAGGTGCAGGTGGTCAGATGTCGCTTTCTGCCCCCTCATGAAGAACCTGCTGGACCGCGAGCTGAGGGACGGCTAGCACAAGGCTAGCTCCTTTGTCGGTTTCCTGGGACTTCCTGAGTGGTGATGCGTGCTCCCTCAAGCATGAGTTTCTGCTCCGTGCCCTCTCTTTCTGTTCCATCTGTTTGTATCAGCAAGAAACATTATGACCAGGTGGAGGTTTTGGGGGGTTTTTTGTTTAAAAAAATTTTTATATTATATTGGCATATAGTTGATTTACAATGTTGTGTTAGTTTCAGGTGTACAGCAAAGTGATTCACTTATATATATACATATACATATACATAGATCCATTGTTTTTCAGAGTCTTTTCCCATATAGGTTATTACAGAGTACTGAGTAGAGTCCCCTGTGCCATACAGTAGGTCCTTGTTGATTATCTGGTTTTTATATAGTGTGTGTATGTGTTCATCCCAAACTCCTAATTTATCCCTCCCGCTACCCACCTTTCCCCTCTGGTAACCGTAAGTTTGTTTTCTATGTCTGTGAGTCTGTTTCCATTTTGTAAATAAGTTCATTCGTGTCAATTTTTAAATTCTACATATAAGTGATATCATATGATATTTATCTTTCCCTGTCTGACTTACTTCACTTAATATGATAATCTCTAGTTGCATCCATGTTGCTGCAAATGGCATTATTTCATTCTTTTTTATGGCTGAGTAGTATCCCATCGTATATATGTACCACATCTTCTTTATCCATTCACCTGTCGATGGACATTTAGGTTGCTTCCATGTACCACATCTTCTTTATCCATTCACCTGTCGATGGACATTTAGGTTGCTTCCATGTACCACATCTTCTTTATCCATTCACCTGTCGATGGACATTTAGGTTGCTTCCATGTCTTGGCTATTGTGAATAGTGCTGCTATGAACATAGGGGTGCATGTATCTTTTCAAAGTATAGTTTACTCTGGATATATGCCCAGGAGTGGGACTGCTGGATCATACAGTAGCTCTATTTTTAGTTTTTTTTTTAGAGAATCCGGGGGAAGGTTTTTGAAGTGATCTCTGCACTTGCAGTCACAGAATCCAGTACAGCAAACTCCAACACACAACCTCACGAAAAGTAAGGCGTAACTGTATCAATCATGAGAGGCTGGGTTATACTGCAGGGACAAATGACAGTCAAACCTCAGTGGCTAGAACATTTCTTGCCCCAGCTACATGTCTATCTGGGGTTGGCTGTGACTCTGCTGCATGTGCTCTTATTCTGAGACCCGGGCAGATGGAACAGCTTCTATCTGGAGCACTGTCTGTTGCTTGGTCAGTTCTGGCTGCTATAACAGAATACCATCGACTGGGGGTACTTAAACAACAAACATTTATTTCTCACAGTTCTGGAGGCTGGGAGCCTGGGTTTGGAGGGGCAGCATGGTCCAGTTCTGGCAAAGACTCTTTTCCTGGTTTACAGATGGCTCCCTTCTTGCTGGGTCCTTGCATGGCAGAGAGAGAAATCACCTCTCTAGTGTTTCTTTTTATAAGGGCACTAATCCCATTCATGAGGAATTTACCCTCATGAACTAATTCCCTCCCAAAGGCCTCATCTCCAGATACCATCACATTGGGGACTGGGGCTTTAGCATGTGAATTTTGGGGGCAGGGGACACAAACATTCAGGCCATAGCACCTGTTCTATGGCAGAAGGAAATGAGCTATGGAGAGAACTACATGCTGGCTCTTCAGTTTCTGCTCAGAAATGACACGTCACATCCTCTCATATTTCATTGGTTGAAGCAAGTCACACAGCCAAGCGTGATGTCAATGGACCAGGATGTATAAACTCACAGGGAGGGGAAATGAAATGCTACAGTAAGTCAGTGAAATATGAGGGCAAAAGGAGTTGCTGTTTCTTTTCTTTTCTTTTCTTTTCTTTTGGCTACACCACATGGTATGTGGGATCTTAGTTCCCCAAGCAGGGATCAAACCTGCGCCCCGTGCACTGGAAGGCCGTCTTAACCAATGGACCACTGGGGAATCCCTTGAATTCTTTTTTTTTCTTTTCTTTTTTTTTTTGTGGTACGCGGGCCTCTCACTGTTGTGGCCTCTCCTGTTGCGGAGCACAGGCTCTGGACGTGCAGGCTCAGCGGCCATGGCTCATGGGCCCAGCTGCTCCGCGGCATGTGGGATCTTCCCAGACTCGGGCATGAAGCCACGTCCCCTGCATCGGCAGGTGAACTCTCAATCACTGCGCCACCAGGGAAGCCCCAAGTTGAATTCTTATCTGGGAAGACTGGATAAAGGCAAGTCCCTAAAAATATTGTTGAATTACATTCGAGTCAGACAGGTGAAGACATTGGGGGAAATCATAAACATCTAGAAGGACTCTGTGTGTCAGCTGCTAACATAGTGCCTTTCAGTCCTCACTCCACTTTAAAGAAACCAAGACTGGAAATTATACACAATCTATCACTGGTGTATGGATTGTGCATGAAAGATGGTGTGGCATTTGAATCGGTGGACTCTTCCCCAAGCAAAAGGCTCTGGGCTTTACATGAAAGCCTTTGTTGATTCATTCAGCGTTCACGGTGGGAAACAAACCACTCCAAGTATTTCAAGTAGAAAGGGATTTCACAGAGGGAGTTAAGTGCTTACAAAATGGCAGAGACATCAAGGGCTGCCCCAGACCTGTGCTTTATGTCCCTGTTGCCACAGCTGTCACCCAGAAGTCAGGGGCTTGCTCCTGTCTGGTCACCCACACCATGAAGCAGGTGACCAGGCAGTGGGACGTGGGTCCAGCTACTGCCAACACACATGCCTGCCAGAGCCTGCTTGCCACCCATTGGGCTAATCTCTTTGGAAAAATTACCTCCCAAGGCTTGCATGGGTGTGTTTAATTGGTAAAACCTTATCTCCAACAGAATCCTAGCTGCAAGAGAGTCTGGGAAATACAGGTTGTTTTTTTTTTTTTAAGTTTTCCTGCCTCTGCAATAGATAATGGGTTAAATATGGTTTGAAAGAAGCTGTGTATCCAGCAAAATTGGCAAATACAGGAATGTTCTTTTATATGTATTTTGGGGGAACTTCCCTGGTGGCATGGTGGATAAGACTCCACACTCCCAATGCAGGGGGCCTGGGTTCGATCCCTGGTCAGGGAACTAGATCCCACATGCATGCCACAACCAAGGAGCCTCAACAAAGTAGCCTGCCTGCTGAAACCAAGATCCGGTGCAACAAAATAAATAAATAAATATTAAAAAAATATATATATATATTTCTTTTAGACAGTTTAAGTTAAAATAAGTTGTTTAGGGACTTCCCTGGTGGCACAGTGGTTAAGAATCCGCCTTCCAATGCAGGGGACACGGGTTCGAGCCCTGGTCTGGGAAGATCCCACATGCCGCGGAGCAACTAAGCCCATGAGCCACAACTACTGAGCCTGCGCTATAGAGCCCAAGAGCTACAACTACTGAGCCCACGTGCTACAACTACTGAGCCTGCGCTCTAGAGCCTGTGAGCCACAAGTACTGAAGCCCACGCACCTAGAGCCCGTGTTCTGCAACAAGAGAAGCCACCACAATGAGAAGCCTGCGCACTGCAACGAAGAGTAGCCCCCACTTGCCCCAACTAGAGAAAGCCCGTGCGCAGCAACAAAGACCCAATGCAGCCAAAAATAAATAAATTTATTTAAAAAAAATTGGAAGGATAGAGAAGGTGAGCACGATCCTGCACAAGGGGGACACAAATTCATGAAGTGTTCTGAATTTTTACAACAGTGTGAGTGTACTTAATACCACAGAACTGTACACTTGGAAGTGGACGGGGTGGTAGATTTTATAGTATGTGTATTTAACCACAATTTTAAGAAAAAAATGGATCAGGAGTAGTTTGGACAGTGCTTGCCTTCTTCTCATTGTATAACTTAGGATATGGAATGAGCACCTTTTCTCTGCCATGGTGAACCGTCATCGTCTTTTCTAGGTCTGGACCAGCCTCCAACGTGACCTCTGCAGGTTGAGTGATTTGAAACGTCTCTGAGTTCCTTTACCGTGAAGGTTTTTGCCAGCACCACTTCCTCGGCATCTTCCTCCTTCTCGTCCCTCCCCAGGTCCCTCGGCCGCACACCCCCAGCCCTGGAGCAGCGGCAGAGCCTGCACCCCGACCCTCACCTGCCCTCCTTTCCTTCTAGGACCGGCACCCTTCACTCCAGTTGCACTGCCAGCTTTATTAGTGTTTTAGGTACCTTTCCTGCACTTCCACCTTTTGGCCAATTCCCTCTGTCAATGATGCATTTTTGTAAGACATTAAGTGGGTTTATCACAGAAGGCAACACAACTACACACTTTGCTGGCTGTGTAGGAACTGAGTAGCAGGTGTGTGGTGACCAACAACTATTTTTTTAAATTCTTATTTATTTATTTTAAAATTTTTTGGCCATGTTGGGTCTTTGTTGTTGTGTGCAGGCTTTCTGTAGTTGCGAGTAGGCAACTAGAGTAGGCAAGTGGGGGCCTACTCTTTATTGTGGTGTGTGGGCTTCTCATTGCAGTGGCTTCTCCTGTTGCGGAGCATGGGGTCTAGGCTCGCAGGCTTCAGTAGTTGTGGCTTGCGGGCTCAGTAGTTGTGGCTCACGGGCTCTAGACCGCAGACTCAGTAGCTGTGGTGCACGGGCTTAGTTGCTCCGCGGCATGTGGGATCTTCCTGGACCAGGGCTCGAACCCGTGCCCCTGCATTGGCAGGCGGATTCTTAACCACTGCGCCACCAGGGAAGCCCTGACCAACGACTTTGAAAGCAGCACCATGATGGGTTGTGGGTCTGAGGCGCACCTGCTGGTGATTTGCAGACTGAATAGCTTGCAGCACGGTTTGTACTTGACGCAGTTACTCACGTTAATGCATCGAGGTAACTGATATTTGAACCGTGTTGGGGACTGGCGTTATTTAACTAGACCACAGTAATTAAAATCCGTGCACATCGGAACTGTGCAAAGCAGGGACCACCTACATTGCCACTTTCCCTCCGTCTTCCTGCGCCTTCTCCCCCTGCAAGCAGGAGCCGGCCTGGGTCCCTTGCCCTTGGATTAAAAGCAGAAGGTGTCTGTGGGTCTTTCAGACTTCGATTTTTCCCAGAAGTCCTAGCCTTTAGGAAAGCAAGGATGTAAGGAAAAGGAAGGAAGAACTGGAGTCTCCCTTGTGGGCAGAGTGTCCTGGAGAAGCAGGGGGCGGTGAGGGATCCTGGGCCATGGGAAGATTCCCTGGGCTGTGGTGGGAAGGCAGGTGACAAGGTCCAAGGCCTGCTGCCCGCCAGCCCCCAGAGAGCAATGCAGGTTGTGCACGCAGGTGGTAGGACCCCAGGCAGGCTGGCCAAAGTGGCCCTTGAGGCTGGAGACAGCACTGTGGCATGGGACCCGGAGCCTGCAGTACCGGTGTGGATAAATGAGGAGTGGCCAGCAGGTCCCCACTCTCCCCTCCCCAGGCCCTGTCCCTGTGGGAGTCCTGACTTAGGAAGGGGCGGAACTCTGGAACTGACTCCTGTGATGTGCCAGCCCGTGGAATCGTGGAATGGGAACTAGGGTCAGAAATTAGGCTGTTATAGAAAACGGAGCCAGTGGAACTTCCTGCACACACGTTCGTGGCTGGAGAGTCATGCTTGCGATAATCACGGCCGTGCTACCGCCATGAGCTGGCCCGATCTAACGGCTTTATCCGACATCCACAATGTTGACGAGGTAGCTTATTATCACCGCAGGTTGAAGACGGGGTAATAGAGCCGAAGTCAGAAGTAACTTGCTTAAGGTCTCACAGGTAGCAGGAGGCAGAGGAGGAGTTCAGACTCAAAGACTGCCTGTGTCTAGAGGCTTCTAACCACCAGGAGTGTGTGGACTGTCTTTTTTCCAGTCTCCACTGTGGCACCAAGCACAGGGGGGCTGCCGATGCTCCCTCTCTCTCCCAAGTGTCCCCTGGCGCCCACCTCCACTTTCCATCTGTAGAACAGTGATCACTGGCCTAGAGCAGCTGCACAGCCGTCCAAAACTCTGCTCACAGGGTCAAGCATCCAAGTGTCCACTTTGAAGAAAGAATCTCCTTCTTTGCTCCAAAGGATGGAAACGTTTGACAGAGGTGCTCCCACATTTCCAGCGGAATTCCCTATCTGGCGAGGTGTAAAGCACAGGGCACAGTGTCCTGCTAGGTTGGGACTCTGCTGAACCTCAGTGCAATGATCCCTTTTCACCACGGGGGCAGAGGGGGGACACTTCCACGATTTTATGGACAAGACCAAACCCCCATTTTGCCCTGAAAGCGGTAGGATCTAAAGGGTTTCATCAGAAAACATGTACTATTTCCTTGATCCCAGTAGATGCCGGAATGCCCCTGCACTGCCAGTCAGCCTTCTTGTAAGTTTGACAACTGCTGTTTCTGTAACCTAAACAATTTCATATTTACTTTCTAAGTTGAGCAAAGGAGGGGCCGTGGTTAAGCCATTTAACCTCCTGGCATATCTGCTCCTCATCCACGAAGTGAAGACGAGAGACCCCTTGCTTAGAAGCAGCACGTTTCCCAGTAATGCCCGGGCAGCTGTGCACGGCAGCCTGGAGGCTGGGGGCTGGTCGTGCATTGAAAATGGGCCTCTGGGGTCAAATAAGGTTGGGAATCACTACGTTAGACAAAGCTTAACGAGTTTCTTCTGGACAGGACTTTTCAGAGCCTCTAGAAGGCCTTGTGAATCTCTGTGGGGCAGGGGAGGTGTAGTTTCTTAAATTTCTTGGCTATGGAACTCTTTTGGTGCGACATCAAAATCCAGCCAGTGTGGGGCTGGAGATTTACAGGTGATACCTGGAGAACACTGCTGTAGAACACAGACCCATGTGTTTAATAACCAAGGGCCACCACTGCAGCTTTTTGAAAAAGCAGGCAACCAGTGCTTCCCACCGAGTTAATTAGTCCTCACTTTGACCAGACAGAGGATTCCGCTGTCACCCACCAGCCTCACTTGCAGGCCTGTTGAGGGACACCTTTCTCCTGTTACTAAGCTGGCTTTGGAGGGGCTTGGAATGCTTGGCTGGCACGGCAGTGGGTGGTGAGAAAGTCCTGGTTCTGGTAGGATCCAGGCACTGCCACTACCAGCTGTGTGACCTTGGGTGAGTCTCTTAACCTCTCTGTGCCAAGTTCCCCTTCTTTAAATGAGGCTAATGAGTGTAACTGCACCTGGAGCTATGAGAGGAATACATGAGACAAAGTGGCCAGCACAGCTGGCCACTCACGGGCAGCTCTTTTTTTTTTTTTTTTTTGCGGTACGCGGGCCTCTCACTGTTGTGGCTTCTCCCGTTGCGGAGCACAGGCTCCGGACGCGCAGGCTCAGCGGCCATGGCTCACAGGCCCAGCCGCTCCGCGGCATGTGGGATCCTCCCAGACCGGGGCACGAACCCATGTCCCTTGCATCAGCAGGCGGACTCCCAACCACTGCGCAACCAGGGAAGCCCCACGGGCAGCTCTTTTTAATGTTACTGTTATTAGTAATAGTGATGGTGGTGCTGGAGCCCGGTCTGCACTGAGCCCTCATCCCAGGTCTGTGGAGGAACCTTATTCTAGGAATGTAGGGCCTCCAAGGGACAGTTCTGTTTAGTTTTGAAATATATACATATAGGTTTTCTTTACTGAAAAGCTAAGAACAGATGTCTTGTTTAAATTGCATATTTATTTCTTCAGCTTTAAAAAAACTGGGGTAAAATATACATAAAACTTAAGCATTTTATTTATTTTTTATTTTTTATTTTTTTGCGGTACGCGGGCCTCTCACTGCTGTGGCCTCTCCCGCTGTGGAGCACAGGCTCTGGACGCGCAGGCCCAGCGGCCATGGCTCATGGGCCCAGCTGCTCCGCGGCATGTGGGATCTTCCCGGACCGGGGCACGAACCCGTGTCCCCTGTATCGGCAGGCGGACTCCCAACCACTGCGCCACCAGGGAAGCCCAAAACTTAAGCATTTTAAAGTGTACAATCAGTGGTATTAAGCAAATCCGTGTAACCATCACCACTATCCATGTCCAGAATGTTTTCATCACCCCAAACAGAAATTTTCGATCCTCTAAACATAACTTCCCATCACCCCAACCCGAGGGGCCGCTCTGAGAAGTGTCGCTCTGGAGGGAAGCCCCTCCTCAGGGCCCCGCCCTCCCCCAGGACCCGGTGCCCCACTTGGCTGGCACCCTCCAGACACAACACCAAAACGCAGCCCCCAGCAGCAGCCTCTTCCCTAGCATTTTCTCAGACTTAAAGCCAAGAACAAGTTAAGCAATTACGTGTTTCTTTAACCTCCTCTCTCAATATTGCGCCTTCAGAATGAGAAAGTGAGGTGGACAATTACATGTGACACAGTATCCTTGATGGGATCCTGACACAGAAGAAACACACTGGGGAAAAACTAAGAAACTCTGAATAAACTATGGACTCTAGTTAATAATAATGTATCAATATCATCTCATCAATTGTAGCAAATGTACAACTAATGCAAGATGTTAACAATAAAGGAAATGGTGTGTGTGCCCGTCTATGTGTGTATGTGGGAGGCTGTAATAAGGGCACTCCCTACTCTTTTCAGTAAATCTAAAACTGATTGATTGATCGCCACGTTGTGGGGCATGCGGGATCTTCGTTCCCCGACCAGGGATCGAACCCGTGCCCCCTGCAGTGGAAACTTGGAGTCTTAATCACTGGACTGCCAGGGAAGTCCCCTTTTTTTTTTCTTAATATAGTCTAATAACAAAGAAAGTGAGGCAGGGTCCATTGTGATGATCTCATGTGTCAAACAGCCCCTCCTCTTGAGGGCCAGACATCCTAACGGGCGGTGGGTGCCTTTGGTTCTGGGGAAAAGGATCCCGACGTGGCTATGCCTAGACTGCTCAGGGGCAGGCCCCATCCTGTACGGTGAAACTCGCAACTCTGGGCCGTGGCTCCGGCATCCTAATTATGCTCCCAGAACACCACAGGCCTGTAAAGGTTTTCCAGACACTGGGGCTGATGATGGAAGCAGAGGGGACACGAATGACAGGTGCGTCTCATGGACGAGGGCCGAGTCCCTTCTGGAGGCGCTGCACAAGCCCCCTCGGGGTGCAGGAGCCACCTGCTGGAAGGTCTGCGGGTTGAGCAGGTTGATGCCTGGGTCCAACCCTGGGTCCGTCACTCCAGGCTGTGCGGCCTCAGCAAAGTGTCCCCATCTACGACCCTGACCCCGCACCGCTGTTGGAAAGATCTAGTTAAGACAACAAAGTCAAGTGGTTCGCACCTAGAGGGTGCAGGCCCGCCACATACCCACTGTCTACGACTGGTCCCTGAAGTCATTCGAGGACAGGGGGCGCTGCTCGCCTCAGCACGTGATCCACGGCCAGCTTTCTGGGCAGATGAACAGGGTGCCCGTTTCCCCGGGCCGCTGCGTCCCGCCAGGCCTCCGCCCCGCTTCTTACTTGGCAGGCATTCCACGCACCCCGCCTCACCTAGACCTGAGGCAACCCTGTTCTCCCGGCAACACTGTACCCATGTCACAGGCGAGGGAACTGAGGGCCAGATCACCTTTTAGGCGGCTTCTTTATTCAGCAAGTGTTCGAACTCGACTTGCCCACTGCCGCGTGCGGAGGCCGAGACCGGCCGGTAGCCCGCGAGCTTCTGAGACTAGGTCTCTCCGGCCCTTCACCACTGTACAAAGACACCGTCGCCGGCTCGGTCCAGTGCCCCATGGCCCGCTTAACCATGTGAGCCCTCGGACCAATCCCCAGGGCCAGGAGCGGGAGGCCTTGGGATTGGCCCATCCCGGCCGGGGGGCGGGACTCTTGTTCGGAGAGTAGAAGCCTCGCCTTCCCTCCCCACCCAATCTCTGTCATCCGCGTGAATCTCGCTCGGTCGCGAGACCGGTATCCGGTTGGTGCCTTTAACCCCCCACAATGCACCGGCGGGGGCGGGGCAGTCGTAGTTTGGCACGGCCTCGCGCGCTGCTTGCGTCATCTCTCCGAGCCAGCCTGGAGATTAGGGTCCTTCTGTGCGCGGGAAGTTTTCACGGCTCCCTGTTTCTGGAGAATAGGATAAGTTTCTTAAAATGGGTCCAAGGGCCTTCCATCGCCGTTCCTTCCCTGGCCCTAAGGCCTTGTCCCCGCAACCGTCTCCGAAGCGCTGGGTTCCGTCCTCACTGCTGTCTTGGCGTGGCTCGCGCTCCAAGCACTCATTTGATTTTTCTCGTTCCACCTAGAGTAGGGATACTTAAGCTGTGGTCCTTGACTGGAGTTCCGGAGGCTGTGATCCGCTTCAAGGTATACGCAGAATAGGCTGTGTAGGAGCACCTGGGGATTGGTGGGGGCGGAGGGGCTTTCATCAGACTTAGGTGCTGAGAACCCTCACAGGACTAACAGGGCCCCACTTGGTCCGTCTGTCAGCACGGGGCCTGGCACAGATGTCCTCAGATGCTTATTAGAGGGAAGAGAATATTCTAACTTTATTTCTCCCAATTACTCTCTGCACACTCCTCAGTCTACTTCACAGGAACACTTGGTATCACCGCACACAGCTTTTGATTGCACACCTCCCCGGTGGGATCAGGCTCCTCCCTCTGCCGGATCGTTCATTCATTCATCCTTCCATCAAACCATGATGGAGCCGATGAACTAGCGAGTGGAGGGGTGGGTGGAGCACAGCGCCAGACACTGGAGACACAGTGGTGAACAAGACAGGCCCAGGCACTGTTCCCGCTGAGCTCATGGTCTCCGGGAGACACAGGGAGGTTGGAGCTGAGGGAAAAGCCGTGAGCGCCTCTGGATTGGTCACCAGGAAGATCTGAGACTGAAGGATAAATAGCTAATAACCGAGTTAGGGTGAGGGGAGAACGGCACGGGTAAGATTCCGGCCTGTCACAGGAGAGGAGAGGAGAGAAGGCGTCGGGCCAGCGTTTTGACCCTTGGAGGGTTGCTAGGAAGGTGTGGACTGATGAGATGAGGGTTTTTGGAAGATGCAAAACCGGGGGTGCTCTCACATGAAGAGCTGGCTGGCTGTTTATGTGAGGGATGCAAGAGCAGGAGGGAGCTGGGCAGGCGGAGGCGGGAAAGAGAGCGGCTGAGCAAGGGCTGGATGTAGAAATCCGACACGTGCAGGAGCCTTCCTGGGCCTTAGTCTGCCCATCTGTAAAGTGTGAGGGCTGGACTCCACCTTTAAGGTCCTCCCACCTGCGATTCGAATTTAGCAACACTCCAGGGAGGTGAGGGTTTGTAAGTGATTACAGCAGGGAGAGAGAAGGAAGGGAGGCGGGAGAGAGTGACACAAACACAAAAGGGACACTGGGAAGAGCAGGACCCAGGGGCCTGCCCAGGTCAGAGCCATCCTTAGATTCAGACCCTCAGTTGTCCTGCTGTGCGACCTTGGGCAGTTCACTCCAGCTCCCAAGGGCTCAGGTTTTGTCTTTGTGATATGGGGATAGTTAGTAATGTAGGTGACACTGCCTCTGGGTTTTCGGAGATACCGTGGCCAGGGAACTGCAACTCAGAAAAAAACAACTACAACATTGATTTGCATACATATAAAATAATCTCTGGAGAAATAAGCAAGTTTGCCTCCAGGGGAGTGGAACTGGGTGAGTGGATGGTGTGGGGCAGAGAGGGCAGGGACGAGAGGAAAGAAAGTTGTGTGTGTGTTTTTTTTTTACTGTTTTTCTTTTTGAATTTTGAACCACATGGCAAGTCAGAGAGCCTTGATGCCGGGCCTTCGTGTTTCTGCACTGGTCACAGCCGGGCGCATACCAAACTTGAAGGCAGAGGGCACATTAGCAAGGGCACGTGCTGGGTATCTGGACACCTGAGTTCTGATTGAGGTCTCCCACCAACACACCCTGGATTTATTTTCTTCACTCATAAATTTGGAGACAAGTGGGGGCTTTACAGAGGGTAAAGCAAAATCTTAGGACCCTGCTGGCTTGCAGGGATTTGGATTCTACCAGTGACTAGCTGGTGAGCTTGGGTAAATCACTTAATCCCTCAGAATCTCGGTGTTCTCATCTGAAAAATGGGGATTAATGCCACCAACCTAATTGTTGTGAGAATTTGATAAGATGCTGTGTGCAGCAGGGGGACAGTCCAGCATGTGGTAGGTGCTCAGTAAGAATTACTTCCGGGTGGGGGAGGGACGGACTGGGAGTTTGGGATTCGCAAATGCAAACTATTACATACAGAATGGAGAAACACAAGGTCCTACTGTATAGCACAGGGAACTGTATTCAATATCCTGAGATAAACCATAATGGAAAAGAATATAAAAAGAAGGTATGTATATGTATAACCGAATCACTTTGCTGTACAGCAGAAATGAACACAACATTGTAAATCAACTACACTTCAATAAAAAAAAAATTACTTTCATTCTTTCTCCTGTTCTAGCTTTGAAGAACCCATGACTGTTAGGCTGGAGAAACATAACCGAGTTAATGTTTGTTTTTTCCATTTAAAGGCTTTCAGAATGTGTGATGCCGGGAGAACGCGTCAAGAAGCACAGAGTGTCCAGTTTACAGTACAACCTGACCAGCGATTATGTAAAAATACCTGAGAACGAGGAGGCTCAAGGCAGGCCTCCCGTATGCTGGGAGGCGGTGGTGCGATCCGGCGGGTGCTCCTGGCGGCCCTCTGGTGGTGAGGAGGGAGACTGCGTGTCAGCGTAACGGCCTGAGTGTCTCGCATCAGGACCTGGCTGATTCCAAGTGTTGCAACCTGGAACAGGAATGTACACTTGTAAAATGTACACTTGTAAAATTAGTGCACATATTCCAGAAATACATAAGCTCTTGAAGTATTTATCTATTTTTTGCACATACTGACATTATATATAGTATATGATATATTCTGTTTGGGGATATTATATATGTGTATGCATATAATATGATTCTGTTAAGCAAACTGTTTTGGAACTTGTTTCATCTAAACATATATTTTGAATAACGTTCCATGTAAGAACATATAGTTTTAACACAGTCTCCATTTTTAAAAAAATTTTATTTATTTTATTTAATTTATTTCTGGCTGTGCGGGGTCTTCGTTGCTGTGCACAGGCTTTCTCTAGTTGTGGCAAGCGGGGGCTACTTTTCGTTGCAGTGCGCTGGCTTCTCATTGTGGTGGTTTCTCTTGTTGTGGAGCATGGGCTCTAGGTGCACGGGCTTCAGTAGTTGTGGCTCACGGGCTCTAGAGAGCAGGCTCAGTAGTTGTGGCACACGGGTTTAGTTGCTCCGTGGCATGTGGGATCTTCCCGGACCAGGGCTGGAACCCGTGTCCCCTGCATTGGCAGGCGGATTCTTAACCACTGCGCCACCAGGGAAGCCCCACAGTCTCCATTTTTAAAAACTTTTATGGAACAGTTGAAAGCATAAAATATACTAATCTTAAGTCTGCGGCTCAATACATTTTTATATATGTATACACCCATAATGCATTCTTTCCAACAGATAAAAAATGTTTATCTCCATAATAATAATAGTTAATACATTTAATGTGTTCCAGGCACTACTCTTAAGTGCTTCTCCACATAGGACCTTCTTTTTTTAAAATTATTTATTTATTTATTTGGTTGCCCCGGGTCTTAGTTGCAGCACTTGGGATCTTCACTGGCCCGTGCAGGATCTTTAGTTGTGGCATGCGGGATCTAGTTCCTGGGCCCCCTGCATTGGGAGCACAGAGTCTTAACCACTGGACCACCAGGGAAGTCCCCACGTAAAACCTTCTTTAAAGTTTACATACTATTCCATTCTATGGATGGTCGAAGATAAATATAGCTGACATTAGTTAAAGTGGTGAAAATAGATATTATTCAGTCATTAAAGACAGCAGGGGAAAGAGCTGAGTTCTGTTCTGATTTGTGCAGAGGTGACTGGTGTTTATATAGAGTATAGTTGATTTATGCCCATTTTTATTAAAAAATTTTTTTTATTGCATTTATTTTTTTTGGCCATGCTGTGTGGCTTACAGGATCTTAGTTCCCCGACCAGGGATCTAACCCGGGCCCCTGGCAGTGAGACCGCCGCATCCTAACCACTGGACCACCAGGGAAGGCCCTCAGAGGTGACTGGTGTTTTAAAGGGAGGATGAGGGAGTAGGGAGGGGTGTGGGCAGTGGCGCTCAAGCGAAAAATCACCAAGGGTGGGTCAGTGTAGATGAGACCGGGCTGGCTGTGTCTGCTAGCCGGTAATTACCCGTCAGAATTCTACCCTCCATAAAAGCCCTGTCCTTCCTGATGAGTCCATTTCAAGGGAGTGGCTTTCAAGTCGTTGAGAAAGACACCCCTGAGCTGTGGAAGGTACACATACACCTCAGAGGGACCGAGGAAGGTTCATAATTGTGAGCCCTCCTTAGTAAATGCTCTGAGGAAGGCAGGTCAGGGCCTGTGGTCAGGGGTTGGCTGGAACAAATGGGAAATTCTCCTGGCAGCCTTGGGCTTTCTCAGGCAGGCATTTTAATGGGGGGCTGGGGTCATCCTAGGGACACAGCCTCCTGCTGCTAGAACCAGGCTAGAGTTTAGTCATCTCAGTGCCGGGGTGTGGATGGAGCCATTATGTGCCAGGAGCTCTAAGTTCTCAGGATGCACCTGTATTTATTTAATACATTCTCTGGCTTCTACCACTTTTCACTATGGAGAATAAGGCTACCATGAACAGTTTCAGTGGCTAAATTCCTAGAAGCAGATTTGCAGTGTCAAAGGCATGACATTTAAAATAGTTTTAATATTTTATATTTTAAACATTACCCAATTGCCCTTCCAAAGAGTTGTGCAAGTTTGCATATCCATCACAATAAACATAAATGCTATTTCCTCCCAGCCTCCCCACTGTGGTGTGAATTTCCTTCTCGGGTCCATGGTGACCAGCTCCTCCCACCAGGGTGGCTGACTTTCCCGCGGATGAGCCCCCCTTCCCTCGGGAGCCCTTGTTTTCTCATTGTGAAACGGGGCCAGGACACATAACAATTACAGCAGGTGCCATCTGCTGAGCTTCCTCTGCCCACTTTAAATGAGCATTTCTTTAACCTCCCAAACACCTACAAGGACTGAATCATTATCTGCGTTTCAGAGATGAGAGCACGGAGGGGGATGGAGCTGGAATCGCAGCCCAGTGTGAAGGCTGCAAGTCGCCTTCCTCCCCGGAGCCCAGCTTCGGAGGGTGAGCTAGAAAGCTGCCATGAGTGGATGGGGCCCTCTGGCATCTGTCCTAGCTGCCCCTCGGGGGGCATTACGGGGTAATCACCTGTTTGATGTCTTTTCACAGCTTAGGGGGATGCAACCCCAGGGAGGCACCGTCAGAGGAAACAGATTCTTTTTCCTCCTTTATAGTGAGAGAAAGGCCAGCTACCTCTTGTGAATTCTGGGTCATCACCTGTAGCGTCCTCGAAAGAGCCGGTTTCAGGGAGAATTAATGGTAAATCGCAAAACCTCCTCCTGGAGGAGGGGCGAGCAGGTGGTGGGAGGTGGAACGTCTGCCCCCCTACCCTCGGCCTCCCATGTGGCCAGAGAGAATCACACCACCGGTTTCACTTTCAGTACAGCCTCATTTGGACATTCAGAATCCACTGAACGTTGAGGGGATCAGAGGGCAACTCGCTCCTCTGCCCGCCCCAGATCTATGCATCTACGTGAATTCCTCCCTCCCTGCCTTCCTTCTGTTACAGTGGATAATCTGTCCTTGTTCCTGTTGAAGACCAACCCCTGCACTGGTGCTCTGGGTTCCAGGCCCCTCTCGCCTTCACAGACGCCATGATGGGCTTATTCCCCTTGATGCACAAACACGCTTGAGCAGCCCCCCTGCAGCAGGTCCTGTTTTCTGGCTTCCTAACCCAAAAGTGTATCCACCAAGATGCTGAGACGTCCCCTCTCCACGTCCTCACCTTCCGTCCTGCTTCCCACCACGCCCGGCAGTTCTCTCTCCGAGGTCGGCAGCCTCCCCCGATGGCCAAGCCCTCCGGAGACCCTTCCCGACCCCACCTGCCTCCGTGCCCCAGGCAGCTGGGCTAGTTAGTTACGTCTTCAGTTCATGCTCTTCTGCACACTGGGAGGTGCTGGAGGATAGCGCCATCCTGCTCAGAATAAAACAAAGAGGTGTGTGGGGGGAATGGACCAAATGCGTGAGGTCGAATGGCATCACCATTCAGCGCCACCCACCTGAGCTCGGGGTCACCTCGCTGCTTCTCTTTCCTGTGTGCCTCCTGCGTCTGGTCAAGGGTCTGGGCGGGCAGGGGTGGGTGAAGGACGAGAGCAGTGTTTGGATCCCCGCCACCCGGGTGAGGCATGAGCTTTGCTCCCGCTAAGAACAGGGCAGGCCGCGCACCCTCCGAGTCTCCGTCCCCGGGCTGCCCCCTAGCTTGGCGCTGGGGTGGTGGGAGAGCGCGTGGACACCTCGTCCACCCTCTGTGCAAGGGGACCCTGCACAGCCTCCTCCGGCCACCAGCCTTCCTTCCCTTGCCAAGGAGTCGTGGCCCGACTCCTTGACACGCGGGCGTTGGGAACGCAGGGGCTTCACGCCTGGTCCCCACGGCCAGACGCCCCGAGTCCCAGCGGTAGCAGAGACTTCGCACCCTGAGGCGGCTCTGGCTCCTCCCGGCCGGCCCTCGCTCTCCTGCACGGGACCTCCACTCTCCCCAGCTCATTCAATTTGAGGGGCGTACGTCCTCCCCCACCCCCAACCCCCGGCTCCACATTCCGCGGCGAGTTGGCCCTTACCGACGTCTGCAGCCTCATTCCTCGGCCACTTTCCCTGGTTCCTCTGGTGACGGTGTAGCTCCAGCAAAACTTCATGCCTCCCCCATCGCTGGGTCTTTGTACACATCCCTTTGCTTGGAACATTCTCCACCCTCACTGAGTGGAGCCCAATGAGACGTACTTTTGCAGCCCCCTGCCCTCTGCCTGTCGTGACCCTGACTTGTTGGGCATCTCTCCGTAGAAGCAGGATGTCTGTGAAGCTCATCACCACCATTACTGTCTGGCACATCCCATAAACCCCGGCATGGGATGAGCAGTGAGCGAGACTCCCTTCCCCACGGCCTGCCTCCTTCAGGGGTCCAGCCCCTCCCCGGCGGGCATCCCAGCATTTTGCACCTTCATTCGCCTGACAAAGTGAGCAAAGTCTGCACCCGGGGCAGAGCTGGGCACTACGGACACACGATGAAAAAGCAGATGAGGTCCCTGTCTGATGGTGGAGGCACTTAACTAAGAAACAAATATAATTACAAATTGTATCAGGGCTCTGAAGGAAAGGGGGTGTGCAACTCGATAGGGTGGTCAGAGAAGGACTCTTTCAGAGAAAACATCGCCGTTTAGACTGGTGGGATAAAAAGAAGTCAGCCAGGCCACTTTGGGGGATGGGATGGGCATGACAGCCTGTGCAAAGGCCCTGCGGTGGGAAAGAGGTCATCGGGTAAGACATGGAGGCCACTGATGGAACAGATTGAACACGGGTTGCAGAGGTCAGCAGGAGTCAGATCAGAGATTCTTACCTCCATGGCGAGGAGTTCAGGCTTTATTTAAGTGCCATGTGAAGGCACTCAAGTGTTTTAAGCAAGAGGGTGACGTGATCACTGTTTAAGATGCTCTGGAGAGAAAGCTGTCACACTGTCTAGGGGATGATGGAAGCTGGGGCAAGGGAGATGGACAGAGGTGTACCTGGGAGGCGCGGTCTCTGGGATTTAAGAATCCCTAGTGGAGGGAGAATCCAGGCTGTGTTCTGGGTTTGACCAGCAGTGGTGACAGCACCAATTCCTGGGATGAAGACGAGTGCAGGGTCATGGCTGGGAGGTGGCAGGTAGGTGTGGCCCGTCCTGCCAGCACCGGCCCCTCTATGTGTGGGTGTCAAGACCGTCCCAGGCATCCTGAGGGCCCAGCGCCCACACATGCACAGACATCTGTTGATTGGAATTCTCTCCACTATCTTCACCTGGGTCAAGTCTTCACTCTAGGGGGCCTGTGTTTGACTTTAATTTATTATACTCAAATTTTGCAAGAGCAACGGGTGAAAAATAAGGGTACCTTTTTTTAAAAATAGAAAATGTGTGGTTATAAATGACTGAGCATTTCTGGTACATCCTGTACAATGCACGGATGATTCCAAAAAGCTTTCCTCAAATGTTCTGAGAAACTTGGATTTTAATATGGCATTGTTTTCTATTCAGGAAATACCTCAATTTTTACTTGTTAAAGTAAAAACACTTCCATATGAAGCTTGTTGCCTATCTCAAGTAAATCTTTCATTTTCCTAGAGATATTTAAAAAATTCACAACCTAGAAAGAATGCAAGTGGCAGGCAACATAAAGGATGGCCCACAAGCACACAACTCTGGGATCCCATTAAATACGTACGATGGGCCGGGGGCCAACGTCCACTAGTTCCGGGCTTTCCTGTCTCTGGGTCTATTTCATTTTCTGTAAAACAAGGGTTTTGAACTAGACCAGGGGTTCTCAGAATTCCAGATTCCACAGGTCAGGAGGCTGATCTGCACTGTTGCCATATTATATTTTCCAGCGGGTGGAGGGTGGCACACGGTATTGCCAACTGTTTTCAAGTAGGGAATTACTAAGAAACTGCTATTTATGTTTGCCATTTAAAATTTTTTTTAATTTTAAGATTAATTTTACTTATTTTTGGCTGCGTTGGTCTTCGTTACTGCGCATGCACTTTCTCTAGTTGCAGCGAGCGGGGGCTGCTCTTCGTTGCGGTGCGCGGGCTTCTCATTGCGGTGGCTTCTCTTGTTGCGGAGCACAAGCTCTAGGCGCGCGGGCTTCAGCAGTTGTGGCACACAGGCTTAGTTGCTCTGCGGCATGTGGGATCTTCCCGGACCAGGGATTGAACCCGTGTCCTGTGTTGGCAGGCGGATTCTTTACCACTGCGCCAGCAGAGAAGTCCTGTGTTTGCCGTTTCCTGAAGGTTTAATGCCAAGAGTGGAGGAAAAGCATGTCAGTTAAAGGATAGATAGTGCTTTAATGGAAGGGAACCGGCTCGTTGCCCTTTCGTCTTGAGTACGGGGGAGCCCTTTATCGTGCCCAGCACTGGTGTGTGCAGACTGGCGGCAGGAGCCCGTGCACAGCCTTCAGAGATCCGACACGGTCCCAGCATCACCTTAGGTGGAGAAGATCTGGGGTCTCAAATCATGTCGGCATGAGCAAGGGGCCAGGAATTGGGAGACGTGGCTTTTACGCTCACTGAGCCTCCAGGGACCTGGGTCTCCTCACCCAAGAAGCAACTTGCTATGGGATGAAGTCATGCCAGTCTCTAGGCTGGAGAAGAAAGCTCGTGAGGGACGTAGATGTAAGTTACGGTTACTGGATTGCTTCTTGGTTTGGGCAGTGGGCCTGTTCATCGTGTTATGAATAGTAAGTGAAGTCAGGAAGTCTCTTTTGCCAGAGATTCCCACCCTGGAGACTTTGCCTGGGTCCTTACTTTGCCAGACGCATAACCGAGACGACTGGTTACCTAGACACCTCCCCTTCCTAGACACCCCAGCTCCAAGGGCGACTCCTGCACTTCTGTCCTGGGGTGAGGGGAGTCACAGGGACCGTTTGGCAGATAAAGGAACTGAGGGGCTGGGGTCACAGCCCACCTGCTGGGAGGCCGAGGTCATTGCAGGGATGGGACGGAGCAACTTGATCCTGGGCCTGCCCCCAGCGACCTTTGGGTAACAGCACCGGTGAGGACAGCGAGGCCCCCAGTAAGAAGGGGGTGGATCAGCTAGGATCCCAAACTCATATTCTTAGCCACACGACTCTGTTCTCAAGACTTCAGTGTGTCTTCGAGAATAATTTTAAACATCATGGTTAGGGCTCAAATAATTCCATTTCTATAAACTGTGTTCTGATTCACATTTGCCTACTCACAAAACAAGAGGTGGTCGTTAAAAGGTCATCTCTACTTTTTCCCATTAGAAAGGTAGAAAAATGACCTTACAGAAGGCTCAGCAAAGACATGGCTGTGATGGACGGCAGGGTGGGCGCCCAGCCAGTGTTGAGCGAGGGACTCCAGCCGGTATCCCTGGTGGGGCTGCCCTGCCCCTAACTGTCGCCGGACAGAGATCAGAACCGGCTTGCCCAACACCATGGCTAAATTTAGCGTCATGATGAGCAGTAAAATTCACATGTTCTTTATTTAGTCCATATAATACACCATTTTTAGAGTTTTTTTTTAAATTAGATAAAAGAGCATATTAAATGGCAAGTGTATGAAGTTTCTCTTCATAAACAATTTGTCAAAACAAAAAGTTTTGAATTACAAAATGTTAAAAAATATGTAGGTACTTAACATTTCACTAAAGCATAAAGTTACAGATATTTTCTGAAGAAAAATAATTGTGCCACTTACCTATTTTTGCTGTTTCTATGAACTTTTTTTATTCTGTACATAGGACATTTTGTACAAAATATGAAGTCTACATTTTTATTACTCATTACCATAAAACAAAGGTACAATGTATGTACAATATTAAAAGGAAGCCATACTAAAGCTGCACTAAAAAGACACTCGGAATAGTGACATTTCTGATGTACAGATACATTTCAGAAAGAGTGAAGATGCCAAATGCAGAACTTTATGAAGAAAAACAGTCACCAGTTTATTTTCAATGTAGTACTTCTGAAATCAATTTGGTACAGAATAAACAGTGTATCTATGTAATAATATGTCAGTTGAACAATTAGCACAGGGAATCTGAGTACTAACTAGGAAAACTTTCATAGGCCAAAATATTAAATAATACTCTTGTCAAAGAAAATTAGTTTCTCTCAAAACTTTTTTTTTTCTCCCTTTTTGGTGAATGTTTGTCTTCAATAAAGAGCAGAAGTAAAACCTAGACAAAAAGATGTTCTTATACGTTGAGCTTTCCACATCACCCAAACACTGATATTTTGCTTTTTCCCTAGGGCAAGAGGAGAGGCTTCCCAGAAACCTCTGTCGCAAACATAACTGAGAACATCCAAATCAAGTGTATCTGAGAATCTATCAGCTAAAGACGGAAGTTCAAACAATGGTTTATCAAAATACATAAGACACTGCTTTATACAATAAAAAGCACCCTTTTTCCCTCAAAAGGAGAAGGCATCTAAACTTTTTTTAAATGATAAATTTCATCATGGTAAAGTGGATGGATACTTGTCAAGTTTCTCAGGAAATGTTCCTCCTCACAAAGCGGGCTTCTCCCCTTTCAGCTGGGGCAGCCTCCTAATTTAGTACTTGCTTTGAACACAAGAAATCCCCTCCCTCCAAATGATTTTCCTACAGGAAACAAGGAAATAAACATCATCAAAGGATTTAAGTGAAACCAACGGGCAGCAGGTACCACAGCTGCACAGGGAACCACATCTGCTTCTCACAACGTCTGAGTGGATTCCCAAGACCTCAACTAAAAAACAGATTCTGAAAGAAGCCACGTTTCACCTTTGATGCATCAAGACATTTAACATCAAGTTATAGAATCTTATGCCAGAGACAGAAGAAACTAGAATCACTGGTTTAGAGCAGCAGTACGCATCTCAAATAGCTTTCAAGCAGGATAAGTAAGTCAAAATACTGGCCACCCGGAGAGAAATAAAGAACAAAGCATTAAGTTTAAAGATTTTTCTCCTCGTGCTGTTCCATCAAAAACAAAAAGCTTAATACATGCAAGGAAGTCTGAAATATTTAGCAGCATTGAAGACCGATGAAAACTCAAGACGCTGTATTTTCCTTATGAGGCATCTATTACGTGCGCTCTTTTCAACAGAAAGAGACTCCTTGGAAGCCATCGCTGCTGCCGCCTCCACAAAGCCCTCAGGGCCACACTGTGGGGAAGGGGGTGCCTGCCCACGGCGCTGTTTCTGCTACTTTTGCCCAAAGGCAGCGGTGGCCTGCATCAGGCCGAGAGCTGGCCTCACTCAAAATGATCTCGTCCTAATTTTCTACAAAATGTGGAATTCTCAGAGAATATAATTTTATTAATTGAAGAGCCTTGTTCAAGGGCAACAACGTGTAAGTAGAGAGAAATCATTCTGCAAAGAGTAAAACACGAACACACACTTTAAAATTCCAATTCCAGTCAAGAGAAAGCTCTTTTTAAAACAAATTTCTCCTACGAGCTCACTCCCAGATCCTGGTCCTGGACCGCAGACTTGGAAATATGGCTTTAGCGATACACAGAAGCAGCAGGACGTGGTACGCACGGTATTGGTCAAAGTAAAGCAGTACCTTAGGAAAAGACAGCGGCCGGGGACTGTCGTGTCACTTTCCCAGTTGAGCTGTGTTGGAACGATGACAGCAAAGAACCACTTCAATGAGATTAAAAAACAAAAACCAACCAAAAAACCCCAGAAAGAAACTGCTGGCGTTAACAATCACGTGGAAACAATCTTAAGGGTTGTAAAGTCTTAAAAAATAGGTAATACTTTTTTAAAGTGCTCCTTTGATTTGAAAAACATTGATATTATCATTGGACCACCTATCTTAAATGATCGCAAATTCCATTTGGGGAGAACATGAAGATGATGACTAGGGTGCTTTCCTTAGCTCTGATTTTGGAAAATCGGCTTACTTGGGACCGTGCAGGGGACACCATGGGTGGCATGTGGCCCTGGGTGGTCACCATTGTTTGAACTCCTAGTCTCGAGCTGAGGCGGAAGGATGTTATTGCCTACAGAACGGGGTTGGAGAAAGCTTTGACTTGAGTGTAACTGATTTGTATGGCACACAGCGTGTATTTTCTACAGATCGGAGCAGGACTGGTGCCCACACGGCGTCGGGGCTAGCGCCCGTCCTGGGGGACCAGCTCCTCAGCACGGCCGTGGGCCTCCAGGGCGCTCTTGGTGTGCAGGTCCTGGGGCAGCTCGGACTTGCGGCGCACCAGGGGCCGGTCCTTCTTCAGGTCCTTCTGTGCCTGGAATAAAAACGCACGGCGTTGGCTACAGACCCAGCGACCCGGAAGTGTGCTCGCTCTGCACTGAGCCAGCGGTGCCCACACTCAGCGCCTCCCTGGGGATTTGGAGTACACAAAGGGCAGGATGTCTCTTATCTCCCTCATTAACCAAGAATGCCTCATTTATTAAAAGTAACCCAAGGACGGTGTGCATAATACTGGCATTGTGGTCTTCTAAAAGGCGTAGTTTTGTACAGAGCGTCGAGTACCGCTATTTTGCAAATTCACCAGTTTTAGTAAATTCCACAATTGGTAAGATCTTCCTATTTCATAAAATGTTACCGAAGTCATTTTATGGCTATGTCCCTTCCAGAAGCATTTCAGGAAGTTGAAATTTCCCTTGGAGGTAAATAAAAAGAACGAACGAATAACATTTAAACTGGACTCGAAGCCAATAAATAACAGGTCTAAAACTTCTATCAAATTTGAAAAAAGATACTTAAAATGAGAGGTATTAAATGGGTCATGTAGGGGGAAAAACCCTCTAGAATTCAGAAAAACTGTATTTAATTATTTGTATAAAATTTCCTAATAAGGGTAAGATATAAGACTCCCATCTCCATTCCATTTTTTCCTAAAGTTAGGACATTTTGGTTTTACTCAACAAAACAAAATGAAAACAAACACCCCAAAACAAAAAAACCCTACATGAATCCCTTTTTGCATGGGATTTAGAGATCTGTGTCTGCAAAGAAAGCGGGGGGGCCTGACATGGGACGTTTATACACCGAAAGTGTCCATTTCCACGCGTAACAGTTAAACAAGTTCTTTGGCTTTGGAGTAGGGCCATTGCATCAATAGCAGTATCTTTGAAACAAAACGAGCCACCTAAATCACCTAGACACAACGTATGTACCAGGAGGCTGCCAGCGCATGAGGAACTTTAACCAGAACCATGTCTTCCTTTCTGTTTAGTGTCTCCAGCAAAGGGGAGATTATATTTAAAGAGAAGAAGTTTCGTTTGTGGTGGTGGTCAAACACCTACCAGAAGAAACCTGTATTAAGTCAATCACTTGACAACAGAAAGAACGTATCCCTAATCACTCCTCACAGCACCCAGCTTGCCAACATTGGTGGTACAACATGCAAAGTGTAATTCTCTTTGCGTTAATGAAATAGCCAAGGCCTTGCAGATGCCATATATGAAAAGTGCACACTTTTGCAGAGCTAATATTTCTTAGGGTTCTTTGCAAATTTATCTCTGACAACCTCAATAATATCAAGGTTTGTAAGGAATTTTCCGTGACATCATTTTAGGATTATCTCTAGAACTGTTATTTGAATATTAACGTTCATTTATGGCAAAGACAGGAATTCTGATTTTTTTCTCCTGGGAACTAGTGTAAGATGCCTTCAGGACAACCCCGCGTGTCAGGAGACTTTGGAGGCCCCTCCGTCCCCGAGGGGCTGCCTGTCACGGTCACAGTCCTTGTAAGAGTGGTCTCATCTGTGGAGCATGTTTGCCTTCGACCCATGCAAAACTCAGAGGGAAATTCTACCCTGAATTTTATGTCCATTCCAGGTGGAGCTGTAAAACAAAGCAAAGCGAAGCAAAACAAAATCAAGCCTTTCAGACACTTGAAATATTTAATAAATGCTGCAACGGGCATTCCAAAGAGAAGAAACATTTTGATAGAAAATGCCTGGAACCAATAAATGCAAATTGAGAAGGCAAACATGACCCCGGAAGCTTCTGGAAGGACAGAGAATGTGATGGACCCATCTGAGCCTTTCTGCATAGCCATTTAAAACCAGTGTGTAAAGCAGAGAGCAATTTCACAAGCAACAAGGCGGGAAAAATATCAGAAAAAGGGGAGGCAGGAGAGTGGGACATCATGCAGACGGTCCCCCTAGACGAGTGACACTGGTGGAGGGATGTGTGGGCTGAGCATGCTGTTGACGGTGGGCAGACAAGACAGACGGACACGCTGCCCCAGACGCCCCTACGGAGGCGCAAGCCAGAGAGAAACGGCCTCTGTCTGCGGCAAAATGGCAGCGCTGAAAGGCTAAATCTATACAGTAAATGGGAAAACAACATCAGGTGGGTCATACAGAAGAGTGCACATTTTACTACTGAATTTAGGACAGAACTCATCAAAAATCTCTTGAGGGACCAGATTTCTTTGTCTTCACCATCACAAGCTGGAATGACAGGGAAAAAAGGGAAAATACTTCACACACGTAACATTGTCAGTGCTTTTCCTAAATATAAAAGCCTTAAATACACTTCTACGTACTGAGTAAGGAATACCTTCACTTCCCACCTTCCGTCTTTCTACACCTTCCTTAACTGCATGGTTGACACTGCTTTCCTCCCGACCGTTAAAAATGAGAATTGTAAAACATTTTAAATGTCTCTGATATAAATGTCATTCACATGAACTTTACTAGTTTATTTTGGAGGTTCTACGTAGGGTTACACAATTTTCTCAAAAGAAACCCAAATCATGGCTCCGACAGGTAAATATATAATTGAATTCCTCCACAAAATTCCAACCAAGTACATTCCATTAGCATTAGGGTCTCCTCTCCCAGAGAACCGGCAACACTGTCATTTACCTCACATGCATCCTGAGCCCACATTCGAATCATTTCAAAGAAATGCGGGATTATTTTGATATTTGGGGGAAATTCAATTGATCCATAGAAATCTACAGTAAGTCTTGAAATTGGGTCATGTTACTCTTCCAACTTTATTCTTTTTTCAGAGTTATTTCCGCTATTCTAGGTCCTTTGCATTTCCATATGAATTTCAGAATTAACTGGTCAATGTCTTTAAAAAAAAGAAAAGTGCCTGTTGGGATTCTGACTGGATTGTGTTAATTTTGGGGGAGAACTGACGTCTTAACAGCATGGAGTCCCAGGAATGTGATCTGTAGAAATCTAAAGGTTATGGGTAGGGGGATAATTTTTGTAAGAATGTCAATTACACAGACAACTCAGTCATACAGTCTAATTTCAAAAGTCATGAAAACAAACCAGCAAACTAAAAGAGTTCTCCAAGCAATGTCCTGTCTACACATGCTGTCTCAGAACTAATGAGTAGATGACTACAGAGGCTGCTTCCTTCATAACTCCTGCAGGGAAGGAGACACGCCCTCCTCCAAGGGCCACTGGAAGATCGGCCACCACGGAGATACTAGAGGTGACTTTCAAAGGCAGTCTTACTCAAGATGAGAATGCTATTTTAATTTGCGTTCTTCATCTCCTACAGAGCAGGCCCTAAATCAGAAACCATAGGTCCATAGATTATGTAATTATGTAATACGTTCATTACATTTTGGGCATAGTTTATTCTTTTCCTAGCTTTAATTATCAAGTCAAAGGATGTACCTACCAAAAAGAAAAATCCTCCAACCCTAAAAATATTTAACGTGTAAAGACCGGCTTGTAAGACATCAGTTTCCTTTTCTATGCTGTATGGCCTGAGTGACCTAAAGACTAACATGTGGTCACAAACCCACGGGCAGGCTTGCTGGTAGGAGGGACCCTGATTTTGATTTCCTCTGACTGCCTGCAGTAACGAGGCCAGTGTTCACGTCTTTTAGCCCACCTGAAGCCAAAAAATCAAAATGGTAATCAAAGAGGTGGCCTCAAATTCCTTTCCAAGTTTAAAAAAAAATTAAGAAGTAGGAAAATTAACACCCCAGAGAGAGAGAAAAAGATAAGGATTTTCATGTTTTTTATTCAATCTGTTCATTGCTAAGAATATTGTGAGGAAATTATGGAATCCAACTGGATTAAGTAAAAAAATGAGTTACTGATGTTCTTGCACTGTATGTTTAGTGTTTGTGTCCACCTGCTTTTATCTTAACCTAAGGCCAAGAACTAGCCGGGCAGGAAGAGGCAGGGATGGGCCAGTGCAGGTGCTTTACTCTGGAAGCACCAAGAAAAAGGCATCTGGCCCGGCACTGCCTGGTCGGAAAACGATGCCAGCCACATATGTAATTCCAGATTTTCTAGTAGCCACATTGAAAAAGTGAAAAGCAACTGATGAAATTTATTTTAATAATATTTTTAAAATTTAGCCCAGTATATCCAAAATACTATCATTTCAACATGTTATCAGTAACAGAAAATTATGAAGGAGATGTTTCTAGGTCCTTTCCTCACACTAAGCCTGGGAGTTCCCGTGTGTGTTTTGGGCTGCGGCACAGCTCAGTGCAGACGGCCACATGTCACGTGTGCCTCAGGGCTGCCGTGTTGGGCAGTGCAGTCTGCATGGTCTAGAGCCTGTGCTCTTGGTAATGCCTGATCCTGTCTGATCAGGTGGGGAATACAATTTA
This sequence comes from Hyperoodon ampullatus, assembly GCF_949752795.1. Classification (NCBI taxonomy): domain Eukaryota; kingdom Metazoa; phylum Chordata; class Mammalia; order Artiodactyla; family Ziphiidae; genus Hyperoodon; species Hyperoodon ampullatus. The sequence goes on along the minus strand of NC_136916.1, from coordinate 176,732,034 downwards.
CTTGAGTTAAAAACAAGTAGGTTAAAAAAAAACCCTCTCTGTTTGAGCTCAGAATGACACCATGATTTAGAAACCATCTGCATTCGGTATGCAGTATAATTTTAGCCTAACTTGTTACTTTTCAGAATTGTAGTGCTGGATGTCTTTAGGAATTCTTAGCTCAAAGGGGATTAAAGTTTCAGAGTCAGAAAGGGCCATATCCCCAAATCCAGTTAGCACTTTATCAACTGCAAGGGTTGAGAACAGGAGGTACAATGAGAGACCTACAGCAACTGCAAGGCTCCTTATACGTGGGGACTCCACCCACTACCCTCTCTAAAGCCTAAATCGTAAAGGTTCCCCATTTAGTGACAGGGGCCTTTCTTTGGATCGGTGGTGATCTAAATATGCATCTCCACAAAGTGGAAACAAAACCACTTGAGTGTGGGTATTGCATGAGGGTCCTGACAAAGCCCTGACCCTGGCACAGGCCTGCGAGGCAGCGTGACCCTGCTGTTGACAGGATGAGGGCTCTGCCTGATGTCCTGGGGCCCGGGGGCCGCAGTAACTGTGGAGAAGTAAGAGGGGCGCCTCTGGGCCACAGGAGAAGTCGCAAGGGGGGCAGAGGGAGCAGAGAGGGAAGACATCACCGCAAACCTCTGAGTCTTTGCTCTCGTTAACATTTGACTGCAGTTAAGAATTGGGATTATTACTGTTAAGGTAAATGAAGAAACACATTTCAGGCACTTAATTAATCCTTAAAAACTGTTTCTAGGGCTTCCCTGGGGGCACAGTGGTTGAGAGTCCGCCTGCTGATGCAGGGGACACAGGTTCGTGCTCCGGTCCGGGAAGATCCCACATGATGCAGAGCGGCTGGGCCCGTGAGCCATGGCCGCTGAGGCTGCGAGTCCGGAGCCTGTGCTCCGCAACGGGAGAGGCCGCAACAGTGAGAGGCCCGCGTACCGCAAAAAACAAAAAAACCAAAAAACTGTTTCTACTAGTTTGATCTAAGATATATGGATGAAATGTTTCCTGTAAGATTACCACCATGTAATTTTTCACTTTAGCTTACACTGGAGGCACTGCTGTCTATCACATCACTAAAATCACAGGCACGTCTTAAGCAAGTCTCTAAGGAGCGCACCCAGCTTAGCTCTGTGCACTTTTACCTGGCGAGCCTCTTTGTTCACTGTCTTTCTCAGCATCTGGATATCTTCAAATAAAGGCCCATCTGTCTCCACTGCCACCGGAAGGCTCATGGTGCTCGCTTGACTACACACTGCGTACTGCAATGCAAAGCGCGGAGTCACTCTCGGTCAGGTCAGCGCTCAGGGCTCGGCTCCAGGGCTCCTGGCCCAAGCCACCCACCGCAGCCCCTCCTGAAGGGAGCCCGCGTGCAGGGAAGTGCTCCCTGCGCGGCCTACACCTGCAGCGCCTGGGCCCCGGCGTCGCCTCATTCCAGACTGTCCCAGCCCCTTGCTGGGCAACATCCTGCCCTGGAGCCTCCGGCCCACTGACTCCCTGTGAGCCTGGATCTGGTCACGGGAACGCTTCCCGTGGAAACCTCCGCCTCCAGCCCCCAACCTCTGCACACAGCCTTGCCCTCCTCTATCTGCGCCCTCGCTCCTGGTCCTCATCTTCTTGGCATTTTCCAGACTCGCCTGAACCCCATCGCTGATCACACCCTTTTACTCACAGCCTCTCTGCTCTCCTCCCAGACGACACAACCCCAATGGGTCCCACAGCTGGCACCTCACTCTGCAACCTCAGGGCCGGTCCTGTGGGAGGGAGGCCTGGTACGCCCATGTGTCAGTGGGGTCCCCTTGGCTGCCGCTGCTGTTCCCCACGGGGCATCCCAGGACTCCACTCTCTTTGGGTTCTGGGCCAAGTCAGGCTCTGCTGTGAGCAGGACGGGTTTCTGACTTTGTTTCCGTGAGTGGGACGTGGGGGTGAGATCACTTCGGAGGTGGCTGTGACGGCATGGGTGGGCTAAGGCACACGGAAAGCCCTGACTGTCCTCAGCATTTGGCGGCCACTCTCTGTGCGTCTGCCGCAAGCTGGGCGCTATTCCAAGCACAGCCTGTAAAGTGTCTGCTATGATCCCACTTGGCTGACGGGAACGCTGAGGTACCTACGCTAACCGCGGGGCCTCAGGCCAGTGAAGGGGGAGCTGGGGTTCCGAGCCGCAGCCTCGCACCCCTTCCCCCAGGCCCTGTGCCCAGCTCATGCCCTCCTGGCCACAGCGAGCCCCTCTGCCTGGGCTGGGGACCCGGCACCCACCCCTATGCCCCGCCTGGCTCACCACCTCCCTCCCGCCAGGCGGGCGACCAGGAGGGCCGCTCAGCTCTCAGCAGCCCCTCCTCCCCCCGACCCCTCGGCTCACCCCCGCGGCTCTGGGCCTCGCCTCTCTGACGGGACGCCGGGCACCAGGCCGTGGGTGACCGCTCTGTGGCCACGCGGGGGCCACAGTCGTCCCTGAAGCTGCCCCTCCCTGCCTGTGGCGCCGGCTGCCCCCAGCTCCTCTGTCACTGCTGAGAAGACAGTCTGTGCCCCTCCTCACGCCCCGAGGGTCTCACTGACCCTTGCCCGCGACCCCCCACACCCCCACCGGCCCCCGTGGCTGCCTGGCCCAGCCTCTCCACCACCCTGGTAAACGCGACACCCTTGGCTCCGTTTCCTCCACCCGATGGGCACCCAGGCCCCCGCGGCGCCCTGTGCCTGCCACCCCCGTCAGCCCCGTCCAGCAGCGGCATCTCCACACGTTTCCCCAGGAGCCCCCGAGCGTCCAGAAGAGCTTCCTGAGCACAAGCCTGCCGAGGCCACTGGCTCTGGATGACACTGTGACACCTGCACACTGTTTTGGGCATAAAATTCACGGGTCCTGCCCCCTCTCCAGCTCTGTCCCTGACACAGACCACACCCACCCTCCCCCATGAGTGACGCTCCGTCTACGAGCAGCTCGGTTTCCCAGTCGCCCCTCCCCCTGCCTTGAAACCCCGGCTGGTTAAGCCTCTTAGGTGAGCCTCTAAGAGGCTGGCTCCACCTCCAGGGGGCCCAGCACTCTTGGGGGCTAAGGTCCCGGTGCCATGGGGACACCTCGCCGTGGCCACCCTACCCTCCAGCCTTCCTTTATGTGTCTCTCTAAAGGCGTGGCCAGGCCTCTTGCCAGCATCGCCAGCACAACCCCCAGCGCGTGCTATCATCGACTGTCGCGATTGGGTTCTCTATGCTTCCATCTGGCTCCCCTCCTTGACACCTGGGGCCATGTCTCATTCTCATTTTTGTATCCTGGGAAAGCGCTACCATTTGGGACACGCAGCTGGCACCCATCTGCCCAGAAAGGTGGTGACCTGCTGGGCACAGGGAGCTGGGGTCTGCATGGCGCCTTGCCCCCCGGGGCTCAGCTGGGCAGGGCAGACGGAGCAGAGACACTGCAGTGCTCGGGGGGTGGTGCGGGGACGGTTCTTAACCAACATTTCAGCTTCGGCCACGCCAAGAGGACACCAGCGCTCTACACGGACCCTGCCAGCGGCCGTGCCTAGAGCAGTGCGGGCTCCGAGGCCCTGCTGGGGCTCAGGGCAAGGGAAGTATGCACAAGGATGCTACAAAATGCCTATGGGAAATCGATGTCACTAGCAGGCTCGGGGGCAGAGGATTCTCACTAGGAATAAAAACCTTCCCGAGGCTGAAGTTCTCGACAGGTGAAATAAGGAAGGCACATTTTCCCAGAGAGGCTCATCTCCCAAAGGAAAGGCAGGCAACCAGACTCTGTGCCCTGGGCCTCCTATGGCATGGTCTTGTCATTGCAAAGGGGCAGAAACACTGAGCCAGAGCCACACTTAAAGTTCACAGAAGTGCCTTGTCTTCATTTCACATGATCCCCACAAAAGGGAGACAGGAGTAAAACTGTTATATGGCCTCTTTTGGTGGACTAGGAAAAGCACATTTATGTTAGAAATCGTCACTATTTCATGACTTAAAAAAAATTAAATCGCATCTGACATTAAAAAACCCCAGCTGAAACCGCCACAACTGCTAAAACAAACACAACCCAAATCCTGAAGGACCACAGCTTTCCAAATCCCAACCGGCCTAGATGGGGACCTGCTTTCACATCTCCAAGCAGATGAAAGACTTAGCCTGTGAAAACACAAGGGTCAGCATCAGGAAGACTTCTAGGTACACGCCAGTGAACAGAGTGAGGGATTGGGAACCCACCTAAAATAAGGAAGCTATTAAATCATTTCTCAAAACGGCAGATTTGAGATGGGGAATCGGGCTTCAAAAACCCACCTATATGTTTTCGTTACGGAAGTGGCACGCAAGCTGTATTACCCACAACACTATTTACTTTTTGCTGCTGTTGTAAATGGCAAGCAACGACTAGAATTTAGAAAGGACTCGAGAGAGAGTGAACAGCGGGTACCAAGGCCCTCATTTCCAGCTTGGAGATATTAGCCCACGAAGTACTTTCCATTTCAGACACTGCTCGGTGGACTGGAGCATGCAGACAGGACCTGCTGGGGTGTGGTCACAGACGGTTCTCACACGCAGACGCGAGCAGGATGGCGCTCAGGTCAGAGCGCCACAGCACAACGCAGGGGTGAGCACAGGCAAAGCCCACCGCGCTCAGGCTGTTGCCCGAGACATTTTAAAACAGAGCAGCCAAAGGAATAAAAATGTGATGTAAGAACATTTAGGAAAAGTTCAGAAAAAGAGAAAGGAGGACAACATATATTTTAGAAGGAACATCTGTTACAGCACAGCAGTGAAACCAGGCCACCTTTGCTAATACAATCACAGCCAGCTCTTCGTTTGTAATGTTAGGCTTTATGCGATTTTCTACGAGATCATTCTTATTTTCCAGGGAAAATAAATAAAATCAGACCCTCTGATCTGTATATAGTTTACATGTTTTTCAAGAGTGTTGATCTCAAGGGTGTGTGTGACGGGGTCCTTGATGACCCTGATTGGGACCCGTCTGCCTTCGGCACGGGGCCGTCTGGACACAGCAAGACGGCCTGGGCCCCGTCGGGCAGGGTCCATCCACCCACACTGCCCCAGACGTATGCTTTTACTGTGTCTTACAACAAACGTCAGTCAGTATTTTAACCTCACGTTCAACATAAATTCTATTCTTAAAGGTACATACCCATAGCTATCTACCTAAATTAGCTACTACACAGTTTCACATGCTATAATAGCATTTCTGTGTAAGAGCATGGAATAAAAATGGTTAGAAAAACGCCAGGTACTTGTTTCAGGTGGCATCAAGGACACACATTTAAGGATGTCATTCAATTTTCCTGTGGTTTGTGTCTTGATTATAGTTTTATCAGAGGGAATACAAGTCAGTATGCTGTTATATAGGTAAAGTACATACTTTTAACTCTGTATTCATGTAGCAGTTTTTATTAAACATCAGAGAGATTGAAAACCCACATAGCAACTAAGATAATAATGATTTATGCGTACCTCTCACCAAAGAAAATAAATAGATAGCTTGTAATCTGGTTCACCGTATTGAACCTTTCAGGATTTTAGGGGTAGCTGAGCAGTTTTGCTCAGAAAGTAAAATCTTTTCTGGGGAGCTGAGGACAGCCTGAGAATTCTTAGTGGGGCAAATGATTTTCAGTGATAATCGGACAGGCACATAGCATCAGAAAGAACGTCTGCCGGGACACGGCTCCAACCCCCAGCCCTCGGGGGTCAGGCCGAGGTAATGCATCGGGGGACACTGCTTCAGTGCTGGCAGCTCCAGAAGACACGTCATTGGCGCCCACCTGCCAGGGCGTGCTGGGATGGGAGAAAGGATTAGCAGCTAAGATGACATAAGTCGGTCAACTTTTAACGAGAAAGGCTCAGCCTGCAGAAGCCTCATTTTAGGAAGGAGGACATTGACTTCATACTTAATCTATTTCAAATCTAATTTCTTTTCCTTTAGAATTAATTTGATATTAAAAAGAAAGGAAAATATTGTTTGAACGACAGCATCTATGACATTTGAGAAAGCAAATTACAATCTTGGCCCAAAACAGAGCTTGTATCCTGACTTTCTTTTTACCACAGTATATTCATAAGGTTCATATCTTATTTAAAAAGCATAATAATAAAAAAAATGTCAATTCTGTGGTAAAAACCTTCGTGGGGCAAAATAAGTACTTGTACAAAAGTTGAAAAGTATTTTTATTGCAGATACTTTCATATACAGTGTTAGTGAAATTGATTTCCCTCCCCTCTCACGATGAATCCACACTCCTATCTCATAAAAACATTCGAGTTACACCCTAGACATTTTCATGTTACTCTCTTTTTTAGTACCTGGGGGTTTGCTTTGGCTAGGTTTTCTATTTTAACCCACGCTTCTTCTCGTTCTTTCATTTTTAGCTTCTCTCTGAAAAATAGTAAAATGTCATTGGTGTTAGAGAAACGAATCAAATTCAAGAGAAAAAACGTTAAGGGGGAACATGGCCAGCAACACAACACCTATTTCCCCTTTGTCACTGTCTGGTCTTATTCAACGTATGTCACAGTGGTGACCACAAGGTACATAATGGGAAAAAAAAAGAAACTGGGCTTAGTGGAAAAGAGTTAAAAATATAAATACACCAAAAATTTAACATGTCTAAGAATTTAAGCTCTTAGAAACATTTGCACAAGCACATCTATGTCTCCTTCCTTCCCCTTGTTTTGTTGCTTCGTCACAGGACCTACATGATTTTGGTGAGAAGTTTACATACCCATGAAAAGTGACACCACACCTCAGCGTGAAGGAACCAGGTCCTTACAGAGGCACAGCCTGTAGATCCACACCAACAAGGCGCATGACCTTCAGTACATTACTTATCATGGGACCAACTCTTTTTTTTTAATCCAGTAAATGTGCTACATGATCTGTAAGGTCCGTTTCAGAAATGTGATGTTCCATGAAAGAGGATGTGCCGTTAGAAAAGCCCCGATGGTCACATATTTCACACGTGAACACTGCGTTCAGCTGAGGCAGGAATGGGCCGGGCAGCCTGAAGGTTTAAAGAGCTCACAGCCGGCTCCCTGTGCCCCTTCCTGCTTCATTTGTCATTGTCCCTCACACACTATGTCTTACTCATTTGTATTTTGCTGTCTTTCTCTTTCCACACCACCCAGAATGTAAACTCCATAAGGGCAGGGGTTTTTGTTTGTCTTATTCACTGCTGTGTTGCCAGAACCCGTAACAGGGCCTTGCACATAGGTAAACACATACTGTCTAAGGAATGAACATGGCACTTCGTTAGATATGCACTGCAGTTTGAATTACATTCATTCAGAGTTTATCTACCTCGGTTTCAAGCGACAAAGAATCAGATCTGCTCGCAGTCCACACCTGACTCTGAAGATGTGATTTTGATAATTAATGAATCATACTGTTAACTAGCACAGCCTAGGGACAGAGTCATCTAGCCCAGCGATCCCCAACCTTTTTGGCACCAGGGACCAGATTCGTGGAAGAAAATTTTCCCACGGACTTGGGGGTGGGGGAGGTGATGGTTCAGCTGGGAATGCAAGCCGTGGGGAGCGGTGGGGAGCGACTGGGAGCGGTGGGGAGCGACTGGGAGCGACGGGGAGTGACTGGGAGCGACGGGGAGCGGTGGGGAGCAACGGGGAGCGATGCGGAGCGACGGGGAGCGACGGGGAGCGGTGGGGAGCGATGCGGAGCGACGGGGAGCGGTAGAGGAAGCTCCTCTCGCCTGTCGCTCACCTCCTGCTGTGCGGCCTGGTTCCTAACCGGTGTTGGGGACCCCTGATCTAGCCTGTCCCCGGACAGATGTGGGTTCCGAAGTCCTCACAGCATGAGAAGAGGGCCCTGATTTTGTGAGGGACTCTGGCACTAGATTCCAGAGGATGCCCGAATTTATGGAGATCAACAAATTAGAACAATAAAGCTACGCTGGGGGGCTTCCCTGGTGGCGCAGCGGTTGAGAGTCCGCCTGCTGATGCAGGGAACACGGGTTTGTGTCCCGGTCAGGGAAGATCCCACATGCCACGGAGCAGCTGGGCCCGTGAGCCATGGCCACTGAGCCTGCGCGTCCGGAGCCTGTGCTGCGCAATGGGAGAGGCCACAACAGTGAGAGGCCCGTGTACCGCAAAAAAAAAAAAAAAAAAAGTTACGCTGGATGAAGATTCCTGCTCTTTCATATAAACCTTACAGGATACAGTTCAAATTCCTGCCTGATAAACATGAAAAATTACCACACATTACTGCCTTTAAGTATCCCCTGAGAAAAGCAAAGACCCTGAAAGTTAAATTCGTGACTATACATGCACTTTTTGCAATGATTAAACTAGTAGCGTAACGGAGAGAACAGCTAACTTTTTTCTTCTTTCTGGCTGCGCCGTGCGGCTTGCAGGGTCTTAGTTTCCCGACCAGGGATTGAACCTGGGGCCACCGCAGTGAAAGTGCTGAGTCCTAACCACTGGACCGCCACGGAATTCCCAGAGAATAGCTAACTTTAAACATGTTTTCTTTGAAAATAAGTTATCATAACAAAGTTTTAATTTGCTTTTCAAGTACAAAAGGGCTGATTTTGCTTTAAAGTGAAGAATAACTTTCTAGGACAAACTAATGGGCGAGATTTGCTCAGGATTAAGGAAAAAAAAATCCTTGACAGAATAACTCTTGAAAGGAGCAACTTACTTCAGTTTCTCTGCTTTAAACTGCTGGGTGCAGTCATCAAATAGTTTTTGGTTCATCTCCATGAAGAGTTTCAGCGCGTTGTATATCAAGCCATGTATCGTCCTGTAACGAAAGCTTCGTGTTGAAACTCAGAACGCTTCGTCTTTTTTGATCTGTCTCCCTCCCCTCCTCCACCACAGACTACTTCCTCTCCCAACTTATCAGCCCATTTCAATGGCCCACATTCCACAAGTACCAGTTCAGCAGAGACGATGACATGGGTGACATGGCATCCATACTGACTACTAAGGTCTCGGGAGATGACCACTGAGTCAGTCAGTCTGTTCATCCTCAGCAAGTGAGAGAACAAAGGAGAGAAGCAGGGGCAGATGTCAAGGTTCCCAGTGGTGTTCAGGTCACCTGCTCTTCTCCCTGGCTCCCCAGGGTGAGTGCCAGCAGGGCTCTGGGGCCCCCGCATGTGGGGTGGCCACTGTGCCCCTGCAGGGACTGAGCCCTGAGGTTGTGACAATCTTTAACTGTTCCGGAGGGAACGTAAGAGGCGGTCCGGAAGATGCTGCTCCCGACCCCGCCGGGGATGAGATGGTGGGTGGGGAGTGAGGCAATAGGCCCTACGTGGACTCGGCACGGGGATAAGGACGTGAATGGAAGGCCAAGATACAGCCCACACTTCTGCTTGATTACAGCCCACAAAGAAGTCAGCATCTTGTTTTTTAACTGATAGTCAGACTTGGATTCAATCGTAATTGAAGTATCAGCAAAATATGCAAAATTTAAAGATGGCCAGATCTGACGGCAGCCAGCTCTCTCTTACTTGTTCCAGTGGGTCTTTGAGTTGCGGTACAAGGATGGAAACATGATGGGCAGAATCTTTGCTGCGTTGTCACTGATGAGACTCATGATGTACTCGTTATTCCAGTAATACAGCGCTCGCTCTGCCACCTGAAAGACGGAGGGCACGACTGCTGTTTGTGATGATTAAAGCGTTCCATTACACGTGTAAATAGGAAAACGAATTATATTGGATTGGAAGATTATTTCTACAAATTAAAATACTCTAGACTGTAACCCTGAAGAGCCTTCAACAGAGAGGCAGATGATTTCCTGTCAAGATCACTGTCACTCATTTTTTCATGAGTTCAATGAACATTTCTGCTAGACATGGGCTAGATGCCGAGGAGACAAGTCAAACGAGTTCGTTTTACCTGTCCGTCAGCCATCCACCACCCATCTATTATGCGTCTACACCACGGGCAGTGCCGTCTGGCACTGAGGATTCTGCAGTGAACCAGGTGAGGCAGAAATCCTTGCTTTCGTGGAGCTTACGTTCCATGGGGGTAAACAAACGGTGGGCGAATTGTCTGACTTACTCGAAGTGTTAAGTCGTGTGGCGAACAGCAGCAGGGGAAGGTAGGGAGTGCTGGCGTGTGTGCGGAAACGTGGCTTCCGCTTAAAATGGGTGGTGGCGGGGCCTGTCTCTGCAGAGGCACTGGAGGGAGGGGATGTGAGATGACAGCAGGGAGGGCAGCAAGGTAACACGGGAGGGGCGGAGGCCACCAAGGCGGCCAGTTCCAAAACCGCCGGCAACGCAGACATGGATGTCACCTGGGGCTGTGCTGACACATCTCCCCTCTCCCGCTGGGCTGCCGACTCCCTGGTGACTGGGAGGTTTTGCTCCTTTTGTGCCTAGATTTCTACCTTGTTCACGATGAGTTCACAACAAATACCGTCTCAACGATACAAAAAGATGGGGTCCCCGATATGTTAAAAGGAGGCAGACAGGCTGGAAAAGCCACTGGGGATGATGACCTTTGAAAGGGGCTCGGAAGGTGTGAGGAGGACATCAGGAGAAGTGGGAAGTGGCACGACCGAGGCACCTCTCACACAGGAATGTGGAAGGTACAAAAATCAGAACCATTACTGTTTTTTAAAGGGTAAAGGGACACAAACTCACATATGTCAGAAATGAAGAGCTTATGGAGGGAGGGAACGCAAAGCTAAACAGTTTTATATTCTCCGTAAGCATTGATCACTCAAGTTGTGGAGAATAAGGTTGTGTGTGTTTGGGAACCCAGTGAACATAGAGCCAGAGGTCGTTTACAGAGAAGCTGTCTTTAATTACTCTTATTGAGAAACACGTTTTCAGTGACAAGGGGGGAGGAGGTGCTAGAGTGTATTTTGTAGAGCTGAAGTCTCAGGATCTTACTCTGAAATACACTGAAGCAAAAGCTTGAATATTACCTTCAAATTACCCGAGAAGCAAAACATGACCAGCTACACACTGCGACCTACCAGCTCCAAAGGGAAGTGACACGAGCCCACCGTCTCCGGGCCGCATACCTGAAAGTGGGGACTGGAGACACACTTGGCTAGCTGCCGGAAGAGAGGCTCCATGATCTTCACAAACTCTGATGGTTCAATGACATCCAGAATCTCTTCTAGTTCATTTAGGAACATGACTTCTTTTGGGCTGTGAGTCTTTGGCCAGTACTTGAGAAGTGCCATCACCACCTACAGAAGAGACGACACACAGCGTGATGCCCTCTGTTTCTTCAGTAAGGTGTCCCCTCTGCAAAGCCACAAGATGAGGTGGTGCTTTTTTACTTGTAGAAGGAACAGTGATTCAGTAAATCAGAATGTGGGTTTTTTATAATTAGAGAGGTAGGTCTAATTTTATATGGTTTAGAATCACAGTTTTAATTTATGTGACCCACTCTGATTAACTACCATCTCAGTAAGAGTCAGATCCTTAAAAAAAAAAAAAAAAAAGGCAGGTAGGAGAATTCAGAGAGAACAAGACCAGTGGAGAAACACAGAGCATGTGAATTTGTATATGTATCTTAGTGTGGAGACATATACACCGGGGCACAATCGGTTTCTCTCTCAAATTAATTGACTGTTCATATATATTTGTACACAAATATACATACACAGTGTGTGTACACAGTGTTTTCAGTCGTGCTAAAACACATCGGAAAGAGAGATGTCAAGCACTGATGTTAGCAAGCCCTCTGTGTGTGGCCACGGGCTGGTGCCCACCACTCGGTGCCCCAGAGCCCTCATCAAAGACTGGGGGCACGAAGACCCTCACCCTGGGGCTGCTGAGAAGACTTTATTACTAGACCCACGCAAGTGCCTGAGGAGTTGCTGGCCGCAGCGAGGGGGTGGCAGCCTGGCCTTGGCCGGGGCCCCGCCCAGAGCAGCCTGTGAAGCCGCTCCCTGCGGGGCACGTCCAGTCGGGCGGTTGGTGAGTGTTGGGCATTGTGTTCCCTGCCCATCAGACAGGCAGTTTCTGCTGGGCAACCTTTCTGCTATCGTGTTCCTGCAGTTCCCAAATTTCCTACCAGTAAAGGTTCTTCACCCAAAACTATCAGATTTGGCATGCAGATCAACAATACCCCTAAGAGTTTAGCTACCTAAAACAGTACAGAGATCCAAAACATCGTATATGTAAAGCACATATACATACTTGCACACCTAACTGTACAACTGCAACTTGTTACTTAAAGCAGCTATTTAGCCTTAACACAGAGATTTCTGGACCCATCATCCCGGCCCCCAGCCTCAGGACTGCTGTGAAAATCACTGCAAATGCTTATGCTTTCAGATTGGCTGGTGGTTTCCATTCACCAGTCATTTCTGGCTCCGCAGATCATGCCAATTGTGCTCACAGGCCAGCCTGTGAGTCCTCAGCGCAGTTAGAATCAAGGGGCTTTTCAACAACATTCATTTAGGACAGTTCTGTTTTGATGCTTTTGACCTTCAGGCTCCTGGACAATCTTTTATATTTTTACTCTTTATAAAATTCCAAAATTTACTTTAAATTTTCCTCCTAGTTTTAGAGTCTGACGCAAAAATTTATGACACAACTGTCTTTAAAGAGAGATTATTGGACTTCCCTGGTGGCGCAGTGGTTGAGAGTCCACCTGCCGATGCAGGGGACACGGGTTCGTGCCCCGGTCCGGGAAGGTCCCACATGCCGCAGAGCAGCTGGGCCCGTGAGCCATGGCCGCTGAGCCTGCGCGTCCGGAGCCTGTGCTCCGCAACGGGAGAGGCCACAACAGTGAGAGGCCCGCGTACCGCAAACAAAAAAACCAACCAACCAACCCCCCCCCCCCAAAAAAAAGAATCTGCCTGCCAACACAGGGGACACAGATTCGAGCCCTGGTCCAGGAAGATCATGCTGCGGAGCAACTAAGCCTGTGTGCCACAGCTACTGAGCCTGTGCTCTAGAGCCCGCAAGCCACAACTACTGAGCCCGCGTGCTGCAACTACTGAAGTCCGCGCGCCTAAAGCCTGTGCTCTGCAACAAGAGAAGCCGCCACCATGAGAAGCCTGCGCACTGCAACGAAGAGTAGCCCCTACTCAGCGTGACTAGAGAAAGCCCACGAGCAGCAACGAAGACCCAACGCAGCCAAAAGTAAATAAATTAATTAATTTTAAAAAAAGAGAGATTATTTTTTAAAATGCATCATTTAATGATTTTCCTACTTTTTGCTCAAAACCATTTAACAGAAGTTTAGGTACCTACTATACTCTGTGTATTGGCATCACTTTTAAGAACACAGCAGATGCAAATCACCTCACAAACCCACCATTCCTTGTCATTTGGCAAATGGAATTTTATTAGGAGAAATACATTAAGCTGTGAACTATAGGACACCATTTAGATGTTCAATGTCTCTGGAAAAGGTATTATTTCTGGAATCAGAGGTATATGCTGGGCTCACTTTTCACGCTATTTGGAATGACCTATGACCAATACCCAACGTTTCAGCTGCTTCCGAGGGTGCCTGCATTTTGCAGAGTGGGGGTCTGCTCGGGGAATGCTACTCTGAGCCAACAATGGCTGCTTGCTGCTGGGCACACTTCAGGATTGAGCTTTCCTGGGGAAACCCAACAGGCGGCCTGCTCCCGGGGTGGGGGGAGGGGGTGGCTAGGGAAGGCAGGCGAGCCTGGCGTCCCAGGGAGCCCCTCTCCTGTCCTGAAACACCAGGGAAAAAGGCCACAGAGTAAAACTCAATCAGCCTCAAGAGACAGGTGGGTGGAAAAGTGCTCAACCTGCCCAGAAAGCTTTTGGGCACTGTACAAAGTTTACAAATAAAAATATTAGTTACAGATTACAGACAGGAGCAACAAACATCTTTTAAACGGATCAGACTTTAACAATTCCTGAGCCTGGACACACACAGACTTCGGGGAGCCACTGGTGAAGGACCATGAGACGCACACGCAGGCCGACTGCCCTTCCCAGCACCTTCACGAGAGTGTACACCTTCATCTAATTACCTACATGCTTTCGATGATGAAGTAAGACAAAATGGGCTTTGTATTGTCATAATACATGAAATTTCAAAGGAAGGAATTTACTGAGGCGAGGGTCTGAACATTTTTAATGTACAGAAAATTCATCTGCTTTCTATAATCCAGAGTGCAATTATGTTATCTCTGCTGCAGGAGATTAAGAGATGAAGTGGTTCTGGGTGGAAATATTGGGGACTGGGTGTAGGGGGCTTGAGGTAGCTTTGTGCTCGTGCCGAGTCAGAGTTTTCTATCTACCATTTAAGATGGATGGACCGGGCTTCCCTGGTGGCGCAGTGGTTGAGAGTCTGCCTGCTGATGCGGGGGACACGGGTTCGTGCCCCCATCTGGGAAGATCCCACATGCCGCGGAGCGGCTGGGCCCGTGAGCCATGGCCGCTGAGCCTGTGCGTCCGGAGCCTGTGCTCCACAACGGGAGAGGCCACAACAGTGAGAGACCCGCGTACCGCAAAAAAAAAAAAAAAAAAAAAAAAAAGGCAATGAATTTAAAGATATTTCTCCAAAGAAGAAACACAAATGGCCAATACACATGTGTAAAGATGCCCAAGGTCACTAGTCATTGGGGAAATGCAAAGCAAAAAACACTCACTAGGATGGTTATAATAAAAAAGAATGGAAAATAACAAGTGTTGGCGAGGATGTGGATTTGTGCACCGCTGATGGGAATGCAAAATGGTGCAGCTGCTGTGGAAAATGGTATGGCATTTCCTCAAAAAGCTAACCACAGAATTACCACATGATTCAGCAATCCCACTACTGGGTATATACCCAAAGGGACTGAAAGCAGGGATTTTCACACACATGTTCATAGCAGTATTATTCACAACAGCCAAAATGTGGAAACAACTCAAATTTCCATTGACAGATGAGTGAATAAACAAAATGTGGTCTAGCCATACAATGGAATACTATTCAGCCACAACAAGGAATGAATTTCTGGCACACGCAACAATATAGGTGAACCTTGAGCAAATTACGCTGCGTGAAATAACGCCAGTCACAGAAGGACAAATCCTGTATGATTCCACTTCCATAAGGTATCTAGAGCCGTCAAATTCACAGACAGAAAGTAGACTCGAGGTTATCAGGGGGCAGGGTAAGTGGGGAGTTACTATTGAACGAAGACAGAGTTTCTGTTTGGGGCAAATGATAAAGTTTTAGAAACGGTGGTGACAGGTGCACGACAGTGTGAATGTAATTAATGCCACTGAACTGTACACTTACAACAGCAAATTTTGTTATATAGTATATTTTACCACAATTGAAAAAAATTAATAACCTAATATATCAAAAACCATTGAATCATACATTTTTTTTTAAGTACAGCAATTTATTAAACAAATACCTTTGATTTTTCTGATTTTTGTCCTGGAACAGGAAGAAATACCAAAAACATTTTAATGCTGAGGACTAAAACTCCAAATTGCAAGGTGCAAGAAGGTTGGTGAGAAGTAAACAAAAGTAATTGTATACCATCATATGAAAAGCAGGTCACATACAGAACAAAATTTGTTCCTGTACTAGATCTACTAATTTAAATCATGATGCTAATAATTATCAAATTACTACTAAGTATTTTCTAAGGATATGTTATGTGTATAGGACTATATTCTAGGCTATATTCTAGTTCCTGATTGGGTTCACAAGAAATATAAAACCTAGGTCTACCATATGAATCATACATTTTAAGTGGGTAAGCTGTATGGCATGTGAATTACGTCTCAATAAAGCTGATAAAAAAGTGTATTCAAATGCTTCAACTGGCACATGACACACCCGACTTTGTGAATCTTGGCTACAATAGCCTTTTTATTTTTAATAAAGATAAAATGCCAAGAAACTTAGAAATCTAAACACTGACCAGTAGCAATCGAACGTTCATTTATGATCCAATGACCATAAAATAGTGCCACTATAACTTGGAAAGAATTTTCAAGACAGTAAAATCTCTTTAGTACAAGCATGTTGAATCCTCGCTACAATTCCTCTGACTGAAGTCAGTGACCTATGCTGTTAAACCAAGCGACGTGGGAGTATTAAACCGCACGTGAGATCTAGCAGGATGCCGTTCAGAGTAAAATGCAATGAGGGAGAAGACGGCCATCTTCTTACATGAACAATCACTTCGACAAGGGAACTTGTAGTTAAAATCACTACAGTTTGAAAACTTGTAACAGAGGAATGAAATCAGTTTGTGTTTACTAGTGTTATAACTTAAGATGAAGAAGCTGTCTTGGTGAAGCAGCCAGACTGCGATACTGACACTTAAGACACACACACTACATCACAAGGCCCTGACCAGAGGGGGTGTACTTACCGGTTCAGTGAGGGTGCTGTCCTTTTCTAAAAACTGCACTACACAGTATGCCAGCTACAGTAAGAGGAGAGAAAGTATTAATATTCCATTTTAACATGGAAATGCTGTATCACCGTTAGACATCTTCCTGTGGGGAGACAGGGCCGGATGTGATCAGCGCTGTCCCCTGCCCGCACTGTCCCCCACAGCCCTTCTCCTGGGTGGACACAGGCTCCGTCCAGTGGCCCCGCCAGAGGCTCTGGGAGGAGCTCTGAGTGAGGGACCCCAGGATCAATGTGCAACACAGATCAACTGCAAAAGGAACATCAGAAAGCTAAAATAAACCAGGAAACAGTCTTTTAGACCAACACCGACAAGCAAGGCCAGGTTTGGTGGGAGTTTTCTGGTGCCCTTTTTGGAGACTGTAATGGACAAGTAATCTAACTGCTGGGAAAAAGCAAATTAAAATCTGTTTCCATCTTAAATTCCTAAACTATTAATTTCTAATACAGAACAACTAACATGATAACAAACTGGCTGGATGTAAAGATAATACCAGTTAATAGGAATCAGAGGAAAAAACTCTAAGTAAAAGATTTCCCAGGAAGCCAGTGTCATTAGAATCATCTAAGGATACACCTTTCTGATGCCATGAGGCAAACTCCCCGAGGGAGGTCCCGCAGAATGGAGGTTCCTGGTCCTTGTACCCAGATGTTGGGCCCACCCGCCCTGCACCCACAGTGACCAGGCGTCTCCCTAGAACCTTCTGCGCTGCAGTCAGTGTAGCTTACATTCTGTCTGTACGGAACTTAGACTAGTAAGAGTGAAGGAAAACGTAGACTTCCTGGGGAAACGCAGCTGACCAACCAGTTAGAAACCACTTATGGATCAGATTTTCAGTATAATCACAAAGTTATAAAAACCCCACAGTTTAAAAAAAAAAACTCTTTTCTTTTTTGAAATATATATATATTTTTTGGCCACGCTGCACAGGATGCAGGATCTTAGCTCCCTGACCAGGGATCGAACCCGTGCCCCCTGCAGTGGAAGCATGGAGCCCTAACCACTGGACTGCCAGGAAGTCCCCCAACAACTTTTTCTTAAGCCATCTTACTGGCCGTGGACACAGCGGCATTGTCTTTGAGGTGCTAGGTTTCAGTCCCACCACGGGAAGCCTTCCTGAGAGGTCCTCCTTGACCCCTTCATCGCGTGAGCCACTCCCTTCTCAGTTTACAACCAATTTTGAAATTCTCCTTTCCTGAGGTTTTTCTGATTTTCTCAAAAACAATCTCTCTTTACTCCCTTATCCTTTTACTCATCACCAGAACCCTGACACCCAAGTCAACACTGATATAAGAGACAAAACACTCCCAGTTAGAGGCTGGGGCTCAATATCCTGAGTTCACTGATGTCCAAGCAGAGATGGACGAGCTCCTTCCTGGGGCCCACCAACACCACGGGAGGAGCCCTTACCTGAGGATGGTAGACGCTCAGAGACTTCACTTTGTGCAAAGGTAATAACACCTTCAATAAGAAAATCTTGTGCTCTTCTTTTAGTGGTAAGGCAAATCCATTAATTATACTGTGAAAACAGAATTTATCCAAAGTTTGAATATTTACAAATTCCAGATTAAAAAACATCATCTGTTTTTCTTTCAGTTTTTGTTTTCAGCGGGAAAACCAGCAAGCAAACTATGTGTGTCGGAAGAAAGGAGGGAGGAGAGTAGCAGGAATTAAAAGATCATTAAAGACCTTCAGGGAAGCACAGTCATTTTTATCTTGTAACTACAGGATAATTTAAAAATTCTGAGTTTACAGGGAGCTACCCAGAAGAGCAGGAGTCTCTGGGGGCAAAACCTCCTTCCTTAGGCAGGGCCATGAAGACCGGGTAGTAGCTCAGGTGGAACGCCAGCACCCTCCTCCGGCCTTCACCATCTTTAGGAATTCACACTTCCCCAGAGAAATCCTGCCTCACTATGCTCGTGCTGGCAGAACAGAGGCTGGGTGTGCAAACTGGCGTTGTTTCAAAATCAACAAGAAAGCTGTTCCCTTCTGCAAGGAAAGGGGGTCCCCTGCTCTTAACCTCCAAGCTGAAGCTTTTGTTTGTGACATCAAGTATTTTATCTATTTGGCTTTATAACGAGGTAAGTTCCTGCGAGCTGCAGAAGCAGTTCAAGCGATTTCTAAATTGGTCCCTCCTTCATGAGCCTGGGGCACATGGGAGCTGCAGGCAGGGTAAGCCTGAAGTGGCCTCCAGGATGGTGTGTGCGTTCAAATGAGGGGACAGGAGAGGACCTCTGAGGCCCTTGCGTACGGTGTGGCAGGCTCTCTGGACACTTCACTCAGTTCACCCCAGCCTTGCAACAACCTCAGACGTGAATATGAGTATCTTTCCATTTTATAGATAAGGAAACAGGAGGCGAGAGTGGTTAAGTAAGGCTGGACAGCTAGTAAGGGCACCCACTCAAGCACTCACTACACTCTGCTGGGAGAGAGAAACCCGGGAATGTGTCAGTGTAGAGTTCTCCACGAGGACCGTCATTTGTTTTACATTATATCTGAAACAGCGAGGAGAGTTGTTTTCAGAAGGGCTGGACCATAGATCTACCAGATGACAACAGTGTTCCTTTGAAAAGCTTACTGTGTTCAGATAGTTCTGGGAATCATGAGATGAACCACGAGTACAGTTTCTTCCCTGCAGGACTCCTCAAAACCTTTAGCTGCTAACATACACTGAATCCCCAAGTAAGGTGCTGGGGAAAAAGCACTTCCAAGCTTATTCAGCCGTGGGACCCTGAGGAACTCTGTTTGGGAATCAGTGAGTTAGGAGGTCTGACAGAAAACCTATAGTCATTGATTAAAAAAAAAAAAAAAAAGATAGCAAGCAAGAACTCTACCTGGATTAAGACGATGAAATTTTGAAATGTTAATTATTTTATAAGTATACATATGAAAAATTTATAAAATCAAAGCAACACATTAGCATTTACTCGATACCCCAAATATACAATAAACGACCTATTCTTCTTCTAAGTGTCAAATATAAACCTTCTTAATGTAACTATTTTTAACACTGCTCCTGAGGAAATAATTGAAATTGTGTTCCCATAGTAATGCTCCTGAGGTACATGAAACAGAATCTACGTATGCAACCATAGGGATGGGAGAGGTTTGTCATTTAGTGTCATTTAGTTCTGATCCAAGAGCTCACCAGCCCCGGCCATTAAGTGAGGCTTCTTTACGTCCTTCAAGAGAACGGTTTAAATTGCCTTGCCGTGGGGAGGGGGCTGTGGAATGCAATGAATTGGATCATTTTGGCATAAATTCCATCTAAGGCCTTTCGCTACCAATAACAAAGAGACAACTTACCTTCCCAGTATTTCCAGTAATTCTGCTATGCCATTGTGATGCTCTGTTTCATAAATAAATCTAGAAAAAGCAATTTGTCATTTAGAATTAGACACTGAAATAATGGCTGGAAAAGACTAAAATCCTCTGAATACGAAAACAATGCTTTTAGGAAGAAAACCACGTAGCCAGGCAACAATAAGCAAATCTATTTGTGAAAACCGTTCTGGGGGCACTGCTAAGTGTTACCAGAGAGACTCCTCAAAGCCTGGACATGCAGACACTTGGAGGGCAGAGAGCATGGGCTTGCTCAAATTTCTCCCTCATGTTTCATTTTGAAAGTTTCAAACATAAAGTGAAAAGATGTTTACAGTGAGCACCTGTATTTCAACCACCAGATTTGACAGCGAACAACTTGCTGTTTGCTTTATCACACATACATCTCTCTATCCATCCCTTAATCCATTTTATTTTTTGCTGCATTTCAACCTAAGTTGACATCTTACTCAATTTTAAAGCCTCCAATATTTAGCACAGTCTCTGCAAAGGGTACAAGTTACTTCCTCACCACTGGGGTCGTCTCCCCTACGTCCTCACTGACACCTCACACTTTCCCTATGCTGCTTCAAGTGCCGTCTTCTGAAACCTCCATCTGAGTAGCCCGACTCACTTGCCCCAAGAAACCACTCCCTCGGGGCCCCCGTGCATGCTCCCTGGGGCTCCCAGCAGCTCCTGCACCCTGTGTCAGCCTGAGGATGGGGATGAGGACTTATCGTTACTGCATCCCTGGTGCTAGGGCTGAGTCTGGCATCTGACCGGTGCTTGAAACACGACTGCTGAATAAACTGGGCCCAGGGAGAGGGAACAGGGACAGGAAACAGGAAAGCATCTTCTCTCTCCAAGGATTCCTCAGAAACAACCTGCTCCTGCCCCACAGCCTGGCTCACCTGGAGTCAGGCTAAACCAACACACACAGAGAATTCTGCCTGAAGCGAGAGGTGTCTGGGGTCTGAAAAAGGTTCCTATCAGACAAAAACTACTAGTTTAGAGCCAGCTCTAGGCCAAAAATAAGTGTTTGTGATGATTAAAAATTTTCATTGTCCCTGTTTGAAACAAACGGAAGAGTGACCTTAAGGTCCAGAACAGGTCAAACGCCCACAAAGTGTGACGTACTCCTGAGGAGCGGGTCTAACGTCTCTAGGTTTTTGACAGATCTTTCAAAGGGGGGACGTGGAGCGCGGAGAGAGCCCGTTTGGCTAGAACAAAGGTGGGCGACAGGCGGGCAAGGCAGGCACACGGAGGCTCGGACACCAGCTTAGACAGATCGGAGTCGAGACCACAGGGACCGGGGTCAGAACCACTGAGCAGCAAAACACAGTGACACGGAAACAAATGTGGCCACAGCATGGAGCCGAGGCAGGAAAGGGCCCGTGATGGACCCCAGCAGCCCGGCTGGTCAGATCAAGGGAAGCAGGGGACAGGCTGCGCTGCGCGTGGGGCACCCGTGTCAGCCTCAGACACGTCGGCCCCGCCACTGTCCCTGCCCTGAGATGGAAAGCCGGCCTCATGGGAGCCCCAGCCTCCCTGGGCGTCTACACGGGGAGGCACTTTAGTTTGTTGGTGAAACTCCACCTGAGGCTCCCTTCACATCACCTGTTTTATTTGAAATACTTAAAACAGTTTAGATGTACAAAGTAATAGTGCGACCACCCAACTTCAGTCCCTCTCCCTCTTGTTTACACCTGGAGGGCTGTGCGGGCAGCAGGTGGGCGAGGCTCCTGAAGCCTGGGTGCTCGGCTCTGGCTTCTGGCATGTGGAGGTGGCTGAGCCCCTGGGCACCACTTGTGATCTGTCTCCAGCAGTACTAACGTTTAAATAAGGACAGCCTTTAGCCAAAAGCCACTTTGTTTTCCTAGATCAACATTGCTATATTCTCATCGGTAAATTCTTCATTCCTGACTATTTTGTAGGTTTGGAGTAGGTACAGGAAAGAGAGTGTAAGTGTAGTTCCCCTTCTTTCTTTTCCAGAGGGAAACAAGAAAGTGGGGTGCAAAACAGGAAGGAAGCCCTAAGGGCCCACACAGAGCAGGCTACAGTGTTCCTCCCTCTTTCAGCAAAAAGGAACTAGGACTCTCCCAAAACTGCGCTGGAACCTGCCTGTGAAGGACAGTCTCCAGAACGGACGCCATCTATTCCTCTCCCTCCTGGAGGACGTGTTCTGTGCCTCACACGCAGAGGTGGAAGTCACTCCCCCTTGAAGCTGGGCTGTCCTCAATTCCCTGAGAGGCTCTGATCGATACAAAGGGACGAGGCTGGTCCGCACCAGGCCCCGGCCAAGCCCTGAGGAGCACTGGCAGCCACTGCAGAACTGTGCCCCGGGGTCGCCCGTTCACATTCGCAGAGGCTCGGGCAGGTCACAGAATGAGAGGAATGGCAAACAGCTGAGTTAAGCCCCCAAGCCACGGGGGCTTTTGTTCGACAGCAGAGAGAACTGAAGCCCGGGTTCCACCTACGACCCGACCTTCAGGCTCCGCTGTTTGCCAAGCGGGCACGATCCCTCTCCCAGAGCTGCGCTGAACTCACCTGTGAAGGTGCCGACTAGAGTGAGAACCCACAGAAGTAAGGAGGAGCCTCACACTAACACTTTCAGGAAGGTCAACCAAACACGCCTGAAATACTGTCTAACCGGCCGTAGCTACACCGCAGGGGACGCAGAAGAGTGGAATATCGCTCTCGAGATCATCTGCAGTTTTTCTCACATGGGATGAGGAGGGGGCGGTGCTGACCGTGGAGAGCCCGGCCGGCTGTGGGATCCACAGGACCTGCTTCCTCCTGATCGGACGCATCGAGCACGGTGTTTACAGAAAAGACTCCTGAACACAAAACCAGGACACCACACACTCCAGCGCTGTGTGCAGCTGGGCTGCACTCTGTAACATCTGAACAACAGCCTTGTTAGGGAGTTCGGTTACTAAGTCAAGGTTCCTTAAGGGATGAGGCATTCTCTACTTCCTTCACGCAGGCACTGACTGGTGATTCTGCACAGAACCTATGTGAGCAGGGAAGAAACCTTCAGGCAGAGCTTCCATTTTAGCCTAAAAGACTGGAACTGAAATCCTACCTGTCCGCTGTTGGTTAAATAGTGTATGCTACATTTTGATAGATAAGTACGTCGGCCAAGGAACAGTCTTGTTAAAAAGGAAACACGACACCAAGAGGTACAAAATAGGAATATGACATTTAGGAAACACGATGCCACCACCTAAGCCGGTGTGTCCAGCCTGGGCTCTGTCATATAAACGGGCTGTGGGGAGCTTGGAGGGAGTTTGAAGGGAAGCTACGTGCAAGCTGGAGGTTCCGACACCCAAAGGCCACATCACGTGTGAAGATAAAGAGGGCGCTGGACCTTGCGACCGCAGGTGGGCAGGGTGAGGGACAGCAGGGACTGGCCGCCCGTCACCGCCAGGACTCATCACTGCCTGCGGCATCCTGGAGTGAGGGGCATGTGGGGTAAGCTGTCCCCTACAAACTCATGGAGTCGACTGATCGTGCAGTGAGCGTTCCAGGGACAGAGAAGAAACCATGCTAACGGTTTCATCCATCAACGTTCACCTGGAGCCCCCAGGAGCCAGGCAGGAAGCTGGGGCTGGGGCTGTGAGATAAGCGCTGGCTCGATGCCTGCCCTCCCAGGAGGCCGGACCGTCCGCCAAGCTGCGGGCCTCCCAGATGCAGGGATGTCTCCGGAAGCCTGGGAGGGTGAGGAGAAGGGCTGGTGGAAGGGGACGTGAGCACGTTCCAGGAGGATCAAGCGAGGCTGCGAGGCCCTGGTGTGGAAGGAGCCCGGAGCCTGGGGGGCACCCGAGGGCTCGCCCAGGACCTACACCCGCGCGTCCAAGGAGCGTGTCGGCATGGGAGTCGGCGGATGGAGGGGTGTTAAGACCCTGCGACTCAGAGGAGTGGCGACAGGGAGGCCGTGTGAGGGGTCACGGGGTCAGGCTGAACACCGAGCTGGACTGTCAGAACATTCCTCCAGGAGCCCTGGGGCGGGGCCCTCCCCACTAAAACAGAGCCAGGCCTCTGTGGTCCTGCAGGCCTGGGGAGGCTGCGACCGCTGAGCACTGCGCTGCCTCAGCCACTGCTTCCAGCAGTGCACGGCGGGAGTCTCCGAAGATTCCCCACTTCACTCCTCACTCCTTCCTTCTTTCACTGAGACTCAGCGGGGAGAAACGAGCACCACACAGGTGTGAGGAAACCGCGGGCTCTGGATGGAGCGATTCATCCACATCCAGAAGGAACCACCTTCAGGGTGACCGGGCCTGCCGGTAAAAGCCGGAACAAACACCGGGTGTGAGCTGGGGGGCGGGCGGAAGGAGGGAAGCAGGCACAGAGGGAAGGGGGCCCTGCCCAGCGCAGAGGCGGAGGTGTAGACGGGGCCCACCTGCCCACGACAAGCCAGCTGCTCAGAAACAGCCACTCCTGCTCCTCAGCCGCTTTGCTAAAGGAAACGATGAGCTGGGGCATCGAGTGTGAACAGGAGCGTCAGCATGCAAAAGGGAAATGTCACCCACACACTGACTTACCTATAAAATATATTATTTATCTGTTTTCTGATGTAAGCTCTTAAGCCTAAGAATTTTCCATAGATTCGGTGAAGGGTAGTTTTAAGAAAATCTCTCTCGCGAGGATCTTCACTGTCAAAGAGCTCTAAAAGCTTCAAGAAGAAAAAGACACTCAGTGATGCGGTATTCTCTCTAACGGTAGATTAGAGCGTTTGTAGTTTCAGCTAGCTTGTACCTTACCTGCAATACAAACTTCTGATCAATATATTTCTTCGCTATATTAGGTTGGAAATCTGGAGACTCTAAAAATCTTAAGAAAAACTCATAAACAAGCTAGGAGGAAAAAAAAACCACAGTGAGTCAAATAACATGGTATTTTATTAAATGGAGATTAAAAATACACCATGAGTTGAATCTTTGTCTGCAAATATCAGCCTTAAAAAAAGGGCACATATCTAAAGGATTTATGTCAAATCACATGGCTTAATTATAACTGATGATGGTAATTGTTTTATTAATTAGCTAAGAACCGCAGACTATATCCTTAAATGGCATTTAAACAAATGATTTCAATGGCTGTTGTCACCAATGCTCAGAGACCACAGTGCACAGCAGCCATAAGCCGGGCTGTGACCAAATTCCAGGTGGGATTTGCAGCCTGTCACCTCCAAGTGTCCCGGCAGAAAGTCAAGTGGACAGGAAGCTGGGAGTGTTAGGTGAGCAGGTCACAGACACAGTCAACCGGGGCCGGGACGTTCCTCCCACTTCACGAATGGTTACACATCTGTTCCCCATTGAGCTCCTTCCCAGGTTTTTCACCTCCCCGTCTCCCCTCCTTCAGCCGACCCAGACCTCCCGATCTAGCTCGGGGGGCATGCGCCCTGCCCAATCAACCTTTCTCCTTAAAAACGTGTTAGAAAAAAGGCATCAGTCAAGCAGATGGGCCTCGGGGCGCACAGCAGGCACACAAACTGAGAAATGTTTGCATAAGACCTCCGACCTCAATTCCACGGTCACTTTCACTGAAAATATACTGACAATTCTGTATCTCTGTAGTTTCTGCCGAGTGTCCAAACAAACAAAAAGCCATTAAATGTTCTCTCTTTTGCTAAAATACTTCTCTCACATGTACAGGTTTGCAGGGTCTATGACACCGAAGTGCAGAGGCCCATCTGCGACCAGCTGGAGAGGCCCAGGCCCAGGGCTCCTGCTTCGGAGAACCCCCCGACCCCATGCTGACCCCCACCCTTCTGGGTCTGGTGCACCCCCAGAGTCCAGTACCTGCAGGTGAGGCCAGGCTGCTTCTAACGTTGGCTCGTCTTCCTCTGGGTCAAATTCTGCTCCCGTAGGGTTGGAGGAAGGTGGTAATGTTCGAAACATGTTAACTGCAAACTAAAATCCACATATCCTATAATTATAACCAGGACATTAAACATATTTACAGAGAACATTTAAAACAATCTTAAGGAATTCTAATGATAACTGCTTCCAGTGGTTATCTGGCTCGTCCTTATTCTCCAAATTCAGAAGTGGTGTGGGTCCTGAGAGCCTGGGTCAGAGCCACAGCTAGACCCACGGCCGTAGATAGCCAGCCACCAAGGTTCCTGCCTGACCTTTCAGATAACCAGTGCCAACAGATGCTGATGGGCAGGGATGACACCTAAGGCCTTTGTTCTATCCAGTAAGTGCAGAGCAAGGAGAAAGTTCAAAGCGCTAGTAAGAAAAGGGTGAGATTACGAAAGAAACAGCAGAGATCAAAGAACTGAAAACGCTGAGAAAATGGCAGAGGCCGCTTCACACCGGAGGTCGTGCACAGCTTCCCTGCCAAAGAAGTCCTCTGCAGTGACAGTGATGAGAGCGGCAACAGTCAAGACACAGTAATTTCCAGGTGGGTGGCTAGAGGATCGTTTCCAGAGAAAGGGCCGCAATGTTAGCAAGGACAGGAGTCGGCATGTCATGGGACAGCCTGGTCCGTGTGCCCAGGGACTGGACGGGACACACAAAGAGGAGATTCCTCTGGAGTCTGGATGATTCCCTTGCATGCCTCATGGCCCTTTTCTCTGCTCTCCACCCTGTACTGTCCCTCACCACCCTCTCCCACCCCAGGCTCCAAGCAATCTCCATTTCATAAAAATCAGCGTGTTTTATTTACAACAGATGTTTTCTACATAAAATCCACAATTCTTTGGAGCACAGGTACATTTTCCTGCCTGTATGGTTAATATGAATAAAGCACAACATATATTGACAGGTTCCTGATATAGTTTTTCACCATCACCAATTTATAACCTATGTTTCTTTCGGAGTCAGTTTAAATATGTTACCTCACCGAATCTTTGAACACGCCATATGCCGGTTACAGAGCTCGACTCTAGTGATCAAAAAAAGCCCTCCGTCCTTCCAAGCCCAGAAGCACAGAATCAAAACACCCGACCTACAAGACAGAATCCGACTCCACTACAACAGCGAGGGTCTCTACGGAGAGTTCAGAGCAAACCTGGCTGTTCAGATAACAGTCTTGTAAAGACCAAGCTAAAACTCCATGGCACCTGTTTTGTTTTATCCTGTCTTCCTGCAACACCATTTTCCATGAAGTAAAACACACACTCCCCAAGTCCTGGGCCCTAGAAGCTCCGAGCATCCAATGTTTGCTGTCTGCGCCGTGTGAGAGGAGCAGACGCAGACAGTCCAGGAACGGGAGCAACAAAGAATGGCTGGAACAAGTAACTAAAAGCCAGAAACAGGGAATGAAAGAAATCTTTTAATAGAAATATGAGTAATGCTCCTCTGACGTAAGTAAAAAGAAGAGGAGGTCTGGAACCGGTGAATGGGGTGTGTGCACAGGGCCCTGCAAGAGGTCTCCCAAACCATAGTGACCGGCGAACACAGGCTGGGACAGGTGTTGTCAGGTAGAAGGGGCGCGTCCTCCATCACTGGTCCCCAGGCCCCCCGATCCCAAAGCCCACAGAACAGAAGGGGACACTAGGAGCCCGGCCACCGTCTCCTCTGGGCCTGCGGGGTGGGGATGGGGGCAGCAGAACCAGCCCTGTCACCCCCGGCCGTGGAGTGCAGAGAGGACAGGGTCAGAAAGGAGCCCAAGGCCTCTGTGGGGCGTGGCACTCCTGGGGGGGCTTCCCAATCCTCTCCCTCAAAGCCAGTGATCGGGGGCCCCAAGAGTCGCCCAGAGACCAGGGTGGGGACCGTGGATCCAGGCTGCGTCCCCAGGGGGCAGAGGTGTCTGTGGGCACCGCCGCGCTGCCTCTCTGGGAGACTTGCCCGAGTGCCCGTGATATCGTGGCACAGGGCACCTAGAGGGGAGCACACACACGGGCCACCCCAGAGGCTGCACGTGAGGGTCGCGGGGGTCAGGGGGGAGAGAGCAGCAGTCAGCTCGCCCGGGCAGGGGCTGGAGGCTGGGGCACAAGGGGGGATGGCTGCCCCTCAGGGAGGGTCTTTCGGGAAGCCCAACGCTCTCCAGAGCACAGATGCCCCCTGGGAGGGGCTGCCACCCGGGCAGAGGCCAGGCTGCCACAGGACATCAGGCACAGGCACTGCGGCCCTCGGCCCCTCCTCTCCCACTTCAGGTCCCTCACCGGCCAGGCTCCCCAAGGGGAAGGTGGGGACAGATGAGGCTCTGAGTCGGGGACTGAAGCGATAAACTAGGTGCGACAGCTGGAACCAGAGGGGCAGGGAAGGGAGATATAACAGATTGTGACTAAAGGCGATGGCTGAAAAAAATAAAACGTACCCGTGTGACGGCTCAGAGTACCCATTATTCAATCAGACAGCAATCTGAGTGTCACCGTGATGGCGTTTAGTAATTGTGGTCACTTCTAGATCAGCTGACTTTAAGTAAAGGAGAATGTGGGTGGGCCTCAACCCATCAGGTGAAAAGCCTTCTAAGAGCAAAACTGGTTTCCCTGAGGAAGAAGTAACTCCACTGTGGATGGCAGCGTCTGAGCCTGCCTCACGGAGTTCAGATTTGCCCCGTCTGACTCCACGAGGCATAAGACAGTTCCTCAAAAATCCACCTACCCACCCACCCATCCATCCATCCATCCCTCCCTCTTTCTGTCTCTCTCCGTCTGTCTCCATCCGACTGGTTCTGTGTCTCTGGAAGGACTCTGACTGATCCAGTCAGCGGAGATTCCTGAGTAACCTGCTGTAGTAAAGCTAATGATTCCAGCCTAAAGCTGAAGTCCCACTGCACAGTGTTCAGTCAGCTACAGCCCGTCTGCAACACCTAAACATTCACCGAATCCCAGGTGCTGAGTCAGGGGCCTGCAAGGGGCCAAAGACCAACTTGCTTGGAATGCAAAAGTCCCCTTTTCATGTCCTGGGAGGATGACCATCCTTGAACCAGGAAGTTTTATTACTGGCCAACTCTAATGGATAAAAAGTTCTATCTTTCACACAACAAAAACCTCACACTGTAATTTCTACCCTCTTTTCCTACCACATCGATTTAATGCTCACCTCTAGAAAAGGCTAAAGATACTAAAAACTAATATGTAGATTAAAGAGCAGAAGGCAAAAAGCAGGCCACCTGGAGCTGGCCATGGGTTTCTAACCCGCCAACATTTCTTAGCACAGCAGCTTCAGGGGTCAAGTTAGTTAAATGCCGTGGTGTTGACATCTGCATGCTGTCTACATGCGGTGGAGTTTAGTCTGAGAGCCACAGAAGGCGATCGTTGTCAGCATCACGCCATGGAAACCAGAGGGAATCTGTTTCCGCAGTAGCTGAAGAAGTCTTAGATCTGATGCAGATCACGCAGATCCATCACAACCTCTCGGCTGAGATACACTGATTCGGAGTGCACCGTGATCCCTGGACACAGAGCTAGAATCAGCTCTTGCACAGAGAGGCAGCATGGCCTCAGGGGACAGCCTCACCAGGCCCTCTTCTCACTCAGACCAGGACCCGAGACTGAGAAGCCTGCTCAAGCTTTGGTTTCCTCACCTGTTGAAAGAGGGAAATCCTTTCTTTGCACTGGGCACGTGTGAAACAGACACGTCACCACGCGTGCAGGTGTGCACATATGTGACTAACACAGCCCCCGAGTGTGGCGTGGACTGACCATGGTAGTAGGAAGCACCTGCTTTTACAGCTGTCTTGACATTTCTACTTTCAGTATTTAAATGATCCTGCAGATTTCTTCTCCCAGTTGCTAAATTTATTGAATAAATGCAAACCAAAATGGCTCAAGAAGCGTTTATGCAAAATTCTCACAATTCAATAACACGCAGCCTTTCTATACCTGTAATATTCATCACCAGTGGGTGAAGTAATAAAATATTCATGCTGTGACACAACTGCAGTACAGCGGAACATATAAAGGTTTAAGACAGGAAGGGATACGCTCTAAAAAGCAACGCTGATAATCTAATTTCAGAGACAACAAGGAAAGAAAGGTTGATTATTCAGTTCTCTGTTTAAAACCACAAAGGTTTTCTCTTTATTTTTTTGGGGGGGGCGCGGGTGGGGCTGCGTTGGGTCTTCGTTGCTGTGCGCGGGCTCTCTCTAGTTGCGGCGAGCGGGGTCTCCTCTTCATTGCAGTGCGTGGGCTTTTCACTGTGGTGGCTCCTCTTGTTGCAGAACATGGGCTCTAGGTGCGCAGGCTTCAGTAGTTGCAACATGAGGGTTCAGTAGTTGCGGCTCGTGGGCTCTAGAGCGCAGGTTCAGTAGTTGTGGCGCACGGGCTTAGCTGCTCCACGGCATGTGGGATCTTCCCGGACCAGGGATCGAACCTGTGCCCCCTGCACTGGCAGGCAGATTTTTAACCACTGCACCACCAGGGATGCCCCAAGGGTTTTCTACTATGCTATTGATTTTGTTTTATTCATGTGGTAGGGTTTATAAAGGTGAGTCCACCAAAGGCCAAATTACAGCTCTGTATCCTGTAACAGGAATGCCAGGTTCTGAGGGTCATATTGCTAAGAGACACATTTCGGAGGTGGGGAGGTAGGGAGCCCTTCCACATTATTATTATTTTTTTTTCCGGTACGCGGGCCTCTCACCGCTGTGGCCTCTCCCGTTGCGGAGCACAGGCTCCGGACGCGCAGGCGCAGCGGCCACGGCTCACGGGCCCAGCCGCTCCACGGCATGTGGGATCCTCCTGGACCGGGGTGCAAACCCGCGTCCCCTGCATCGGCAGGCAGACTCCCAACCACTGCGCCACCAGGGAAGCCCCTCCACATTATATTTTAAATAGAAAGCTGTCATTTGGTTGCAAATGATATAACTGGAAAAACCAACGGAGACAACAGTCAGACCATCACAGCTGGGCCACCCATACAAAAACCCAAAACCCAAACCTAACAGCAACATCTTCTCCACCAACAACAGGCAACGAGGAAACACAACTGACAGGAGGACCCCAGGTACTAGGCCACAAAAATGACCAAGGGCCTAGGGACTCACAACCCAGTTACAAGGCTTCAATGAGAGCATGAAGATCCTAAGAAAGGCGCCGAAGGACACCCGAATGAACGAGGACCCTTCCCTTCTCCAGCGTGAGATGACACTGTATCACAAAGATGTAACTTCTCCACAAAGCAATTTATACTTTAAAAGCAATCTTACATGTAACTCTAACTCGTTTTTTAGGTGGATGGTTAAAATCCTAGTAGCAATCTTAAAGGGAAGAACTGTCCCTTTCCTCACTTGTAGAATTAGTTCAATCTGGTTTCACAGCAGAATTCAGGTATCATCCTGGGGAATGTTCGCTTGACGATTCACTCACTGCTGACCTTCCATCACCTGCCGTAGCGCCCGGCAACTAGTAGATCCTCAAAGACCTGCTGAGAGCAAGTGGATCCTTTGGGAAAAGCAGCTATCAGTCACCTTATTAACTGCAACACCAAGTAATAACCTGAAAACTTCCCGATTAAACCTTAGCTCTCAGCTGCAGTGTAATTTTGTCAGGGGAGCCTCCCCGGACCCCAGGCCCAATTGGGTCCCTGATTTCAAGCTCTTCTGTCATCCTGCCCCTTTTCTTTGTGATCTTTGTCTCAAATATAACCGGATGGTCGGGTAATTCTTGGCCTAATGTCTTCCCTCCTGGCACCACCTCCCAAGGCCCACGGCACTGCCTGGCACAGAGCAAGCACTCGCACGAGAGGTGAGTGAAGCTGGGTCTCCTCCTCCACGAATTCACATCGCCACTTTCTCTAAGGCAAGAGCTGCTTTCAAAGAATGCAGCTTTACCTCCAAATAGATGCCCGAAGAAAAGAACTACAAGCTAAACTCTTACTTTGAACAGCTTGCTATCTTTACAATCACTAAAATATGCTCTCAATCAAAGTTAAAGATATAGAAATAAATACCTACAAATCTTTGTAGAATTCTTAATAAAGAAAATTTACCCTCAAGTTTTCAAACAGTGGACTTTTAAATTTTATGACCATTTCACAACTAAGGGTATAATAGCATCTTCTGCAAATGAAAATATGCTAGTCATTTATAATTATGCATAGGAGTTTATTCTTTTATTTTTGAGTTTAAGAATAGAAAATTTACCTATAAAAGATAGCCACTCATCTGTAATACTTATAATTCAATTGGTGTTATTTAAACACAGCATTGGAGCTGGAAGTTTTTCTTAAGTTGTTTACTCTGGTCCAAAGGTGAGTTTTACATAAGGCTTCTGAATGATGTATTCCCTGATATCTTGTTATGAAAAACCTCAATGCAAAACAGTTGAATTTTATAGTGACTAACGATATAGCCACCAACTGGATTTTACCATCACTGTTCTTCCCTGGTGGTCCAGTGGTTAAGACTCTGTGCTCCCAATGCAGGGAGCCTGGGTTAGATCCCTGGTCAGGAAATTAGATCCTGCATGCCGCAACTAAAAGATACCACATGCTGCGACTAAGACCTGGCACAGCCAAATAAATAAATAAATATAAAAAATAAAATAAAAATTAAAAAACAAAACAAAAAACTATACATTCTGCATTCTACATGATAGAAATGAACTGAAAAGGGAAGCTTCAGAGCTAAAGTACTTACTTCCTAGTCATATATGTAGACCCAACCGTTTTCTTGCTGTGTGCCCCCTCCCCACTGACTAGATGCATACAGTTACAAAATTATAAATTATGCAAATAACCTTCGGTTAGTATGTTTTCTAGAATCGTTGTTGGATCACTTGTGTGGATGGAATTAAGTACTGATTGAGTATCTATTATAAATGAAGCAGAGACTTACACTTCTGGACAAGACAGAGTAACAGGAATGGGATTTGCCCTACTTCCTGAAACAACCAAAAAACCCAAGGAAAAACACACGGAATTCTGGTTTGCAAGACATGGATTTCAGACAGTGCAAGACAGAGAGAGATTTCTGAGAGGTGGGAAACAAATGCCCCGCTTTCTCCTTTGATAGAATTTCCAGGTTGCAGCACAGGGAGGAAGAACCCAGGTGAAGCAGACACAGGTGGTTAGAATCTGCAAGGCAAAGTCCCAGAGAGAAGACAGCTGCACAGAGAGAACTCCAGAGATCGCAGAGGTCCTCCTGAACTACTCAGGAAGTGGACTGATTGGCCCATCAGGGTGAGAAAACTACTGGAGGCTGCAAAAAGAACCACCTGAAAAGACCAGAGAGACCCAGTATTCACCCAGGGCCAGAGCAGTTCCTGTTCCCATCAACCAGACTGGAAAAATCCATTAATTCACAGAGGACTGGGCTCATAATCAGAAGGGTCTTGTCTCAGTCATGGGGGATAATTAGCCATAGGGTGATTATGACTATAGTCCTTCCTAACACATCTTAAAAGCAAGAACCAAAAGGATCAAACTGTTTGCAAGTAACTGCATCCCAAACAAATCTCCAGATATTAATAGAAATATATAAGTATGCAGTACTCATCAAGGCAAAATCCACATGGTCAGACATCCAATAAAAACTGACCAGACACACAAAGCAGCATGAAAAATATCATTTATAACAAGAAGGAAAACCAATCAACTGAACTGACCTGGAATTGACACAGTGGTAGAATTAACAGATAAGGCTAAAAATAGTATTCTATGTGTTCAAAAAGTTAGGTGGAGACATGAAGATATTGAAAAGACATAAACTACATGAGATGAAGACTACAATGTGAGATGAAAAATTTACGGAGGGAAATTAACAAAAGCTGAGACATTGCAGAAGAGGTTACTGAACTTGAAGACAGCAAAGGGAATCACCAAATGAAACACACAAAGAAAAAAAAGACTTTAGAAAAAAAGAGCATAAGTCAGCTGTGGAACAACTCTATGAGGCCTAACACACATTTCAGTGGAGCCTCTAAAGGATAAGGTGTGGGAGACAGAAAAAAATATTTGAAGAGATAAGGGCCAAATACTTTCCTAAATTTCCTAAAAACTATAAACGAACTCCAAAGACAAGAAAAAGAAGGAAACTACACCAAGGCACATCATAATCAAGTTGCTTACTTAAAAAGAACAACAGAAAAAATCTTAAAAAGTAGCCAGAGGAGAAAAAGATACATTATGTCCAGAGGAACAGAGATAGGAATGGCAGCAGATTTCTTATCAGAAACAATGCAAGCGAGAAGACAGTGGAGCAAAATTTTTAAAGGATTAAAACTTTGACCTGTTGTTCTATAACCACCAGAGGTATTGTGGGTTCAGCTCCAGACCACTGCAATAAAATGAATGTCAGAAAAAAGTTACTCACACAAAGTTTTTGATTTCCCAGTGCTTATAAAAGTTATATTTAAACTATACTGTAGTCTATTAAGTGTGAAGTAGCATTATGTCCAAAAAAAAAAAGTGCATACCCTAGTTAAAAAAATACTTTATTGCTAAAAAATGCTAACCATTATCTGAGCCTTCAGAGAGTCAATCTTTTTGCTGTTGGAGGGTCTGAAATATTTTGAGAATTACCAAAATGTGACGCAGAGACAGGAAATGAGCAAATGATTCTGGAAAAACAGTGCCAATAGACTGGCTTGATGCAGGGTTGTCACAAACCTTCAATCTGTGAAAAACACAATATGTGCGAAGTGCAATAAAGTGAAGCATAATAAAATCAGGTATGCCTGCATATCTTTCAAAGTCAAAGGCAATCCATCGACAGATGAATGGATAAAGATGAGCACATATATACAATGGAATATTACTCAGGAATAAAAAGAAATGAAATTGAGTTATTTGTAGTGAGGTGGATGGACCTAGAGTCTGTCACACAGAGTGAACTAAGTCATAAAGAGAAAAACAAACACTGTGTGCTAATG
Organism: Hyperoodon ampullatus; assembly: GCF_949752795.1. Lineage (NCBI taxonomy): Eukaryota > Metazoa > Chordata > Mammalia > Artiodactyla > Ziphiidae > Hyperoodon > Hyperoodon ampullatus. The sequence continues at coordinate 176,697,616 of NC_136916.1, read as the reverse complement.
CATATATATGGAAACTAAAAAAAAAAAAAAGTGGTACTGATGAACCTAGTTGCAGGGCAGGAATAAAGAGGTAGACATAGAGAATGGACTTGAGGACATGGGGTGGGAGGGGGAAGCTGGGATGAAGTGAGAGTAGCACTGACATATATACACTACCGAATGTAAAATAGTTGGCTGGTGGGAAGTAGCCGCATAGCAAAGGGAGATTGGCTCCGTGCTTTGCAATGACCTAGAGGGGTGGGATAGGGAGGATGGGAAGGAGGCTCAAGAGGGAGGGGATATGGGGACATGTGTATGCATTTGGCTGATTCCCTCTGTTGTGGAACAGAAACTCACATGGTACTGTGAAGTAATTATACTCCAATAAAGATCTGTTAAAAAAAATCAAAGGCAAAAGAAAGACTTTTTCAGATGAACAAATGCTAAAAGAATTAATCACCGGTAGATCTGTGCTACAAGAGAAATTAAAGAAAGTCCTTCAAGCAGAAGGAAACTGATATCAGATGGATACCAGAATGAAGAACACTGAAAATGATAACTATCTGGTTAAGTATAAAAGAGTTAAAAAAATTATTTAAATCTCTTTAAAATAGAGCTGTTTTCTAAAAATAATATATGGTGGGGTTTATAACATACGAAGAAGTAAAATGACAATAGCAGGAAGACTCGTGGAGAAGAAATAGAAGTACACCGCTGTAAACTGATATTTACATGGTGTATTGTCACTTGAAGGCTGACTGTGACAAGTTAAAGATGCATTCTAGAAAAGCTAAATAATTGAGATCGAACAATAAAGAGTGATAGTTAAAAAGCCAACAAAAGAGAGAAACTGTAATCATAAAAGTATTCAATTGATCCAAAAGAAAAAAGAAAAAGAGGAAAAGGGAACAAAAAACAGATGGGATAAACAGAGAAAAAATACAGCAAGATGGTAGATTTAAACCCAACAACATCAGTACTTAACAATCCAAGTTAATGGTTTGAGTACCTCAACCAAAATGCAGAGATTGTTTGATTGAATAAAGGAGCAAGACTCAACTATATGTTGTCTACAATAAGCCCACTTTAAATATAAAGATACAAATTGGTCAAAAATAAAAGGAAGGAAAAATATACACATTAACACTAGTCAAGAGAGAGCTGGAGTGGCTATATTAATATCATACAAAGTAGGTTATGGAGAAAATAATATTACCAATGATAAAAGGATCATTTTATAGTTATAAAGGAGTCAATTCAACTAATAATACTAATATTTATGTACTGAATAATATGAAGCACCTTATACAACTGCAAGAAACAATTAGAGATAGAAAATAAAAAACCCCAATTACAATAGCACCCAAAAATAAAATATTTATAAGTCTAAAAAAATACATAGGGGATCTACATGCTGAAAACTATAAACAAAGATGATCAAAATGGGGATATATACTGTGTTCACGGATTGAAAGGTTCAATATTGTTAAGACAGCAATTCTCTCCAAATGTACATATTCAATACAATTCCAATTAAAACCCCTGAAGGATATTTCGTAGATAACAACAAGCTGATTCTAAAATTTATTTGGAAAGATAAAATAACTAGAAAAGCCAAACAATTTGAAAAAGAATAAAAAGGTTGGAACATTCATACTACTTGATCTCAACATTTACTATAAAGTGACAATAATGAAGACGGTATGGCACAAGCAAGAGGATCCCTAGATCAATGGAACAGAATAGAATCCAGAAATAGACTCACGAATATGAATTAATTTTTGATTAAGGTGGAAAGGCAATTCAATGGAGTATGGTTAGTCTTTTCAACAAATGGTTTTCAACAAATACTTGGACATCCATAGGCCCAGAAATGAAACTGACAAAATGGATCATAGATTTAAATGTAAAACTAGAAAATCTTGAGGAGAAAATTTTTTTGAGTTTGGGTTAGGCAAAGACTTCTTATATATGACACCAAAAGCACTACCCATGAAGGAAACAAATCAAAAACTAGACTTCATCTAAATAAAAAACTCTGTAAAAGACACTGTTAAAATAAAAAGACAAGGCACAAGGTGAAATGTTTGCAAATCACTTATCTGTCAAAGCATTTGTATCCAGAATATGTAAACACGTCTCAAACTCAATAAGAAAACAACCCAATTAAAAAACAGGCCAATGATCTGAACAGACACTTCCCCAAGGAAGATACACAAACGAACACAGGAAAAAATGCTCAGCATCATTAATCATCAAGGAAATGCAAGTTAAAGTCAAAATGAGATAAAAGGACTGAAGACACCAAATGTTGACAAGGATTGGAGCAACTAGAACTATCGTACGTGGCTGGCGGGAGTGCAAAAAATGGCACATCTACTTTGGAAAACAGTTTGGCAGTTTCTTAGAAAGTTAAATGAATACTTAATCATACGACCCAGCAGTCCCACGCCTATGTGCTCACCCAAGTTAAGAAAAAAAAAACCTATGTCCAAACCTTGTACATGAATATTTATAGCAGCGTTATTGCTAAAAACTGGAAACAATCCAAATATTCCTCAACTGGGAAGTGGACAGATCACGATACCTCTATATAATGAAATACTACTGAGAAAAAGGAACAAACCACTAATACATCAACAACATGGATGAATATCAAACAGATTATGCTAAGTTAAAGAAGCTAGACTCAAAAGGCTACATACTCGGAGTTCATTTATATGACATTCTGGAAGAGGCAAAATGACAGAGCTAGAGGACGGATTAGTGGTAGCCAGAGATAATGGATAAGGGGAAGGTCTGACTTCAAAGGAGTAGCATGAAGAACTTTTCTGGAGGGTAATAAAACTGTTTTATATCTTGACTGTGGCGGTGGTGGTTACATGACTACACGTATTTATCAAATCCCAAGAGAACTCTTCACTAAAAACGTAATCTTGCCGAATGTAAATTTAAAATTAATTTAAAACGTTACAGAAAGATAGTAAATATTCAATAGGCTCTAAGTTCTCAAACCTTCTTGATTCACAATGCCCTTAATGTCTTAGTAATTTCTTCACTGTGCCCCTAGACCAAAAGAAATACCTATCAATTTAGGAGCTTAAAAAACCCCAGCTTTAGTGAGGTATAACCTTACTGTATGTAAAGTGTACAGTTCGATACATTTAACATTTACATACATCTGTGAAACCATTATACAATCAAGATGATAAATATACCCATCATCCCCCAAAGTTTCTTAGTAGCCTTTTTTTTTTTTAGGCAGCGCCATGTAGCATACGGGATCTTAGTTCCCCAACCAGAGATTGAACCTGTGCCCCCTGCATTGGGAGCGTGGAGTCTTAACCACTGGACCACCGGGGAAGATCACTTAGTAGTCTTTTGGAAAAAAAAATACATGTAAGTTAAGTTGGTTGCGGTTGGAGGTGGGGGTGGGTTTAGGTAGAATTGGCGAGGGGTGGAGTATGGAAAAAGGTTAACTTTTTTTCTCTATCTTTTTGTATTTATTTCACTTATTTAAAATAAGCACACATTTAATAAAAACATCAAACAAAACAAAGGGTAATTCTCTCAAAATAAGAACAAATCTCCAAGAAATGGCTCACTGGGTATTTGAAGTAGAAAAATCATTCGCTGGATTTCAAAAAGCTCTTTATGCCTTAATCTCCCCTTAGCTCATCGATGATGGCAGTGCTTCTTTACCCCATGTTACTGTGACTTTGGCAAAACAAAAACAACTAAAAGAGGAATGCGTGACTTAAATCATTACCTGAAAGAAATCTGTAGACTATTTGAAGCTTCACTGGTTAATACACTACTCCTTTAATTCAAAACATCCTTTCCTCTCTCATTTCCAAACTATCTTCACCCTTACAACAAGGAATACTTTCCAGAACACACTGTAAATATCAGATATAAAAACAGTAGGAGACTGTCCAACATCAATCCTTAAATCAAACACAAGACAATCATCCTGGGGATCTGGGCATGAAACCTCCCACAAGGACCCAAGAAAAACTCCTCTGACCTTAACAGAAAATGTTGATTTGAACCCTAAGCATGAAAGAAAACTTGTAAGGTACTATCTAGTCATTTACAAGCAGTACGGATTAAAATACTGTGATGAACTCATTTTCCCTGGAAACCCAACATGAGTCCTGATAAGGACAGTACTGCTATTACACTATACACGACACGGTTTTTTAAAGAAAAACGCATTTATTGATTTTTGATAATGGCAAATGTGATACACGATCATTCTGAAAATTTTTTGAAATTATAAAAATTTACTCATAAAAGGGTTAAATCCACATCATCACACTATCCAAAGGCAGCTACTATTAACAGTTTGCTCTCTATTCCTCTAGAACACAGTCTCCCGGACAGGTAAGGGTAGACTGCGTAAGGGCAGTCTTTTTTTTTTTAAATTGATAAATTAATTAATTTTTGGCTGCATTGGGTCTTCATTGCTGCATGCGGGCTTTCTCTAGTTGCGGCGAGCAGGGGCTACTCTGTTGCGGTGCGCGGGCTTCTCATTGCGGTGGTTTCTCTTGTTGTGGAGCACAGGCTCTAGGCGCGCAGGCTTCAGTAGTTGTGGCACATGGGCTCCAGTAGCTGTGGCTCGCGGGCTCTAGAGCGCAGGCTCAGTAGTTGTGGCGCACGGGCTTAGTTGCTCCGCAGCATGTGGGATCTTCCTGGACCAGGGCTCGAACCCGTGTGCCCTGCATTGTCAGGCGGATTCTTAACCACTGCGCCACCAGGGAAGCCCCACACCCCACATCTTATTCACTGACTTCTACAGAGTAATCCAGCACCAAAGATGTGGGTAATTCTAGAGAGGTCCACCTTGACGTGAAGCACTTTTGAGCCATGCACTTCATTCAACCATTGATCTAACCGATTCCTTTTCTGACCTGCAGGTGGTTTCATCTGTGACTATGACTAGTCTTAGTGCCCTCGTCCAGGCAGGAGACTCTGTCGAGTGAGCATTACTGAGCCTCTGACATCCCAAACCTTTCTCTCTGGGAACTGACAGCCCAGGGGTAGTTAAGAGTTGTCACAGGTAGTATGTGAGGGCTTAACCTCAGGGGGCAAGGCAGGGACGCCATTCAGAATGACCTGGAGAATACGTGTAAACAAAGCGCTGTGACCCAGGAAACGCCGTTTCTGACCTGCTCCCAGGTGGCGCTGGTGCTGCGGCCTTGGAGCAGCACTCTTTGAGAAGAGTGGTTCTCACACTTTTTGGTCTCAGGACCCCTTTAAACTCCTAAAAATTATTGAGGATCCCAAAGAATTTTTGTTTATGAAAGTTATATCTATGGATATTGACTGCAGTAGAAATTAAAGCAGAGAAATTTAAAAAATATTCATTCATTAAAAAATAGCAAACCCATTGTCAGTATAAATTTATAAAAAATAAATTTTTCATAACATTAGCTATTTCATAAAACCCATATTAAATAAAAGAATTTCCCAAAACAAATTCAGTGAGAAGAGTGGCACTGTTTTACATTTTTGCAAATCTCTTTACTGTCTGGTTTAATAAAAAACAGCTGGATTCTTACATCTGCTTCTATGTTCAGAATGTTAATTTGGTTGAAATACAGGAAGAAAAATCTGTCTCCAGCAGATATGTAGTTGGAAAAGGGAGGGGTATTTAATAGCCCTTTTAGATAATTGTGGACTTCTCTGATACTACACCAAAACTTGATAAGTGGTAGTTTACTAAAGGTTAGCTACTCTGTGGAATCGTAAATCTTATCAATGAGGGGGTCTCTAATACACGAAAATCCACTGGTGTGTCTTGCACTTTGAACGGCTCTCTGGCCGATGAATGATTTTGTATCATCAGTTTTGGTCATTTAGAAAATACTGGCCTCACTGAATTATGTGTATCCATATATTTTAAATATATTGCCTATCGGACTGGACTGCTATGCTTTTCAAAAACAGAGTTATTGAGAGATAATTCATATATAACACAATCCACCCCTTTAAAGTGTACAATTCAGTTGTTTTTAGTATATCCACAGGACTGTGCAGGCATCACCATGCCTCATTCCTTTTGTCGTGTGTATTAAAGATCTAATTCATTCATAACGACACCAATCTCAGCAGGAGAGCTTGCGGCACCCGGAAGCTGAAGCTTGCACTGGTGGATACAAATCTTCCAAAATTCAAAATTTTGCCTGAAAGCTCAAATTTTATCTTTGGCAACAAACACTGTCAATTCTTTTCCTTAAAGTGACATTCTAATTTTATTTTGTGAGAAAATGCTCCCTAAATATCCAAGTCTGAATAACCTGTTTGTCAGTCATTCTCCAAGTAAAAATGGTGTTCTGTGAAAAAAGTGGCTACACTATTAGCTTGGTTTTGCTGTCAGTGTTTTCACTATGAGAAAAATGCCAATGCCTGAAAAACAGATTAGTCAATTGAAAAAAAACAAAAACAGATGGTTGACTATATTTTAAAAATGAGTGAAATTAAGAGATAATGGAGTTTATGTAATTTAGGCCTGAGAATTTAGATGCCAGGAGTTTTCCTTCCTGAGTAATTCTCCTGTTCATCCTCATCTCCCTGAACCTAAGTGTTTGAAGTCTGGAAAATAAAAGTCAGGCTAGAGGATCTATAAGGTTCCGTTAATTTCTAGGACTACAGTCTATGATGTATCAAAATACACAGCACACATGAAAAGGTGCTGAACATCATTAGTCAAGAGGGAAACGTAAATCAAAACCACAGTGAGACAAATACCGTATGCTAACACATATATATGGAATTTAAGGAAAAAAAATGTCATGAAGAACCTAGGGGTAAGACGGGAATAAAGACACAGACCTACTAGAGAATGGACTTGAGGATATGGGGAGGGGGAAGGGTAAGCTGTAACAAGGTGAGAGAGAGGCATGGACATATGTACACTACCAAACGTAAAATAGATAGCTAGTGGGAAGCAGCCGCATAGCACAGGGAGATCAGCTCGGTGCTTTGTGACCACCTAGAGGGGTGAGATGGGGAGGGTGGGAGGGAGACGCAAGAGGGAGGAGATATGGGAACATATGTATATGTATAACTGATTCACTTTGTTATAAAGCAGAAACTAAAACACCATTGTAAAGCAATTATGCGCCAATAAAGATGTTAAAAACAAAACAAAACAGTGAGATCCTACCTCACACCTATTAGGATGGCTACCATCAAAAAGACAGATAGTAACAAGTATTGAAAATGCGGAGAAACTGGAACCCTTATCCCTGCTGGTGGGAATAAACGGTGCAGCCACTTTCGAAAACAGTCTGGCAGCTCTCCAAAACGCTAAACACATAGTGTTAACACGTCACCAGCAATTCCACTCCTAGGTAAACACTCAAGAGAAATGAAAACATATATGCACAAAAAGCTTGTACGTGAATGGCCACAGTAGCATTATTCATAACTGCTAAGTAGCAGAAATAACCCAAACGTCCATCCATGGATGAATAGATAAATAAAACGTGGTATATATTCATATAATGGAACATTATTTATTATTTTTAAAATTTATTTATTTATTTATGGCTGTGTTGGGTCTTTGTTGCAGCGCGCAGGCTTTCTCTAGTTGCGGCGAGCAGGGGCTACTCTTCGTTGTGGTGCGCAGGCTTCTTGTTGCAGTGGCTTCTCTTGTTGTGGAGCATGGGGTCTAGGCGCGCGGGCTCCAGTAGTTGTGGCACACGGGCTCAGTAGTTGTGGCTCATGGGCTCTAGGGCGCAGGCTCAGTAATTGTGGCGCACGGGCTTAGTTGCTCTGCGGCATGTGGGATCTTCCCGGACCAGGGATTGAACCCATGTCCCCTGCATTGGCAGGCGGATTCTTAACCACTGTGCCACCAGGGAAGTCCCTGGAATATTATTTAGCAATAAAAAGAAGTTCTGACACACGCTACAACATGGATGAAACTTGAAAACATTACACTAAATGAAAGAAGGCCACGAAGGCCACATAGTGTATAATGCCATTTCTAAGAAAGATCCAGGTTAGGCAAATCTATAGAGACATAAAGTAGATGAGTAAGGGCATTACTCATGGGGTGGGGGGTGGGGAGTGGGGAGTGAGGGAGGAATGGCAGTAACGGTTAATGGGTATGGGATTTCTTTCAGGGGGATGAAAATGTTACAAAATTAGATGTGATGATGCCTGCACAGTCCTGTGAATACACTAAAAACAACTGACTTGTACATTTTAAAGGGGTGGACTGTATATGTGAATTACCTCTCAACAACTCTGTTAAAAAACATACAGCAGCCTAGTCTAATAGGCAACATATTTAAAAGAAGCAAGCATAAGAAGTATAACATCTATAGAGCTTTGGATTCTTCACGGGAAGTGGGCATTAATGTCTTTAAAAATACTACGACAGGGACTTCCCTAGTGGTCGAGTGGTTAAGACTCCACGTTTCCACTGCAGGGGGCACGGGTTCGGTCCCTGGATGGGGAGCTAAGATTCTGCATGCCACATGACGCGGCTGAAAAAACCAAAACAAAACGAAACAAAAAACAACTATGACAAAACAAAAATACATACACACACACAGACACACACACCAGGCAATCCTTCAAGCAAGTCGGCCGAGTGCCACTTCAGTGGTAAGCACACCAGGGGCGTCCAAAGGGAACTACAAAGGGGCCCACATTTTTTCTACCTGCCCTGCTGGGTCCAGGCACTGCTTGGGGTGGAGGCCTTTTGTTGGCTGCTTGAAATCTGCACCCACTCGCTACTTCTGAGAGGGTCAGAAACCACTGCCAAGTACCATCCCCACCACACACCTTCTCCTTCATTATGTATCTGCCATCAATGCCCTCTGTCTTTATATAAAACAAAACAACAACAGCAAACAAAACACAAATCCTCTCTGCTCCGCACCGCTCATTCACTCGAGGTAAGGGAACGGCCGTGCTCTCTCCTGCCCTCGCCTCGCTCCAGTCAGAGGACAGAATGAACTGTCTGTCCCCTGTTCTCTCAGTGACGCGGAAAAGCACCTCCTGTGCACATATCTTCATGGGACAGTGTAACTCATCTTGTACCAGATTTCTCTCTGCACCTTCTTCCCGCCTCGTGGGCAGTCCTGTAACTCTACCTACATCCCCTGTTTCACCTTCCTTCACTGCCTTACCTTAACCTAAAATGACACATTACTGGTCAGAGCCTTGGGAGGGCAGAAGCCTTGGTCACCACTCTACTTCCTCACCTGAAAAAGTGCTCAGTGGATGCTCAGGAAGTGTCTGCTATGTGCTTTAGGGGCAAAATAAAGTGCCCAATACTCTGAAGATGGCTTGAATTTCCGGGTGGGGAACAAAGCTAAGACGGCAGGAGGAGAACCTGGCTATTAGGACGTAGTTTTAACAGGGAGACAAGAAGTAATGATTATTTAATCTAAAAAAAGTCTCAAGGGCTTCCGGTCTCCTACGTGGTTCTGGTAATGCGCACCGCCTCTGTGAAACGCAAGGGAGAGACTGTTTCAAGCAGGCAGGCCCGACGTGGTGCAAGGGCAGGCCTCTGACCCCAACCCACCAAGCCTCGCCTCACTGGGCTCCGCAGACTCCTCCCTCCTGGGTTAAGAGTGGGACTCAGGGACTGCTGGCAGCCGAGGCTCCGTCGAAACTGAAAAACCTTCCATACGTGTCATTTAATATAAACTTACGTGTTTATAAATTTAATAGATGACATATTAGTACACGTAATTCAAAAAGAGAATGAATTTAATATATAATAAAGCAGCATTTAAAAGCGACGGAGAGGGCCTCCCTGGTGGCGCAGTGGTTTAGAGTCTGCCTGCCGATGCAGGGGATACGGGTTCGTGCCCCGGTCCGGGAGGATCCCATATGCCGCGGAGCGGCTGGGCCCGTGAGCCATGGCCGCTGAGCCTGCGCGTCCGGAGCCTGTGCTCCGCAACGGGAGAGGCCACAACAGTGAGAGGCCCGCATACCGCAAAAAATAAAAAAAATAAAAAAATAAATAAAATTGACGGAGAAAATGGAATGTTCAACACACAATGTAGGGACTAATGATTTTTCAATCATTTTATAAGACAAAGTTATATCCCTACCCTGAGCCATTAAAAAAAAAAGTTCCAGGAGGATTACAAAATGTACTATGAACAACAGAATTATGAAAGTGTTAGGAGAAAATATTAGAGATTTTTCTTTGTGATTCTGGGGTTTGGGAGGCCTTCCAGAGTAATTGAGAGTTGAAACCGAGAGGAAAAAAAAGACATTCCGCAATTTTCCTTAGTTTGAATGGGTGAGGTTTTTGAGGATTTACTGCTCAGTATATGCTTGTGACGGTTCTTCTGGTGGGAGTCTGGTGGAGGAACCCAAACGGCTCTCACAGTCCTAGGCTGACTACATGCTGGTAAATTCTGAACTGTAAGAGTTAACAATAATAAATTAATCAGGTTGATCTCAACTTTGGATACAACAGATTGTGAATGCAAAAAGAACACGACTTTCTTTTTCCAAAGCAAACATACTAACGTAAGAAAGAAACATATTTTAGGTCAACGAGTCTAGTCAATTTTGAAATATATAGCTTTGGGGAAAAAATGAGAAACTTAAGGAGTTCAATGGAAATCAGCATTTAAAATTTTATGTTAAGCCACGAGGATTCCCTAGTAACTGGGGGGTACTATTTCAAAAGCAGACAAAACACCAACAATTCAAAAAAACTCAAGAGAAAACTGGAGTTCAGTGTCAAACCTAAGAGTTTTAGTAATGGTATCACATGAAATGTTTCCAGGTGGTAGTGACTGAGGTCACGATGGGACCTGCAAAGGACCTGGAAACAGGAGACTGAGATTTTGGGGCTGAATGAAACCAACGATGAACTAACTGCAGGATGACAAGAGCTGGGTGCATCTCAGCCCATCAGGGTGGACTGTCTTGACACCAGCTTGGTCCCACCACTGTCTTAACTCCTCCCCATCATTAGAATTTTCCTGTACATGTATGGACAACATGCTTCCTTCTAAATTATGTATGGGCACTATTATATTAATGTTATATATCTTAAAAAAAATTTAAAGAGGGTAAGACAGTAAGTACAAATGAAAGTTCTAACATTTCTACCCCACAGGGTAGCTGTGAGGATTAAATGAGTTAACACATGTAGAGCGCTTTCCTCCTTAGAAGGTCCCTCACTGTAATCCAGGCCATATTACAAAGATTTTCATTCTTCAAGGTACAAGTACAAATTTTTGAACAGGAGGATTTTTTCGTGGCAAGTGTCATGTTAGGCTCAAATGTCTTAGCACAGTCTAAGAATATCAGAGTCCTGTTTGTAACTCAGGTTTGGGACACGCTGGTTAAACCGTAATCACTTACCATATGGACTACTTCTGGGTAAATAGGCTCTGTGATCACATTCCGATTATGGGTGATATATTCTACCATTTCACTTAAAGCAGCTCGTTTTACTTCCTTCCACTTTAGGTCACTTAGTGGATCGGAAACAAAGTCAAAGAGGACACAACACTGACGTAACTTCTGGATAAAAAGCTTCTCTTGATCAGCAGGAGGAACATCTGAAAAGGAGAAAGCAAAGTATATTGACTGCAAAAATGCTTAACCCAGAATTATTGTGAAATACTTTTAAGCTTTCTACTATTTTTATTTCGAATTAATAGAGATTCAAGAAACAAGAGATGGGGCTTCCCTGGTGGCGCAGTGGTTGAGAGTCTGCCTGCCGATGCAGGGGACACGGGTTCGTGCCTTGGTCTGGGAGGATCCCACATGCCGCAGAGCGGCTGGGCCCATGAGCCATGGCCGCTAAGCCTGCACGTCTGGAGACTGTGCTCCGCAACAGGAGAGGCCACAACAGTGAGAGGCCCGCGTACCGCAAAAAAAAAAAAAAAAAAAAGGAAAAAAACAAGAGATGGGGTAGGGGTGAATAGAGGTTAAACATTCCTTAAAGAAAATGAAAGAAAAAAAAAACAGCTAGTCACTGCTCAGATCATGTGCTTCATATGATAAAGTTTCTATACTTTCTCTGAAGCCACGTCCAGAGTACTGTTCAAAATAAATTCCTTCTAAATGCATTCATTCAACAAACATAACCTAGCACCAAGGATCACATGCTGGCACTGTGTTGGGCAGTGGAACAAGAGGCAAAAACCACAGCCCCGGTGCGGGGTGAGGGGCACAGACACCCACACTGCGTGACAGCTGCACACAGTAGGTACAGGTGAGGTAAGAAAAGGTCACGGGAAGGATGCTCCCTCAGGTCTGCTGTTGCTCTAAACTTACAGGGGAAGGGCACCGGCCAGCTGGCAAACAGCAAGCGGCATCAGTGTGCAGCTTGCCCAAACGAGCTGTCACACACATGCTGTGAGGGTCTCCACCCTGGTGCCCCACACAAAGCACATCTCCTCCCTCAATGTGGGCTACGGTCAATGCACATTACACATGATGTCAACAATGTAGAAAGGGCGCAAATGATAATATTACTGAGGGAGGGAGTGCTTACCAGGGCCAGGTGCCATACTAAAAGCTTTATACATATTTACAAAATGTAATCTTTTTTTTTTTGTTTTTTTCAAAATGTAATCTTTACAATGACATAACAGAGACGAGATACAGGCATAGAGGGTCAGTGCAGGGCTGGAAAGTGATGGAGCTCTGTGTGACTTTCCAGAATTCTGGGAGGTTTGGAAAACTCCAATCTGCCAGTGTGAGCTTGACAGCTTTTTTCGGTGAAAATCAATCAGTGGTGATATTAACGAATAGGATTTATGGACACATTGACTGAAATGTGTCCAAGATCTGCAAAATGGCTCCGAAGATCTGCATGACTCAGTGAACCAGTATTTTCCACGTGATCAATAAATGGTGTTACAGTATCAGTCAAGGGCAAAAGAGCCATTCAAAGGGCAAGAGAGTCCACTGTTTTTTGTTTTTGTTTTTTAAAATGAATGAATTAGGGCTTCCCTGGTGGCGCAGTGGTTGAGAGTCCGCCTGCCGATGCAGGGGACATGGGTTCATGCCCCAGTCCGGGAAGATCCCACATGCCGTGGAGCGGCTGGGTCCGTGAGCCATGGCCGCTGAGCCTGTGCATCCGGAGCCCGTGCTCCGCAATGGGAGAGGCCACAACAGTGAGAGGCCCGCGTACCGCAAAAAAAAATAAATAAATAAATAAATAAATAAAATGAATGAATTAATTAATTTATGGCTGTGTTTTGGGTCTTTGTTGCTGCGCGTGGGCTTTATCTAGTTGCAGTGAGCGGGGGCTACCCTTCGTTGCGGTGCACGGGCTTCTCACTGCGGTGGCTTCTCTTGTTGTGGAGCACCGGCTCCAGGTGCGTGGGCTTCAGTAGTTATGACATGTGGGCTCAGCAGTTGTGGTGCACGGGCTTAGCTGCTCCATGGCATGTGGCATCTTCCCAGACCAGGGCTCGAACCTGTGTCCCCTGCACTGGCAGGCGGATTCTTAACCACTGCGCCACCAGGGAAGTCCCAGTCCACCGGGTTTTAATGTAATAAAGTGTACAGACAGTTTATTAACATGGCTTCAGATTCCACATTGCAGATTCGTTCAAGAAACTTCTCGTTTGTTAAGTTTTGGTGTAGTATCAAAGAAAATGTCCACAACTATCTGAAAAGCCTATTAAAATACTCCTCCTTTTCCCAATCAGTGTCTTCCTACATTGTTTCAACCAAAACATGTGGCAACAGACTGAACGCAGAGGCACACAGGAGAATCCAGCTCTCTCCTATTAAGCCAGACATTAAAAAGATTTGCAAAAAGAGAAAATGATGCCACCCTCTCACTAAACTTGTCTTTGTTTTAGGAAATATGGCTATTTTCATAAAAGTGTGATATTTCTGTTAACATGTAATAAGGTTTATTATTTTTAATGAATTAATAAACACACATTTTTTCTGGTTTAATTTCTAGTGTGGTTAGTATCGGTAGCTAAATCCACATAAACAAAAGCTCTCTGGGTCCTACATAGTTTTTAGGAGCGTGAAGGGGTCGGTCCTGGGACCAAAGCTGCTGAGCGCCCTTCCCCACACCAGCGGCACCCCAGTGGGCGCCTGGGGGCGGGGCCTGGCGCTCCTGCTTCCACCCGCCTCTCTCTGCCTCAGAGCCCGCCCCGGCCACCCTGCTTTCCTTTCCTGCCCTAACCGCCCCCTCCTGTTTGGGGTTCTTGCTCAGGCCTCCCTCACTGCCTGGTCAGAGAGGACGTACTTCTGGGTTGTCTTTAAGCTCCTACTGCCTTGAACAGGCGGCTACCTTGCTGGGCACTTCTTCCCCATCTAGCTGCTTTCTGAGGGCAGGTCCCAGGTGATTGTTTCCTGGTTCTCGGTACCCACTAACGCCCAGTGTGGAGCCCTGCAAACAGCAGGCACTCAGCACAGCCACCGGAATGGCCCATTTCCTGGGGAGCTCCCCTAGTTCCCACACTGCACGCAGAGGTCAGCAGTGCACAGCCGGTCCAAGGGGTGAGGACATGCTGCCTGAAGGGTACTCAGGGGACCATGGGGACCGAACTGTGATCCATAAACATTCTGAGTCCAGGTGACTGGAATCACTTAAATGAGTAATAGTCACTATAATGTTTGGGTCTCTGTACATGCAAATATCCAGCCCTTTTCAATGAAAAGCTCCGTGCTTGGCTTCAGTCCTCACTCAATTCTACACCTCTGCTCACCCTCCACTTTGCCAGGATCATCTTAAATGAGTGCATTTTGTAGCCACACCTTGTATACCTGGAACCTTCTGGCTTTCTCATGTTCTTGGTGGCGCAGAGAACTGAGAAGCCACATTTACCCCTAAGAGCCACCTGATGATGACTCAGCTGTCACCAAAACACTAAAACAAACCTATTATGATAAGAAGGAAGAGCAGAGTAAAATATTTTACTTTTTTCATAAAATTTCTATCTAAAATTCTTCTAAAAAGCAAGGAAATCTCAACTTTCTGGAAATTGTCAATTCTCCCAGGGTTCCAGACAGCTAAGGTATTACTGTACTATTTTCGTTTATAGTTTATAAAAAAAAGTTTGTGAGCATAATCTCATGAACTCTTTTATATTTTAAAACCTCATTTGGCTACATTTATAACTGCACTGTTTAAAAAAAAGTATATTATACCAATCAAATTGAATATAGTTGTAAAAATGTTGCATAAGTAGCCCCTATCAAATATTTCCATATGGTTTTTGAATGCAAGTTAATTTAGCTTCTAATTGGTCACCATATTTTAAAAATCTTTACTTTCTGCTGTGTTAACAGGACTGTACCACTGGGGGATAAAAATGAGTGGAGGTGGTAGAAGAATAGGCTTTTTTACCTTTATGTATTCTGATTCTTTAACAGTATGAGTTATTTTTGTAATTAAAAAATAAGCTCCTTAAAAAATATTAAGTTAGCACTGCTAATCTTGAAAGAAGAAAAAAGGTACGACAGAATACAACCTGTACCTGTTCTGACTATCATGTAATGTGGACCAAATGATAAAAACTAACTGGGACGGACACTGCTGGTATATTACACTTCAGTGTTTGGTATTCAAGAGTGCCTGACTCTTAGGTAATAAAACAGGACCCTGGATTTGACCCACTTCTTACAATTACTCCTATGAAGCAGAATTTAAAAAAAGAATGGATTTTGAATTCTGCCCATGAGTGACACTGGCTTACTTTAATTTTAAACTGTATACGGACTAATAACACCAACATTCTTGTTTCAGGACATATTAATGAGCAGTCTTAAGCCCGAAAGAGAATACCAACTAAATAGCACCATATGAGACAAAGTTCTGTAGCCTGTGGGCACTGTCAGGACCCCCGTGACAGGGCTCTGTAACTAGAAAGGGGTGTGAAGAGGACAGCTGCCCAGGACACCACCCAGAGGCCCAACACCATATTGAGTCCTCTGATCTAAGAGAAAGAGGAACACGAAAGAGGCGATCACAGTTTTGGCTGGAGAACACTGTTAATGTTACTTAATATACCCTTTTATTACTATTTTTCACGTTAAGAGCTGTAACACTCTTCTACACAAATAATATCACAAGTACCTTATGTTTGTATAAATCTTTTCGCCCCTCCCCCCTTCCCCGAACTATTTTCACTGATCTGTTAATGTGAACTTGGGATACTTCCCAATTATTCCAAGGTAAATCCTTGATGATACCAGGAGCAAACCATATGGACATACTCATGCAGAACCTGCAGGGGGCTAGGAGCAGAGAAAAGACTCCACCCACGGCACCTGAAGATGAGAACGGATCCTTCTTCTAAAAACATACTTACTAAAGGGAAGCCTGTAATTAATAAGTGATGCAAAGGGATGTTTAACGAAGTTACCTAGAGTGGGGTGGCGGCCCCCATTTCTGGCTTTGTGAGTGTTCCTGGTCCCACGGTGGAGGAGGGCAGTGTTCTCACATCAGTGGCACGCCAGAGCAAGCTATAAGGAGTGGACACCTTCCAATGACCCCTGACCTCAGTGAGTGGAGGTGAGCCCTGGGGGCTACCCAAGGTGATGACAGTAGAACTTCTACTTATATTTTCTTCTGCAAAGAATAACAAAGTAAGATGTACTGATATTTAATATAGGAATTGAGGACTGGAGGTATGTGCTTGAGACTACTCTACTGCCAGGTAAGTGTGACCAAGGGTCTGGAGGCCACTGCTGGGCAGTGGGCAGGCCTTCCCAAGTGAATCCTAAATGACTGAGCATGTCACAGCTGACTCCACAGTGTTTTGAGCATTTGGGCACCTCAATTACGAAGGGACCGATGGACATGACAATAAATTTTAACCACCAAATTGTAGGATGGGACATGATAAGGCTGCATCACTAAACTGTCACTGTATGTGAAGAGGCATCATGTGAACTCTATTTGTGAGTAGAAAAACTATGAAAAAAAAAAAAAAAGTCAAGCCCACTTCCACATGACACGTCTTGGTGGTGAGGAGAAACATTCCAAGATCCAAAAAGGACCAACTTTCAGTAGGACAGTCACAGAAAGACAGGCCTTTCTAGCACGGAGATGATGGCTTTTCTCAAATAAACACAACCCCAATGAGACAAAAAGCCAGAGCTGCACAAACCACAGGCCCAGAGAACATAACTTGGAGAGATGCCTTCAGAGGCACGCCCGTAAGGGTGGGAACCACTTCGCGCTCACTCATGTACTCTTCTGCTAAGCAGCTAAGGCAGACTGACTTTCAGAGACCCCCGTGCATCCACCGCTCCCCACCCCCTGCCCTCCCAGCACTCGTGTCACCTTCCTGACAGTATGGGGCCACGAGTCTACGAATATGTGCCTGTCCTGAGACCGCAGACAAGAGACACCACACAAAACTGAAACCAGCGTGCAAACTCTCCAAAAGGAAAGAGCCAAACCTTCAGCTATGGGGTCCTCTTGTCTTTCCAATGTATTTATTCTTAGTACAAAGTGAGCAGGAATAAAGTTGAATCCAATTACTAACAATTTGGAGTAAATTTGGGATTCGTCATTAATATGCACTAACCCACTTAGTTCTATTTTGCATACGAGAACACTTAGCAGATGGCAAGTTTCCCCCACTGAGAACAGTTCGGCGGTGTTACTTTGTTTTTGAAAGTAAAATTCATGCCCCATTTTTGAAATGACCATTTCCCCACGGCCTCCTGCGTCTCCTCTGTCCTGGATCAAGTGTCTGCGGACACGAGAGCCCTTCTGCTGCACCATCGCTTCTCTGGGCACCAACACCACGGACTTTCAGAGCCTTACAACGGGCCTTACTACCTGTGAGACTAAGTTCCTTCCCCTTGCTCTGCTTCATGTCTTGACTATTCACGGCCCTTCAAGTTTCCCCTATCAATATGGGAAGAACAGAAGTCTCTGCAATACTGAATCTTTCAATCCACGAACATGGACTATTTCTCCAATTACTTTTTTCCTTAAGTGTCTTTCAATAAAATTTTACAATTTTCTCCTAAAAACGTAAATCTAAAAAATAAATCATTTTTTAGATTTATTCTTAGGTATTTATTAAGTTCTGACGCTACTGTAAATTGTACCTTTAAAAAGACTGAAGAATTTTCTAACTGCTGCTGTGATCTAGAAAAGAACAGATTTGGGGTATTACTTTTGTATCTAGCTACCTCGACTCTTACTAATTCTACTGGAGTATCGGCAACTCCCTTCGGTTTTCTATGTGTGCCACCCTCTCACCTGGAAATGCCCACACTGTTCTCTTCCCTGCCTGAGCAAGGCCCTGCAAGGAAGTGGCGAGAGCGGCTCCCTCTCAGAGGGAAGCCCTTGCTAGCTCCCCACACATAGCTCCCCACCCAGTTCGATGCTTACGCCCAGACTCTCTAGATAACGCTTCCCAGATTAAGGAGCTGACCTGTAGGCTCAGTGCCACCCCAATCCACATCTAAAAGAGACTTCCGTGAAGTGGTAAGTGACTTCTAAAAGGTATTATGTGGAAAATCAAAGGGTCAACACCAACCAAGACCCTTGGAGAAGAACGGCAGGGTGGGGGACTTGCTGTTCCAGAAATCTAGACTCACTGGGGAAGCTTCATGAATGACAATGGCCCAGCCCTGTACTGCCACAGAGAACAGAGCCCAGAACAGGCCTGTACAGACGTGGATAACTGATTTAGGACAGACTGGATTACAGAAAAGTGACGAAAGATCAGTCTTTGAAATATGGCGCTGGGACAGAAAGGAAGGAAGAAAGGAGAAAGAAAGGAAGAAGAAACTGGACCACATTATATGCAAAAATAAAAAATAAGTTCCTGGAGGGTTAGGACTTCAATCTGAAAGACAAAACTCTAATGCTTTTAGAAAATACTACAAAAGAATATCTCATGGAGAGAAGGAAGTAGAGGCTTCTTAAGACCTAAGAACTGTAATCATTACAAGATGGATATATTGCACTATACAAAACCAAACATTTTCCTCATCGAGACACCACAAAGAATGAACAGACATGTTACAGAGCGGGTGAACTATTTAATACATATAGCCAATGAATTAACGTCCAGAGTATGTAAGTATTTCCAATACATCAGTAAGAAATATTCAGAGTACCAACAGAAAAGTAGGCAAACGTCTTAACTAAGCACTTCATGAATATACCCCAAAGCCTAAGCACTCGTGAAAGGCTGTCACTCATTAACGGCTAGAGGAATGCAAATTAAAACCACAATGAGAGGGACTTCCCTGGTGGCGCGGTGGTTGAGAGTCTGCCTGCCGATGCAGGGGACACGGGTTCGTGCCCCGGTCTGGGAGGATCCCACATGCCGCGGAGCGGCTGGGCCCGTGAGCCATGGCCGCTGAGCCTGCGCGTCCGGAGCCTGTGCTCCGCAACGGGAGAGGCCACAGCGGTGAGAGGCCCACGCACCGTAAAAAAAAAAAAAAAAAAAGCCCACACACCGCAACAAAGAGTAGCCCCCACTCGCTGCAACTAGAGAAAGCCTGCGCGCAGCAATGAAGACCCAACACAGCCAAAAACAAACAAACAAACAAACAGAAAAACCTACAATGAGATATCACAAGACACCCAAAAGAGTGGCAAAAAGTCTGAGGAAACCAAGTGTTGGGAGGAGCTGTGTTCGGCTGGAGGTCTCACACTGCTGGGCAGGGCTGCGGGGCCGGCGTCATCAAGGACAGAGGCAGACAGATGTGCCCGTGAGCTGGGAACACAGGACCTTCCGGGAGCTGCAGGGGTGCCTGGTAGGGGTGCTGGTTACAGGAATATTCGCTTTGTAGTTATTCATTACACTTTTTAGTTGTTACATACGCGCTGTGAGTTACATTACAAATTAAAAAGGCCCCAGGATCCGTGCCTACGGCAAAAGCCCCTCAAGAACACTTAAGAACACACAGTGAGACGTGAGCCTCCTTCCTCCACAGCCATCCTCTGCCTCCGACTCTCCTCCCAAAAGGCAAGCATGGCAGCCGGCGCCTGGGTCTCCCAGAGCCTACCAGCACACACACTCCAGGCACAGGTATACGTGGCGTCTCCTCCATGACAGCTTTAGGGGAACAGACACCGACAACCTCCAAACTAACCTCGATCTCCTTGGGACACGGACACACACGATCCCAGCACACTTCCTAACGTCCCTCTAGGCAGTATTTGTGTGGAAGAATTTAAGCTCTGGGTATCTTTTTTTTTTTAATTGAAAAAATTTCCCAATCCAGATGAAATCTAAGTGATCTCTAATTTTTCTAATTACATAAAGTTTCTCCCTCTTCCTCTCTTTCTCTCAGAGAGAAGATCAGCAATTATGACTCCAGACGTATAATATAAAAATTGTGGTGGGACTTATCAGATCTAAAGCATCTGGTATGAAGCAGAGCAGAGTAGGCACCAGCCTTGAACACATGGAGCCTGTATCGTAAGGAATTAATTTAAAAATTTATCCAACATACACAGGCCAGGCACTGTACCAGGCATGACAACACAGAGATCAATTTAAACATGATACCTGATCTAAAAGAAAATAACAACTAAAACATATGAGAAGTGTACTGACGTGTGAGGTGTGATGGGGCCTGGGGGTGGGGGGCAGGGTGCAGGTGCAGGAAAGGGTTTCCTGGGGTGCACTTGAGCTTGGCCTTGGAGGGAGTGCAGGAGCCACATCAGTTCAGGGAGGCTGAGGCTCACTGTGGAGGGACCGGGGCCACGCTCAGTTGGAAAGACTTTTATCTACAGGTGCCCACTTCTCAAATCGGAGGGCCTTGAAGTTACAGGGCAAATTCTCCTGGAAAACCAATTTTCCTCAGAAAGACAGAGGCTTAAATGAGAATAACACATTACATTTTACAAACCCTAAATTAATCACACTGGATCTTCAGCCAAACATTTTTCATCGAGGAGAAACTCTGTCTTGTTCATTACTTTGTCCTCAGTATCTAGAACTGGCCAAGCACACAGTGGGACCTCAAATATTTGCTCAAAATAAAAAAGGTGATCTGAAAGAAGGAAATTCAGGTAATTTAACTGAGCAGTACCATAACTTAAACCCTATTTATATTAAAATAAGGACACATGTATCAGAGTAGAATGCAAAGTCCATATAAACTTAGGACAAAATCAAGTTCTTCCAAGAAACTTGGATGCTTGTGACAGGCATTTCAGCACTCTGGACTCTCAGAGGTTTGCATTTTGATAGAACAATCTGAGAAGTACTGTGAGTAGATAGCTTTGATCACAGAGGGTTTTTAAGCAGATGAGTGACACAACGTGACCTGGGAAAAAGATCTCTTCAGAGGTGACACGGGGGACTGAAATGAGGATGACAGAAGTAGGAAGATCTACTTCAAAGGAGAAGGCAACAGTCTGGGAACCAATTTCTCAGCCTTCTCATGAGGCAGTCATGACACCAAGCATGGTTCCTCAGGGTGCCGGCCTAGCAGGGATCATTTCTGGTAACA
This sequence comes from Hyperoodon ampullatus, assembly GCF_949752795.1. NCBI lineage: Eukaryota > Metazoa > Chordata > Mammalia > Artiodactyla > Ziphiidae > Hyperoodon > Hyperoodon ampullatus. The sequence continues at coordinate 176,676,223 of NC_136916.1, read as the reverse complement.
ATTATCTCTTACTCCATAAATCCAAACTTCTACAACTTGAAAGCATGATAAACATACTGAATGAAACACTCCCTTCATGTAGCTGATGTGATGAAACTAATTCTACCCTGATCCTTGGCGCCTACATAATTTCAAAATTGAGTTAATCTTCTCAAACAGTTCCTAACTTGGTTGATGATGTTCAAAATTACAATAAATCTTTCTCAATGTCACAACGCCAAGTTATCACAGTTCAACCACTGTAATGTTTACACTTTGTACGTTAACCTCCCACAGATCAAGTTCCTCTTTCCCTTGCTGTTTTCTCTTTCTTTCTTGGTGGTTCTTAAAACAAGGTCTGACCTACAATCAACGGTGTCTTAGATCTGATGGGACTTCACCACATGTACTGAGCCTCTGGTCAGGTTTCTCGATGGATGTTATTCCATTCAAATACAGCCCACGTGCTCCCCGCGTCATGCTCTGTACTACCTAACGCGAGGAGCTAGTAACCAGCTGGTAATGCAAAGGGGCCAGAGCGTTCGTCTGGCCAAGAGTGTCGAGCAGTATCTACCTGCTGTTCGGAGAGAAATAACTAGGAGCAGCAAGCCCTCCCTCCCTCCTGCCCTCGCTTGCGCTGGAGCCGCCCTTCTCCAGTCCTTATGGGTGGCATTCCAATGCGTGGGCAAAGCGGAAGCATCGCCTGCTCTATTAATCTGGATGTAAATCTGGCGACGCAGGACTGCCCAGCAGCTTCTACATCGCCACTTTCACTTTAAACAAGTTTTGTTGGTGACCATAACAAATGGAACCATAGCTCGAAATCCATTATGAACGTTCCCTTTGCAAATCCCAATTCTGTAGTTTATCAGCTTTGTTGCACTCGTTCACAAAGCTTACATCCTCCCTCCCACAGGAAAAGACCTACTACCCCCGGGCCGAGTCTGGGGTGGAAGTCTACCCAGGACAAGCCGATCTCGTGTAAATCCCACAGCCGCTGACTGGTTTCCCCACAAACCTGGGCACTCCTCCCTCCAGCCTTTGAGACCTTCCCTCCTTCCTGGTTTTCCTGCCATTCTTCAGCCTGCCTTTATATGCACACAGAGAAAGCAGTAATATTCACTTTCCTCGCGACTTTCCACCACTGACCCCCAGCCCAACATCCCTTTTTACACTGTGAAACTACAGCGTAAATCTATAAGGCAGATAGTTTCATTTCAGAAAGCGGCGTCTGAAGCCAAGGTGTAGTTCGCTCCCATTCTCTGCACCTGAGAACTGGCAGTTTCACCGGGGGGACGGCGTGGGGGAGGCGTGTGGGGGTGAGGAGAGCCGGAAGCAGCGGGTCAGACTGAGGCGAGATAAAGGCCAGGAGAGACTGGTTTCCTCAGGGAAGCTCTTAATTACGGCAAGTGAACTTCTCAGTGAAGGAAGTCACATGGAAGAAACATACTGATTTCTAGCCTAGACTCCACCATAAAGAACATGGTGAAGTCACAACAGGATTCTAAGCCTCAGGTTCCTTAAGCTGTAAGACCTCTAGCGGACACACATGGACATTCAGGACTGTGTCCCCCCCTCCTGGCACAGGCGATGCACAGGAGAACTCCACAGATGTCAGCTGAATTAAAGCCTTGGCTCTCTGACAGTTAAAGATTAAGACAGCTCGAATTCCTAGGAGCACAGAGATACAGCCCCAACAGCGTTGACAAAGGCTCTATTTCCTGCCTAAGAACCTAGTTCTAGAATGCCTGTCGGGAACAAATTAGACAGACCCTCACCACTAGTACAAATCAGTAAACGTCCAGCACCTCTGGCTGTATTGCCTCATCCTTCACCTAGGCCGGCATTTCTGATGAAGCGTCACACCCCCCACTGCGCCTGCCGACCGGCAGCTCTGGCAGTGGAGAAGCTCTTGCCTGAAGTGCAAGGGCAGGCATCATTCCAGGAAAACTGCTTTCACTACATTTCACAAATAAGAGATGGCCAAAGGAAGGCTGCAGAACGTTTAATATGTTTACCAGCAGATAGAAGAGTGTGGAGTTGTGAGGAGGATATCCTGAAAAAACACACAGAGTCTTTTCAGTTTTTATTTATGTTCTCTACTTCCTTTCTCTGTGTCTCAAATAGATATGAACGGTTCTTTCTGGATACGAGTTCTCTTAGGATGGATTCTGGGCTCTTCACGTACGTCTGGCCGAGGGCTGCAGCAATAAGCCTTGAAGGCCCGTGTGCCAGGTCCTGTGGAGAACGAGCCCGGGAATCAGGGCTCTAAAGTGATACAGGCACCAGGACGCCGGGAACCACGAAATCAGGGGCCGTGTGCGTGTGTGTTGTGTGCCCACCCTCTGGGGAGGTGAAGCAGATAAAGGTCGGTGCTGGACGCCCCCGTCCCCCTCGCAGGAGCTGCCAGCCTCCTCATCTCCTCACATGCCCACCACCCCATCCCTCCAGGTCTAGTATTAATTAATTAGTGCTGATGCTTACCTGTGCTGGGTTCTAGTCTTGCGCTCACCCGCCCATCAACTAATCCCTGCTCAGAGGCCCGTCATGGTAAGGTTACCGGCCAGTGACGTTGAACGATACCCCTGCCCCCGCCCCATCTCCAAGGCTCAGTGCACTCTGAAGGCGGGGGTGGCCCATGCCCCTCCAGGGACATAGAGCGGAAGCCCTCCCCAGGGGTTTTCTGATGTCTGACACTGAACTTGGCCTCATTTGGGGAGGACCATGGAGATAAAGATGGGGCACAGCATCCTCCACCTCCGCGGTACGCTCAGCACACAACAGGCGCTCGATGAATGTGCCACGAAAACTAACGACGGGACAAGGACAAAAGCACAGGTGCTCGTGAGCAGTGATTCGACACCCCTGCGCAGGGCGTTCTTCTCAGATTAAAGCCTAATACGTTTAGTGCATTATCCAAGGGGTTGACCGAAAGGTTCATTTGCCCTTGGAGAAAAACATGCCACCTAAATATGTGACGTTTTTATTATTAGTTAAAACAAGAAACACTCTTGTGTGCTGGTATGTGTTGAAAGACATTTAGCTGGTCCTTTTCTACATAGTTGATTCCAAACTACATGGCAAATCGAGATGCTGCTGCTACTTGGTTCCTATTTTCTTGACATGCAGGGTTTGGCGAGGGGGAGAACCTGTTGGCCTAAGGAGGGCTCTGCTTGGCTACCGCACGAGATGCTCCTGAACCTGGGAAGAGGAGCCCGACCTGCCTGTGGGGACGGCGAGGGGCAGAGCTGCAGGCGGTGCCAGGGGCCACACGAGGGGCTCGAACAGGCAGCTGCGACCTCCGTGTCTCGGGGCAGGACAGGCACGGCCGGATGGGGAGGATGAGGTGCCCCTCCTTTCAGACAGGATGCCAGCTTCCGGTCCTTTGCCCGCCTGGGCACCTGCTGTCTGTCTGCCTGTCGGCCTTGCCCGGTCCCCCCGACAGGCCCTTCCCTCTCTTGACCCTGAGAAACCTCTATTCTTGACTGCTTTCTGTATTTTAAACCAAAGGATTTTATTAGAAAGGAGCACACCATAATGTACCCCCAGTGAAGCGCCTGTCTGGACACCGAGGGCACTCGCCTGACCTGGGGCAGGATGTGGCCTCTGGACAAGCCATCCCTCCTCCAATGTTGGAGCCACAGTCGAATTTGGTGATCTGAGCTGGTGCCATTTGGGAAAACAAGGTACTTCCAAAGACTAGTGCTTTATGGTCCAAGTTTTATAGTTAAATTAAGACAACTGCTGCTCGGGGTACCTTGAGGTCATCACTAGGCGCAGCTGCCCCCTTAGTTTCTAACTTTGAACCCTCCACTTAGCAGATATTTATTAAGCCCCGAGACACCAGGCAGCAGTAGAACAAAGGCATTAAGAACTGGGGTGGAAAGTGAGAATACGTTGGGTTGGAATTCCAGCTCCACCTGTAACTACCTTAGTGACCTTGGGCAGAATACTCAATCCCTTCGGGCCTTGGTTTCCTCAACTGGGAAATGGGGGTAACTACCCAGATGCCCGAGATGGAGTACGTCCTCAATAAATGGTGCTTGTTTCTGTTTTCTGTTAATCAGATGCAGTGACTTGTTAGCTTCTATCACTCAATCTCGTTCATGCTCCTACCCTTAAAAAATGTCTGTTACGGAAGCAACGTTTTTCATCCTCTCCAGGCATTTCCAAGCAGGCCACTAATGCACTGCACTCAGCAACCAGATCTGCACCTAACAAAGGACGACTCTCAGGCTGACGGTGTCTGGTTGTGCGTAACGCGATTACATGGATGTTCTGGCGAACAGGGCACCGCGGCCGTGCTCCGCTGCTCTGGTTCTCAGAACAGTGTTGGCGCAAGGGCAGCTACTTAACTGTTGGCCGAGAGGGGCTGAATGGACCCCAAATCCAATTATGACCCGTGTGCCTGCTGGGTCATGGAGGAGCCAATCTCCCTGATGAGTTCATGGACGTTTTAGACTATCAATTTGTGGTGTAACTGGATTTGAGTGGGAAAATATCCTTAAAATTTGAAAGGTTTATAAAGGATTATGGTGGAGCTGGGGTTTTTTGGGGGGCAGGGGTGCTACTTGAAGCTTACACGCATAAGAAGACAAGTTAAACTGGAAAGCAGCAAGCAGACTAGGGTGGCAGGAGACACTGCAGTGCCCTGTTTGTGACCAGTTGCTTGACATTTCTGGGCCGCAGTTTCTGCATCTGAAAAATAAGGTTCTTTCTGGCTCTATAAGACTATGGGAGAGTGCTTCTCTCAAAGACCAGGGTGCTGGCAGCAGTTCCCAGAGGGCGGAAAGATGAAAATACAACAGGTCTCCAGAATGGGTCACTTATAAGCGGGCACCATAGGGAGGAACATATAAGAAACCAAGGGCCTGAACTTACACGTGAAACCCTTCTGCATACAGCCGACCATTGGTCAACATGCATTACACATTTCGGAAGAATTCTGGTTTCAGAAAAATAACACACGCTCACCGTAGGATAAATAAAATCCAAACAACATAAGAAAGGAAAGCTCAGCGAGCAGCACTGTTGGCATTCTGATGCACACCTGCCGGGGCGGGGGGTGGTCTCCACGCACACAGATGTGCTGACATGAATGACTGAGCTACTGAAGACCATGCTGCATTCGCTCCTGTTTTCACCTTGCTCAACCCTCTGTCAAGAATGTCCTGTAGATCAATCAATAGACCAACATATCTTTAATTGTTTGGAATTTCACTGTCCACGTGTGTTATAATTTAACAAATCGAACCTTCTAATAAGAATAAATCTTCTCATGGTATTTTTTTTTTAAATGTGACCAAAAATGCTTTATGATTAATGACGGAACACATTTATCTAGTTCTACTTCCTTCTAAAACCTCACTAAAAGTTTAGTGAAGGGCTTCCCTGGTGGCGCAGTGGTTGAGAGGACGCCTGCCGATGCAGGAGACACGGGTTCGTGCCCCGGTCTGGGAAGATCCCACATGCCGCGGAGCGGCTGGGCCCGTGAGCCATGGCCACGGGCCTGCGCGTCTGGAGCCTGTGCTCCGCAACGGGAGAGGCCACAACAGTGAGAGGCCTGCGTACCTCAAAAAAAAAAAAAAGTTCAGTGAATTTTGTGAAAGCCTTAAAACTTCAAGGCAACAGGACTGCTGGGCTGGAGAGCAGGTGGAGGAGGGCAGCTGGCTGGACACCCCAGGAACGAGGGATGGCAGGACAGTGGTGTGGCTGTGGGACGGCAGAGAAGAGACCTGGGGTATGCTGGTGAGGCCCCAAAGGCTCCAGGAAGGATGGCCACAGGCACCACGGAGCAGGGGTGCAGCTGGGCCAAGAATGTGGGGGCCGGTGGAAAGGTGCTTAACAGCCGTCCCCCACAAACCCCTTTGCCCCCTGATGACAAAACTACAGGTCTCTCCTTTGCTTCTGGAAATGGCAGAGTAGTAACAGCCAACCTCCCACTGTGGCAGCAAGAAAAGCTTGAGAAAATAATCTTAAAAAGCCGTTTAAAAGCATCAATGGGGGACTTGCCCGGTGGTTAAGAATCCGCCTGCCAATGCAGGGGACACGTGTTCAAGCCCTGGTCCGGGAAGATCCCACATGCCATGGAGCAACTAAGTCCGTGTGCCACAACTACTGAGCCTGTGCTCTAGGGCCCGTGAGCCACAACTACTAAGCCCGTGAGCCACAACTACTGAGCCCGCGTGCCACAACTACTGAAGCCCACGCACCTAGAGCCCGTGCTCCACAACAAGAGAAGCCACCGCAGTGAGAAGCCCGCGCACCACAAGGAAGAGTAGCCCCTGCTCGCCCCACCTAGAGAAAGCCCGCGCACAGCAACGAAGACCCAACGCAGCCAAAAATAAATGAAATTTTAAAAACATGTATATATAAAAAATATAAAGGCATCAACGAGCTCACAAAATAGTGAGGATTTATAGGATCAACAAGAAAAGATAATAGAAACCAAAGAGATGAGCCCTGCACCAGAGGTTGCCTCCTGGGGGAGCAAGGCAAAACCGGACCCAGGGCCCAGAAAGAGGGGAGGGGCTGGTGAGACACCTCCCTCCCCCACAGGTCACTGAATATAAATATATACACGCGAGAGAAACGGCAGAGCAAATGTGGCAAAATGTTGACAAATGAGTGAAACTTGATAAAGAAAATTCTTTGTGCCATTCTTCAACTTGTACATTTGAAATTATTTCAAAAAGTTAAAATAAAAGCAAACAAAACCACAAATCGGGAACGAAAGTTGAATTTTACAGAATGCTGTCTTCACGTTTACTGAGATGTTCCCATTTGTTTTCCTTGGCCTGTTAACACCACGATTCTCTCCTTCCCACCAGGCTGGCTAGAAGCCTCTCTCCTCTCTCCTTTCTCCTTTCGCCGCTGTGGCCCTCCTTCCAAAACCAGCTCTTGGGTTTCATTCCTTTTCCCCCAGTTTCCTGATTCGTTTCTGCTTCTGTCTTTACAGAAGACAGTAATTCTTTAATTTATCTTGGTCCTTTTCTTTCTAAGCGTTTAAGTGATTTCCTCTCACCCTTATTTAATAATCATGTCACACGTCGACTCCGTAAGCCGTCACCTTGTTTCATTCAGTCACTCACTGGAGGCATCGTGGTTCCGGTAGGGAGCCCAGGCCCGAGACAGCCGGCCTGGCCAACCCGGTCCTTCATTCCTGGGCAGTGTGTCGAGCCTGTGCTTCGCCCCCCAAGAGTACAGCGAGGATGATGACAGTGCCGACGACGGACAATAGACGGGATGCGCTCATAACAGTCCTTGTAGCGCGGCTGTCACCATTACCAACTTGTTCATTTGAGGGTGAAGCTTTCAAAAGGCAGCGAAGGGCCTGCTTTCATGGGTTTCACTCAAGTGAGGGAGACAAGCAAGTAAAACCAAAATCTCAACACCCCACGAACAAAACGAGTTTAGGAAAGAAGAAACCCTAGTGATGGGTCAGATGAGGCGGGGGAGGCCTGTCCATGGAGACAACTCGGGGCTTAAATGCGGCCGCTAAGGAGCAGCCAGTGAGATCCAGACAGGGCCACGCCAGCAGCAACGAATGCCCTCTCTGCCCTGAGGCCTGGTTTCTACCTTTGCATTTATCCCCATTTTTATTGCATTATGATGAGAGAATATGGTTTCTACTTATTTCAACTTGTTGAAAATTGCAGAGGTTTTTTTTTGTTGTTTTGTTTTAAATATTTATATATTTATTTATGTAGGCTGCGCCGGGTCTTAGGTTAGGTTGAGGCATGCAGGATCTAGTTCCCTGACCAGGGACTGAACCCGGGCCCCTTGCATTGGGGGCACGGAGTCTTACCCACTGGACGACCAGGGAAGTCCCTGCAGAGGTTTTCTCTGCGAACTATTATTTGTTAAATGTACAAACCTTGTGAGCACTTGTTTTCTGAAGTCTCCCTGGTTCACCATGAAAACCTGTAGTCACCACCTGATCTGGGGCGGGTAGGGCCGTCCGGGCACATTCCACCCCCGCTCCCACAACCCCGGTCTTATCAGTTTTGTCTTGCAGTCCTTCTAGCTCTGGACACAGAATCACCTGGGTAAATCGCATATGCCCACTATTAACATTATGACTTGGGGTTTTTTGCATCTGCCTAACATATCTTTACATCCTATTTCTTTTTAATACCCTTTTATATACGACCCATCTCACTGTAGGATTTAAAGAAGTTAGAAGAACCATGTTTGTTCAATTTGTTATATACAGTAGTATACATATGAGGGTAAATGTAACTTTAAAAATTATGGAAATAATCCTTAAATTTTGCTCGTCTAGAAAAATGTATGCAATACCCCAGCCAGACATTTAACATTGGAATATTATATTTAAATAAATTTATTCAGTTTAAATAGTATTTTGGAAAAGAACTATCTTCAGACCCTTGACATATAATCCTTGAAATATAACTTTCCAAAATAACAGAATGACATGTTTACAGTAACGATAAAACCAGCTGTAAGCGTGTGCATGATCCTAGAAGCTGCGATTCTGGTCTCAAGCTGGCAGGTCGGCAGCCCAGAAGGGAAGGCTTTGCCTGTGGCCGCAGTCAGGCCTGGCTGCCACTCTCTCTCTCCGCGGGCAGGTCAGGGGACTTCCATCCCCAGCTCTCCGCCCACAGCTCAGCTGAAATCCTGTCCAGCTTCCTGGCCTCAACTGCGTGGAGCATTTCAGATGCTTTTTGCTGGGAGTCTAATCCTATTTATTTTTGCTTGGGGACTGAAAATTTTCCTTAAACAATTTTGAAAATCTAATTTCCTACTGTATTTTATCTTGCTAATTTTCCATACTATCTTCACTTTTAACTCTTTTAAGGAATACTAATAGCTTATACCATTGTTGAGTACTTACTATGTGCTAGGTATTATTGTAACTCCTCTAAGCCCACGAATCCTGTTACACAAATGAGGAAACAGATCCACACAGAGGTTAAGGTGACAAAGCTCAGGAGCGACAGGGCTGGTGTCTGAGCCCAGGCAGTGTGGCTTCAGAGCCTCTCGAAGGCCTGTGGGAACAAGGAGCATGCCCGTGAGGGGCCAGTTCTGTCCATACTGGTACCATCCAGGTGGCCAGCAGCCCTTTCAAATATCCCAGGCTGGTCCCTACATGCTGCCTGCTCCTTACAGGAAGAATCAAGGCCTTGATGTTCCTGGTCAAGATAAGGACTGCGTCTGTCCCCCAGTCTCTGCAAACCTTAACAAAATATTATTTCTAAGACCTTAAAAACTCCTCAAAAAAAACCTGTGAATTAAAATCAGTGGTGCCTAATATAAATAACTTTGACATAGGCCAAGTTCGCCATTAGCCCATATCCTAGACGAGAGGGTGGGATGTACAAAGGAACCCTTTAAACAAGTCATCAAATGTCTGGGATTCTGGGATTCTGCCTTAACTCCAAGTCTGACCTAATAACATTACCACCAACTACATATCCAGATCATCCACTTCTCCTTCTACCGAATTCTCCTGAATACTCAGCCAACTGCAAATCGTGCCCCAAGCTGGAAGTCACTCCCTCAGGGGTTCCTTGGTGTAATTCGCCCACAAGCTCTCCGCCAGAGCCCGCCCCTGAGGCACCCCACCCCACCCCTTCCTCCCACTCGTGGCCACAGAACATCGCTGTCACAGCACCTGCCAGTCTTCCTCAGATGGCCCCGGCCAAGGGGCTGTGCTCGCCGCATCATAAGCAACAGTGCTGGGGCCATCAATCAGGGTGCAATCAGAGACCCCAAGCCCTAAAGACAGAGGTTGCATTTTCCCCTTACTGTGAATGTGCTTTGAATACACTCCTAAAAGTAAAATCCTTCTCCAGGAATCTGGCAAGAAAGGGAAGCAAAATAGAAAATCCTGCCAGACTTTCTAATCTTCCTCTGAGGCTTTCTTATCATGTGCTCACAAGTGAGCTGTATTTAAGAAAGTGAATTTCCAAAATTTGAGGACTTTTTCTCATGGCTTTTTGGGAGAGGAGAGGGTAGTGGTAGACAATTAGAGGGTTAATTTCTGATTTTTCCCAGCATATAATAAAGATTCACTGCTCTAATCTCCAACCAGATTCCCGATAAGACCAAATTGGTATCTTAATGCATAAATCCTTTGTATAAATGCCCCTAAGCAACTTGACAGCAGCTTGGGCATTAAGCATGCATTATATGACCTCACAGTTTTAAGAGACCTGGATGCCAGGACGGGCAATGGGGCTCTGAAGTTTCACCTACAAGACAGTGAGTCTGGGAAAAGAATTTCTACTAGAACCACCACCTTAACTTGAGAGGGAAATACTTTCTCAGACTAATTACTGGTGGCCTGTGGGACGTCAACAGCCGCACTTAGATGCCTAATCAAGTGACATTTAACTTAATGTCATGATCTTTCTTCCTCTCCTTTTTTGAGAAGACTATTTTGGGCCCAGATTGGAAAGACCACTTCCTCCTGAAACTGGCCTCAGTATCGCTGTCACCGTTTCTAACCTCACACACAACCTCCACGGCCTGAGCACAGAGACGAGGAAGGCTGGACGGAGACAAGGGCTTTCCCGTCCCACAGACAGGCTTCTGGGGGCTATGTCAGCCGCTGCACCCTGGCCAGATGGACAAGGTGACCCTTGGCATGTGACACAACCGTCCTGATTGGACCATATTTGGTCAGTCAGAGGAACAGACCATTTTAAACTTTGGATTCGATGCAGATGGGAAGTCAAAACCAAAGCACTCTGAGCCACATTAGAGAGAAAATTTAAAACAAAAACATATTTATAGTACTTTGATGTTTCCAACAGTGTATTTATAAACATCTTGCTGCCTGATCCCTATGACAATTCGATGAGAAATCTGTTTTGGAAGAGTCAATCGCCCCGCCCCAATGGTTAGCTAGGAGAGATGGAACTCAAACTCAGGTCCTCTCACTCCATCACATCACATCACACATCACATCATTTTGTCCTCTCAAAATAAACCAAATGAACGTAAGGGAGGGGTCCCTTGGGCTAGATGATCAGAGCCAGGAATGAATGCAGAATTTCAGATGAGTTACCCATGGTGGTAGCTTCTGAAGGATTATCACACCACACAATTAAACTAGTCGTTTTAGGCAGCTTTCTGATCCTGTAACCACTTGTGCCAAACTTCGAGAGTCCAGGAATCTCCTCGCTGACCTGCAGTAACCTTCTTAAGACATCTGCTCCAGTCAAACCAAGCTAGCCAAGACTCCTTGGCGCCAGCAGGGCTGAGTGCCTCTCCGGCTAATGAAGACCCCAGCACAGGCCCACTGTCGGCCGCAGGGGCAGACCCAGGCTGCAGGTTTCTCTAACACCCAGACCCCACTCCCAGGCAGCCTGGGCCGAGAGTAAACAACTTGATCACAGGGAAATGTTTTGGCCAAGTCAAAGCTCTTCCCCTGAAAAGTGAAGTACCAATAATCAGCTTTCACTAGTTGGGATATGAATTTGGAGACAAGGGAAGAACCCGGCAGAACTACTCACCGCGGCTGCTAACACGACGGATTTTAGTACGTTCCAGACTCTGTGCCAGGCGCTCACACCCTCTTCTCATTGAGTACCCACCACTATTCCACGACCAAGAAATGTTACTATTCCCAATTTGCAAATGAGGAAAGTTACTCAGCAGGTTAAGTAACTCACTTGAGCTATACCACTGAGCAAAGGCTTAGAGAGACGCAGAGAAATTACCCGGTAAATGAGGGCACAAAGAGGCAGTGACAGCGAGGCTAGGAGGTGGAGGAGGAGAGCAGGAAGGCCAGAGCGCGGCCGCAAGTGGACAGACAGCTGTGAGCTGTGCTGCCGCGCCCTTCCCCGAGGGCTGCCGGAACCCAGACCCTTCAGTCTCCAAGTCCAGCTCCACTGGGGCTGCTGTGTTTGGAACCAAACAGGAGACTGGGGGCTCTTTGGAACAGTCTTCTTGGAATGAACTCAGTGGGCCCATCCCAGGGTTTCTGTGCTTCAGGCATTCACAAGCACCTTCTCAATATCTGCCACACGTGTGCACAGTTGTGCTATCGTTTACTTGGTGTTTTTATTTAAATGGACACACACTTTTTTCTAAGCCCTGTCCTAAGCAACAATAATCCAAGAAATTGTGGATCTGACATGCTAATTACATATTTTTATATTCATCAATGTATAACTTTTAAAATAATGTTCACTCAAAATCATTTCTTGTGCCACCAGCAGTGCATACAGACCATACTTGGAGGCGTCCTGGGCTACCCACCGTATAAAGGACAAAACAGAAATCCTCTTTCAGCTGGTTCACAGTTTTCTATGTTGACTCTTACTACCCAGCAAAATGCATGCCTTGGAGTCACCCTCTACGGTCCTGAATGAGAAGCAAGATCATTCAAGCCCTATCGTACGTTCTGTTTCTCTTACTGAGGGATCAATTCCTCTCAGCCTCTGCTGACCCCCTGCCAGTCTTTGGTTCTATAAATAAAAGACTATGTAGGAACCCAGTGTTAGAATCTCTCCATCTAGCCCAGGCAATCAATTAGTTCTTTTAGGTTTTGCCTTCAAATCTACATCATAATATTGCTGCTAAAACAAGAATGTCTTCAGACAAATTAAACCCAACTTTAACCAGTGTAAGTAACAGATGAATTCTTCTATTTATTTAAGGAATTGACTACAGTAAGGTGGGCATGTCAAACAGGAAGGTAAGCACCTTTCTTTGTGCCTTTTGCATTGCTTTTAGCATCACAAACTAGAAGGAAGCTTAAAAAGATGCTATGCCCATGGGGCCATCGGTAGCATAAATTTTCTTCTGAAACTGTTAAACAGCTCCATTCAAAGGTTGAACTGGCCCTCCAAACTGGCTTCTAGTAACTTTTTTTCTTTAATATACTGTTGCACATGTTCTAATGTTTTAGGCCTTATCAAATTCTTTTCTGGAAGTAGCCAAAATTTAAACAATAAAATGTCTTATATAAACATGCAAGCACATCTTATACATTAACCTATCATAGACACCAACAAGAAGGCTCATATTTCATTTGTGATAAAACAAACAAGACAAACACAACCAAAGCTGAGCAAGGTGCCCTTCCTGCGGGCTGCTCATACCCTGGAGAGCTGCCACTACCGCCCTATCACAGGGCTTTGCAGTTGTATGCACCTGGATTGTTTACCTTTATATTCCTCACCTGGTATGACAGGTATGACACAAAAGTGCTCAGAAACGTGTGCTGGGCGAACACATTTACAAAAAGGCCCCAGGATAGCTATATGTCCAACCCTGACCCCTGCACCTGCACTCCTGCATTTCTTCACCTTCCCACGCTTTGCTCTGCCAGGTCGCCCTCACACCCCCAGCCCACCCCGGCCGCTGAAAGCCCAGCCGGCTGGCAGATGCCCCCTTGGCACCTCATCATCCTCTCCTCCTGCAGCCCCATGTAGCTCCAGGGCCGCTTTCGTTTGCCCTTCCCCAGTAGATGTTTACTTCTAATTATTCTCAGACCACAAACTCCCTGAGGGCAGAGCCTCTTGCTTATCTTTGTGTTCCTTGCTTTATGGACTTGAATTACCCATTTACACCTTTAAACTCAAGTATCTGATAGAAGAGCTATAATTTGGCTTAACTTGACAGAAATCATGTGTCTCTTTTAATAGAATAATAGACTTATGTTAAACTTCAACTAAATACCTTTTGCTAGAAGTGATCCATTTCATCAGACATACGCTTCGCACAACACAGAGCCCGTGCAGCATTCCCTTCAGGGGCGTCCTGTCAGAAGCCCTAGCTCCGGTGACTTTTTGGCTGCTCTGGTTTACGCTGATCTGGGCTAACCCTCAGCTGTCGTCAGCCTCAAAGCAGGACCAAATCAGGTCAGAACCTTCAAAGTCACAACTGAGAATGTGTTTACAGTTCTGAGGTGGATCGCCCTTTGTCAGTTTAAGTGAAACCCTGCTCTCATTTCCAGAAAGCAATGTACAGCTCATGAATCCTGTGCAATTCCTCTTGTGATAACTGAAGATTTCACTGATGTAAAATGTTACAGGGGTGGTGAAATATGAATTGATGACAGGAACCTGAATGAATGGATTTAGAAATTTTCTCTCTCCTATGGACAACACCCTGTTGAGCCCCGGAGAATGAGTGGGAGAGCAGCTGGCATTTTTAGGGATCACACTTCAGGTCTCCATTGAGTCGGGACGCTATCTAATTAAGATCTCTGCCTTGACGATAGGACTGAACAAAGCAGATGTTTTCTTTACAAAAATGGTACTCTCTTTACAAAATGATACTCACAGAACCTGAGGTTTAGATAACACCACGCACGCCCTAATTTCAGTTCTAGTTCTTAAGAGGCAAGAACGCTGAGCGATCAGCTGTGGCAGCAGAGGACAAAATAGCAACGGCTTCGAAACTTCTCTTTTGTGTCACTATGGACGCTACGTCAGTGTTCAGTTTCAATCACAATTTCAATGCTGCAAAGCAGAAAACAACACCGACGACAACCGCCGAGCAACAAAGTGGGGCTGAGCGGCTAGCAGCTCGTGGGGAAACACAACTGGAAGGCAACATTAAAGGGTGACGGGGTGGGGGGCTGGGGGTGACGGTGGGGGAGCCATGTGTGAATTCCTCCTCCATGTGACCAGCGTGCTTGGGACTGTCCCTCTGCGATCAGGGTTGATGCATGGAAAACCATTTAAACACTGACAAAACTCAACACATTTACAAACACAAAGTTAGGTGGAAAATCGCCTTCCTTAAAAAAAATCCACCTTCATGGACTATTTATTATGAGATCTTGAAACTGTTAAAAGGAAAGCACAATTAGTATTTTAAATGAAGGTAAGGTGACAAGCTCAATTACTTCAGGAAACTAAGGAACCTGAACAGTGGTGAGTGTCAGATTGCCCCAGAACCCCTAGTCCAGGTGGGGCCCTAACCCAGAGTTTCCCTCCTGTGCGTTTCCTTCTGGAAGGATCAAGGAGAGAAAGTCTAAAAAACAACAACGACTACTACGCTGTACTCAGAATTTATAATAAGGGCTCTTCTCACTTAAAAATCATGTAGGGGGCTTCCCTGGTGGCGCAGTGGTTGAGAGTCCGCCTGCCAATGCAGGGAACACGGGTTCGTGCCCCGGTCTGGGAAGATCCCACATGCTGCGGAGCGGCTGGGCCCGTGAGCCGTGGCCGCTGGGCCTGCGTGTCCGGAGCCTGTGCTCCGCGGCGGGAGAGGCCACAACAGTGAGAGGCCCGCGTATAGCAAAAAAAAAAAAAAAAAAAAAAAAAAAAAAAAAAAAATCATGTAGGGTCTTTCCCTTCCATCCATTCTCTTTTGGGGGCAGGGGAGGACAAATCACGGTCCCCTTTCAAGGGTTACAGGACAGAAGACTGCCAACTGCCTCCAGCCTGGTGGCTGGCGTCCCAGTAAACACTAAGACAGAGCCACCAGACACAGCATCAAGAGAAACTTTATTCCAATTTCTCCTGAAGGTGATTTCAAAACTTCACCTTTCCAGGGTGAAAGGCTGTAAAACGCTGGAGAATGTATATTGTTTGTGAGGTGAGAATAAAGAATATCTTTGAGTTTCAGTGGAGTATCAAAACAAACCTTTCTGCTGTCCCAAAGCAGAAAGTCTGTCTACCTAGTTAGCTTCTAATGATTATGCTTAGAGATACAAATTAATAATATATACCTGTGTGTGTAAGCATATATCCTGTGCTCACCCGGATTCATATAACCTGATACACCCCCCGCTCCCACCTTCTGGCTCATATATAATTACAACATTGAATAAAATGGCTTTAAAAAAAATTGAGGAGAAATTCACATAACCTACAATTAACAATTTTAAAGTGCATAGTTCAGTGGCATTTAGTGCATTCACAGTGTTGTGCAATTAACCCCTTTCTCTAGTTTCAAGACTTTTTCATCACCCTAGAAGAACATGCTCACCCTTTAAGTGGTCACCCCCCAGGCTCTCTTCCCCCAGCCCCTGGCAACCATTAATCTGCTTTCCGTCTCTATGGATTTGCCTATTCTGGACATTTCATATAAGGGAAATAAAAAATGGACTTTTAAGTTACATAAATTGTCTGAATTATTATGTGGTAATTCCAAATGTAAACAAGGTATGAATCTGGGATTTGTGGCTTAAAATGATGTTCTGGAGTTTGGATTTCACTGACCAGTAAAATTTCACAAGGAATCTTAAAAGACTGACATTGGCTTACCACCCTAACTGACAAATAGGAACATTTAAACAAATCATAAAAGATATTTTAATACCAAAAAGGACAATCCTAGAATAGATAGACCTGTAAGTTGAATAAACTTAGCTTTATGAAAGACACACACTATAGCATCTTTATTTCTGCCTGGACAGGTAAAAGCCTTGCCACAGAGCAGCACAGGCATTTGGAAATGACTGATCCTGGGCTGTCACCTTCGGCACATCTGAACCTAGATAAACTAAGTAGTGCACTCCTGGCCAAGAACTTGATCTTCCAAAAAATGATAACTTAGGGAATGAAACGGGTTTCATCCTGTAGGAATCTTTTTGATGGCCAAGACTGACCAGATCTAAATCTACCTCAAGAATCAATAGAAAAGGATGGCAGCTTTGCAAGAGACACCAACACACTAACAATCAGGTAATTCCACTTCACCCAGGTGGACGGATGCCAGCCTGGGGTCTGGGTCTGGAGAGGTTAGACAGCAGACGGTCAAAGAAACAACCTTTACAAACACAAAAGCTCTAATGGGCGGGTTTCCCCCAACACGGCCTTTTAAACTGGGGCATGCGGTCTGGGCATGTACGAGGGGGGCGGTGCATGTTTATCACAGGGTAGACACGATACCCTTCCTAGAGTATCAGTTTTACAAAGCAATTAAATCATGTTAAACATCTTTAAATTAAACGGTATTAATTATGAAACAGAATACAAAATTCAAATAGCTTTCTGTGACAAAACCCAAGACTTCAGAAACTTAAACATTTTGGGGGTTCTTACTAGACCATATCAGGCCCATGGCCCCGGCCTTCCAACAAGAGCAGGTTCTCCCTCAGTCAGAGGAACTGCCAGGCAGAGTATGGACTGCACTGTCCTGATCTAACTGATTCTATCCCAGACAAGGCTACTGAGAGAGGCCAGGAGTGCTGACAAACTGTGCTAAAATTTACATGGAAATGCAAGGAACACTGAATACAAAACAATTTTGAAAAAGAAGAACAAAGCTGGAGGACTCCCACTTCCTGATTTTAAAACTTCCAATGAAGCTACAGTAATCAAGACTGTGGTACAGACATACAGACCAATGGAACAGAATAGAGTCCAGAAGTAAACCCTCACATTTACGGTCCATTGATTTTCAACAAGCACGCCAAGTCCATTCAATGGGGAAAGAACAGTCTTTTCAACAAATGGTGCTGGGAAAACTGAATAGCCACATGCAAAAGAATGAAGGTGGACCCTTACCTAACAGCATATACAAAAACTAACTCAAAATAGGTCAGAGACCAAATGTAAGAGCTAAGATAAGATGATAAAACTCTTAGGAGAAAACATAGCAAATCTTTGGATTAGGCAATGATTTCTTAAATAAGAGACCAAAAAACACAAGCAACAAAAGACAAATCAGATAAACTGAACTTCATCCAAATTAAAAACTCCTCTGCTGCAAACAATACCATCAAGAAAGTGAAAAGACAACCCACAGACTCAGAAAAAGTGTTTGCAAAGCATATCTATACTAAGGGATCATGATCACGACTGCCACCTTTGACTGCGCCCTGCAGGCCGCAGCACACTTCACCAGTCCGGTCAACTCCCTCTCACCCTTCACACTTCCCAGGTCACCGCTGCCCCTCAACCTTCTGCAGAGGCCTCCCCTTGTGCCACCAGGAAACCCAAAGGCATTCGGCCTCACCTTCCCCAGCTTCCTTCTTAAATTCCCCCTCCTGCCCTGGAAATTTCTGAAAACACACTCTGCTGAAGACGACGCTGAAATTCGGGTCTATCTGGCTTTGGCAGCCTTACCATTCACACACAAGAAAGAAAGAGGGCTGACCGCAGAGCGACAATACGCAAAACTGGTTCATTCAACAAAATGAAACACAACAATGAAAGGTCAGTTCAACCAGAACCAGATGGTCTGAGTGAGGCCCTGGTTGGGGAGTGGAGGGTGACTGAGCTGCCCGATCCTCCTGCATTCCGTGCTCTGCTGCCCTCACGAGTGAGGGTGTGCACGTAAACAGGCTGGGCAAGGCTGGCAAAGTTAACCTCTGGTCACGTCTCAAATCCAAATCCGTGATCGTGGCCTTTCCATACTGTGTTCTAGCCAGTTAACTAAGAGCACAGCACAGAAACCCAGGAAGACAGTACCCTCCAATTCTGACTGTGAAGACCAGTAATCACATACGCCCTCCACTTTTAACGCTCTGCCTCCCTTTTACGTTTTTGAATAGGTATTATGTTTACGGGGTTCAAACACACGCGCGCGCGCACACACACACGCACGGTGAAAACCCTGGCGTCCCCCCAACAAAGGTATCACTTTTAGGTTCTCGCCTGTCTTTGAGGTTCACCGTGGAGCCCTAACAGAAGCAGCCCGGCCCTCCCTCCCTGCGCGAGGACCAGCGGGGGCGGCACGCTCTGCAGTGGCCTCCTCACCCACCGCTCGCTGACGCGCGCTCCACTCATCAGTCCACAAAGAGATGCTACTTACTTGACCATAAACCCTTTCCCAGCATTCCTCTCACCGCACTGCCACACCCCATTCCCAACACCCCCCCAGTGCACTGAACCAGTCACCCCGGGTCCCGGTCCCTGCCAGCACCGGGGACCACCAGGGAGCTTATCAAGTATTACTTCCCTTGGGAGGCCTGCCCCCGCCCCCAGGCCCGCTCCCTCCTCCTTGCTGCCAGTCTGAAGGTGCCCAAACATCACCTTCAGCGCCCAGCACAGTGCCAACCACCAAGGTGGTGATTTACAAATATTTGTCAAGGGAATGAGACAAAGCTTTAGGTGGCCCTAAGGCAAAAGGTCAAAACTAAATTGTTCTCCTTTCTGTTAGGTACATTCCATAAAGTTTTCCTTCCTTTTGAAGCAAACTTAGTTAACTAAAAATTCTGGTCTTACGTTTAACCTTATGTGGCACAACAAAGGAGGCAGCGCAGCTACGCTACCAACACTGAAGTCAACAAGAGCACACGCACAGAGTATCGCAGGGCTTTATGAAAATCAGGAACATGAGTCCACAGCCTTTTTAAAAACTACCATGTAAACATCCCCTCAATTGTATACATCATCAAGAAGTAGCTGTCTTTACTACTGTCTCCTCTCGGACAAATGCCTAAACTAAAACAGCCAGTTTTCAGATAAAGAATGTCTCTCCTCCTTACAGCCCAAAAGCTCCAAATTCTATTACTACCAATAGAACAATGTATCTCACTTTGTTCTAAATTCAAAGAATTACTCATGAGGAATCTTTACCAGTACTAAGTTTATGTTCAGCACTGATATACTCTCATTAGCTATGCTGAAAATGCAGCTTCAATGTAAATCTTTCAGGATGTACAAGGTCCTTAAACGAAGTGGAAAGTAGTCCCAGAGTCCATGCTTCTTCAACGGGAGTTTCCAGGCTATGCTAAGGGGCAAGTGGGTGCACTTTAAGGCCCCACTGACTTAATTTCATCCATACCCACAAAGCCCCAAGGTACAGCCTTACCTTCATGACCCAGAATCTGCATCTCCTGTTTTTCTAGATGACACCATAAGATCAACTAACCTGGTTTCAGCTGCACTGCACTCTACACCGCTGTGAAAAACTGAGAGCAGAAAGTACTGCATAGCTAGATCTCTGTGATAAAGGAGCCCGTGAGAGCAGCCCTGTGCGCATCCAGAGAGCTGTGAGCCCAGAGTCGTGAGTCACAAAACCCAAGAGCTCTTCCTTCTGACCTCAGGCAAGTCCGGAAACCTCTCTGCTTTGGCTCCCACAGCCGTAAAAATAGGACTAATAATACCTGTTTGCTGTCTCATAGGAAATAGGATGGTTAATGAACACTTGCACGGAGCTCTGAAGATGAAAAAGGTTCCTGGGTGCTGATGACAAACAAGAGTCTCCGTCCTCCTTTGGGAATCGGCCATGCTGCAGACGGGGAAGACCAAATTGCTCCGAGTAAACTGGGTTTCCTAAACAACTTCTCTTAAGGCCACACAATTTTGAAAAACCCTGGAAGAGATGCATTATGGTAATGCTTGGTGTACCAGACAGTATGCAAGCAAGGAAGCACACAGGGATGGCAGACGCCTGAGCGGCATTAGCTCTTGGGCTGCTCTGCCTCATTTCTGCACACTCCTAACTGATATAAGTATTTACCTGGGCAGCGTGTTTTGGTTACTGTGGATGTCACAGTCAAGGCTACTAACTGGCTGATAAGTCCCTGTTTCCTGACGAAGAACACTTTACCAAATATGCTTCTTAAACTCCCCCTTTATAGTTTTAACATGATGTACAGTTTTAAAAATTATTTTAGGGGCTCCAAGTTTAGCTTACGTTTCACTTAAAGGCTCTCCTCCTTTTTTAAAATAGAGGAAAGGCTCAAATAAGCAAATGATTAAGCCTATATACTAAACAACAAGACTGGAGACTGAACTGTTTTTTATAAGTTGGTATTTGGTTTTACAGAAACACATGTGCGTGCATATGCACACGCATACCCCCCAAAAGATATTTTCCCATCTACGTAGATAGGGCAGTCTACGTTTATTTAATTGGATACTGATAACTGCAACTCATACCAAATTAAATGCAAAAATTCAAGATTAAAACTTTGAAAGTTTACATTGAACTGATGCACAACACTTAGAAGTGAAAAATCCAGAATTCATATGCACTGATACTGTACTATTTGAATAAGAAAAGTCAACCCAAGAAAGTTTACATGCCTTAGAAAAGGTCAGTTTAAATATCTGATGGCCTCCTCTGGAGAATAAATGAGACAAAATAACAAAGGAGTGCTTAAGGGGAAGAAGTAGGCAGAGAGGAAGAAGATAAGCAAAAACTTTCAGGACATCACAAGTTTAACTTTGGCTTAAAGTGTAAACTTAAGTTAACCTTTGTTTAAGATTAATAACACCTCTTCAATATAATGTCATTTGTGACTTTATTGCAAAGAAAAAAGTTTCTGAATTTATTAAAGTCTTAAAAAAAACCCTCACTCATTGGACAGTCACTCAAGTTTTCTACCAGCATAGCATTTCTCTTAACTAAGGATAAGAGAAAAGAAGGAATCTGCTCATTCTTATTCTGTACTTTTGTCCTCAGGGACAGTAGGCTGGAATTTGAATCCTTTCTTTCAATTCCCTTGAAAATAAGTAATTTAATCAAATGCATTTAAAAATATAATGCATTCGCAACTCAGGAAGGTATGGAGACAGTCAAGGACACCAGTGGCCCGGTGACACTGTTAGGCCTTAGCCTTGAGTCCGATAGCTCGATTCTGGTATGATTAGATCTAATTTAGGAAGGGGAGGGGGGGTCACTAAATTGACAAAATCCCAATGTTTTCAACATCTAGTAAAATATTCTAAAAAGCAGGCAAGGAGGGTCATCCATGTTCTCTCAAGTAAGACGTCTCCCCGGGACCAGGCCTCAAGCACAGAACTGTCCACATTTCCTGCAGCTTGGTGTGGCAGAAGTGGTCCAAGTTCTAGTCAAACAGTGCAAGGTTTCTTCAGGCCTTGTCACTCACTATCTGGTCAGGGCTGCTCGTGGACATTCATTTTTGATGTCTGTAGAACGAGCACAGAGCTTCTTTCCCACTCGGCTGTGGGTATTAAGTGTCTGTGATGGTCCCTGGGATGGCCCAGGCACGGGGCAGGTGCTCCACTAGCTACTGCCTCCTCCCAGATGTCCACCAAGAGAGTTTAAAGCAAATGAGCAGAAAGACGCAGAAGACCACACTTAGAGTTTATGTAATGTATGTATACATAGTACAATTCAGGATAATATATAATGTAACACTAGCTCTGAACATCACCAATTATTTTAGAAAGCTGTCAAGATGCTAAGACCTTGTAAGAGGTTTAGTTTTCTAAAACTGCTATCATGTCAACTTTTTTTCTTAAGAAATAAAAAACCAGGGAATTCCCTGGCGGTCCAGTGGTTAGGACTCTGCGTTTTCACTGCCGAGGGCCTGGGTTCAATCCCTGGTCCGGGAACACTGCGTGTCAAAAAAAAAAAAAAGGAAAAAAAATACTGTATACTTTCAGTGAATAAATAAATCCACATTTACATTATTTAATGTGAACATACGCACACGCAGACAGAGATGTGGAATGATATACAGCAAACTCCAAACAATTTGCTCTGAGATGCCAGGAAAGATAGGAGACTGATTCTGGGGATAAAGCTAGGGAGAATTTTCGTTTTATTCGTAATTAAAAAAAAATTTCAAAGTGGCTATATTCACATATGGATTTTTTAAAAAGATTAAAAAGATAAATGGAAGCTGACTAAGGCCAAAAGAGAGGCCCCGAGGCCCTGGGTCCTGGGGTGACTCCACTGCCCACGCGCTGGGTGGAGTTATCACCTCCCACTGCGGCCTGAGAGACCTGTTTACATTACTAGCTGACTAGTTAATCTGGGAAGCTTTTTTTTTGAGGTAGGAAGAGAAAAAATACAGAGGCTTGGTAAAAAACAGGGTCAGGGTCACATCTAGCTCATGCGAGAGAGCTTTCCTAGGCCAAGGGTCTTCAGTTTTTTTGGTGTCAGGATCATGTCTTCTAAAAAAGTCTGGAGGACCCTAAAGAGCGTAGGTCACGTGGGTTCTACCTACTGATACTGACCAGATTAGAGAATGTTTAAAACATTTACTTATTAATTCATTTAAGATAAGAGGAATAGGCTCATTTCGTGCTAACATAAATATCATTTTGAGGATAACTTCATTTAAAAAACAGCAGGAAGAATGACACTGTTTTATATTTCTGCCTATTTCTTTAAAGTCTGACTTAAAAGACAGGTAGACCTGCATTTCTGCTTCTGTATTCAATCTGTTTGATATGGTATTTTGGTTGAAGTATATGAAAAGAAGCCCAGCCTTCACAGACATATTTAGTTGAAAAAGGGAGGTATTTCAATGGCTTTATAAAAAAAATGGTGGATATTCTTCTTTGATTCTATGCTAACATTCAACAAGTGGTAGTTTCTTAAAGATCAGTTGCACCGTGGAATCTGGAGGCATATTGATGGATGATGTTTCAGTGACATCAAACCCTGAGATGTGTCCTGCACTTTCAATGTCTCTCCTGCCCATGCATGTCTGCAGCATCGCTGAATGTGCTGGCATGCAGTCATGCAGATCTTCCATCGTTCACATCAAGAAGCCCTGTTTGTTAATATCACCAGGAGTCGTCAGCACCGGGAGCTGTCAAGCTCACGCTGGCGGATACAAGTTTTCCAAAATTCAAATTTTTGCTTGCAAGTTTGAATTTTATCATGGGCAACAAATAGTGTCACTGCTGTTTCCCCCGAATTGACAGGCTTCCTTCATTCCTTTTTGAGAAAGCAAACGTGAAATATTCAGGTCTTACTAACCCAAGCTGTCTGTCTTTTGTTCTTTCAAGTATTGAATAAAAATGATGTTCCTGAAAAAAGTGGCTCAGCCTGCAACTCACACGACTGTGCAATGTTCCTAGAGACCGTCACCATACTGCAGTGTGCCCGAGGGCTCTGTGTGAACTATGCATGTCCTCCACAAAATGTTATTAAAAGGTGTGTTTGCAGGGGCTGAGATTTACTAACCCTAACATTTCATGCTTCATCAAGGATAGTCTTAGGTCCGACTGGTGTGGCGTGGTGGAGCACACGCTGGTTTCTAGCTGGACACCACTGCGCACTCCAAGCAAGGAGCTGTTCTACCCACCACTGCCTTTGCACCATCAGGGCGAACGGCCACACGGTGAAAGAGGCAAAAAAGGCCTTCGCGTTCTTGGGAAGACAGTTTTGACCTTGCAGATCCCTTGAAAGTATCTCAGGGACTCCAGGGGCCCAATGACCGCACCTATAAACACTGCCCTATGGAAGCGCTGAGGATACCGTCACAGCTTCAGAGTTGTGAAAACAAGGTTATCATATACCACCCCTAGAGAAGCCTGGCCTACTACCTGAAGGTGAAAAAAACTTCTAGTTGTATATGTACCAAAATGATCTACAAATGCAAACATACACAGACAACCCCCGCCCCATTTCTTCCTCCTCGAAGCCTACCAAGAATAAAGGACCAGCAATTTAGGAAAACTAGGCTTGCTCCCTAGAGTGAAACATTACTATTTTCACAACTTTATAAATAAAAATACCATAATTAGAACACATTGTTGGTGAATAACACAGCCAGCAGATAAAAATCCAAATGTAATACAAGAAGTTCACACACATCAACGACAAAGCAGAGACTGAAAAACCTAATCAAACAGGTATAACAGCTCAAGCTCTATTAAAAATATCACAATATTAAAACTTGAAACAATAAGGTATAAGGTTATAGTTTGGATCCCACTTAGTTCAAATACTATCTTTTTTTTTGGCCACACCGTGCAGCATGTGGGAGCTTAGTTCCCTGACCAGGGACCGAACCGGCACCCCCTGCATTGGAAGCGCAGTCTTAACCGCTGGACCACCGGGGAAGTCCCACCAAATTCTACCTTAATTTAAAAACCCCAACACAGAAAAGGAATTCAGGAGTTTAATGTAATGGGGTTTGACAATTTGACAGTAAACTTCTGGAAGTCCAACTGCTAAAGCATCAGAAAGCAACATCTGCATTTAAATACAACTAAGGGGAAATGACAAGTGAAGTCACCCTATGTGGGAGTAATCACAGATAAAACCTCTAACTTCTAAAAGTAGAATTCCTCATGAATCTTATGCGAAAACACTTTTCTTCAAAAGAGTTAAAAATGGGGTGAGGAGAGGAATGTATTAAATGCTGATTTCTTATTAACAGACTAGATCCCTGAGAGTGAAAAGTCTGAAAGGGGATCAGTAAGTACACTCTGACTAGAGAGACTCTGGATCACCTTACTAGGTAATTTTACACACAGTCTACAAGCAGAACACAGTGCACACTCCAGGATCATCAATGATACTGATTTCTTCCAGGTGGTGAAATGACGAGCAAATTGCAAGAAGAGAGGCTTGGTAAATGGGAGAGGGAGAGAGCAGACAGAGACAGAGACAGATGAGCTTCAAGATGCACAAATACAGGTAATACAGCAGCGGAAAAATAAAATAAGTTGTGGTTAAGATGCTGGGCTCTGAATTACCACAATGACCTAGAAAAGAGACGACAACCACAGCAACCACTAACACGTCCCATCGTCTGACAACACGCCGGCACCATTTTAAGCGTTTTATACGTACTCACTCATTTAACTAACCCTCATAAAAATACAGAGAGGTAGGTCCTTTTATCCCCATTTCATTCCCATTTCCAAGCAGAGAAGTGAGTTAGCTTGCCCAAGACAGCTCGGCTAACCAGTGGTGGGGTGGGAGCAGGGATCCGACCCCAGCCCTGTGGCTTCAGACCCCCCACGCTTAACCACTAAGCACCCTGCCTCTCAAGTTCAGAGGGAACCTTGCTTTTACCTAAGAGCGTGCCGTAAACTGTTATGTTTTAAAAGTCCAATAAAAATGCCAATAAACATCAAAAAAAGGTGTACATCCCCAAAACACCATTCGGTAAGATGGTACAGCTGTCTGTGCAGCCACTACAAGTCAGCAACGAGGGGACCGTGCTGGCTGCAGGAGGCCACCAATAATGCACTGGGCTACAGGGTCTCAACCTCACCCCACCTGGGATGACCAAGCCCCCGCCTGATTATTTCACTGATGGCCACTAATTTGTCAGCAATGCAGTAAAAAGAAAAACACAGGAAAAGCCAAAACTTGAATATAAAAGACTACTGCTCACTATTTAGGAAACAATTTCTAAGTAATTACATGTCCTTTGCACATTTTTTCTAAAGCAGAACATTTTAAAGACATTTCTCTCAAACATTACGAAAAAGTTTAAACCTACGCAGAAGCTGAATACTTGTATTCAACGTGTACACCTGTATACCCACTTCCCCAGATTCACCAATTGTTCGCATATTAGCATATTTGCTTTACATTTATTTTTCTCTGTTATTTGAAGTAAGTTGCAGAGATCATGATAGTTCACCCCTAAGTACCTCCGTCTGCAATTCCTAAGAATGAGGACAGTGCCTACAAATCACAATCCCTTTAAAACTAATAGTAATTCCATAGCGTCCCACATCGCTCTTTACTCGACCAATGTCTTCTGCAGGCTTGATTTTACTTTGTTTTGTTTTTAGAACACAGATCTGATACAGATTCACTCACTATATTTGACTGTTACCTCTCTCTAGTTTTTCTTTTTAACTAGAGGGGTTTTTGATTTATGAATAATTCAAGGGCCTAAAACAAAAACAAATTTTTCTTGCTGTAGTAGTTTGTCCTTGTGCACTTTAGCCATGTCTTTCCAAGATTAATAAGAAAGACTTTCCCTTGAGTACATTAGTGAGAGAAACTACCCCAGTTTTGGAGTTCTCCGCATCCCTGGTGGTACTTTTCCCATCTGACAGGGAAGAGGAGGTGAGGTGGGCCTTGTCTGGAAG
The DNA here is from genome assembly GCF_949752795.1 of Hyperoodon ampullatus. Classification (NCBI taxonomy): domain Eukaryota; kingdom Metazoa; phylum Chordata; class Mammalia; order Artiodactyla; family Ziphiidae; genus Hyperoodon; species Hyperoodon ampullatus. The sequence goes on along the minus strand of NC_136916.1, from coordinate 176,649,596 downwards.
CAGATGTGGGAGAAAGAGGTCTTGCCTGCTCCGGCCTCTGGTCTGGGATGCTCCGCGTGGCCAGGAGCTGGGCCGACAGAAGGTGCTTTGTCCCATCTTATCACCTGGAAATCCAGAGCCTCCCCAAAGACTGCAGCCCAGCTTTAGCTGGGGCTCCAAAAAAGGCCAAAAAGATAATACCAGAAGATGACATACGTGGCTGCCTTTCCTTCTGGGACGGCCACCAGCAGCGGCTTGGGGACATGTAGCTGACACAGGGGCAGGGGCCCGGGCCCTGGACTTGGCCTTACAGGCTGGTAACCTTGGGGAGGAGTGACTACTAGGACGCGTCCAGCCAACCTCCCGGGCAGGAATGCTGGGAGGAACAAGTCAGGCGGTGTGCACAAAAGCGCGTCACATCCGGCAGGTCACCGTCGGATCGGAGGAGAGCCGCCTTGCAGTGCTACCTGATGTATGGAAGTAGAGGAGGGTATACCCCAAACCTCTGTGCCTTCGAAGACACGGTCCTTTCCTAGATTCAAAAACACACACCCTTTTCTTGACTACTAACCTTGCTTCTTTACTTTTGTCTCATTCTTTCACACAATTAACATCTTTCAATGAAAAAGTTCTAGGAGTTTAGCTTTTGCTGCAAGGCAGGAGTCATGATCAGTTCAGGGAAGACTAATTAACAAAAGGTGTGCAGGCTTTAACACAGACATGCACCCCCCAGAGAGTTATTTGTTACACTGGTTTCCTTCCTCACTGGCAGGAGCAACAAGAGAGAACAACTTCACACAGGCTCACTCCAGGTAGCTTTAAAGGTGTACTTCTAAAAAGCCACCTCATAGAGAGCGACAGCTACACAACACACAGATGTTAGCGAAGTAAACACCTTGAGTTGGGCTGGTACACTATTCGGAGAGAAAGAATCACCGGTTTGATCTCTTGAGGGGTCTTTGTTTTGGGTCGTCAATGACATTTTTCCTTCCTAAGTTCTGGGAATGAGGACAGTGCTAGGCATCCATCCTCACAACATTCACTGACTTTAATCACGCAGGAGTGTCCCACACCTGGGAACCTACGTGCATGTGCACAGGTGGGCTTAGCAGCGCTGGCTAAGTCATCAGACAGGCTGCAGCGGGAAAGGAAGCCTTAGGGTTTGACACCCTACACTGCCCCCTGCTCGTTCTTTTCTAAATTTTTTTGGAAAGGTAAAGACTTTCATTGAATTGGCGACTCAGGAATACTTGTGAGAAAACAAACTCTTCTATGATCAGACTTCCATTCCCCAGGAAAAATGGGTTTACACAGGGAATAATTTGCTCTCCAGCTCCCCACCAGGCCGAGGTTACTCCTCAGTCTTTCAGAGACAGGACTCACCAACTGACTACAAGATCGGAGCAGTTAACAACTGTCTTGAGGCCAGAATAAAAGCCAGCTGGCATAGGATGGAGGTCGCACTCTTCCTCTCTGCCCATTAACATCTTTTTTGGCTTGGCTATTCTTGCCTTAAACCTGGCTCTGGAAGTGAAATATATTTTACTATACTTAACAGGCAATTAAAATTCAAGGAATAGTCTAGAACAGGGGTGGGCAAACTATGTCCCACGGGCCAAGTCTGGTCAGCCACCTGTTTTTGTAAATGAAGCTTTACTGGAACACAGTCATGCCCATCTATGGCTGCTTTCTCAGCCAAAAATATTTACTTTCCAGCCTTTTCTGAAAAAGTCTCTTGATCCCAGTCTAGAACTGTGCTGTCCAATACAGCAGCCACTAGACACATGTCTATTTAAATTTAAAATAACTAAAATGAAATAAAATGAAAAATTCAGTTTCTCAGGTGCAGTAGCCACATTTTAAGGGCTCAACAGTCACATGTGACCAGGGGCCACTGTAGTGGACAGCACAGAGAACATTCCCACCATCGCAGACAGTTCTCTCGGACAGCCCTGGAAGTACAGGATTTAAGTCATCAAGCTAAATTTACAGCCATCAAGTTCCTCCAGGTGACGCCTTCTCCTTCTACAAACAGAAAAGTTTAGACTTTTCAGCAATATGTTCCTGTCACACTTTGAGTTTTTAGGATATGCTAATTCACTATATTAACTGCAAACTCTAGACTATGTAATAGGAGATAAATATCAAACCAATTGGGACTACTAATCAGTTTAGTGATCGTATTGACTGATTTGTTTACTTGACTGCCCCACATCCAGGGGACTGTAAACTCTGAAAGCTGGGCCACAGTGCTTGCTTCATATTCCGAATTAGGAACCTGCTTGGCACGTGGTGGTAGCGACTTGACAAATATTTGTAAAATGAATGAAGAAATGAACCCTAGGCACAAAAACTGTCATATGCCAGAGGCCACTGAAACAGACGGATGTTGCTAAGACACTGGGAAAAAACCCGCTATTATAATCCAGTGGCAAAAGGTTCTACAAACAGCCAAAATTTCTATTTTTAAAATAAAAATTTTTTTTTTCTTTTTTCTTTTTTTAAAAAGATTCCAAACAAAACAAAACAACTGCCTTGGTTTGTTTAACTGCCTTGGTTTGGATTCTGGCCCTACCACTTATAGGTTGAGTGACCTTGGGCTGGTTATTTTACCTCTGTGTGGAAGATCCTTCTTCTCTAAATGCACCCTGAGTCGGTGGTAAGCCTCAGTGTGGCCCCCTCCCCTTCCCAGCATCATGATTACATCAGCCCCTGCTCTCTCTCCAAGCACCTGCCCAGAGTCAGCTCTTCCTGTGCCCCTCCTGTATCAGGGTCCCTGTGTGGGTCTCCCACTAAACCATCCATTCCTCTGGGGCGGGGACCCTCAGCACTGGACACACAGAGGAGATGCTAAGTGGATATTAAATTGATCAAGACTCTAAAAGCCAATATAAACAAAATAAAATTTGCTAAACCACACATTAACATGCTTGCTCTAAAAAGTCCTTATGAGTAAATCAAGCGTTCAAGTTTTAGCTAGTTCACTGTTTGACCCAGAATTTAGTTTTAGGCCCTAAAGGTTACCCCTTCTTAAAATCTCAAGTCTCTTTTAGGTTAATACACTTCACTACTTTTTCCCTTCACAATTAGACAGCAACCAACCACTCAACCAACAGCAAAAAAATTCAAACTGGTCACAGTAAAGTCTTGGAATTAAAAACAACAACAACAATGTGGTATAAGATATAAAATCCAACGATTCCATTTCAGAATAAAGTCATAGTTCAAAAAATGACTAGTACATTAAGTGTTTAATGAAATGAGAAAACTCAAACTAAAACAATCTGTTATTTATAAGAAGATACCTTAAAAGTATCAAAATACACATTTTATATGCTATAAAATTTTCTTTTTGCTAGTCAGTCACCGTTTAAGAACTTAAATCGAAACACAATTACATTTTGTTTTTGCCCATTTGGCTCCTGCAACTAAAATACCTGAGTGCTATCTGTGGTCAACATTTGCTCTTTCCTGGGTGCACTACAAAACAATGTGACCTACAGGTTGGTCACTGTGGACATTAATTTCCACCAGCTTCTTTCAAGAGGGTTTGGAGAGAAAAGCAACACCCATTTTATTCCAACAGACTGGGTATTCATGTGGTTTTATCTCCTTTATCTGCGTACACCCTAGGATCTGAAAAATCTTGTCTGGCATTTTAGTCATACAGACTATTAGTCACCTAGAGATCCTGCCCCCACGCTTCCTTGACATGGGTCCTTAAAGGAGATTCTGACAGTTAGAACTGTTCTGTTAGGGACAGAGCTGTGATACTGTATAAATTTTAAAGTGATATGATGAAGCTTAACATTCATTTTCTATTTCACCCAATTATGAACAAAAAATTTGTATAATACTTTTAAATGCTAAGGAAAAGTATATGATTATCCTGATACCTGTATTTTAATATAATTATTAATTACTATGCTAATTGTGTTTTTAAGCTAAATTCTGAACCCCAATTTGGTATAAACTACAAGTGGCAAACTGTAATTATTAAAAGTGATCTATACACTCATCGAAAACTTGTTGCCATTTAAATATTTAAAGGCAAATGTCAATACAAAGCCTATTTAAGTGCAAAGTATCTCCTACTATTCAATAAAAACGCTAACAGCTCAGAAATTATGACCCACGATGGATTCCAGTATTTCAAAGCACGAGTCTATTTCTCTTTTCGGCTCCAGGGCAAGAACGAAAACAATCCTTTTAAAGGAAGTTCTTTTCTAATCATTTCTGCATATTTTCTGACTGCAATTCATCGTTAATTCAGAGGTGTGTCCTGGTGAAACCTTCGGAGTGTTAAGCAACACAGATGCAACAGAAACTCTGCGCACGGACAACTTGGCCAGGCGTGCCGCCCGCCTCTCCTTCCTACCCCCGCCCAATGCCTTCCCCGGGCAGTGACTTCACATCCTTTGACATCAGCACGGCTCTGAAAGGGGGATGGGAGAGCGAGCAGAAAGCAGAAAAACCAGCTTTGAACTATGCATGCAAGGCCTCTCTCAAGACTCAAATTCTGTGAGTAGTTCGTAAAATGCCAAATTGCAGTGACACACCCAGCCTCCTCTGGTTAGGTCTGCCGCAAAACGGGGTGAATTCTGCTAGAAAGGACTTCCTGCTTTTCTTATCTGAAGCACAATAGCCATTTATTAACTAACCACAGAAGGTTCCGTTTCAGTGAAACACACAATAACTTACCTCGAATATGGAGAAGGGCCACAGGCTGGAAAGGCCCATTGGAGTTGGCCGCATCCACCACCATCCTGCTGCCCGCTTTATTACATGTCAACATCTAGACTTCAGCGGGAAAGGCAATGTACTCCTTAAGGCAAGAAACCAGCCTCCATTTTAGTTTAAAAAAAAAAGACAAACTGAAGCTCTCTGCAGCTGGAGGGAACTGGCTGGTTCGTGATGTCAGCAGGCACGGGGCTCGCTGATTGGCCGGAAGCTGCAACTTAAAATGACACTAAAAAAACTGCAAATGGAAAGAGCATTCTGTTTGGCTGTCAGTGTGCATGAAAAGCCTGGACATTTTTTGGCTTTCTGCAGTCTTCATTTCTCAATAACTTTTAGGCAAAGATCCCATTTCTTAAGGGGCAGGACTGAGGCCACAACCCTGGCCAGACTATAAACACATGATTCTGAGAGAGCTACCAAAAAAAAAAAAAAAAAAAAAAAACCCACAAGTGTGCATGTGTGTCTACATGAACTTTAAATTTTAGCATTTCTCTAACTGGTACCCCCAATTCACTGGTACCTTATACCCACCTGGCCACCTCCTATTTTCTATTCTAATTACTTTAAATATCTATCATTTTTGGCAACCTAGTTTTTTTTTTTTTTTAAAGCAAATTGGCTATTCAAATATTACACAATCCCAATTCATCAGTTTGGACTCTTGTTCAACCTTTCCTACTACCAAGTTATGAATTAATAATCTTCAAACATTGGTTTTCTCGGGATCTAATTTTTTTATTGGAAAAATTCAGTTAAAAAATTATATGAAAAATGAAAGCTTCTTTAAATTTAATAGCTAGAAAGTGCTGTAAGTTAAAGTTATTTATACCACCTGGCTGTGAAAGTTAAAGTCATAAAATAGAATGCAAGTGTTTATTTTTGTATCTTAAAGATGTCAACATACCACTTTTATTTAATTTTTTATATTTTTAATTAAAAAAAGATATTTCACTTTTTAAAAAAAATGGCGCTAATATTAAAAGCTATTATTCAGATCTTAGTTTCCTATCTTCAAAAAAGGTTAATGTAAAAAGCTGAAGAAGGACATCATTTCTGAATTGGAGTATCCTGGCCTGGGGAGGGGGTGTACGTGTGTGCTGGAGAGATGATTCCCTACCAAAAGAAGTGCTATTACTAGCTCCAAATGAAAATGAATAAGCTATGAGAAAAACCTCTTTGCCAGGCAGAACTGAAAAAAATGCCTCACTCCTTCACACACACACACAACTGAGTTTGTCCAAACCATGTCTTCTCTTTTCATAAATTCTCACACAACGCCCCTCCCCCCCCACCCCTTTCCCAGCTTGTGAACAAGAACCAAAAAGCCCTTTGGTTTCTAAACATAATTCACAACAGTAAGAAACACCTGAAATGGACTGGGGTTAGCAGTTACATCTGTGGGCTGGCACTCAACACATTTCAATGAGCAAATGAACTGCTACAATCATTCGGGGGTGCTTATTAAGTTCCCCTACACTAGTAAGAAGGTAGATTTTACTATGTGTATCAGTAGCCATTAAGAAAATAAATGAAAGCAAACCAAATCCTACCCCTGCCCCCCTCCGCAGAGCTGAAGGATGCTGCTGGATTCCAAAGGTGGCCATGAATTAAATTATAACAAGCAATGGGGAGTGGGTGTCATGTGATGGGCCTCCCACCTGCCTGGCTCCTCTGCTGTCTGAACAGCCTGTGTTCCGAGTCAGGTACTGTGAACTGAGGTTCTGGCTGCTGACCCTCTGGGTGCATCAGATGCGCAAGGATGGCTCTCCCAGAACTATCACCTCCTCACCCAGGAAGTGGTGCCAGATGAACTCGGCATTAAGGATCGAGGCTTGCAGGGGGCTTTGTGAGGGGTCAGGAAGCAGATGTTTACTGTAGATCTTACTTTAAAAAGAGAGGGACCTGTTCTCAAACAGTTTAATACTTCATATGAGATGCGATGGGGAAATGTGCCTGTCCTAAGATTGTGCTGTTGAGTGGAATGCAGAAATAACAGGGAAAGACTCCTAGACGCTTTGTATAAAATATACAGGTTAAAGTCAAAGAAAAAGTGAAGACACTTGTTGATGTATTTTTCCTAATGATCTCAGATCAAAGGATCTCAACTTTATTAGTGATTTTCCCCCATGCTGTTTTGAAGCCTTATGCATATAAAGTAGTTCTTTAAAGGACTCAAAGTCTGTGATCTGGAAATCACCGATGAAACATACTCTAAAATATAAATAAGCAAACAAGCAGATAAATAATATGGAGGAAAAAATAAAAGACTTGAACAAATAAAGATAAGGTGTGTTTCGGGACTGGAAGCATACATACTATAAATAAGCTGATGTCAATACTTCCCCAAATTGATTTATAGTTTTAAAGCAATTCCATTCAAAATTCAGAGGAGTCTCCTTATTTTTCTGGGTATCTGACAAAATAATGCTCAAGTTCACTTGGAAAAATTAAAAGCATGAAGAATGAGAACACTTCTTATGAGAAAGGCTGGTCCTACCAACTATAAAGCTTATGAACTAAGGACAGTGTGATGTGGGCTTAAGAGACAGGTCTTGGAACAGACAGCAACAGCTCCCAAAACAGTGAGTGTAGTTGTACAAATGTAATATTCGGATAAGTAAGGAAGCTCAAATCCACGGAAAGGGGAGGATTATTCAGACAACTGGTTGGCTATATGTGGGCAGAAGTCAATTTAAGTCTTACCAAAATAAAATCTGAGATGGGTTAAATAAAAAAACAAACACAGTTAAATTTTTAAAAAGTCAAATCATACCCCCCACAAATCCCCCACAGCTTTGAGAAGAAAAGGGAAATGAGTATATCAATTCTCAAGCCAGAAAAGGACGATTAAAAAACACTGGAAAACCCTGAGGGGATATTCCTCACATTAAAAAATTTACAAATTTCTGTATGTTCCCTCCAAAAATCAAAAGGAAGTATAAATGCTATAATTACAAGAGATTAATAATATACTGTGATTAATTAGAAAAACACTGAGACCTCAGTGTTCAAATGATCAGTTTACAAAAGAACTATAACTGCTCAATAATTGTATGAAAAAAGTATTTCTTCACCTATCAAATCAGCAATAATTTTAAAAATTATAATTAATACTGGTAAAGGCATGTTGTAACCTTGCCAACAAATCTATAAATTGTTCTGATCCTTTTGGAAAATAATTTGGCAATATGTAAAGATCCTTTGTTTATGTAATTTAACTTTTTGGGGTCCATTCCAAAAATTTAGTAGCCATGAGTGAGCATCACATTTTAAAAAATATTTATTTAAAAAACTGTGCTGGGACTTCCCTGGTGGCGCAGTGGTTAAGAATCCGCCTGCCAACGCAGGGGACACGGGTTCGAGCCCTGGTCTGGGAAGATCCCACATGCCGCGGAGCAACTAAGCCCGTGTGCCACAACTACTGAGACTGTGCTCTAGAGCCCACGAGCCACAACTACTGAGCCCGTGTGCCTAGAGCCCCTGCTCCACAACAAGAGAAGCCACCACAATGAGAAGCCTGCGCACCGCAAGGAAGAGCAGCCCCCACTCACTGCGAGTAGAGAAAGCCCATGCGCAGCAATGAAGACCCAAACGCAGACAAAAATAAATAAATTAATTTAAAAAAACAAAAAAAACTGTGCTAAAGTATACATAATATAAAATTTACCATCTTAATCATTTTTAAGTGTACAGCTCTAAGTGGCATAAGTACATTCACATTGTTGTGCTACCATGACCACCATCCATCCTCAGAACTCGTTTCATCTTGCCAAACAAGCAGTCTGTCCCCATTACACACTTCCTCCCCATCCTCTTCCTCTCAGCCCCTGGCCACCACCATTCTACTTTCTGTCTCTATGAATGTGACTACTCTGGGTACCTGATACAAATGGAATCATGCAGTTTTTGTCCTTCTGTGACTGAATTACTTCACTCAGCGTAAGTGTCCTTAAGGTTCAGCCATGTAGTAGCATGTGTCAGAATTTCTTCCTTTTTTAAGACTGGATAATATTCTATTATAGGGGTACACCACATTTTGTTCTATCCATCACTTGATAGACACTTGGGCCATTTCTGCCTTTTGGCTATTGTGAATAATGCTGCTGTAATATGAATATATAAATATCTATTTAAGTCTCTGCTTCCAATTCTTTTGGGTATTCCCAAAAGTGCAAAGTACGGTAATTCTATTTTTAGTTTTTTGGGGAACTGCCATGCTGTTTTCCATAGTGGTAGCATCATTTTACATTCCCACCAGCAGTGCACAAGGGTTCCAATTTCTCCATATCCTCACCAACACTTGCTATTTTCTGTTTTTTGATAGTAGCCATCCTAGTGGGTGTTAAGTGGTATCTCACTGAGGTTTTGATTTGCATTTTCCTAATGATTAGTGATGTTAATCGTGTTTTCATGTGCTTACTGTCCATTTGTATATCTTCTTTGGAGAAATGTCAAGTCCTTGCACTTTTTTTTTTTTTGGCTGCATTGGGTCTTCATTGCTGCACGCGGTCTTTCTCTAGTTGCAGTGAGCAGGGGCTACTCTTCATTGCGGTGCACGGGCTTCTCACTGCGGTGGCTTCTCTTGTTGCAGAGCACGGGCTCTAGGCGCGTGGGCTTCAGCAGTTGCAGCATGCGGGCTCAGGAGTTGTGGCTCATGGGCTTAGTTGCTCTGTGGCATGTGGGGTCTTCCCGGACCAGGGATCAAATCCGTGTCCCCTGCACTGGCAGGCGGATTATTATTATTTTTAATTAATTAATTAATTAATTTTTGGCTGCGTTGGGTCTTCGTTGCTGCCTGCGGGCTTTCTCTAGTTGCGGCGAGCAGGGGCTACTCTTCGTTGAGGTGTGCCGGCTTCTCATTGTGGTGGCTTCTCTTGTTGCGGAGCACAGGCTCCAGGCACGCAGGCTCAGTAGTTGTGGCTTGCAGGCTCTACAGCGCAGGCTCAGTAGTTGTGGCACAGGGGCTTAGTTGCTCCGCAGCATGTGGGATCTTCCCGGGCCAGGGCTCAAACCCGTGTCCCCTGCATTGGCAGACGGATTCTTAAACACTGCGATAGCAGGGAAGTCCCCCTTTGCACATTGTTTTAAACGTCTTGTTTTCTTGTTTAGCTGTAGGAGTCCTTTATAAATTCTGGATGTTAATCCCTTATCAGATAGATGATCTCCGAATAGTTCTTCCCATTTTGTGGGTTGCCTTTTCACTTTGTTGATTGTGTCCTTCGCTGCACAGAAGTTTTAAATTTTGATGTGGTCGAATTTATATGCTTTTGCTTTTTGTGCCTGTGCTTTGGTGTCATAGCTAAAAAATCATTGATAAATCTATCATCATGAAGCTTTTCCTCTATGTTTTCCTATAAGGTCTTTGATCCACTTTGAGTTAATTTTTGTGTTTGGTGTAAAGTAAGGGTCCAAGTTCATTCTTTTGCATGTGGATATCCATATTTTCCAGCGCCATTTGTTGAACAGACTGTCCTTTTCCCAGAGTGGGTGGCACCCTTGTTGAAAACCATTTGACCATACCTGTGACGGTTTATTTCTTGGCTCTCTTCTACTCTATTGGTGTATGTGTTTGTTTTTACGCCAGTACCACACTGATTCGATTACTGCAGCTTTGCAGTAAGTTTTGAAATCAGGAAATGTAAGGATTTTGTTCTTCTTTTCCAAGATTGCTTTGGTTATACAGGGTCCCCGGAGATTCCACGTGAGTTGTAGGATGAATTTTTCTATCTCTGGAGGATTTTGACAGAGATTGTATTGAATCTGAAGATCTCTTTGGGCAGTACTGATGTTTTAACGATATTAAGTCTTCGAATACGTGAACACACATTGGCTTTCCATTTACTGGTGTCTTCTTTAATGTCTTTCAGCAATGTTTTGTAGTTTTCAGCATACAAGTCTTTCACCTCCTATGTTAATTCTAAGTATTTTATTCTTTTTGAGAGCATCACATTTTTATTTATGATTCTAAAATACCAGAAACAACCTTAATGTCAAAGGGATTATCCCACACAGTGAAATATTATACATCCATCAAAAATATTTATGAATTTGTAAAGTAAAAATATACGTGAGAAGGGCAGTGTATAATTTTTCCGAAATAGTATGATTATAAAAAGGAACACTCTCAAAATATCAACAGTAGTCACCGTGGAGTGTTGTGGTTATGGGTAGTTCTTCTTTCTGAAACTTCTCTATATTGTTCAGTATTGCTAAAATAAGCACACAATACTTTGATGAAAATTAAAAGTAACAATTAAAAAAAAGACATGTAGATTAAGTTACAGCAGAGAGAATCCCTTAGTGAATGCTGCCTCTCAGGCACAGGCTAAGAACAGAGAAAGGGCTGTGATGGGAACCCAGGAAATATGATGCAAAAGATTTATGGTGATGCATAAATGAGATCAAGTATGTAAAAACACACAAACAAAAATTAGCCTAAACTAGGCATGACAAACTGAACCAACAAATTACAGGATGTTGACTCCCGTCTTGAAGAATCCATTACGGACTCCTTAAATTTTTACTGCAAGTTTGCACTGAATCAATAGGCTCATCTAAGCTCTCGAGGTTCAATTAGCCGCCAGAGTACTTTCCTCACGGAGGAAACAAGGACTCAGCAAACACACCGGAAGAGGCTCACGTGCAGCCCCATCACTGGCTTGGGCATAAGTCTTCACTGCCTACTCAGGGAGAGGCCGCCCGCCCTCAGTAAGTCCAGGCTGGTTCTTCTCTCCTCACCTGTAAAGGGTCTGTCTGTGATCACCCCACCGCCATGGCTTTTAGAAGGCACAAATGTCACCGAGGGAGTGGGGAGCTCAGGAGGGTGCAGCTGCCACTGAAGGAGGGTCCCACCGCACGTCGCTCCAGCCATTACAGGGAAGGTGCTGGAAGCAGTGGACACTGTAGCACTTGAAGAGCAGGGTCTCGACCCTGGGGCTGTAGTGTGAGGGTGCCGCAGAGCCACTGACGGGGTCTCTGCCTGGACTAACCCCTCTGGGAAGTCTTCCTCTCCCCTCTCTGGGCCACAGGTCTCTTCCCCGTCAGCCTCAGGACAGTGCCTGGCACACAGCAGGCGTTCCATCAAACTGACTGAATGAAAGGCCGAATCAAGCAGTAACACCCAATTCTGATCCTGCAAAACTCCCTCACCACTCTTTATACCTCGTCCCCGTAGCGCGTAACCAAGAGGGGTACGCCATCTAACCACCTGCAGCACGACACATCCCACCCCCTGCATGCAGAGCCCCCATCCAGGCTCCCACCACACCCTCCACTGGTGTCTGTGCCCAGACCTCATGCCCCCCATGGCACCCTCCAGCCACGCTTCTGGACTCTCCCATGACAACCTTCCTGCCGCTCTGCAGGGCTTGAGCTAACTCGGAGGAAAGGCGCCTTTCTGGGCTCAGTGCAGAGCTCCTTCCAGAACCGAAAGTGGGCAGACAGACCACAGCTCTCAGTGCGCCCACCCGTCAAGGATGCAAACACAAGCATCTCTGTACTGCACAAAGATGAAGGTTGAATAGGAGTTATTCTTTATTCTCTGCGTCCTCTGTCACTTTATTTGGGTTTTTATTTAAAAACAAACTGCCATTTGTAGGTAGCATTTCTGAATAAAACTTTCACATTTTCATTTCTAAATTCAGCTGAAGGTTTTAATTTTCATCTCCCCAGGCAATTTTACGGGCAAGTTAAGTATGCTCATATTTTAGTGAAGAAGGTATACAGTTTCTTTCACTAAAAGAAGGTTGTGTCTTGGGGGCTTCCCTGATGGCGCAGTGGTTGAGGGTCCGCCTGACGATGCAGGGGACACGGGTTCGTGCCCCGGTCCGGGAAGATCCCACATGCCGCGGAGCGGCTGGGCCCGTGAGCCATGGCCGCTGAGCCTGCGCATCCGGAGCCTGTGCTCCGCGGCGGGAGAGGCCACAGCAGTGGGAGCCCCGCGTACAGCAAACAAACAAACAAACAAATAAACAAGAGAAGGTTGTGTCTCGAGCCCAGAGAGTTGTGGTGTCATAACTGCAAGGCACTAACACTGCTGGCAGAGCAGACACTTAACCGGAAACTACACGGGCATGGGTGATGTACATTTTGTTGGGTAGGATATCTAACCTAAAAAATTTGGCTTCGCTTACAGTTTAAAATAGACTTCTTCCTTAGGCAGATCAAAGATACCTAGCATTCAGCTGTGTTCAAAGGTTGCCAGGGCACTTTTACTTGCCAACAGCAAGGTCAAAGGGACAGGCGCCTGCTGCCCTGTTGATCTGAGCGAGTCCTGCGAGTGGTTTAAAAGGGTGGACAAGCTTATCCCAGGAAAGGCCAGCGGAGGCGAGCGGAGTAGACGGTGTAAAATCTGCCCCGAATGCGCTGCTGGGAGACCTTCGCTTATTTTTGTTCTTGCTACAGTTAGGCTGGAAAACCTTTACAGCCAAAGCAAGTCCTCACCCCCTTCCTTGTTCCGAGAAGGTAGGAAATCCACACAAAGTACGCAGAGCACACGTGACACCCCAAAGTGCTGTCGTGTTGACTATTAGCAACAGACCTCACTTCACAAAGAAGAACCTGAGGCGCAGGGAGCCGTGAGCCTGGGGGGGGTTCCAGCCCCACAACAGTTCTGAGAAAATGGAAGGACGTGGGAAGGACAGGCAGACGGGCCCAGAGGGCTTTTCATTCCTTCAGCAAACCTGTGTCTCGGGGATCCATGGCAGATGCTAGACTGGGCACCAAAACAGCCTCTGCCCTCAGTGACACTTTAGACAGGGCAGCGTGTGGTGTGTTCTGCAACCCCAGTGTCCATCATGATGAACAGATACATGGTGCTCCATCCACATGATGGAATGTTATGCAGCCTTAAAAATTAGGAAGAAAATTCTGTATGATTCCACTCATAGGAGGTCCCTAGAGGAGTCAAAATCACAGAGACAGGAAGTAGAATGAATGGTAGGTGCCAGGGGCTGGGGGAGGGGAAGAGGGAGGTATTAACAGGCACAGAGCTTTTGTCGGGAACGATGAATAGACAGTGGGGATGGGCACACTGAATGTGAATCTAGTGAATGCCACTGAATTGTACACTTGCGAATGGTTAAAGTGGTAACTGTTACGCTATGTATATTTTACCACAATTTAGGACAAAAGATCAGGCAGGCTTGAGCCAGCCAGGGTGGCTCAGGAAACACTGGAGGAGGCAGAGCCAGCAGGGCGTGGGAGAAACCCAGGCCTGGAGGGCCTGTGCGGTAGGCAAGGGCACGCAAGCAAGGTGTGTGCGTCTGTGTGTGACGCCAGGTGCCGGGAGAAATCCAGGTGAGGTCTGGGGAAGGCCTGAGCTAGACATTAAATGTAAGAGTACAGCTGCCAGTTGAAACCAACTCCCCGGGTTCTTCCCAGAAGGGGCTTGCAGGGTATGACAGGCAGAGGCCTGAGACCAGCCCTGGAGTAAAAGCCACGTCTGTGGCCTGACAAGGGTGGACAGGAGGGCGCCCTAGGGCCAGCCTGCGGCTCGAGGCTGCGCTCAGGCTGACATGAGACCAGCTCTCAGCTGTTCACAAGAGCAGCATCCATGGCACCTCCGCTCCCCAGCTACCGCCAGAACAAGGGTCTGGGTCTGCGGCCTCCCTAAGAGCAAGGGCCACCTCTGGTCACTGTCACTGTCCTGACTACCTCCCCACGCTCCAGACAACCCAGGTGCTCAGTAAATATTTGCTGTGAACTGGCACCTGCCTCACCAAGCTGAAAGGTTCCTTCCATGATTGTGGGCAGTCAAGAGAAGACACAGAATCAAACACGTGCCAGAAACAAGACTGATGAAAGCTGAGTTTCTGAACCCACGAGAATTAGAGCAGGCACTATGGTAACTTCTCACATTGCATTTTTATTCTTCAACTAATGGGCAAGACGTAAAGTTCCTCTAAAGAGATACTAATTCATTTTTAAGCAGTAAAAAATGATGACTTGTATGGTGAGACTTTCAATTGTATCAGAAAATAAACTGCTTTGAATGGGGTTGAAGTATTGTATTTTCACAAAAGGAGGGCAAGACATATAAATGTTTAACTGCCATTCAAAAGCCAATTTTTAAAAATTCAGGTAAGTTCTCCCAACAGTAATGTAACTTCTTTCCCAAATGGCCTAACACTTAGCAATTCTAAATTTCTGCCCCAGGGTCTCCAGTTAACGTTAGGCCCTAGTTGTTTCATTATAACTTTGACTTCTCCCTAGGCCTTTCTTTCCTAAAACAAGGAGAATGGCCTCAAGAAACAAAGTCCTTGATTCATTAGTCACCTAAAAAAATCGGTCTCTTCATTTAACACTTCTACCTTCCAGACCGAAAGTATTAAAAGAAAGGACTAACTCAGAGAAATCTTTGAACGAACAGGGCCTGAAGACTACATTCAGCCTCAACGTTAAAAAAATAAAAACAGGAAACATTATTTTCCACTTAGCGAATGACTTAAGCATTTAAATGGCCTTAGTACTAGAAAGGTGCAATGGGACAGACAGGCACCTCCTGCGCTCTGAGCAGAAGTATTCATGGTGCAACCTCTCTGGACAGCACCTCTAAAGGGTTCTTGAAAATGCGTGGCCTTTGATCAGTACTTCCCTTCCTTGATTCCAGCTTAAGGAAAGGTTCAAAAGTGTGAACAACAAAAGATTTACATTAAAGTATGGTTTACAGCAGCTGAAAACCACGGGAATAATAAACGGTGTTTAAATCATGCTCCTATTTCCATTAAAGTCAGGAACAAGACAAATATGCCTGCTCACACCACCACACGTAACATCTTACTGGAATTTTCAGTCAACTCAGGAGAAAGACACTAAAGATATAAGATTCAGAAACAAAGAAGTGAGATTGCTTTTTCATGCAGATCTCATTAGATACCTGAAAACATCCAAAAAAATAAGCTGAAAAACTAGTGCAAACAATAAGATAATTCATGAAGGAAGCAGGAGGTGAAAGCAAGATGCAGAAATCAACAACCTCCAAATAAACAATTAACAATTATTTAGAAGACATAATGGAAGAGGAGATCCCATTTACAATAATAGCACCAATAATGGAATATCTGGGCACACACTTGCTAAGAAATGTGCAAAACCCACATGAGGGAAACTTAAAAACCCCCCTAAAGGAAATGAAAGTGGCCTCGAACAACTGCACACTACGCTCTCAGAAAGGGGATTTGAACATCCTGAAGATGCCAGTCCTCTCTGGACATTTTAAAAATTTAATGGAATCACAACAAATATATACCAACAGCTTTTTTTTTGCAATGAAATGAGCCAATTCAAAGTTCCTACTGTTTGTAATAATATCATTATTGTTGTCAATCATTTTAATATGATACAGCAATAATTACGTCAATGAAATTAGAAATAAAGATTTTCAGTGTAAGAGATAAAACTATGAAAATTCAAGAAACAAGTGAAAACACTACCATGTTATGAATGCACAACTAAACATATATATATATTTTCTAGAATACATGTTTATGTTCTAGCTCCCTCCACTGAGAGCACCTAAAAGCAACAGCAGTCCAGTAGCAATGAGCACCCACTAGTACCCTGATTTTGGTCTCTAATATCATTCCCCACTGAAAGCAATCAGGGTTCGTTGAAAAATGGCTGATTCCAAGTCTGGGGCAGGGAAGGTACAAACAAGCCTGGGGGGACATCTTACTGTGTCAGAAATCAAGGAAACAAAAATAAATGAGGCCATGATAGCAGCTAGTCCAAATATCACACAATGGTTAAAATTATGCATCTGCACATAAAAAAAGAGTATGGGGGCTTCCGTGGTGGCGCAGTGGTTAAGAACCCGCCTGCCGATGCAGGGGACATGGGTTCAAGCCCTGGTCCAGGAAGATCCCACATGCTACAGAGCAACTAAGCCCGTGTGCCACAACTACTGAGCCTGCACTCTACAGTCCGCGAGCCACAACTACTGAGCCTGCGTGCCACAACTACTGAAGCCCATGTGCCTAGAGCACATGCTCCGCAACAAGAGAAGCCACCGCAATGAGAAGCCCGTGAGCCACAACGAAGAGCAGCCCCCGCTCGCCACAACTAGGGAAAGCCCATGCGCAGCAACGAAGGCCCAACGCAGCCAAACATAAATAAATAAATAAATAAATAAAATCTTAAAAAAAGAGGAGAAAGTATGATTTTAGTAGATTAAAACACACTGACATCAATGAAACACATAATGACATTCAAAAAAGAGAAAGCCAAAAAAACATTTAGTTTTCACCATTTGAGGGAAACTTGTAACTGAAAGGCAAAGAATTAAGCTTACCCTCACTTTCCAGTAGGAGCTGTATGTCAAGATAACCAAATAGCTCTATTTAGCAAGAAATAGCTCTGCTTTTAGAAGAATGCCAGATTAAACGTTGAAATCTCTAGAGAAACTATTGACTCAGGCAAGGATTATCAAGTGGTGTCTAAAGCATTAGCATATGGTTGATGGGGAACAGACACTGGCAGGGTGCCAAAATATACCTTGTAGATTATCACTAGTACTTTTGAATTGCAAAGGGAAATACTGTACAATGGAGAGATCAATTGGTCACCAACCTACTGTAATACAGTGGTAAAATCTAGCATCACTTTTGCTAGTCATCAGATAGTATGCATCTCTCACAATAAAGAAACTATCTCCTGAGTTACACAGCATCACCCCTGATATATTCTATCCAAAAAAGGTTTCCATTTTCAGGAACTATAGGGAATAAGGGGATACTTTACAGGACAATCATCTTGGCTAATTTAACAAGTCATAAACTAGTGCTGCGGTTTATGGCACTCTCAGACTAGTAGTGACACCAGGTGTCTGGCAGAAGCAAAAACAAATCCCTGCTGAAGAAGATACTTTTATCCTAGGTTTCAATTTATTTCAAATATTTGAGTACAGTGACCAGCATACACTAAAAAATAGTCAGGTACACAGGAAATAAGACATCGTGAGCAAAATGTGACAAGGACTTCAGATGTTGGTAATATCTCACGGACTATAAAGCAGCTGTGCTGACTAAAAGAAATGACAAATTTGATGGTTTCTGCAAGGCAATAGGAAAATATTTTTAAAAAGTCACAAAGCAGATTAAAAATAGAACTTCCATAAATGAAAAAAGAATATCTGAAATTTAAAACTTTGTGGCTGTATTTTATATTTCATTTTTCTAGTAACTTATTTTTACTCTATTTTATGAAAGTACTAGTCGATGGTGGGTTGAAAATTAAAAAGAAAACTGGTCCTTCACCATGGATAACGTGAAACTCTGATCAAGAATACAGCACAACGGGCTTCCCTGGTGGCGCAGTGGTTGAGAGTCCACCTGCCGATGCAGGGGACACGGGTCTGTGCCCCGGTCCGGGAAGATCCCACATGCTGCGGAGTGGCTGGGCCCGTGAGCCATGGCCGCTAAGCCTGCACGTCCGGAGCCTGTGCTCCACAACGGGAGAGGCCCCAACAGTGAGAGGCCCACGTACCGCAAAAAAAAAAAAAAAGAATACAGCACATACAGTGAGATGGATGGACCTAGAGTCTGTCATACAGAGTGAAGTAAGTCAGAAAGAGAAAAACAAATACCGTATGCTAGCACATATATATGGAATCTAAAACAACAGCAGTGCTGAACCTAGTGGCAGGGCAGGAATAAAGACACAGATGTAGAGAACGGACTTGAGGACGTGAGGTGGGGGGAAGGGGAAGCTGGGAAGAAGTGAGAGAATAGCACTGACACTACCAAATGTAAAATGGATAGCTAGTGGGAAGCTGCTGCATAGCACAGGGAGATCAGCTCAATGCTTTGT
This sequence comes from Hyperoodon ampullatus, assembly GCF_949752795.1. Taxonomy (NCBI): domain Eukaryota; kingdom Metazoa; phylum Chordata; class Mammalia; order Artiodactyla; family Ziphiidae; genus Hyperoodon; species Hyperoodon ampullatus. The sequence continues at coordinate 176,631,071 of NC_136916.1, read as the reverse complement.
GATGACCTAGAGGGATTGGATAGGGAGGGTAGGAGGGAGGTTCAAGAGGGAGGAGGTATGGGGATATATGTATATGTATAGCTGAATCACTTTGTTGTACAGCAGAAACTAACACAACATTGTAAAGTGATTATACTCCAATGAAGATGTAAAAAAAAAAGGGGGACCTCCCTGTTGGTGCAGTGTTTAAGAACCACCTGCCAATGAAGGGGACACGAGTTCGAGCCCTGCTCTGGGAAGATCCCACATGCCACGGAGCAACTAAGCCTGTGTGCCACAACTGCTGAACCTGTGCTCTAGAGGCCACAAGCCATAACTACTGAGCCCACGTGCCACAACTACTGAAGCCCGCGCACCTAGAGCCCATGCTCCGTAACGAGAAGCCACCACAATGAGAAACCCACGTACCGCAACAAAGAGTAGCCCCTGCTCGCCGCAACTAGAGAAAGCCCACGTGCAGCAACAAAGACCCAATGCAACCAAGAGAAAAAAAAAAGGAAAAACCCCATTAAAAAAAAAAGATGTAAAAAAAAAAAGAATATAGCAGGGTTAGTCACAAAAAGGTTGAAAAATACAACCTTAAAGAAAGATAGTAAATGAAAGATTCCAATACACATCTGATTAGAGCCAAAGGGGGAAAATAAAGGAAACTAATACAGAGATAACTGAAGAAATAACGGCTGAGAACTTTCTACAACTGAGGAAATATAACAATCCACAGATTCAAAGTGAATGGCAAAAAAGACTGATAAAAAAGAAATCTAGGGCTTCCCTGGTGGCGCAGTGGTTGAGAGTCCGCCTGCCGAGGCAGGGGACACGGGTTCGTGCCCCGGTCCGGGAAGATCCCGCATGCCGCGGAGCGACTGGGCCCGTGAGCCATGGCCGCTGAGCCTGCGCGTCCGGAGTCTGTGCTCCGCAACGGGAGAGGCCACAACAGTGAGAGGCCCGCGTACCGCAAAAAAAAAAAAAAAAAAAGAAATCTATACTTGGACCCCTGGCAGTGGAATCACTGAAAAAAAATCAATGTCATAGTCAAAATCAGAAAAGTGGCCAGAAATCGCAAACAGCACTTTCAAAAAGAATGAATCTGGGGACTTCCCTGGTGGCACAGTGATTAAGAATCCGCCTGCCAGGGCAGGGGACACGGGTTCGAGCCCTGTTCTGGGAAGATCCCACATGCCACGGAGCAACTAAGCCCGTGCGCCACAACTACCGAGCCTGCGCTCTAGAGCCTGTGAGCCACAACTACTGAGTCCGTGCGCCACAACTATTGAAGCCCACGCGCCTAGAGCCCGTGCTCTGCAACAAGAGAAGCCACCTCAATGAGAAGCCCGCGCACCCAACGGAGAGTAGCCCCAGCTCGCCGCAACTAGAGGAAAGCCCGCGCGCAGCAATGAAGACCCAACACAGCCAAAAATAAATAACTAAAATAAATTAAAAAAAAAAGAATAAGAATGAATTTGGCTTCTCAATACTAATGGAAGTCAAAAGGCAATGAAATACTTATCTTCAATGTACTAAAGGAACACAAAAATCTACAATTAGATATTCAGTGATCATCTTTCAAGAGGGCAAATGAAGACATTTTCCAGATAAACAGTTTGCCACCAGCAGACTCTTATTAAAGAAAATTCTAAATGATGTATTCAAACAAGGTTTTGACCTCTGATGGAAAGTCTGAGATGCAAAAAGGACTGAAGAATAAAATGATAAATACACAGATAAATCTAAATGGTCATCAACAGAATAAAACAGTGATACTGTTATGGAGGACTTAGAAAGGTTGGAATTCAGATACTCAGTGATGGAGGGGTCCGAAGAGGTGGCAGCAGCAGCCTTCCTTTTCTGAGGTACGATTGACATAAAACATTATATAAGTTTCAGGTGTACAACATAATGAGCTGATATTTGTATGTACTGCAAAATGATCACCACAGTAAGTCTATAGTTAATAGTTAATATCCGTCACCATACACAGTTACAAAATTTTTTTTTCTTGTGATGGGAACTTTGAAGATCTACTCTCTTAGCGGCTTTCAAATATTCAATACAGTATTATTAACTATAGTCACCATGCTGTGCATTATGTCCCCATGACTTACTTATTTTAACTGCAAGTTTGTACCATTTGACTTCCTTCGGCCATTTCGCCTACCTCCCCACCTCCTGCCTCTGGCAGCCATTTTTTAAATTAATAGACTTTAATTATTGGGTTTACAGAAAAGCTGAATGTAAAGTACAGAGTTCCCATACCCCTCTCCACCCTCCCCTAGTTCCTCCTATTATTAACATCTTGCAATAATGTGGCACATCTCTTACAACTGATGAGCCCATATTGATACGTTACTGTTAATTAAAGACCACAGTTTACATTACGGTTCACTTTGTACATTCTATGGGTTTTGACAAATGTAAAATGCCATGTATTCACCATGACGGTAACGTATGGAGAGTTCCACTGTCCTAAAAATCTCCTGTGCTCTGTCTAGTCATCCCCGCATTCTCCCAACCACTGGCAACCACTGATCTTTTTATTGTCTCCACTGCCTTTTCCAGAATGTCATATAGTTAGGATCATACAGGATGCAGCCTTTTCAGATTGGCTTTTTTCATTTAGTAATATGCATTTAAGGTCTTTCCATGGCCTGATAGCTCATTTCTTTTTATTGCTGAATAATATGCCATATTTCGGATGTATCACGGTTTATCCATTCACCTACTGAAGGACATCCTGGTTGCTTCCAAGTTTTAGATATTTTGAAAAAATTGTGGCAGAGTTTTTTTTAACCACCCCAAATTCTTGCATAAAATCATACAGTGCAACCAAGCAGGCAAAATCAAATACCCATAGCCAACATCTACAACAAAATTAGGTGAAAATGTATCCCCACAGACACGTGAGCATATAGGAGAGCCCACCAGCAGCCCAGGCTCGTGTGCTATCAGTGTCTGGGGCAAGAAGGCAGAGAGGAACAACGGGTGTCCTCTGGAGCTGAGAACTCTTGAGACAACCAGTGAGCCGGGTGAACCCACCTGAGAACAGCGGCTGAAAGCAGAAGGGGTCTGTACCCCACAATGGATGAGGGCAAGGAGTCCGCAGCCAAGACTGAAGGGGCCCTGGGAACCCTCAAAATTCAGCAGCTGTAGCTTCCTTCCAGAACTAGGTCACACTGGTGAGAAACTTCTGGGAAGAGAATCCAGACTGAACAGCAGAGGGGCAGGAGAGGAAATGGAAAAAGAAGGTCCAAATACTAGCAGGGGAAGAGAACCAAATCAGGGCACTCAGGAGGTAAGCCAGCACATTTTAGGAAGTTTCACAAAAATAACCGAAGCGAGAGCTCTAGAGCCCAAGCTCTTCTTCTCTAATTTCACACACACACGAGCCTCAGGAGGGATCAAAGCCAAGTCCTACATGGAGTTCTTATAAGGAAGAAGCGAAAAGGAACTCAACGACACCTACGCAGCAGTAAGAGCATGACAGGGAGACATCCCACAAAGACATTAAAAACTACAGCCTAATATTTCAAGGTGAGACAAAAGACATTAAAGGAATAGCGTAATGTCAAAGGACTACATGAATATTAATAGAAAAACTCAGAAATAGGTAATAACTCTGTAAAGAATTAAAAACAAAGAAAAAATAATTTCGGAAATGAAGATTAACTGAAAAGAATACAAGAGCAAATAAACACAACATAAAATGCCTTACAGGGAATAGTACATAAAAAAGAGAAAAAAATTAAATAAAAAAGGAATGATAAAAACCCAGAGGGAGACAACAAACATAAACACAGGCAAAGAAGATTCAATATTTATACAATAGGAGTCTCCACAGGAGTAAACGAAAGCAAGGGAACAGAACAAATCCTCAAAATAATAATCCAAGAAAAAGAGATTTGGTACTACATATTTAAAGAACATAGCATGTATGTGGGAAAGTCAACCCAGAATGATATATTCTGAAATTACTGGACTTTAAAGAAGAAAAAAACCTGTTCAGGCATCAAAGCAAACAGACCAAGTAACTTGTAAGATAAAGAAAATTAAACTGACATCAGAGTCTGACAGCAATGCTTTATTACAGAAGGAAGTGGAGGAACATGCTTAAGATACTCATGAAAAGAAAACATGAACTGAGGACCTTCTATCCAGACATTCTTTGAAGTCTGAAATAAAAGTCTCCTAGAGAGGAAGCTTCACACCAAAATAATGAGGAGTATCAGCACAGAGACTGGAGGTGAGCGTCAGCTGTATATTCCCGTGGAGAACGAGTGTAAACAGGGATGGGAGGGAGAGAATACAGTTTGTCACGACTATGTGCTCTGAGAATGAAAACAGAGTTAAACTATAAAAAAGGGGGAGGGGGAAGGAAATGAAAAGATGCAAAAATTTTAACCTTTCAGTCGTCATACTGGTCACAATGTTGGTATTATTTTTCTGAAAATACACTGTGTATAATGTGGGATAAAGTAAATGCATAATTATCTGGTATTTAAGTTCTATTTATTATCACTGATGTCCTTGAGAACCAAAAATCTCAGTGTGACAAAAAGGAGGTATAAGACAAGTTAAATAAATGCCTACAAACCTGCATTTGAATGGAAAATATCAGTATGAACTCCTGATGTGCTATATCCTGAAAAAACCTATTTTCTAATTTGGTCTACTAAAAAGTCCTGTAAACAGTGACCATTCCAATAGCAAAGAGAATCCTAGCACCCAGACTGTGGTCTTGAAATATCATTCCCCACTAAAAGGCAGGATTTCTTGGACAAATGACTGATTCTAAAACCTATACAGAAATGAAAAGAGCCAAGGCAATTCTGAAGAAAAAGCTGAAGGACTTACACTACCAGACACCAAGACCTCCTAGGGTGTGTTAATGTTCTCCCGAGACAGCTCAGGCAGCCAGGGGAACAAAACAGAGCCCAGAAACGGGTCCGCACAGTGATGGTACTTTATTTACAACAAAGATAACACCACAATGAGTGAAGGGTGACCTTTTCGACAAGGGTGCTGTGCCAGACGGAGAGCCACACGGGAAAGGAATTGTGACCTCTAGCATCACAGCAGACACAAAACTTAACTCTACCTAGACTGTACAGTCCAGTGCGAAAGGTCAAAGAAAGTTTTAGGAAAAAAGACGTAAGATAACATCTTCACTACTCTGTGGAAAGCAAAGATATATTAAACAGATCAAAGTACTCTCAAAGTGCTAACGCCTTTGAGAGTGAAAATTCAAGATAAAAGAGTAGAAGAAAATGTGCAATTCCCATATCTACAAAGGACCTATATCTGAACTCCTACAAATCTATTTTTTAAAAAATCTTACAACCTAGTAGAAAGAAGGGCCCAAAGACTTAAACCAGAACTTCACAAAATAATATATCTGAGCAGACGATAAACCTACAAAGAGATGCTTAACTTCATTCATCATCAGTTAACTTTGAAACCAGCTCACCAGAATGGCTAAAATGAAAGCCAAACTATAGTGGAATGAAGTATTTGCAACACATATATAACCAACAGAGAGTTCATATCCAGAATAAAGACTCTTTAAAAAAAATTAAGAAAATGGAAGTCCAATGGAAAAGGGCCAATAAACATTTGTAAAAGCACCTGACCTCATAACAGAAGTGCAAATTAAAACAACAGTGAGGGGCTTCCCTGGTGGCGCAGTGGTTGAGAGTGCGCCTGCCGATGCAGGGGACACAGGTTTGGGCCCCGGTCCGGGAAGATCCCACATGCCACAGAAAGCTAGGCCCGTGAGCCATGGCCGCTGGGCCTGCGTGTCCGGAGCCTGTGCTCCACAACGGGAGAGGCCACAACAGTGAGAGGCCCACGTACCGGAAAACAAAACAAAACAAAACAAAAAAACAAAAAAAAACAACAGTGAGATACCACAATGAGATAGCACGGTACTGGCATAAAACAGGCATATAGATTGATGTGATAAAACTGAGAGTCCAGAAATTAAAGTTTACATTTATGGTCAATTGGTTTTTGATAAGGATACCAAGGAAACAACTTCTGCAACAAATGGTGCTGGGACAACTGGATATCCATGTGCAAAAAGATGAATTTAGACTTCGACCTCACATTACATAAAAAATTAACTTGAAATGGATAACAGACCTAAATATAAGAACTAAAACTAGAAAACTTCTAGAAGAAAACACAGGAAAAAAAACTTTGTGACCTTTAGTTAGGCAAAGAGTTCTTGGATACAACATCAAAAGCAAGATCTATAAAAGAAAAATGTGATAAATTGGACCTCATCAAAATTCAAAATTTGGGGGCTTCAAAGACACTATTAAAGAGTGTAAAAAGTCAAGAGAAACTGGGAGAAAATATTTGTAAATAATATACCGGATAAAGGACTCATATCCAGATTACATAAAGAATTGGCGTAATTCAGCAATAAGAAGATAAGCAATTTAAAAACAGGCAAAAGATCTGACAGACATTTCATCAAAAAAGATATACAGGGACTTCCCTGGTGGTCCAGTGGTTAAGACTCCACGCTTCCACCGCAGGGGGCACAGGTTCGATCTCTGGTTGGGGAACTTGGATCCTGCACGCCACGCAGCACGGCCAAAAAAACCCCCACAACATATACAAATGGCTAACAGGCACATGAAAAGATGCTTAATATCTGTAGCCAGTAGGGAAATGCAAATTAAAACCATAAGGAGATAGATACCAGTACACACCCATAAGAAAGACTATAATCAAAAAGACGATAACAAGTGTTAGCAAGAATGTGGATACATCGGAACCCCATACATTGCTGGTGGGAACTTAAAATGGTCTGGAAGACACTTCAGCAGTTTTTTTAAAAAGCTAAACATAAACTTACCACACAAGCCAGCAGTTCCACTCCTAGGTATCTACCCAAGAAAGATGAAAATATATGTTCAAACAAAGACTTGGGGCTTCCCTGGTGGCGCAGTGGTTGAGAGTCTGCCTGCTAGTGCAGGGGACACGGGTTCGAGCCCTGGTCTGGGAGGATCCCACATGCCGCGGAGCGGCTGGGCCCGTGAGCCACACCTACTGAGCCTGCGCGTCTGGAGCCTGTGCTCCGCAACGAGAGAGGCCATGACAGTGTGAGGCCCGTACACCGCGATGAAGACTGGCCCCCGCTTGCCACAACTAGAGAAAGCCCTTGCGCAGAAACGAAGACCCAACACAGCCAAAAATAAAAATTAATAAATTAAAAGAAGGCTCAACATTTTAAAAAAACAAAAAAACAAACAAAAAAAGCAAAGACTTGTATTCAAATGTTCAAAGCAGCGTTATACGTAATAGCTAAAAAAACAACTCAAGTATCCATTAATTGCTGAATGGATAAATAAAATGTGGGATATTCATATAATAGAGAATATTATTCAGCATTAAAAAGAAACAAACTACTCCAAGTAGATGAACCTCAAAAACATTATATTAAGAGTCAAATGTAAAAGACTACATATTGCCGATTTCATTTATGTGCAATGTCCAGAAAAGGCAAATTTAGAGGCAGAAAACAGATCATTGGTTGCCTGGAGCTGGGGATAGGAGTGGGGATTGATGGCAAATGGGCATAAGGTAATTTTTTTGATGGGTGATGGAAATACTCTAAAACTGTATTGTGGTAATGGCTGCACAACTCTACATATTTAATGAAATAATCAAAATTTCCAATTACAGTTAGTGAATTTTACAGTATGTAAATTATGTCTCAATAAAACTCTTTAAAAAAGGCTATGATTTGAAAAAAAAAAGAAAATCTATGGATAGAGCTGAAGTTATACTCAGAGGAATACATGGCTTTAAGTGAACTCTGTATTTAACTTAATAAATGAGGAAAACAATAAAATAAAACAAAACAGGGTAAGTAATTCAGATAAAAGTGGAAGTGAAATAGATTGAAAACAAAATAATCAAAAGAATAAATGAACTCATAAGGAGACATCACCACCAGAGGTAAAAGAAATTAAAAGGTTCATTAAAGAACACAATGTACCACTCAATACGAGACCTACTCTACTCTAAACTGACCTAACGTGGAAGGAATCTGCAGGTTTATCACTGAGCAAAGCACTAGGCCCAGCTGAGTTCTAAAGCAACCTTTTCACCCTATGTCATGTACTGTAAGACGTATCTGTTATTCCACATTTGGTTTTTGCTAAAATCGGGTGCATTTTACAATCCCTGTCATCAGATGGCAGCATGAGAGAGTGGCATAAAAATGTACAGACTATCCTCAGGAAAGATCACAAAGTGCCAGTATCAACACATTTTAGATCTGACAAAATACAGTAGTACAGAAAAGGAAGAGAACTACGGCCCAGCTTCACACAGTAGATATGAAAGCAGAGATTAACGAAAATTAATAAACTGAAACCAGCACGTAGAAAAGTTATAATATACTGTGACAACACTGAGGTTTATCTCAGTAATGCAAGGATAGCTCAAACCCAGAAAATCTATCAAAGCAATTATTAAATTAACATCTTAAGGAGAAAAATCATATGGCTGATAAAATTCAGCAGCAGTGCTAGCACAAGACCAACCAGCCAGGGTGGTACTGGTAAGAGCCATGCAAATGTGAACCATGGAGCAGTAGCAGGCTGGGTGAAGGTGATGTACCAGAAACCAAGGGCCATTTTCACATGAAATGAGGAAATGCTGAAGCCTTTCACCAAAATGGGAGGTAACAGGGAGACCTGCTCTCACCTCTGTTATCTCTGTGTTACTGGTCCTACCTAACGGCATAATAAAATTAAAACCACCAGTGTGTGTTGGTACAAATATTGGAAGAGAGATAAAAGTATCTAGTTAGAAATGACAGGACTATATATGCAGATGCTAGTAAAAAATTACTAAGATCAGTGAGAAAATTTGATAAGGTGACAGAATAAGAAAATATTGAAAAAACCAACAGCATTTCATTAGATTGGTAAGAACTAACTAGAAGTAGAAATGAAAAAAATATAACCCCATCACAAGAGTGACAAAAACTATAAAGCACTTAGGAATAAATTTACTGCAAAGGTAAAGAATCCCAAGAAAATCATAAAACCTTATAAAAAGTCAGAAAACAAGACCCGAAAAATGGAGGTGATGCACCAGGTTCCTAGATGGAAAAAGAGTATCATAAAAACATGAATCTTCCCCCAGTTAATGCGATTCCAATCAATTCCTTTTTTTTTCTGAACCAGACAAAATTACTTTAACATGCATAAAGAGGCGCTAGTATTTTGGAACAGCCAAGAAACATGCACCAAACAAGGCCGGTGAGGGGCACGCCTTGACCAGTGTGAAATTCTGGATATGTGGGTGTGCTCCTTCCGGGCACAGTGTAAGTACAGGCTCTGCCTGGCAAAGCACATCCCTGATGGGCACTAGGGACAGGGCCTGGACCCTGAAGGCTCAGCAATAGCTACGGGAAGCCTTTTCCACCCCAGACATTTGAGTGTTCCGGCTGGGCCTCCTCGGGGCACTGGGGAGGAGTGAGAGCAGGCCGGTGGGGGAGGGTGCCGGCCCCGGCAGAGCAGGCTCTTGGTTTTGTTTGATGTGGTCCCCCCGAACCTAGAGCAGGGCCGGTTTCCAGGTGTTCCACACAATATCTGATGAATGAATGAATAGCATCAGAAAGGTATGGACTATCTGGGAGGGGGAGACTCCTCAAAAATGACCTAGCATGCATGTCATCTACTACAAAGCTAAACCAAATATAAGCCAGATACAAGCTCTGCAAAATGCAGCAAGAGGAGAGCCTGGATTCCTAGCAAGTGAGGGGCCAGAAATGCATCCGTGAATCCACAAGTCCCTCCCTCTCTCCACTACTCCAGCCCTCCACCCCTCCCTCTCTCCATCTACCCCTCCCCGTCCAGCAATCCCGGACACCCGCACTGAGCTCTGGCTCTCTGCCCTGCAGTGCGGAAGGCGCTGGAATACACCTGTAGAGATGACAAGCTTCCTGCTCCAAGTTCATACGTGATGAAAATTAACTGTAGAAGACCCACTGCTATGAATTTAAGGTATGAAAATTGTCTGATGTTTCATTACACTAGTCTTATATTTTAGTAAACATAGAAGTGTTCAGGGCTTCCCTGGTGGTACAGTGGTTGAGAGTCCGCCTGCCGATGCAGGGGACACGGGTTCTTGCCCCGGTCCGGGAAGATCCCACATGCCGCAGAGCGGCTGGGCCCGTGAGCCATGGCCACTGAGCCTGCGCGTCCGGAGCCTGTGCTCCGCAACGGGAGAGGCCACAACAGTGAGAGGCCCGCGTACCACCAAAAAAAAAAAAAAAAAAAAGTGTTCAGAGGTTCACATTTGATTTTGGGGTCCTTACCCTATTTCCCCAATAAGGTTTTATGTACTTCAAGATCTCCTAGAGGAGCACTTTTAGGGGTTGAACACCCTCAGACGGAAAGAGGTGGCTGTGCGGTTTGGGGGGAAGTTTGAAGCAAAGAGCACTGTCCCCTGACTAGTCTCAAGTAGGAAACCCTGGGTAGAGGTACTCCCCCAATGACTCACAAGGAGAAAGTCCATAGAGGACTATCGTTAGAGCCCTCACTTCCCCAACACCAGAATAATGAAGAGCTTCTACCACAGCTTTTACAATTACTCTACTTGTAGTGACTCCTTTCTGAATTTCTGGAGTTCTAAGACAAATGAAAGAGGAGAATTACTTAAAAGAAAATTGGCTAGCTTAATTACAATTAACAGGAAATGATTTAAAGTCTTTGCTCTGCGTGTGTGTTTTTTTGAAGTGTTTTGTACCTGTAATGTACCCATGATTACATTTCTATCTTAAATAGCTCTGGAATTTGAAATATTAGTTGGTTAAGTTAGTGACATTCAATCTAAAAAAACTGAATAAAGAAGAAAAAATAACCCTACAGAATTTAAACACAGCAAAGGTACAAGAAACTAGCAAACTATCAAAAGGTTACTCTTTCCCCCTAAATGGGGAAACTTTTAACTTTTGAAAGATGAATAATAAAAATTACCTTTTAAAGATGGTAGTTTTTGAAGTTCTCTATTATTGCTGGCGCTACACCTGGAAGAATTTTGCCGTTTGTCTTTCTTCACTACGGGCTGAGGGGCTGGCACTTTTATTTTACTAGATACTGCAGACGGGGCAGCAACAAGGTTGTTTTTCCTGCTGGGAATCTGTTTCCAAAATGAAAACAAGAACAAATGATTACGTCAAATGGTTGTATTTTATAGCACAATTAGCATAGGCAAAAAATACACATAAAAATGCAAGTTTTGGACTTCCCTGGTGGCACAGTGGTTAAGAATCCGCCTGCCAATGCAAGGTACACGGATTTGAGCCCTGGTCCGGGAGGATCCCATATGTCGCAGAGCAACAAAGCCCAAGAGCCACAACTACGGAGCCCACATGCCACAACCACTGAAAGCCCGCGTGCCTAGAGCCTGTGCTCCGCAACAAGAGGAGCCACCGCAATGAGAAGCCCAAGCACCGCAACGAAGAGCAGCCCCCGCTCGCCGCAACTAAAGAAAGCTGGCGTGCAGCAACGAAGACCCAACGCAGCCATAAATAAATAAATAAATAAATAAATAAATAAAATAAAAAATTTTTTAAATGCAAGTTTTGCTCTGGGATAGTCTCCTTCACGCTACTGTAAACAACTTAACCCTTTATAGTTGCTGGAGTCTGAGGCTACATCCCACCCTACCAATGCTACATTTCAAGAGACTTCACAGATATACCTAATTTCCCGTATCTTCTTTCAAACTTCTTACTTATAGGTTGATGATAGTGACCCTCCAAAGATGTTCACATCCTAATTCCTGGATCCTATGAATATGTTTCCTCACTTGGCAAAAGGGACTTGGCAGGTGTGATGAGGTTAAGGATCCTGGGATGGCAGATGATCCTGGGTTATCAGGAAGGGCCCCACGTATTCACACAGGTCTTTGCGAGACAAGAGAAGGCAAGGAGGCAACAAAGCAGAGGTCAGAGGATGGAAGATGCTATGCTGCTGGCTTTGATGACAGAGGAAGGGGCCCTGAGGAGTGCAGGTGGCCTCTAGAAGTTGGAAAAGGCTAGGAAACGATTCTCCTCTAGAGCCTCCAGAAAGGACTGGCCAGGCTGACACCTTAATTTCAGCCCATTTCAGACCTCTGACCTCCAGAACTGTAAGATAATGAGCTTGTGTTCTTTTAAGCCATTAAGTTTGTGGTCATTTGTACAGCACCAACAAACAACTAGTATAGTTGAATACCTTATAAATGACAGCTTTCCCTGTTTGCTCACATTCAGCCCTCAAAAACCAGTAAAAGCTACAGAAAGGCGCTTTCCTCTTGAGCAATAGGAAATGCTCTTGTTTCTAGCCTCTTTCCTTGCATTCGTCTCCAGGCTCCAGATTCAGTGCGCTCATCTCCAGACTGCTCCGTGACAACTAGGCTGTCCCACGACATGCAGTTGACACGCAAGGTGAGGAACATTGCCAACACTCAAGCAGAGGCGGTGGATGAGTGTGAGGGCACATGCAGCAGAGCCAGGGGGGCCCCTGTCATCCGTGCAGGCTCACGGGTCGAGCCTGCCCAGGAGCCCTGTGGAGCTTGGCTGTGCTCGGCCCCAGGAGTGACGGCTGACAGCCACCAAGGTGAGTGTCCGCTGTCAAGATACTTTGTGCAACACACTCCCTCCTCCCACACCCTCCTGTCTGCCCAAGGATGGACTCTGTATGTGCACACAGGCTCTTTTAAAAAGCCCATCAAACTCGGCCTAGAAACACGAACCTGCCAAGCCCCTTCCGATGACACAGCGCCAAAGAGACACACTGACTTGAGCCCCCAACTATAGGCTCTCATCCTTGAAAGGGATTTTTACTAAGAAGTGAGAGCTGCTTTGTTTTTTAATAAGGTGCTTAAGAATATCTGGAAAGAGTTTTCCAAAGTGCCATTACTGACCCGCACAGACAGGACTCCGAACCGCGAGCCAGGGCCTGGCTCCCTTTTCTCCTGCAGCCAACAGTCCCTTCCTCGAAATGCGCTTTCTCGGGCTCTGACCACGATGTCTGTCCTTCTTTCCACCTAATCATGAAAGCACGGGCCTTTCTTCCTTACAAACACCGTCCATAACTCTCCTTCTCCACGGAATTCCCCACGTTAAAAACCATCCTGCACAGCTTTCTCTAGACGCCCCCAGAAAGCCCTAGCGGTTACTCCACAGTCTCAAACAGCCCCTCCTAGGAGACATACTCGTTTCCAACGTTGTTACATACACACACGTCCTGCACATTAAAGTCTGTTTCCTTTTTATTCTCCTGTAATGCCGAATCCAGGGCTATACACATAATGACCGTGACAAACAGCTGGGTACAAACATGAGCAAAAACAGCTCCACCGCTGCTCCTACCCAGACAGGAGAATGGACTGTGCGTCTTTTTTTTTTCTTTTTTTGTGGTACGCGGGCCTCTCACTGTTGTGGCCTCATCCGGTTGTGGAGCACAGGCTCCGGACGCACAGACTCAGCGGCCATGGCTCACGGGCCCAGCCGCTCCGCGGCATGTGGGATCTTCCCGGACCGGGGCCCAAACCCGTGTCCCCTGCATCGGCAGGCGGACTCTCAACCACTGCGCCACCAGGGAAGCCCGACTGTGCGTCTTACCGAACAAAGCTTTTTGCACTAGGACTGGGGGATCTGGCCAATACACAGAGCAGACCGAGTCCAGGGGTATCGACAGCCACCACAGGGCACACGCTGAGGTAAGGCTTCCAACGCCCGGGACAACAACACACAGTTACCCAAACACCTGCCGCCTCTCCCTCTGGCCTCCCTCCAGAGCGCTCTCCTCGGGACGGGACGGGACGGGCAGAGTAAGCGTCTAGCAAAGAAAACCTGGCTCCATCACCCCCTCCAGCTTAAGGGCTGTCTCCAAACTCCCGCAACCAACGTCACCACCTCCCTGCTCGGGCTGGGCCTGGCGGCCCGCTCTCCACACTCTGGTCCTGGCGAGGCCCTCCCCGCCGCCCAGGCGTCGCTCCTGGCCCCCTCAGCTGTAACTCCGTCCCTCTGCCCACCCCGAGGGGACGCCCCCACACAGGGACCCTTACCTGGGGTGGGGGCGGGGCTGTCCGGCTGTGACACCATGCGGGCCGGTTCCCTGAGGGACACGGCGCTGCCTGGGCCCCGACAGCACGCTGACACACCTCACGGTCGGAGGGCTGCTCTGAGGACGCGCGAAGACCCGCAAGGGAGGAGCTCTACGTGTGGGTGCGCGCGCGCGCACGTGCGCATGTGCGTGTGCGTGCGTGTGCGTACGTGGACGCGCGCGGCACTGAGAGCCCGCGTTCAGGCGAGGCGAGGCTGAGGCCGGCGCGGCCCCAGGCGCCCAGGCTAAGGAGCCGCACTCTATCTGAAAGAGCTGGAAGCCATGGAGAGCGTTCGGGCGGGGCGATGACACAAAAAGCTTTCCCTTTTTAAAAGGCTTTCAGGCTCAGGTGTGGAAGCCGAAGGGCCCACAAGAAGGCTTTTCTGGTTGTCTAGACAGGAGGTCAAGACGCGGAAGCGGAGGCGCGTGGATGGGGAGGTGTCTCTGGGAACCCGGGCTCCCGCAGATGGCGGATGGTGGGACAAGTCACCAATGTGGCAGGGGAAACGGGTAGAAATAAGCCCAATTGTGAAGGGGCTGCGGCTGCGGCAGCCGGGTGGCGATTCCACACGAACGAGGCGAGGAGTCGGAACTCACGCATCTCCCGCCCCCTCCACGGCTGCTTTGTCTGTATCACACTAACCAGGTAGCTGAAACCCCGTAGCGGCATGCCTTTCCATCAAAGCAGTGTGGTACTGGCATGAGGACAGACATGCAGATAGATCAATGGAACAGAATTAAGAGCCAAGACCACTCAATGGGAAAAGAACAGTCTCCTCAACCAATGACGCTGGGACAGCTGGATAACCACGTGCAAAAGAATGAAATGGGGGGGGAATCCCTACCTCACACATAAACAAAAATTAACTCAAAACGGATCAATGACCAGTCATATCCACGACCTAAATATAAGAGCTAAAACCATAAAACTCTTAAGAGAATACAGAGGTAAATCTTCATGACCTTGGATTTGACAGTGGTTTCTTAGATATAACACCAGAAGCACAAGCAACAAAAGAAAAATCATAAATTGGACTTAATAAAAATTTAAAACTTTTGTGCATCAAAAAGACACAAAAGACACTTTTTATTAAGAAAGTGAAAAGACAATCCATGGAATGGGAGAAAATATCTGCAAGTTTTGTAATAAGGGTCTAGTACCCAGAATATACAGGCAATATCAGAGATACTGGAGAAATTCCAGGTCCTGCTCCAGACCACTGCAATAAAGCAAACATCACAATAAAGGAAGTGTTTGGTTTCCTAGGGCATATAAAAGTTATGTTTACACTATACTGTAGTCTATTAAGTGTGCAATAGCATTACGTCTAAAAAAATGTACATACCTTAATTAAAAAATACCTTATTGCTAAAAAATGCCAACCATCATCTGACAGCACAGGGTTGTCACAAACCTTCAGTTTATTAAAAAAAAAAACAGTATCTGCAAAGTACAACAAAGTGAAGCGCAGTAAAACAAGGTATGCCTGCATTAAGAACTCCAACAACAGAAAGACAAACACCCATTTAAAAAACTAGCAAAGGGGGCTTCCCTGGTGGCGCAGTAGTTAAGAATCCGCCTGCCAATGCAGGGGACACGGGTTCGAGCCCTGGTCCGGGAAGATCCCACATGCCGTGGAGCAACTAAGCCCGTGCGCCACAACTACTGAGCCTGCGCTCTAGAGCCCATGCTCCACAACAAGAGAAGCCACCACAATGAGAAGCCCGTGCACCGCAACGAAGTGTAGCCCCCGCTTGCCACAACTAGAGAAAGCCCGCGTGCAGCACCAAAGACCCAGTGCATCCGGGGGAAAAAAAACCTGGCAAAGAACTTGAACAGACGTTTCTCTGAAGATATACAAATGGCTAATAAGCACATGAAAAGATGCTCAAGACCTTTAGCCGTTAGGCAAACGATGACATAACACTTCACACCCACTAGGGTGGCTATAATTTAAGAAAAAAAGGAAAACAAGTGTTAGGGAGGATGTGGAGAAATTGGAAACACGAGTGCACACAGCACACCAACTGCTTGAGGGCAGGGGCCCTGCTGTGTCCCGTGCTGAATCCCCAGCACCTGCGATGGCGCTCGCACATAGTAGGACCTCAGAACCTACCTGCTGGATGACTATGAGTGAGTGAATCTACTGAAGGGAAGCCTGCAACGTGAAAGAGAATGACCATTCAGCCGGCCAGTCGGGGCGACGGACTTTCTGTCCTAGAACCACAGCCCAGTTTGTCCGTAACCTCGCGGAAAAGGCCTCAGCGCTGGTCGACATTGCTGTGACTTACTTGAAGCCTTGATTGGCCATACTTTGGCACTATGCCAAGGTTGAGCTGGTCCCTCCAACCCCTGCTGAGATCCCTACAGCTATTCAGAGCTTGAAAAAAATTGTCAGTGGTGCTCAAACCGGTAGCTTCAAACAGCTCACAGTTAAGGAAGCTCTGCTGAATGGTTTGGTGGCCACTGAGGTGTGGACATGGTTTCATGCCGGCGAGATCGCAGGCAAGCGTGGCATCATTGGCTATGATGTTTGAAGACCAATCTTTCACATGTGATTATATTTGCTTTATTATTTCGGTGTTCTTGGACCATGTATGAGCAGACTGGTTTTTGAATAAAATAAGGCAATGTGTCAAAAAAAAAAAAGGAATGAAGGAAGGAAGGAAGGAGGGAATGAAGTCAGGGAGGGAGGGAGGGAGGAAAGAAAGGAAGGAAGGGAGGGAGGGAGGAGAAAGGCCAGATGAAGGGAGGAAGATGACTCTGGGAGAGGGAAGGTTCCCTCCCACTACGGAGCCCATCCTCTCCCTCTGACCACACCGTACCGCGTCCGGTGCGATCTGGAGCAAACCAGAACAGTCCAGAGAGGTTTGCTCTGTGATGCAGGGCCCAGAGTGGATCAAGTGAAACGGGAAAGTACAGACTTCGCACTATTTCGTAAAGATAGATGTCGAAAAAGAAAGACGAGAAGCAGACAGACAAGGTGGCTGTCTCCCTGGGGCCTCTCTGGGTCCACTCCTGTGGGGACTGGCGTGGCCTCCTCTGTGTTTCCGGTGTGGGTCTTTAGAACGTAGGCGGGTCCTGGACCAAGTGGTAAGCAGGGCCTCCTTCCCACCTCACCACCAAAGCCCCTTCTCACCTGCCTCTTTACCCTATTTTGCCCATTTCCTTCTCTTTTGCCAATTTATATGTCTTCTTTTCTCTTAAATTTAATCTTAAATTTGATATTTCATATTAAGAAGAGTGATAGCTAACAAAGTTCAGTTCAGTGCGCTCACATTAGAGTTATTTTGGAAGCTACTGCTAGGGTCTAAGGCAGCTCTGTCCAGTAGAACTTTCTGCGAAGTGGGAAATGCTCCCTATCTGCTGTCCAGCAGGGGAGCCATTGGCCACGTGTGGCCACTGGGCACTTGAAATGTGGCTAGCGTGACCAAGGAACTGAATTTCTCAATCTAATGTATTTTTTCATTAACTTAGACAGCCGCGTGTGGCTAAAGGCTAACTAACCTCTTCAATGGCGCAGGTCCAGCACCTCAGAGCCACCAGGTACCCACTGCGCAAAACCAGCTTTAGGTCGGAGCTAACGCCCCTTTAGAGCCATGCTCAAGTTCATCTTTAAAAAACACTTATGATAAAGGAAAACGCAAAGTCTTCCAACTAACAAAGCTTTTCTTCCTCCCCTCCTTGGAGAGTTAAATTTCTAGGCCGGTTCTCTCACTCCCCCAGGTGGAGAAGAAGAAGATGACACTGTCGCCGGCGTTTGGGAAGCAGCCCTTCCCAGCATCGGCTGCTCTCAAACCTGAGGGAGAAGCAGGGCCCAGGGAGTCTCCGCTCCACACGACAGACTGACAGCAAGACGCAAGGCTGTTACGAAAATGCTGGGCCAAACCAGATGGCATCACTCCCTGACCTGGGCAGGTGCCCAACATTCAAGGAAACACTGAAGACTTTCTCGAGCTGCGATCTGTCAGAGGAATTTTCCCTGTGACTTAGGAAAATGTCCCCATGACATGCAGGTGCAGACTGACTCTCCCAGCTCCCCACACACAGGGGGAAACCTCGCCACCACTGTGGGGCAGGGCTCAAGGCTTGCATTCGCTCAGAGCTGCTTCCACGAACCGGAACACTTTACATGATTTCACATTAGTCGCTGGAAGGACTCTTTCTAGAATTACACATCACGTAACGGAGCTTTTATTTAAGAGGGACAGGGATGCTGACTGATCTTACCTGCCAGCTTTACCTGCTACACACACGCCACATCCAACACGCACTCAGGAACTCCACAATTTAATGGCGATCCTGTGTTTGCTCAGATGCTTTCAAACATCTGATTTCCTCACTCAAAGCTCCAGGTGGCTCTTTACAAGAATGTGCTCCATCTTGTCGCATCTATTCAGCAGCTGCAAGTGTGACTGACTGGGGGGGCCAAGTTACTCCCAAGTCTCCTGAATGTCCAAGCTCAACAGATGTGACACGTCACAAGTAACAGAAAACATTGCTTCACGAGTAAGGACAATAGCACACTCTTTATCTTACCAGTGCTTGCACAGGAGAGATGCTCAAAACGAACCTCTCTCTCTCTCTCTCTCCCTCTCTCTCTATGTATGTGTGTATACACACACACACACACACACACATATTTCTGTGTGTGTACATACACACACAACTTATAAACATGTATTATGTTCTGCTGAGAAATACTCCCAAAATAAAATTAAAATAAGAAAGACAGGGACTTCCCTGGTGGTCCAGTCATTAAGAATCCACCTTCCAATGCAGGAGATGCAGGTTTGATCCCTGGTTGGGAAACTGACATCCCTCATGCCGCGGAGCAACTAAGCCCGTGCACTCTGGACCCACGGGCCACAACTAGAGAGCCCGCAGGCCACAACTAAGACCCGATGCAGCCAAATAATAAATAAATATTTTAAAAAAAGATAAAGTACCAAAGATCATATGGAAACCTTGTATTTACATGGAAACCCTATTTTGAAATGCTTTAATTAGAATAAGGTCTCATGACACTATGCTTTTTACCACTGACCTCTGGTGGTACGTAAAAGCAAATGAAAAACAAAAATAAAATACAGTTGACCCTTAACCAGCATAGGTTTGAACTGCACGGGTCCACTGAGATATGGCTTTTTTTCAGTAAATACGTAGTAGAGTACTACATGGTCCGAGGTTAGTTGAATCCCTGGATGTAGAACCACAGATACGGAGGAATCATGGATATGAAGGACCAACTGTAAGTTATACTGGGATTTTTGACTGTGCAAACGGTTGGCACCCCAACCCCCATGTTATCCAAGGGTCAACTGTACTCTTCTTAAAATTTTACAAAAAATATTAGAAACATTAGGAAAAGACCTAATACTATAATCTTCTGCTTTGGTATAATGCTATTTATTTGAAACAAATTACACTGAATGAAAATTCTGCATTAAAATTCCCTTAGAGGATCAAAGAGGTGACAAAGCAATAAGCCTCTTAACGAGAGACTTTTTTTTTTTTCAGATTTACAGTATCAGAAAAAAACCAGCAAGCTGAGTGATTTGAAGCTCTCCTTCTTCCTGAGCACTTTCAAAAGCACCAACAAACACCTCTTGACACCAGGCCCTAATATGTACGGCATATTAGTGCAAAGACGAATCAAGTTAAAGTGCTGTCCTCAAGGTCTCTGTCTAGTTAGGGAGGCAAATCACAGGTAAATAAAAGTTGTCCAAGGCACTATACATAATAAATAATTGGTGCAGCAAATAATTGCTATTCAAACTGAAAATATGGAAAAAATACTCTCCAAGATGGTGAGAAAAACCTTCCTTTAAATTTTAGAAAAAATGAACTTGAGTTGGAGCTAAAAAGATGAAAGGATTCAGATAAGCAAGAAAGAGGATGGGAAAAAGTATTCTTCAACAGTTCTCAAAGTGGGGTCCCTTAGGCCCCTTCTGGGATCTACTCTTTTTATGATAACACTAAGACACGCTTTGCCTTTATAACCATCGTTATGTTGATTTTTCGCAGGCTACCAGACATGTGGTATCAAAACAGACCGAATGCAGGCGCAGACTTGAGAGGCCAGCTATCTTTTATTAAGCCAGACATTAAAGAGATTTGCAAAAATATAGAGCAATGCCATTTTTTCAGTGAACTTTTATAGTTTTCTCATAAAAAGACTCTATTTATGTTAACGTGTAATGGGTGTTGTTATTAGATGAATTAATGCATATTTTAAAATTTTCAATTTTAGTTTCTGATATGAAAAACACCTGAAAGCTACAGCCCACCTAGATGAGAGAGCTCTTTGGGACCCTCATGAATTTTGATGTCCCTTTTGTTTGAGCAGCACTTCTCTTCTCACGAACACGTGCCAGGCGTGAGTCGCAAGCAAATGTACATGCTCTGTGGAGGGACCTTTCTAGAGCAGTGGTTGCACCATGGGGCCATTTTGCCCTCCAGGAGACACTGGGCAACGTCGAGAGGCACTTCTGGTTGTCACCACTGGAGGGGACGGGGAGCTACTGGCATCTACTGGGGCTGACCAAGGATGCTGGGGAACATGCACAGGACCACAGGGCAGCCCCACAGGGAACACCTGGCCATGGTGCCGAGGGTGGGCTGCCGCTCCAGGGCAGCGGTGTCACCCGTGGGAGACACTCAGGGCCTACCAAGCGTCCAGCTTGTAGCGCAGGGCAGGAGTGGGCGCCAAAGAGGGGGCGGCTCAGGGAAGCCTCACTCCCCTGAGGACAGCGAGCTCACGGCACCTCCGGACCCCAAGTCCTCCCAGTCAGCAGCTGACTGCCCTCTCCGCAGAGCCACCCTTCCTGAACACCGCGGCTCTAAGCAAAGATGATGCGGACTGACTGGAAGAATGGCAATTAAAAGCCGGGAACTCCCATTTCCTATAAAATAATTACGTAAGAATTTCAAAAAAGTTTTTTTGTTTTTTTGGCTGCGTGGCATGTGGGATATTAGTTCCCCGACCAGGGATCGAACCTGTACCCCCCGCAGTGGAAGCGCAGAGTGAACCACTGGACCGCCAGGGAAGTCCCATCACAAAAGTTTTTAGAGTACTATTCCTTTGAGTCCTCTCTGCGTTTCACCGGAGTCCAGTTTAGGGCTGTACTGGAAAAAGTCGGGAAGAGAACGATGGGAAAAGTGGCCCGGGAGGCCCCCAGCGAGAGCCTGAGCACAGAATTCAGCCTCCAGACAGAAGCTTTTGGTGTCTGGGGACAGGAGTCGGGGACTCTCTTCTCAGGAGGGGACAGTCACGGCCGCCTCCCCAGAAAACCCACAAGCAACACAGCCACTTCCTCGTCCTCCTCCTACTCACTCGGCTTAAAACGCCTGCTACAGAGTCACGTGACTGGAGACAAAAACGTTTCATGGAAAGGTGTCTTTCATAATAACGTTACTCCCACTGACATGTAACGTGTGTTACTGTTATTACTAGATGAATTACTAAATATTTCTAAAATTTCAGTTTAAATTTCTAAGACACAACTCCACCACCGGCACCGATGAGACCCCAGCTAACCTGGCTCCGTCTCCGGAACCCTGGGGGTAAGGGGCAGGGGAATGTAAACGGATAGGTCATCAAGAGAAAGAAAAGTGATTACTAAAGGTGGAAGGGGTCAAGATAAGCTAACAAGTTGGAGGGAGGATTGTTCAGCTTTCCTTTCAGCAACAGATATTATGTAAGAGTTGCTGTAGAGACTTTCAAACAAAACTAAGCTGAAGCAGGATAAGTAAGATACACAACTGGAGAACAACACTCCAACGACCTTTAATGTGCTTACAACGAATCACTTTACAAAAAGCACGAACACTTTTTAAGACGTAACTTTGGACACAGTACACAAATTAAAATAACGGTATCAAAAACCACGGTTGCATGGTCTGATCCTCTAAAATGGACTTTAGGAATCTCTGAGCAATTTACTAGGATTCTAAATGTTCATCCAATGAGCCTAGCTATGTTTCTACAGATTTGAATGTTGCACTGAGAACAGCTGCTCATAGATGAGTTCCCTCTGTCAATCTCCACAGTTTTCCAAGGTCAAGTTACCTGTGAGCCCATCTGCATCCTCACTCCTTAAAAGTGTGCTATGAAATAAACCAGCAAGATGTACTGGGCGGAAACAGATTCCCAGGACACGTATAGATAAGCAAATCAAACATTAAACATTCTATGTGAAAGAGAAAAAAGCAAAGAAAGATGTTCCAATACACATCGTTCAAGGAATAGGAGTTTCTACCAAAAGACAAAAGTTGCGCAGCAGCAGTTACGACTTTTAATGGCATTCTGTTACATGGGAAGACATATCCTGCCAGATACCTTGCAGGGAAAACTTTCAAGAGAGGTCACACCTAATCTATCCCATATACTTAAAAATGGCCAAACCTGAAACTCACCAAGTCGTTTTAGGGATGAGGAAATAGGGCCACAGAAGTTAGGTGCCATCATTTATGGCCATCAGCATTTTATTTACTAAACCCCTGGCTGAAGCACTCTATCCTTTACTGCAGGAATTCTTGCTAAAAACCCACGCCATCAAATGTCCCCCTGTTCTAACCACAAAGTGGTCTGCAATGTTAGCCACCTGCTCCTTTGTTTTCCTTGAGGCCAGATGACCACCGGCCAGGACTTCTGTATAAGGACCTTCCCCACACTTGAAGTGGTGTATTATTTAAGTCAACGGCAGGCCAGGTTCTTTAACGTTTTCTCTGTTGGGATTACTTCTCTGCCCCGGACGAGCACCTGCTCTGCACCTCTCTGGCTGGCCAGCCCTGGATGTTCTAACTGTCCTAACAGAGGGGTGTCCACAGGGTAACCTGAATCAACGCTGACTGTGAAGGTGACGTGACATCAGAAAGGTCTGAAAAGCAGCGTAGGAACTGCAGACCTATGTGAACGGTTCAGGTTAAAATATTCGAGTTCAGAGTTGTATCAGCAGACAGGAGAGGAAGAGAGTGTGTGTAATGGTCTAATTCACCTGCGTGAGTCCATCACACTTGGTAAGGGGGTGGGACTAGAAATGAAGAACAGAGAGGAACACTGAGGTGAGAGAGACAATGGAAAAGCAATGGTCAACTCCAAGTTCAGAGGAACGGAAGTGCCTCAATTTGTGCGCCTGAAAAATATACACAGTGATCTGCCAACTGTCATGTTAATATGCCATGTTGCCTCTGGGATCCTTAGGAGGAAGTAGTGAAGGGCCCAACATTTCAGTATTTTTCAGTGGTAATTTCAAGCTCTGTAGCTCCAGCTCTTAGACAGTAGCACTAGAAAAAATACAAAAAGACAAGTGGGGCATCACACTCAAGACACTGCAGGCCACACCTCAAGAATCTTAAGCAACTGACCATCTAAGAACCCAATCCACCTTAAACACACATTTTACTTATCATTGGCTTTGGTATCTTTGAGTTACTGAGAGGTTTTCTTCAGATTCAAACCTAACATTTTCCCATCCTTACAGCCAGGTTCTTTCCACTAAAACAGGAATAAATGAAACATACACACTGATTTTTGTGTGTGTGACACGAACAGTGAGAGACAGGTATGTGAGCAAGAAAGGTTTGGGGGAGCACTAGGAAATCTAAGCAGTTTTAATGCAAGATCAATAAACCAAAAAAGGGAAAAGAAAAGGCATACACCCTTGCACAGCAATTAAATTTCATTTAAATCAATTTAGTCAAAAGAATGACAAGGAAGTAATCAAGTCAAATGCAAGAATGCCACAGTAAAACTTGACTGCCTGCTATAAAGAAAGGGCAGGGAAAGACTGGCACAAAAATACTGATATTTAAGGAATCTTTCGGATTTCTGTTTTTTGCTTTGGGGAGGGCAACAGATTTGCTGGAATAAACCACCTCCTGAAGAGGAGGGAGGCTTAGAATGTACCAAATGATAAGGAAAAGATAACCTGGGGCTTAAAAAAAAAAAAAGAAAAAAAGGCTACTGCAGATAACGGTCCGTTAACTTATTTGCCAGACAGAATTGAACGCTATTCTAATTTGGCTTATAGGAAAGGGTCTGACACTTGTAAATTACTGTCATCTGTGATAAGACTAAGGACTTCAACAATCCAGCTCTGGAGAACTATGACACCAAATTAAGCAGCTTCTCTGCTACCAGTGATTCAAGAGGGCCTATTAGCTCTGCCTGGGTCCATGCAGCTCCTGGACCCGTAGCCCAAGGTGCTCCAGTTCAACAACTAGTCACAAGGAAGAAAAGGCAAAGCCAAGTGCTGGCTCTGCAAATGCTATCAAAGCACAATCCCACCAGGTAGACACAATCCCCATGGAGCATCCCAGCTGTTTCCTCAGTGAGCCCAAAGGCAAGAAGCAAAAGTGGTCAGAATTGGCCACTACAGACAAAGAAAAAAAATGTGAAAGATGATAGAAGATTGCACAAAAATAGCAAAACCAAATAAACCAAAATATACCAACATTGTTGGGGAAAGAGGCTAAGGGGATCAGACATCAACAGAGAAAAGCACAGGGCACGAGCAGCAGAGACTGCATCCAGGAAAGCAAGGGTGACAGGAGAAAGAAGTTGAGCTGCTGAGAGACCCGGCCCCTTGTAAAGGAAGAGGGAGGATGGGAAAACTAATAGGAACTTGAACAACTCCAGTGTGAGAGAGCCCCTGAAACCAGTCTCCACAGGAGGGCTGCTAGATTTGAGATTGGGGGGTGGGGGATGAACTTAAAAATACTAGCAGCACAGATACGCACAACTGTCATTAAAGCATTCATATTTCCCCAAAGGCAAATCATACAAACCCAAATAACTAAAATGGAGGATTATGAAAGACACTAGAAAAAAATCTCATACAGGGAAACATTTTAGAAGACCCTAGGTTTTCTCACCCTCATTTTTTCTACCCTAAGTTAAAAGGTGTTCATGAAAAAATGGAAAGTGAATATTTAAGAATAGTTACCTCTGATTCTATTATGTCTTGTCCTTCTTTTGAACTTTTTCCACTTTTCCCTGCTTTTGGTGATTCCTGGGAAACGTAAAGCAGAATCAATTAGGCTTCTCAATTTTTAGACTGCTAAACATCAGATAAACCAAAACGCAGTTTTACAAATAGTTATACAATTTAACAATGACTTTTGATAGTTTTAATCAATACTATCAAGAAATTCTACATCATATGGTTTAGAGATACAATATTGTGATGAGACACCCACCCACCCAAATTCAGATTCTCCTTGTTTTCTTCGTCTGCATTACCTGGCACTGACAACTTTAAGCAGAAACAGGTAAACCCACATTTATACAGCGCTCTCAGCATCTTGAAAGATCCACACCACATCCTTTTTTTTCCTTCCCACCCTAAACCCTGGGAGCGAGGATTTCTGGGGTGATTCTGAAACGCTACAGAGCTCCACCTGAAGCAAAAACATACACCCCCCCCCCCAATGCAAACGCAGCACACTCATGCATCGCCACCGCCGCCACCCAGGATAATAATAGTATTTCAGAGCCCCAGAGCGTCCCTCCGGAAGGCAGACGATTCTTCCTAAGCCTTAAGCGGGGTCCGTTCGCTGCCCATCTCCCCGGCCGGGGGTCCCTGATAGGCGCCTGCACCCTCACCCCTGGAGTCCCTGCCCAAGCGTCTGCGAGGCTGGGTCAACCACCTGCGAGGCCCCACCTGCGCCCTCACGCCCACCGCGCGCGCTGCCCCGGGGCGGGCACCCACGCCGCCCCCCACCTCGGCCGCCACCAGGGCCATCAGGATCCCCGTCCCGGCCTGGGCTCCGTGGCCCCGGCGCGACCCGCCGTCCCCCGCCGCCCCCCGCCCCCACCCCGGGAGCGGGCAGAGGGCGCCCCCGCTTTCGCAGGACCCCTGAGCCCCGCCGGGCCCCGCTCCCGGGCAGTTCCCCGCCGCCCTCCGCGCGGTCCCTTGCCCTCCCCGCCCGGCCCGTCCAGCGGCCCGGGACCCGACTCACTTTCTCCTTCTTGTTTTTATTCGGCATGGCTGGTGCGGACCACCGCCGCCGCTCCCGCCACCTGCCCCCCGCAGCAGCAGCTCCCCCACCCCGGCCGTCGCGCCCCACCGGCTGCCGCCGCCGCCGCCGCCCGGGGACTGAGTCGTTCGCTTGCTCACGGTTCTCCTTTCCCAGGCTGGCGGCGGCGGCGGCGGCGGCGGCGGCGGCGGCGGCGGCGGCGGCGGCGGCGGCGGCGGCGGCGGCGGCGGCGGCGGCGGCGGCGGCGGCGGCGGCGGCGGCGGCGGCGGCGGCTCTTCGCCCCTCCCCCGGCCCGGCCCTCCTCTCCCCCTCCCCCTTGGCCCCCCAAGCCCTCTGCCCCTCCCCGCCCCTAGCCCGCGGTCCCGCCCCTGCACCGCCTGCACCGCCCCCGCGCCGGCCCCGCCCCGCCGCCCTCCAGACGCCCCGCCATTGGCCGAGGCGCCCTCACGTGCCCTAACGCTCTCCTGTATCCCCGCCCCTGCACGGCCTCGATCTCCCCCGCCGCGCTCCGGCTGGAGGCGGTCTCAGGTGGGGGCGGTGGGGGCGGCGGCGGCCGCCGAGTGCGCCGAGCCGAGTTAGGGGAGGGAACCTGGAGCTGCAAACTGAGGCGACAGACCGGGGACCGCTGTGGAGGTTCGGGACGGAGAGAGCAGGGGGCAAGTGAGGCGTGAAACAGGCACGTTTGAAACGGATGGCTACAACTTCTGCAGCCGGCGGGGCGCAAACGGCGACCTCTGGCCTCGTCCTCTCACCGCCGCGGCGCTCGCCGAGCTCGAAAGTGCCCGGTAGCGGCTGAAGAGGCCAGTCAGCCACCCGAGCGGCGGTTTCACGGGTTCCCGCTAGACCCCACCTACTGAGGCTGCCCCGCCTCCTCCTCCGTCTGCCCCGCCCCCGATGTCCGGCCCGCCCTCCGAGGCCCGCCTCCGCCTTGTTGGCCCCGCCCCGCAGATCAGGCTCCAGCTTAGCCAATGGGATTTTATTTTCGTCTTTAATTTGGTTTGATCATAAACCATGTGAGGAAACCTCTGCATCATGACCAGGAGTCACGTGATTTCTTTCGCCTCGCTCATAGCTCTGGGGAGATGAGTTTTCACGGAAAGAAGGCTAACTTTTGGATACACTACTTCCGCAGTCTGTCTAGTGCAGAAATACATTAGGTGTTAAGACTCCCAAGAGTGAGCGGATTTCACATGCGGGAAGCATTGGTGTCTCACCCGTGACGATTAGGTGCTGAGTCTTAACGGGGCACTTAGAAACCACTGTGTTCTCTTAGGCCCCAGTTTTCACTCTTGAAAGGCGCCAGGCAAAGCAGTTCGATTATTCTGTGTGGCTCTGCCATGGGAAAGCTAAAAGAAGGAAAAAAAAATCTAAAGTGAGTAGTGTCGTGAGAGGTCCTGAAAGTAAGTTGTGCCTGCAGGTGTCTGAATGTGTGCTTTTAGAATATCCTCAGGTAAACTGCACAGGCTCAAACAGCTGTTTGTGCAGAAGAAACGGTTTTTGATTAGTCTTTTAAGTGGGTTAATAGTTTCTCTAAAACAAATAGTGAAAAAAAGTGGGGGGCGGGGTGAGTAGAGCAATGCCTCTAGTTAATAACATTTCGTATATTTATTTATTTATTTATTTATTTAATTTTGTGGTACGCGAGCCTCTCACTGCTGTGGCCTCTCCCGTTGCGGAGCACAGGCTCTGGACGCGCAGGCTCAGCGGCCATGGCTCACGGGCTCAGCCGCTCCGCGGCATGTGGGATCTTCCCGGACCGGGGCACGAACCCGTGTCCCCTGCATCGACAGGCAGACTCTCAACCACTGTGCCACCAGGGAAGCCCAACATTTCGTTTTTAAAATAAAATATATGCTGACAATTTAATAAACCCAGTATAAGTCTGTATCAAAAAGGATAATTCTGAAACTATTAGTTTATGACCATGGAGCTCTAAGGGGGCTCAGGGGGCTTCCCCGAGACAAGTTTATGCCACCAGTATCCATTCACTCAACAAACATTTGTTGGATGCCCACTATGTGCAAAGCCCAGTGCAAGGGATTCTGTGGCGAGCAAGGCACGACCCTTGTCCTCAAGCACTCCACATCCTTGGGGTGGAAACAAGAAAGTCAGCAGTCACAAGATGTGACGTGCGACGTGACAAGTCTACAAGGTCTGGAGTGAGAGTGGTCTGGCTCGTAGGCGTGAAAGAACACAGGAGTATTCTGTTACGGCCGGAGTTGAGAGTGAAGGAACGAAGACTTCCGATTAAGACTAGTACTCCTTGGCGAGGAATTGGACTTTTTTTTTTGACTGTAGTTCGGGGTCACTGAAGGATGCTAAGCTGGGGAGTGACTTGCTCATTGTGCTTTAGAAGACACTGTGGCAGGAATGTTGGGGTAGGTGAACAACCAGGATCTAATTGTGGTCCAGATGCCTGCCAGCGAGGCATCTCTATGGCAATAACAGGAGGAAGGATCAGAAGTACACTGGAGGCCGACTTGCTCAGGTGGGAGAGCCAGAATCGAAGATAAAAGGCGGCTGCTCGAGTTTGTAGTTTGGGCAACGTCGTGATGAGGAAGGGCCACGAATGGAAAGCAGGCTTTTGAGGGAATGTGATTTCAGTTTGGGGACATGTTGAGCTTGAGTTGCATCTGCAACATGCCAGTAGGGGTGTCTTAGTTGGCAAATGGAGATGCAGATCTGACACTCAGAGTGTCCGTGCATGTCAGGGTATGTATTTATCAGGTCGGTTTGAGTTCGAGGGAAAGTACAGGGCAAGATACCAGAAAAGCTGCCTAGTTACCACCCAATGACCTTGACACCATAGCTACCAGAGAAATTGGAATGAACACCATCACCTGGCACATGTGTTCCTTAATGGCCACTGAAATGGTTTTTGTTTGTCCACATTAGAGAGGGCCATCCCATAGCCAGTGTTAGCCAACAGTTAGTTATAGAATGTTCACAGGGGACCCTGGGTACCGTGCAGTGTCCTGGCTGCTGTGGCATTTACAGGAACGCTAAAGGTAGATGTAGCTCCTGCCCTCAAAAGAAGGGATTCAAAATAGGCTGTCAAAGGGACATAGAGATGCTGTGCATACGTTCCTACTCAACATTTGTGCATGTGTGTTGTGAGTGTGTGCACGTGTGCCTGAGGGTTACCTCGTCTGAGATGCCCCACCTTCCACGTTCATAAAGACACTGCCCATACTACACAGAACCCCTTTTCTTCAGACACCCCCGGCCCTTCTGGAACACTTTTCTGAGATGGCCCCTGGTAACCTAGAAATGCTTTTTCCACATCCGGCTTCTCTGTACAGTGGATTGCTTCATTTGTGCCCCTGAGGTCTCTCTCAGGCTCAGAGAGGTCCCAGAGGACTTAGGTCTTTGGCTGCATTGCAGACATCAGCCATAGGACCGCAGAGTCCTGCTGCCTCACTCTGGGGGGTAGGCTGGTGCAGGAAAGCAGGGCAGAGAGAAGATGGCTCCGACCTGGAATCGGCCGTGGTGCCCCTTTGTGCGTCCACCCTCAGGAGTTCTTCCCACTCTCTCACCTTCAAAGACGTCTGTGACGCAGGGGCCTCACCCTCACCATCTCCTCTGAGGCTGGTTCCGCCTTGGTCCTGCCTGCCATGCTGCTGCTTTGGCCTCCCTGACCCAGAGCTCCCTCTGTCGGCTCTCTGGACATCAGCCTGAGTTTCTCATGTCCTTGCCCCTCTGGGCTCTCTGGGCATTGAGGCGGTCTAGCATACTTGGGTTTTCGGCTGAGCTTCCTGGGGGAGTGATCACGTCACAGGCATTCTGTGATTCCCAGGGTCTGGTGTTTGTTGAAGAGACTGATTCCCCTGCTTCTGTGGTTTGGCTCATAGTCTCAGACTGTTGTACAACCTCCCACTGCCTCTCTTTGCGTGTTGTCTCCCCCTCAGCCTGGGGTATGCTTACAGGCCCTCCACTCTGTCCTCTAGGCTCCCAGCCCACGCTCCTCCCCTCTCCTGGCAAGGGCTGCCCATGGCCTGGACTGGACAGTAAACTCAAGGCTACCCTTCAGGCCTTCCCCACCCTAAGAGTTCAACTCATTTACTCCCTTACCGTTTCCTCACTTCATTTCCAGAGAATTGTCATTAAACACTCATTTCTTGTTGAATTTGGATCTATTTATTCATGCACTAC
Source organism: Hyperoodon ampullatus (assembly GCF_949752795.1). Lineage (NCBI taxonomy): Eukaryota > Metazoa > Chordata > Mammalia > Artiodactyla > Ziphiidae > Hyperoodon > Hyperoodon ampullatus. The sequence goes on along the minus strand of NC_136916.1, from coordinate 176,600,819 downwards.
AAATTTGCCTGCAGATTTGGGATTGAGCGGTGGGGAATCAATTTCAGTCAGATTACTCTCAAATGAAATATCTGTGTGGAGTGCTGACCACAGAGCCTGGCATGTAACAAGCACTCCGTTTAGTTGCCACCAAGGGGACAATGATTTGATATGAGGTGCTATTCAGTTCTGAGGATCCAAGGAAACCCCCCCAAAGTCACCAACTTAAGGCCCAAGGGCACCCAGAATATTCTGTTAGACTAAGAAAAGCCTCTTACTTAGCCCCTGAAGAGCTTTGATAAGAGCCATGGGCCAGTTGGTCCCACCAGCTGGGAATAAATACCACCCAATTCTGCGGGGCATGCCTGGAGTACTTTCCCCATGGAAGCCAAAAGGTGAGATATTTATGAAGATTCTGAAAACTTAAAGTTCTGTAGATTGCTCTAAAACAATCTATGAAAGTCATAAAAAGTTCTAAAAATATTTTAATAAATTTCATAACTAGTATCGAAGAAAAATGGGCAAACAACACAAAATATTTCATTTTCATGTAAATACAATCCCTTTCTTTTTTCCTCCTAAGTCCCTAAGTCCGGTGGAGGAGATAAGACAGGACAGAAATAACCGGGGGTGGAGAGAGAACACTGTAAGAGCATTAGAGACCCAGGATTAGGAGGTTTCAGAGAGAGGAGGGGTGACGGGCACAGAAAGCTTGCAGGAAGGCAAGGCGTTGGTGAGTAGCTGCAGCGTGCTCAGTACTGAATTTGAGCTCTTGTCCTAAGTTTGGGGTTACTGGCTTTAACAGGAAGGAAAGAGATGGCCCTGGCAAGAAGGTCTAACTAGAAGTAAATGAATGAAGGATCTATGTATTGAGGCAGGCAGGGGCCAAGCAAAGGACTGAGAGCGAGCAAAGCACGGCTGGGGTGATGGCTTGGGAGCCGCCCCCATTCCTATGCCTGCCTGGGCAGAGGGAGGCCGTGGTGCCCCCAGAGCCTGCCGGAGTCACTGTCAGAGCCCTATGTGCAGGGAGGGAGGCCGGGAGAGGGCCAGGGAACCAGTGATGTGTTCCTTGGATGTCCCATTCCAGGGCATGCAGCAGGGCAAAGAAGGGTGTGTGTGTGTGCCTGGGGGGCTGGCGCTCTGGAGGGGCCTTAAGTAGACAATAACCTTGTATTGCAGAGGAATGGGAGACTTGGAATCAGAAGACTCAGGTTTATGTGTAGACTCCATGTGATCTTAGCTCAGACCCTCTAAACCAATGGTTCTCAAAAGGGGGTGATTCTGCCCCCCAGGGGACATCTGTCAATGTCTGTAGACACTTTTGGTTGTCACAACTGGGTGTGGGGTGGGTGCTACTGGCATCTAGTGGTTAGAAGTCAGGGATGCTGCTAAACATCCTACAGTGAGCAGAGCAGCCCCACAAAAAAGAATCCTCCTGCCCCAAACGTCAACAGTGCCAAGATGGAGAAACCATGGTCTACACCCACGTATGATGGATATGATGCAAACTGCCCTGTCCCTCCATGGTAACTGTGAGCACCATAGGAGATAATGGGCTGAAACTGTGTCTACAGACTTCATTTAAGAAGAAATTCTCCATCTGAACAGAACTCTACAGCTTGCTGAATGTACTTATACACACACGCACACACACACGTTGTTGCCATCTTTCTACCCTTTACATAGAGAAAGAGAAAACCTCAACTGTGCCTTAGAGAGATGAGAGCAACACCTTGCCTAGTGAGCAAAATTCCCTTCTAGGTAATGACTCTATCCTGGGAGACCTGAAAGCCTGTCTTTCTGCACAAACCGTGATAATTCCCTCACAGGCAATGACTCCGTCTTGGGAGACCTGAAAAGACTGCCTTTCTGAATGAACCGTGATCGAAGTTTTAACTGAGAGGTAGTGAGACTGACTTTCAAAACAATTTTTTTAATTGTAAAATACACATAACATAAAATTTACTGTGTTAACCGTTTTAAAATTACCATTCAGTACTCACATCCAGAGATTTTTCACCTTGCAAAACTGAAACAACTTCCCATTTTTCCCTCCCCCCAGTCCCTGGCAAGCACCGTTCTACTTTCTGTTTCTATGAATTTGGCTACTGTGGTTACCTCATATAAGTGTAATCACACAGTAGTTGTCCTTTCGTGACTGGCTTATTTTATGCATAACATCCTCAAGGTTCATCCATGGTGTAGTATGTGCCAGAACTTCCTTCCTTTTTAAAACTGAATAATAGTTCATTGTATGGATATACCACATTTTGTTTATTCATTTATCCCTTGATGGGCACTTGGGTTGCTTCCACATCTTGGCTATTGTGAATAAGGCTCTTATGAACATGGGTGTGTAAATATTTCTTTGAGACCCTGCTTTCAATTCTTTACAACTTTTTTTTTTTTTTTTTTTTTGGTACGCGGGCCTCTCACTGTTGTGGCCTCTCCCGTTGCGGAGCACAGGCTCCGGACGCGCAGGCTCAGCGGCCATGGCTTATGGGCCCAGCCACTCCACGGCATGTGGGATCCTCCCGGACCGGGGCATGAACCCGTGTCCCCTGCATCAGCAGGCGGACTCTCAACTACTGCACCACCAGGGAAGTCCCCCTGCTTTCAATTCTTTTGGGTATATACCCAGAAGTGGACTCGCTGGATCATACAGTAATTCTACTTTTAATTTTTTGAGGAACTGCCATACTTGTACCATAGAGGCTGCACCATCTTATATTCCCATCAACAGTGCACAAGGGCTCCAATTTTTCCACATCTTCACCAGCACTTGTTTTTTTCCTTTTTGATAGTAGGCAACCTAAATGGTGTGAGGTGATATCTCACTGTGGTTTTGATTTGAATTTCCCTAATTATTAGTGATGCTCAGCACCTTTTCATATGCTTATTGGCTATTTGTATGCCCTCTTTGGAAAAATATCTAGTCAAGGGCATTTTTCAATCAGGTTGTTTGTTTTCTTGTTTTTGAGTTGTAGGAGTTCCTTATATATTCTGGATATGAACCCCTTATGGATATGATTTGAAAATATTTTTCCCATTCTATAGGTTGCCTTTTCACTCTGTTGTGTCGTTTGATGCACAGAAATTTTAAATTTTGATGTAATCCAATTTATCCATTTTTTGTTTTGTTGTTGCCTGTGCTTTTAGTGTCATGTTCAAGGGATTATTGACAAATCCAGTGTCATGAAGCTTTTCTCGTATGTTTCATTCTGAGAGCTTTATAGTTTTAGCTCTCTTATGTTTAGATCTTTGATCCATTTTGAGTTAATTTTTGTATATAGTGTAAGGTAAGTGTCCAACTGCATTCTTTTGCACGTGGATATCCAGTTTTCCCACAGCCATTTCTTGAAGAGATTGTCCTTCCCCCATGAATGGTCTTGGCACTCTCATTGAAAATCATTTGACCATATATGTGAGGGGTTATTTCTGGGTTTTCTATTCTATTCCATTGTTCAATATGTCTGTCTTTATGCCAGTACCATAATGTTTTGATTACTGTAGCTTTGTACTATGTTTTGAAATTAGGACATGTGAGACCTCCAACTTTGTTCTCCTTTTTCAAGATTGCTTTGGATTGCTCAGGATTTCTTGAGATTCCATATGAATTTTAAGGTGGATTTTTGTATTTCTTCAAAATATGCCTTTGGGATTTTGATAGGGATTGCATTAAGTCTGCAGATTGCTTTGGGTAGTTTTGACATCTTCACACTATTATGCATTTCAATTCATGAACACAGGATGTCTTTCAGTATATTTGTGTCTTCTTTTATTTCTTTCAACAATGTTTTGTAGTTTCTACTGTATAAGTCTTTTACCTCCTTGATTAAGTTTATTCTAAAGTATTTTAATTCTTTTTGATGCTATTGTAAATGGAATTGTTTTCATAATTTCCTTTTTGGATTGTTCATTGTTAGTCTATTGATTTTTGTATCCTGCAACTGCTGAATTCCTTGATTAGTTCTAACAGTTTTTTTTTAAGGGAATTGTTAGGGTTTTCTACATATAAGATCATGTTGTCTACAAACAAAGGTTATTTACTTCTTCCTTTCCAATTTTGATGCCTTTTTTTCTTACTTACTTGCTCTGGCTAGGACTTCAAGTACTATGTTGAATAGAAGTGGTGATAGTAGACATTCTTGTCTTGTTCCTGATCTTAGAGGAAAACCTTTCAGTTTTTCACCATTGAGTATAATGTCAGCTGTTGGCTTTTTATACATAGCCATTATTATTGTGAGGTAGTTTCCTTCTATTCTTAGCTTGTTGAGTATTTTTATCATGATGGGGTGTTAAATTTTGTCAAATGCTTTTTCTTTGTCAGTTGAGATCATCATGTGTTTTTTCCCCAATATTCTCTTAAGTGGTGTATTACGTCAATTGATTTTCACATGTTGAGCCATCTTTGTATTCCAGGAATAAATCCCAGTTGGTTGTGGTGTATATAGTCTTTTTAATGTACTATTGAATTCCTTTTGCTGGTAGTTGGTTGAGGATTGTTGCATCAATATTCATCAGAGATAATGGTCTATTTCTTTCTTTCATTATAATGTATTTGTCTAGTTTGGTATCATGCTGATTTCATACAATGAGTTTGGAAGTGTTCCGTTCTCTTCAATGTTTTGGAAGAGTTTGAGGAGAACTGGTGTTAATTCTTCTTTAAGTGTTTGTTGGAATTTACCAGTGAAGCCATCTGGCCCTAGGCTTTTCTTTGTTGAGAGGTTTTGGTTACCGATTCAGTGCGACTGCCTTTTAGAAAGAATGCTGTAATTTTTACATCCAAAAAATTTCCCCTTCAGAAGAATAGTCCTTCACTTTGGAGGAGTATGTACCTTTTATAGCCATGTACTTTTCTCAGAAGATTTTTAAAACATCTTTTTTGGAATAATGAACTCTAGAGACTTTACTTTTTTTTTTTGTTTTGCCATAGTTTGTTTTCTTCTTAAAGAGGGGGAAAAAAAAAAAAAAAAAAGCAAACCCAGACATTAGTCTCAACTTCACCACATTTGACATAGAATGACTTTTGGCCTTTCCAGATACCAAATCCACACCCAGAAGCTAAAGAGGATTTGCCACCATTTCTCCTAATAGAAGGTGCTGCAGGCTTATAAAAGTATGAGTTCTAACTCACAGTAAATTAATTACAATTAGGAGTCATGACAGATGGTTCCCTCACATGGTTAGCTCCTAGGTGGAGGTGTCTACAGCTGTGAATTCCTGGGCAGGATGGAGAATCCATGCAGAGGGTCCTGCATGAATCCCAGTTCTGCCACTTGCTGTTTGTGTATCTTGAGCGAGTTCACTCATTTTCCATTCACTCTTTACTGAGCCACACCAGCTATGTCTTGTTCACTTAATCACCTCGGGGCTCAGCTTCCTTATCAACTGAGTGGAGATAAAGATGCCCCACCCCCCAAAGGGCTTTGTAAAATAAAGTTCCAAGACAGGGTCTGGTCAGGGCTTCACAGGCCTGCGACCTGTGTGGTTGGGCTGGGCCCAAGTGTAGAAGGCCGCAGGCTTTGTTTGATGCTCAGACATTATCTTCTTGAAATTATTAATATTTTTGGACAAGGGGCCCTACATGTTCATTTTGCACCGGGCTCCACGAGTCATGCTGCGGTCCTGTGTCTGCTGCATGGTGGGAGCTGCTGTGGTGGTGGAGGAGGTGGTCGTTCCTGCCCTCTCTGTACCACCCGGTACCCACTGGTCCTCTCCCACCCCTACCCTTGGAGCCCTCTGAGTCCTGAGAGGCTTCCTGGGAGGCACCTGCACTCCGAGCCAGCATATACACACCAGGTGTCAGATGCCTGTGGGGTCTCGGAGCCCTCATCCTGCCTGGGGTGGTGAGGACTCAGACCCTCTCTGTTCATCGCTCTGCTTCCCAGTTTCAGAGCAGGGCTGCCTCTCTGCCTGGGGCTCCTGGGATCTCATAAAGGTTTTAGGGAAGAAAAGTTTCTGACTGTTACTTTCCTTAGGCCATGGGCATGAGTCCGTGGCAGCACATCTGAACCATGGCATGACAGTGGCTTATACTGAAGTTGGGCCTCCTATGTACACGCAAAATGGAAACGATCATAGCCATTCCTCCAGACTGTTGTGGAGCTTAAATGATATATGAACATGCCTGGCATGGGGTGAGGAGGTGCTCACGCGACCATACCATACGATCAGCTGCCGTTTAACCAACGGCAGTGTGTGTGTGTGTGTGTGTGTGTGTGTGTGAATCAGTGTCTTCCATTGGAAGCAAGATACAAATATTAAAAGCAAGCTATATTTTAATCCATCAAAGCCATTCTATAACCATTTCATCAGCTTTTTCCTTTAAATATTTTCTAAATTATAAAAAGTTGCAAAAATTAAAATGGTATAACGAACATCCATATGCCCTATACTCAGATTTACTTATTGCTAGTATTTCACCCCATTTGTTCTATCTATCTATCATCTATCTACCTATCTACAGACATAATTTTTGTCTGAGCCATTTGAGAGTAAGTTGCTTAGATTACAGTCTTTCTCCCTAATACTAGAGTTTATATTTCCTAAAAATAAGGATATTCTCTTACATAAGCACAATGCATAAATTTACATTGATACAGTATTGTAATCTACTTCCCTTATTCCAGTTTTGTTGGTTGACCTAATTATACCTTCTAGAGCATTTTTCCCCCTCCACTATAGGATCCAACCTAAGGTCAGGTATTGCATTAAATTGTCATGTCTCGGGGCTTCCCTGGTGGCGCAGTGGTTAAGAATCCACCTGCCAATGCAGGGGACATGGGTTCGAGCCCTGATCCGGGAAGATCCCACATGCTGCGGAGCAGCTAAGCCCGCGAGCCACAACTACTGAGCCTGTGAGCCACAACTACTGAAGCCCACGTGCCTAGAGCCCATGCTCCACAACAAGAGAAGCTACCACAATGAGAAGCCCGCGCACCACAATGAAGAGTAGCCCCTGCTTGCCGCAACTAGAGAAAGCCTGCACGCGGCAATGAAGACCCAACGCAGCCAAAAATAAATAAATAAATAAAATAAATTAAAACAAAACAAACAATAAAAAAATTGTCATGTCTCTTTAGCCTTCTTCAATCTGGAATATTCAATCTAGAATATTTCTACAGCCCTTTCTTTCTTTCTTTCTTTTTTTTTTGATATTGACATTTTTAAAGAGTACAACTCTCCCTTCCCTTTAAAAAATAGTACATTCCTCATTTTTGTTGCCTGATTTGCTTGAGGTTGTGCATTCTCGTGTCTTTCTTGGAGTAACACATTGGAAGACAGCAGTACCATCAACTTTTTTGTTTTTAATAGGATACTACTTTATTTTATTTTATTTTTGGCCACGCTGTGCGACATTTTAGTTCCCCGACCAGGGATAGAACCCCTGCCCCCTGCATTGGGAGTGCAGAGTCTTAACTACTGGACCACCAGGGAAGTCCCAGTACCCTCAGCTTTTAAATGCTGACTCCAGATGCTGGTCTGAGTCAAACTGAGGAAGCAAGAGGAAGTTTTCTTTGGGTGAACCTAATCTCCCTCTGTGCCTTTCTTTCCTACTTAAATAACCCTAATGCAAACCTCATCTATGAGAAGACTTTCTAACCATTCACACCAAGATAGAAATAAGACCATTTAAAACCCTCTGTGTGCTTTGCCTCTTTCATTCCTGATGAGCTCTGTCCCAAGCACGCTCACAATATTGCTCAGGATTCCTTGGTTTCAACCAACAGGAAACACTCCACGCTAACTTGAGCGAAATATGGAGGTTTATTGGCAGGGTCCTGGGGGACACAAACACGAAACGAGGGTGGCCTGGGTCCCCACAGCAGGAGCCCTGGGCAGTCTCTTGGGTGCCGGATGCAGCACCCAGAGCATCACTCTCTGCCGGACGCAGCTCTGGCTCCTCCACTGGGGTGCTCCTATTTGGGGTGCAGACTCTCTAGAGAGCTGCGGGAGAAGGGAATGGGAACTGTGTTGGACAGGCAGCCCGTAGTCCCCTGAGTTACATGGAATTAGGGAAGGAGGGTTCCCCAAAGGAGAAGATTCAGGACAAATGGAAGAACAGCAGATACCCATTGGCCAACACTCCACCGTTTTCTTGGCCTTTTGAACCCCAGTTGCTTCTCTCCTCGTGAAGGCACCAGCAAAGCCTCTGTGTTGCTGACCCGTGAGTGCTGGGCCCTTCGTGGGGCTGCCTTGTTCTCAGGCACGTTTGGTGCCACATCATCCCGTAGCCACAGCGAATCGACCCAGATGTAGGGGACTTAGATAAGGGGGGCCAATCTGTGGTCCGGGCGACAATTTGAGGTGTATTTTGATGTGAGAAGGTTTGCTGGACCATCTGATCTAAGAAATTCAGAGAGAATGCAGCAAAAAGTCAAAGGGACTGAGGCTGAAGCATCAGGAAGCTGGGGAGGCTGTTTTGGCCACATTTAAGCCCAACTTACGAGGGACAGAGGAAGAGGAAAGATACAGAGATTAGAGGCCAAGGAAGCCAGCTGCTAAGGGGAGTGGAAAACCCTAGGCACGCTGGAAGCCGTCAGAATTGCAGAGGTCAGAGCCACCCTGGAACTACACCTGTCCTCTAGCCCCGGTTCTCAGAGGCCAGGCCCCATCAGAGACTCTGTCCTTGGCTTTCCGTGTGAGTCTGTCCTCTGTGTAGCTTGCCACGGACTATTCTTCAGGCTAGTCTGACTGAGTTTCTGTCCTGGCAGCCAAAAGCCCTAATGGTAGTGCTATGACTGAATATTTGTATCCCCCTCAAATTCATATGCTGAGGCTCTAATTCCCAGCATAACAGTGTCTGGAAATGGGGTCGTTGAGAGGTAATTAGGTCCTGAGAGTGGAGCCCTCATGATGGGCTTGGTGCCCTTATAAGAGATGCAAGAAAGCTTGCTTCCTCTCTCTCTGTCTCTTCCTGTCTCTGAGGGCTCGATAAACCAGGAAGCAGGCTCTCACCAGACACCAGATCTCCTGGGGCCTTGATCTTGAACTTACTTCCCAGCTTCCAAACCGTGAGAAATAAGCATTTGTTGCTTAAGCCACCCAATCTATGGGATTCTGTTACAGCAGCCCAAACTGCTACAAAAATAATACAGGTAGATTGCATTGATGGTCCGAATTCTTCACTCCTCCCTGTATCCAAACCCTTTACCATGTGACTTTTGCAGGGCCCTCCCATTGTGGGTGGAGCATGCTTCCCTGCCTTGTGACTTTGGGTTCAACCATGGATTTGCATCGGCCGGTAGGATGAGGCAGGAGTGTTTCAGTTCCAAGCCTAATCCTCAGCCAGGCTGAATGCTCCCCTTAGCCTCTGTGTTTCTGCCATTGCCATGGGAAGAATGGGCCCAGGCCAGCTTCTGGTTCCTGGAGGTGCATGGTCCTTGGAGCAGGGCCATCCCTGCAAACTCCACCTGCATTATCCACCCCAAGCAGCCACAGATGTGGGAGTGATCTCCACCAAGCCCAGCAGGGATCAGCTGACCGTCCTGTAACCCTCAGGTAACCCATAGATCTATGAGATGAAAAGATGTCACTGAATTTTGAGATGTTTTTCTTATGCAGCACATTTGGCAATAGCTGTACAATACAAGGTCTAACCGAACACTCAAAGTAAAGATAATAAACTTCAAAGTCCACCTTTTCTCCTATTATTCCTTCATCATTTATTGCACTCCTACTCTGTGTATTTGGAGTTGGGATTATAGCAGTGAAGAGGATAAACCCCTTCCCTTATAGAACCTACATCCTAATGGGGGAAGACATACAATGAATACGTAGGCAAACAGATGAGTGAGGTCATTTCGGATATCGATAGGGTATGAAAAAAACCAAAACCAAAACAAAGTGAGCAATGCTATAGCCTATGTGGTCCAATACAGTAGCCACTAGCCACATGGACATTTATATTTAAAATAAAATGAAATAAAATTTAAAATTCAACTATTTAGCCACACTAGCCATATTTCAAGTGTGCAGTAGCCACATATCTCTAGTGACTACCACATTGGACAGCATAGATACAGAGCATTCCCATCATCCCAGAAAGTTCTATGGACAGTGCTAGCTAGGTTAGACTCCATCAAGTGCCCGGTTAGGGGTGGGTGGTGGCTACATTCGCTGCAATGATCACGGAAGGCTTCTCTGAGAAGGTAAAATTTGAGCTTAGACCCGATGAGGCAGTCAGCCACGTAAGATACTGGGATAGAGCTTTGCAGCCTAAGGACCACCTGGTGCAAAGGCCCTAAGGCATAAGTAGACATTGGCAATGCAATCTGACTTAGACCCTGAAAGGATTGTTCCAGCCGATGGATGAGGGTGGATAGAGGCGTGGGTGGGGGTGGGCAAAGGAAGCCAGAATGCTAGTTGGCAGCTTTCACAGTGGTCCTGGCTGGATGTAAATTTGACTTGGGCTATTTCCTCCATCATTAATTGCAGCTTGTACTGATCTGGATAATCTCATGTTCTCATTATTTTGGGGCTGTTCTGCTACTGAGACGACACCGACCAGCATGATAACACTGTGTTTCACAGATTGCTGTTTGACTCAGCTTTGACAGGGTGGGGTAGGCCTGGTTACAGGTGTCTGCCTTTTCTCCATTTTTTGAAAATCTAACTCACTCCAAAAGTAAAATATTTGTTGCACAGATTTTAGCAGATACCGGTAAATAAGAGAAAGAAGAGTTAAAACATAATCCCATCTTCTAAAGGCAGTCGTTCATGCTTTGTGTATATCTTTCCATTTTTTCTATGCATATGCATATATTTTATATATATATATATGTATGTATTTTTTTTTTTCATTGACACAAATGGGAGCAATGAAACCTGCAGGTTTTTTTTTTTTGCGGTACGCGGGCCTCTCACCGTTGTGGTCTCTCCCGTTGCGGAGCACAGGCTCCGAACGCACAGGCTCAGCATCCATGGCTCACAGGCCCAGCTGCTCCGTGGCACGTGGGATCTTCCCGGACCGGGGCACGAACCCACGTCCCCTGCATCGGCAGGCGGACTCTCAACCACTGCGCCACCAGGGAAGCCCCAGACCTGCAGTTTTATAACTGAGTTTCTTGGTACCTTAACTTGCTCCTATGCATAGCTCTGTGGGTGTTCCTACCCAGGAAATTGGTCCTTCTGTTTAATCTCCCTTCCTGGTGTCCGAGTCACTGCCACCCTCTTCACACCCCTCCCTCGTTTGAGTCCCTATTCTCTCTCTCTCCTGGACTCCTGGCCGCACCACTGTTGCCGAGGACAAGTAAACACAAGGCAGAGGCCTTCCACCCTCATGTGGGACTCTTGTCCAGGGTGGCCTCCCAGCTCTGCCTGTCTTCTGGTTCTGCCCAGGGTCTCCCCTTTTTGCCTTTGGACTGTTAGATGTGGATTCCTTGACTCACTCTCGGTCCCTGTTAGCCTTGCCTTGGACCCTTCCTCTGGATCTTTCCACCACTGGCTGCCTTGGGTGGGCATCTGCCATCTCTCTGGCCCCGGGGGCCTAGCCCCAGCCTCCCTGGGTCAGTGTCCTGGTTTAGTCACCTACTCCCCATAAGAAGGTGTTGGAGCATCAGTAGCCTTTTAAATGGCCCCCAGATGTCCAACTATTTCTGACTGGATCAATTTTGCCCACCGTTGGTGACCTTCCTCAAACACGGGCTGGATCAGGTCACGTTCCTCCTTGCAGAGTTTCCACGGCACCAGCAAGACAGATCTGACTGCTCAGCACGCCAGCAGGGCCCTCTGAGCTATGCCCCTGCCTCTGCTTCCTCTGCCTCCCTCGTGCCTTCCTGGCACCCCTTCTCCACACGGTCCTGCCTCTGCTCTGGCCTGCGCCTGCTCTGCGCTTCCCCAACTCCTCCCCCAGTAAAATTCTCCTCGATTTGCAGACTCAGCTCAAAGTCCACCCCAGCCCTGGTGCCTCTCCCAGTCTCCCTGCTGGAGTCACTCCCTCCTCTGGGTTCCAAGGACGCCGTCTCAGTGCCCCTAGAGAAACATCCTCTTTGTCCTCTTCTTTTTTAAAGATTTTTTGATGTGGACCATTTTTAAAGTCCTTCTTGAATTTGTTACAATATTGCTTCCGTTTTATGTTTTGGTTTTTTGGCCATGAGGCATGTGGGATCTTAGCTCCCTGACCAGGGATCGAACCCGCACCCCCTGCATTGGAAGGCAAAGTCTTAACCACTGGACCACCAGGGAAGTCCCCTCTCGTGCATTCTTGGTGGCTGCTTACCTGTCTAACCCGCTCATCTCTCACCTAGGATCTCTCGTATCTCTTCTGCTGGGATTACCATTTAGCCTGGTGCAGAGAGCAAGGCTAGGTCCACACTCCTCCTTCTCCACTTCCAACCCCCATTGCAGGGAAGACACTGAACTCTATGCCACAGTTGCCGCATCTGTAAAATGGACGTAGTAATTGTGCCTCCTTTATCGATTGCTATGAGAATGAAAGAGAAAATAGTGACTCTTTATGAATTGCTCTCCCCCATAAATCTATAGTCTCCTTAGGGGCAGGAATCATGGCACATCTATCTTGATGTCTCCACCCACCCCCCCCCCAGCTGAGCACAGTGCCTGGTATACAATAATCACTCAATAAACCATCATGGAACTGGACTGTCAGGCAAGACTGTACACTCCTTTTGTGAAGAACCCTTCCCGTATTCCCACGGGACCTGGCACATTTTAGGCAATCAGTAAATGCGTTTTGGATTCAACTTGAAAACATGTCCTCATTTATTTCTCACGGGTCAGGATGCTGTGGCCAGCTGTTAATTCATGCTGGTTTCTTTGGACCCTGGAGGAGCAAAGAAAAGTGGCGTGAAGGCAAAAGGGGCCGTATGCCCAGCAGATTTTCCCTGAGACACTTGGCATCTATAATTATTCACTCTTTGCAGGGAAAAGACGGCATCCTGATTTATGCGCTTGGCATTCTTCTAGTCGTGCGGAAATCCCTTCTGCCCAGCATCACTTGATGTCCACACGCTGCAGAGGCTGCTTTCACCCCAAATATGTTGCTCGCCTTTCCCGTTCCCTTCCTTCCTTCCTTCGGCCAGTTTTAAATGACCTACAGGGTTATTAGAATTAAAATTCTGTGCGATGCGTCTCATGAAATGCCTTTTACCTACAGTCGGCTATGCCCAGAAAATGTAACCTTGTTTCAAAACATCCTCCAAAGACATGATCTGTACCCATGCAAGGTGGGATAAGGCCATGAAAGCAAAGGAGATGCTGCCACTTCGGGCTCAGATGCCACGCCCCACAGAACAAGACAGGCCTGTCGTGGTGAGAGATCAACGAGGCTAGTTTGGACCTAAACTATGTTTAGTTGTTCTGGATGTCGCTGAAGATGATAAACTATTCCGCATGCCCATGCACAGACTTGTACATTAAATAATTTGCAGGGCTTCCCTGGTGGCGCAGTGGTTGGGAGTCTGCCTGCTAATGCAGGGGACACAGGTTCAAGCCCTGGTCTGGGAGGATCCCACATGCTGCGGAGCAGCTAGGCCTGTGGGCCACAACTACCGAGCCTGCGCATCTGGAGCCTGTGCTCCGCAACAAGAGAGGCCGTGATAGTGAGAGGCCTGTACACCGCGATGAAGAGCGGCCCCCGCTTGCCACAACTAGAGAAAGTCCTCGCACAGAAATGAAGTCCCAACACAGCAAAAATAAATAAATAAATTAATAAACTCCTACCCCCAACATCTTCTTTAAAAAAAAATTAAAAAAAAATAATTTGCAACTATTACACATCCATAGCTGAATCAATTCGATAGGCATTTATGAGGTGCCTACTATGTGCTTAATGGTTAACTAGGAGCTGTGAGGACTGTAAGAGTCTGAGACTGATTCCACTCAAAAGGGGGCTGCTCATGTAAAGAAGCAAACGAAGACTTGATAAGAGTTGGTCACGCAGACCCCTGGCACTCAGTCATGGCCCCCGGCACACCATAGTTACTCAATGATTGCTCATGGCTTCAATGAGTCAGTGACACTTTACACAGGACCTCCACGTGTTACCTCGCTTTGGGAAGTCAACCAGGCAGGTGTGTTCGTGTCCGTCCTAGGACCACACACCAGGAGGCTGAAGCAACAGAGTTATTGCCTCACAGGTCTGGAGGCTACAAGTCTGAAAGATGTCTTAAGATGTCAGCAGCAGGGACTTCCCTGGTGGTCCAGTGGTTAAGGCTTCGCCTTCCAATGCAGGGTGTGTGGGTTCGATTCGCTGGCGGGGGAGCGGCCAAACAACCGAAACGTAAAACAGAAGCAATATTGTAACAAATTCAGTAAAGACTTTAAAAATGGTCCACATCAAAAAAATCTTTAAAAAAAAAAAAACAAAGATGTCAGCAGGGTTGCTTCCTCTGAGGGCTACGAGGGAAGGAAGCCAGGCCTCTCCCCTTGGCCCGTAGATGGTTGTCTTCTCCCTGTGTCTGTATGTTGTGTTCCCTGCGTGTGTGTGTGCGTGTGTGTGTGTGTCCCAATTTCTCCTTTTTATGAGGACACCCGTCATGTGGAATTAGGGGCCACCCCGACCACCTCACTTTAACTTGAGGACCTCGGCAAAGACCCGATCTCCAAATAGGTCACGCTCTCAGGTCCTGGGTCTTAGGACTCCAACATGGCTTTCTTGGGGGGAAACAGTTCAACCTCTAACAGCAGGAGCAGCTACCCCATGAGCAGGGGTGGGGTTGGGGGGCGCAGAGAGAGTTAACAGCTTGCCCAGGTCACATGACAAGGACAAGCCCACATCAGAGCCTTTCGCTTCAGGACCCCACGCTTTCCCCACTGTCCCCCAAGGCCCCCTCCAAGCAGACTAGGTAGAGGGACAGTCAGGGCTGTGGAAATGCAGAGCAGAGAGAAGGCTGGGCTCGGAGGGAGCATGACCTCACGGAGAGGAGGCCCAGCCGTGGGGTCCACATGGAATTCCCTGCCTTGCTTTGGGACAAGCTCACGCTGAAATCGAGATTGTTGGGGTGACCTGGCTCGGGGACGAAATCCTCAAGCTCAGGTTCTAAAATGTGTGACCGTGGAGGGTTGGGCAGGAGGAACGGGGCTGTTACAATAAGGGGAGAGAAGGTGGGAGGGACTGACTAGGAGGCCACAGGTGGAGGTGGTGTGGCTTATGAGAGAATGGGTCACTCCCTGAATCCCAAGTGCTGCAGGGCTCAAGGAGTTCAAAGTCACAGACCCGGGCTGCTGAGAGAGGTTTTCTGGAGGTGATAAGTGGGGCACAGAAAGGACTTTTCCTGTGTGATGAGAGTGCTGGGGGGCCTGAACTGTGAGCCATCCCTCCAGGAAGGGCAGCCTCAGCTCAGCCAGCCGGGGGTGCCCAGCGTGCAGAGAAGCATCCAGGCCTCTTGGGAGAGGCCTCCTCCCCACTGCTGCTCAGACAGCCTTCCTTGTCCACGTCTGCTGCAGCCCAAGCAGAACGGCCTCGGGGCCACAGAGCACCTGTAGGCCCTCCTACTTTTTTTTTTTGGCCTCACCACGTGGCTTGCAGGATCTTAGTTCCCCAACCAAGGATCGAACCCGGGCCCATGACAGTGAAAGCACTGAGTCCTAACCAATGGACCACCAGGGAATTCCCCACACTTCTGCTGATTTGACTTTCAAATAGGCAAAGGCCCAAGGCTGCTGTAGCTGAATCCCAATTGTGGTCTGTTTCCCATGCTTCCAGAGAGATGTGCCCCAGCTAGCATTAACCTGTATGATTGGAGAAAAGCCTTATGCGGAACAGATCTACAAGCCTCAGGAGCAGCAACAGCTACCCAGGGCCGGGGGGTGGGGATGGTGGTGAACCTGCCCTGAGATATGGCAAAACTGCTCTCCCTGGGAAACGTGGGAAGAAGATAAATTTGAACAGTGCAAAGTCAGAATTATACATTATTATCATTCAAAGAAATGCATGCTCATTAGTTGTAGTTGTAAGTTCCTTATATAGACAGCAATGACAACCAGATTCACAAAGAATCATCTAGCAGGCCTCCCTAGAGTCTAAATTGAAGAAAAATGTAATGATTTACTGTTTGTACTTGGAAGGCTTGTGCGGCAGATTGCACATTCCAGCGTGGTCCCAACAAGGTTTCCCTTTTTCACAATGTGACGGTGACATTCCTCCCACCCAGAGATGGGACTTATGTTCCATTCCCTTGAAACTGGGTAGGTCTGTGACTATGGTGGGGGTAATGCTGGGTGACCACCGAGGCTAGGTCATAAAAGACTTTCTCTCAGGACATTGTATTATACTTAGCACCCAGCTGCCATGCTAGAAGGAAGCCCAGTGCACATGTGGAGGCTGTGTGTGGGTGTCCTGGCAGCACCCTCAGCTGAGATCCCAGCTGACAGGCAGCACCAAGTCCAGCTGTGTGAATGAGGAAGCCATCAGATGGTTCTACCCCAAGATGCCAACTGCAACTTACCAGCAAGAACACTAGCTGAGCCCAGTCAGCCACCAGAACTGGGGGAGATGATGATACAATACTCATTGAAAATGCTTATAGTTGTCTTAAGCCACTAAGTTCTGGGGGTGATTCATTACGCAGCAATAAGTAACTGGAAGAGATACAAACGGTGCTTACGGGAGGCAACTGACCGAATGAACACAATTGATTTCACCCTGTTGTTTGCACATGACATGCTTGAACATGCACACAAACATGCACACAAATATGCCTATTAGAGGCATAATTACATCTGCCCACTTAATTATTAACGAAGCGCTCTGGGATGGGTCAGGGCGGGGTGCTGTAGACATGCAGAACATCCGCGGAGCCTGAGGCCCCAAAGACAATGCAGTGTTCATTAATTAGTTAAGCAGATATTATTAGTTGTGTTTACCTGAGAGGAACAATCTGTGAAATAATAAATCTGCTGATTTCTATCCTTCTCCCTTTGCAGACTGAGTTTTTATTACTTTGATCCCAACACCAATCAGAAAACTGCAGTGTCTAAATATTGAAATGCTGTGCTTCAAAAAGCTGCTAAGGTGTACTGGCAACATGATTTTCTCTCCAGAGCCCTGAGTTTTAGAG
Source organism: Hyperoodon ampullatus (assembly GCF_949752795.1). Classification (NCBI taxonomy): domain Eukaryota; kingdom Metazoa; phylum Chordata; class Mammalia; order Artiodactyla; family Ziphiidae; genus Hyperoodon; species Hyperoodon ampullatus. The sequence continues at coordinate 176,583,816 of NC_136916.1, read as the reverse complement.
AGAAATCCAAATGACTCAGGTCCTTGTGGTCAGGGGTGATGCAATGCGCTCCGTAATGACACCAGGCACCAGCGCTCCAGTGCCTTCTGGGTGCACAGCCGTTGCTCACAACCTCATTAAATCCCTAGGACAACACTGCAAGATGGTAATGATTATCCCCATGCTCTAGACCCGGGCACCTCTCAGGGGTGGGTCCAGTTTTATGAGTCCTAAAACTTTTTTTTTTTTTGCCATATGCAGGCCTCTCACCGTTGTGGCCTCTCCCGCTGCAGAGCACAGGCTCAGGATGCACAGGCTCAGCGGCCGTGGCTCACAGGCCCAGCCGCTCCATGGCATGTGGGATCCTCCCGGACTGGGGCACGAACCCGTGTCCCCTGCATTGGCAGGCGGACTCTCAACCACTGCGCCACCAGGGAAGCCCAAGAATACATTTTAGAATACAAAGTGAGGTCCAGGGCCTTGGGAGCCAGGGACCCCAAAGGTAAACTGTTTAGCTTCCCCTTAAATGGACCTTTGAGCCTGTAAATGATAACACTGGAATTTGAACTCCTGTCCAATGCAAAGTCCAAGGTATTTCTGTGACACGCCAGTCTTCCTGTATGATGGGGAACAGTAGGCCAAGTCTAAACTAGGGATGCGGCACTTTCCAAGGAGTTGCGTCTGCAGGACGGGCAGAGCGAGCTGGCCTCTGCTCTCAGCGTGCCTGCTGCAGGGTGGCCGGCTGCTGACAGCATCGCAGTATCTCCAGGGCACCTGCCCCATCATGGGGATCCTCTGGCAGGTCGCTACCTCTTGGGGACGGCTCCATCCTACTCCCCTGATATCCCTCCCAGGCTGCTGTCTTTTGCTTTCACAGGCGGGCAAAGGGTATTCCTTCCCGCCTCGAGTTCCCTCCTCCTACCCCTTGAAAGCATTTAAGTGAGAAAGGCAGGGAAAACGTTATTGGCAGGTTCTGTTATTGACAGGGGGCCTTCTCTTCCTTCTGAAAGTAGAAACAGGCTCCATCTGGTCTGGTCATGGCTGTCTGGTCCCCGCTGGGCACCACGGGCGCTGGGAAGCCCATCTTCCTCCCACGCTTCCCCTGTCCACACCTCTGGTCCGTGATTCCCGCCTGAAGTGCCTCCGTGAAAGCAGTTCTTTCTTTTCCTGTTGGACATTGCCCTTCTCTGGCTCCTCCACTGTGCCACCCCTGGGGGAGGATTCAGCGAAGTGGAGCCTATTTCCACACTGCACGCAGGGAGAGCACTGTGATCACTGTTTTGGTCACCCAGGCCCTATGCAAGGGGTTGGCAAACAGTTGTGGGTGTTAGAATCTTTTGGGGGGTCTTGTTAAAACAGAAATTCCTGAGTCTGCTCTGGAGCTTTTTATTCAACAGCTGCCCCCGCCACCCCACCTTCAAGGCAGACGTGTACCAAAGTGTGAGAACCCCTGATGTGAACCATTGCTCAGAGCATCGAGGACCAGGCTTGGGCTCTTTTGCACAGACACCAAAAGCACTGTCTGGGAGGAAGTGCAAAGCCATCAGGAGCTCCGGAATGAAAAGGCACAGGGAGTAGGAGAAAAGGGTGTGTCCCCATACACGGGCAGCCTCCTACTTGGGGCATCTTAGAAATAAGTAACTCTGGCTTTTTTTTTTTTTGCGGTACGCGGGCCTCTCACTGTTGTGGCCTCTCCCGTTGCGGAGCAGAGGCTCTGGACACGAGGCTCAGCGGCCATGGCTCACGGGCCCAGCTGCTCCGCGGCATGTGGGATCTTCCCGGACCGGGGCATGAACCCGTGACCCCTGCATTGGCAGGCGGACTCTCAACCACTGCACCACCAGGGAAGCCCAACTCTGGCTTTTTAAACCAAATTGCAGCTGGGCCCCGGGTGCTCCCCGGCCCCATCCCCCATCCCCCTGGAAACTCTGAACTTTTCAGAAGGCAGGCATCCCCGGGGTGGGAGGGGGACGGGAGGCACGGTGCAGGTGTCTTAGCATCAGCCTGTCCAGTGCTTCATCGTTCAAGAGCAGATAGTCAGGAAGCAGGTTTTGGACAAGAGAAGAGCCACTTCTCATGTGTGGGATTCTTCATCTTATGTTTACAACAGCTTTATTGAGGTTTAATCGACTACATTAACTGCACATAATTAAAGTGTACAATTCAATAAGTTTTGACATAGACACCCACCTGTGAAATCTTCACCGTAATCCAGATAAGACAGACCCGGTACCCCCAGAGTTTTCTGTGTCTGTTCGGAGCCCTCCCTCCTGCTTCCCTGGTGCCCACACCCCCAGGCAACCACTGATCTGCTTTCTGTTACTATGTATTACATAGCATGTCCTAGAATTGTATATAAATGGAATCATGCAGTGTGTACATATTTTACGTCTGCTTTCTTTCACTCAGCATCATGATTTTGAGATTCATCCAACTTTCAGCATCTTGTTTGTATGTCGTTGGTTCCATTTGCTACACTTTTGTTTGAATTTCTGTGTTCACGTGCGTGAGAAGTAATGGTCTGTCCTCTTCTTCCTTCTTCCCTCCTTTCCTTTCTTCTTTTCTTCCTTTTTTTAAAAAAAAATCTTAGTTTAAGTATCTAGATAATACTGGTCTCATATAAGTTGGGAAATATTCTTTTTCAATTTTCTGGAAGAATTGGTAGAATGAATATTATTCCTTTCTTAAATGTTTGGTAGAATTCACCAGTGAAGACATCTGGGCCTGGAGTTTTCCCCGAGGGAAGGTTTGCCACTATAAATGTATTTCTTTAATAGATGAAGGTAATGAAGAGATAATAGATAGATAATAGATAAATCTATTCAGGTTATCTATTTCTTTTTGAGACAACTTTTTCTTTTCAGGATGTTTAATCTTTTATTTCTTGGAACCATCCGGTGTCTAAGTAGACGGTATTAAATAAATATTGAGGGACTGATCCAAGTCATCCAACAACAACAAAAAATATTCCTTTATGAGAAAGAAATATTTGCATTTATATTATCGAAGTTTTTCAATAGACATCATTCAAATAAAGGGATTTCTAGTTAATTCTAAATTAAATGAATCCTATCCTAAACAACTTTGATAGTTTGTGTCAATCAAGAAATTTGTGCATTTAGTCTCAATTGTCTAATTTATGGGTATAAGTTGTTTATAACGTTCCCTTTTTATCCTTTTAATATTTGTCTTTGGTGATATCGCCTCTCTCATTCCTGATTTTGGTAATTTGTGTCTTCTTTCTTTCGTTTTCCTGATCAGTCTGGTGAGAGGTTTATTCATTTTATTGATCTTCCCAAAGAACAGCTTTTGGTGTCTTCGATTTTATTTATGGTTTTTTCTATTTTCTATTTCAATGATTTCCATTTTAACCATATTGTTTCCTTTCTTTTAAGTTAAATTTGCTCTTCTTTCTTTGGTTATTAAAGTGGATGCTGAAGTCATCAATTTAAAATTGTTCTTCTTTTCCAGTCTAGGCATTGAATGTTTTACATTTCCCCCGAAGTACTGTTTTAAGGGTATACTAATCTACTCAGGCTGCAATAACAAGATACCACAGATTGGGTGGCTTAAAAACAGAAATTTATTTTCTCACAGTTCTGGAAGCTGGATACTCAAGATCAAGGTGCCATTAGGGTTGGTTTCTGGTTTTATAATTCCATTTTAATTCCTTTGTTGACTTTTTGGCTACAAGCCTTTGTTTTGTTATTTTAGTGGCTGTTTTCGGCTTACAGTGTACATATTTAACTTATCACCATTTACCTTCATGTGGTGTTATATCATGTATATTCATGTATATTCTAAGAAACTTATAATAATATATCACTATATCTCCCCTCATGGCCTTTACATTGTCATACATTTTATTTGTACATATGTTATAAAATCCTACAACACATCATTTTGATTTTGTTTAGATAATACATTATATTTTTTTAAATTTAAATAATACAAAAAATTTAACTATGAACCCATGTAGTTAACATTTGTGCTCTTCATTCATTTCCGTAGATCCATATTTTTACCTGATATCATTTTCCTTCTGCATAAATGACATCCTTTAACATGTCCTATAGTGCACATCTGCTAGTAAATTCTTTAAGCTTGTGTGTATGTCTGAAATTATCTTTCTTTCATTAAAAATCTATTTTTTCTGGGTGTAGACTTCTAGATTGGCAGTTCTTTCTTTCAGTTCTTTAAAGATGTTGCTCTACTGTCTTCTTGCATGAATTATTTCTGGCCAGACGTCTGCTGCCATTCTTACTTTTGTTCCTCTGTACATGATGTATTTGTTTTCCTCTGGTTGCTTTTAAGATTTCCTCCTTATTACTGGTCTTGACCAGTAATTTGATTATGATGTGTCTTGACAGAGTTTTCATCATGTTCTTTGGACTTGATTTGTTGAGATTTCTGGATTTGTGGGTTATAGTTATCATGAAATTTGGAAGATTTGGGGCCATTTAAATATTTTTCTGAACTCCTCTTTTGGGGACTTTAATTATATGTATGTTAGGTCACTAGAAGTTGTCCCATAGGTCACTGATGCTCTTTTCATTAAAATTTTTTTTTCTTTTTTCTCTGTGTTTTATTTTGGATAGTTTCTATTGTTATGTCTTTGAACGAATTAATCTTTCTTTTTTAATGTCGATCTGCTGTTAATTTCACCCAATGTTCTTTTCATTTCATGCATTATAGTTTTCATCTCTAAAAAGTTGATTGAGTCTTTTTAATGTCTTTCATGTCTCTATATAACATATGGAATACAGTTTTAATAACTGTTTTAATTGTCTGCTAATTCTAACATCTTTCTCAGTTCTGAGTTGATTTTGATTAATTCAATATTCTCCTCTTTATGGTTTCTGGCTTTTTTGCATGTCTGGAAATTTTTGATTGGATGCCAGATATTGTCCATTTTATCTTGTTGGGTGCTAGATATTGTGTATTGCTACAAATATTGTTGAGCTTTCTTTTGGAATACAGTTAAGTTGCTTAGACACAGTTTGATCCTTTCTGGGCTTGCTTTTATGATATGTTAAGGGGGTCCATGGTAGCTTTTATTTTAGGACTAATTATTTCCCAAGCAGGGAAAGACCTTCCTGAGTACTTTACCCAATGCCCCATGAATTGTAAGTTTCCAGTCTGGCTGGTTGGAACAGACAATTTTCCTAGCCCTATGTGAGTGCCTGGCACTGTCACCACTAATCCTTTCAGATGGCTTTTCCCCCAGCCTTGGGTTGTTTTCTCAGAGGCAAGTCCTGATAAAATTCCCTGCTGAATGCTTGAGGGAGACTCTCTGCAGATCTCTGGCTCCCGTCTCTATGCAGCTCTCTCTTCTCTCATACTCTGTCCTGAGAATTCTAGCCATCTTAGTCTCCCTGGACTCTCAACTCTGTTTTCTCAAGTCAAGGAGAATGCCAAGTTCCACCTGGGTACCCCTTTCTGTGCCATGGCCTGGGAACCCTCTGGAGGAAATAAGCTAGGGTAATTGTGGGGTTCACTTCATTTGTTTTCACATTCTCAAGGATTATTGTGTTTTGTTGCCTGAAATCCAGTGAGTTTAGAACTCTTATTTCTTATACTTGGTCCAGTTTATTTTGGTTGTTTCAAGCAGGAGGGTAAATCCCATTTCTATTTCTCAATCTTGTTTGGGAGTGAAAGTTTCCACCTTCTTTTAAAGTTGAAAATACTCTTCCAGTTATAAAATGAGTTCACACTCATTGAAAAATAAATCAGAAAATAAGAAAAATATGAAGAAGAAAATAAAAATCCCTCCTAATGTCATCATTCATCCATAACCACTGTTAATGTTTTGTTCTGTATTCTGTCATCTTTTTTCTGTGCATATGTGTGTATGTAGCAGGGTCACAAGACCACTCACAATACATCAGATGTGCAAAGAAAACAGAGCTTCTTTATTTTCCTACTTATTTAATCTGAGCTTTCTTGAGAGGTACCACCTGCTGGGTAATAAGAAGCGGGGAAAACAGGAGCCCATTCTAATAACATTAGTCTAACAATAATTTAAACAATTCTTTGAGAAATTCATCATTCTTAGGCTGAAGTGCTTGACCAATCTTGACTCCTCTACTTGGGATCGTAGCTGGTGTTTGGGGGGAGGGCTGTAGGATTTCTGGGTCCTCTTGGTAGCCAGGAAGAAGGGGTCCTCTGGTCTACACCTATTCTCCAGGTTCTCCCTGGTTTGGACTGCAAAACAGTTGGCCTGTCTGCTCCATGGAATGGTGGCTGCTGAGGGGCCACGATAATAGGAGACCAGCTCACGTAGGGATCATGTAGGTCTTGTGGGCCATTGTAGGGACCTTAGCTTTTATCCCAAGTGAAATAGAGGCACCACTGGAGGGTTTCTCTGCGGTGGTAAGAGATAAAATCCTGATTGAAATGGATTCAAGAGAAAATGGGAGAAAAGGAATTGGAAATAGTAAAAATGGATACTTTCAAAGAGTCTTACTGAAAAGAGGAGGGAAGTGGAATCAGAAATCAAGAGTTTTTTTGTGTTTTTGTTTTGTTTTAATGGGAAATAATGGGAGTTATCCAATAGAGAGGGGAATGAGGGCTGGTGGAAAGTTGCTGAAGTGTGGGGAGCTGGTACATAAGTGGGGGGTTGGGCTTAGGGCACAGCCAGGGTATGGTAGGACAGGCAGCTGGCCAGATGTTCTCCTTGGATGGCTTCCCTTTCTCACTGAAATAGGAATTAAGTTCATCAGCTGAGTGCAGTCTTGAAATGGGGAAGGAGGTGTTGGGGTTTTGGGGGGAACAGAGTGGGCATGTAGTAGGATTGCCAATCTGCTCTGAGGGCGTACTTGAGTGAGACCAGTCACAATGTTTGCAAGTTTTCCTTCATCCTCGTTCAACTTAACAGGTGCTGCCATGGTGTCATATTTAACCAAGTTCAAGGTTTTCCCAGGCAAATACAGTGAAGTGAGAGGGAGGCAAGGGATCTGAAGATCTGCATGAGACAGGAGCTGCAGTGATGGCCCATTGAGTCCCAGCTGGGGAAGAAGGGGAGTGAGGGTATGAGGTGGAGGAGGGGAAGTTAACAAGTGGGGAGAACAATTAATGAGTTGTAGAGCTCGGTGGATATGAAAGTTGTTGGCATGCGTTGTTGGTGGGAACATAAATTGGTATGGCCACTGTAGAAAATGGTATGAAGGTTCCTCAAAAAATTAAGAATAGAGCTATCATGTGATCCAGCAATCTCACTTCTGGGTATATATTTAAATTTAATGAAATCAGTATCTCAAAGAGATATCTGTATTTCCATGTTCATTGCAGCATTATTCACAATAGCCAAGATGTGGAATCAACGTAAGTGTCCATCAAAGGATAAGTGGATAGAGAAAATGTGATATACATATATATATATACATATGTTTATATATATATATATATATATATGTATGTATATAAAATTCAGCCATATGAAGAAGGAAATCCTGTCACTTGTGATAACATGGATGTACCTGGAATACATTATGCTAAGTGAAATAAGCCAGGCATAGAAAGGCAAATACTGCAATATATCACTTATATGTGGAATCTAAAAAAGTCAAACTCATAGAAGCAGAGAGTAAATGGTGGTTATCAGGGGCTGTGGAATGGGGTAAATGGGGGGATGTTGGTTGAAGGGTACAAAGTTTCGGTTATACGTGATGAATAAGTCTGATTTAGTTAATAATACTATATTGTGTACCTGAAATTTGCCAAGAGAGTAGATTTTAAATGTTCTCATCACACAAACACACACACAAACACACACACACACCCAAACCCCCCAAATTTATGTGAAGTGGTGGTGTGTTAATTAGTTTGATTTTAGTAACAATTTCACAATGTGTACATATATCAAAACATCACATTGTACACTGTATGTATATATATATTTAATTCTTATTTGTCAGTTATACTGCAATAAAGGTGGAAAAAAATTTTAAAATCTGAGACTAATTGAGGCTTCAAAAAATTACTAGTGAGAAAATAAAAACAAAAATAAACAAATGGGACCTAATGAAACTTAAAAGCTTTTGCACAGCAAAGGAAAACATAAACAAGACAAAAAGACAACCCTCAGAATAGGAGAAAATATTTGCAAATGAAGCAACTGACAAAGGATTAATCTCCAAAATATTCAAGCAGCTCATGCAGCTCAATGTCCAAAAAAACAAACAACCCAACCCAAAAATGGGCAGAAAACCTAAGTAGACATTTCTCCAAAGAAGATATACAGGTGGCCAACAAACACATGAAAGGATGCTCAACATCACTAATCATTAGAGAAATGAAAATCAAAGCTACAATGAGGTATCACCTCACACCAGTCAGAATGGCCATCATCAAAAAATCTACAAACAATAAATGCTGGAGAGGGTGTGGAGAAAAGGGAACCCTCTTGCACTCTTGGTGGGAATGTGAATTGATACAGCCACTATGGAGAACAATATGGAGGTTCCTTAAAAAACTAAAAAGAGAACTACCATACGACCCAGCAATCCCACTACTGGGCATATACCCTGAGAAAACCATAATTCAAAAAGAGTCATGTACCAAAATGTTCATTGCAGCTCTATTTACAATAGCCAGGACACGGAAGCAACCTAAGTGTCCATCGATAGATGAATGGACAAAGAAGATGTGGCACATATATACAATGGAATATTACTCAGCCATAAAAAGAGATTGAGTTATTTGTAATGAGGTCATATAGTGTGAAGTAGAGACTGTCATACAGCGTGAAGTCAGTCAGAAAGAGAAAACCAAATACCATATGCTAACACATATATATGGAATCTAAAAAAAAAAAAGGTTCTGAAAAACCTAGGGGCAGGACAGGAATAAATACGCAGACATAGAGAATGGACTTGAGGACACAGGGAGGGGGAAGGGTAAGCTGTGATGAAATGAGAGAGTGGCATGGACATATATACACTACCAAATGTAAAATAGCTAGTGGGAAGCAGCCATCTAGCACAGGGAGATCAGCTCGGTGCTTTGTGACCACCTAGAGGGGTGGGATAAAGAGGGTGGGAGGGAGACGCAAGAGGGAGGAGACATGGGGATATATGTATATGTGTAGCTGATTCACTTTGTTATAAAGCAGAAACTAACACACCATTGTAAAGTAATTATACTCCAATAAAGATGTTAAAAAAATTATTAGTGAGATATTTTTCATTTTTTTCTGTACTAAGTCTTTGAAATCTTTGTATCTGGATGTGTATCTGGTGTGTATGTCACACTGACAGCACATCTCATTTTGGACCAGCAGTGTTTCAAGCGGCTGCAGCCACTGCCTTGGACAGAGAGAATGACCATGGGCGGGAGTGGCCAAGGAGGAGTGGGAGATGAGATCGTCAGAGGAGCGGAGGTCAAGCAAGGGAGACATCATCTCTGTGGATTTCAGATCGCCAAGAATTAGGACAGGAGAGGCTTAGAGTGGGTGAAAATGAACCATGAGTGAAAATCTCTCGGACAAGTAAGAGGGGCCAGGGATTTGCAGATAACCACAGACAGGACCTGGAGTGTTTGGGGAAGGGGGGAGGGATGATAATCTGAAAGTAAACGTGAGGAACGAGGAGGACACGACCGAGAGCTGGTCTGTCTGGACACAGACCACGAAGATGGGGAGAACTTGCACAGGAGAGATGCTCCCATAAGGTTTTTTTTTTTTTTTTTTTTTTTTTTTTTTTTTTTTTTGCGGTACGCGGGCCTCTCACCGTTGTGGCCTCTCCCGTTGCAGAGCACAGGCTCCGGACGTGCAGGCTCAGCGGCCATGGCTCACGGGCCCAGCCGCTGCGCGGCATGTGGGATCCTCCCGGACCGGGGCATGAACCCGCGTCCCCTGCATCGGCAGGCGGACTGTCAACCACTGCGCCACCAGGGAAGCCCTAACTGACTTTTAATATGCGCTTTACTGTATCTTTGTGATGAGTCACCCAGATCCCTCTTCCTGGAAGGACCTTCACCCCAGCTGCTGGGAATGCCTTCAGCTCAGTCCTTCAGGGATGCTCAGCTGTAGAGCCACCTTGCCCAAAGTCCTGACCCTTCTTGGGGCAGCCTTATGCAATGACACATCAGCATGGGGTTATAATGTCAGCCAACTCCACCCACCTCAGGACGACTCTCCAGGGACCATGCCAGCTCACGCATACCCTGTGGGAGCCGCCACCGGGTCTGCTTTGCAATTTCCCTCTCCCTGTGCCCTGTGCTTCCCTCCCCTCCCATCCACAGGTATCGATCCCAAGCCCAGTCCCTAATACACATCCCGTCTCACATTCTGCTTTCCAAAGAACCCTCCTGGCCATGCTCACCCCATAGAGACGAATCCAAAAGAGCCAGTTTGATAGGGTGGAAAGGTGCCTCGTATGAATTTGCCACTTTGATCACTGGGGGGTTGAATCTTTTTAAAAAGGCATTGGCTGAATTACTTCCTTTGTGGATTGCCTTTTTGAATGACTTCATTTGCCTGTTTTTCTATGAAGGTGTTTGTCTCTTTTTTAGGGGTGAGAGTGCCTACGTGTGTTACCGCCATAAAGATACTCATCTTTGCTTTCTGTGTGTGTTTCACATAATGTTCTCAGCATTCCCAGTCTGTGGTGTGTGCCTCTTTTGTGGTTAAGAGCACAGACTTGGTCACAGTGACCTACCACTTCCTAACTGTGTAACTTTGGTACCTTCCTTTACATACCAGAGCCTTTGTTTTTTCATCTATAATTGGAGATGATATTAATACTCTTTTTTTTTTTTTTTTGCGGTACGCAGGCCTCTCACTGTTGTGGCCTCTCCCATTGTGGAGCACAGGCTCCAGACGCACAGGCCCAGCGGCCATGGCTCATGGGCCCATGCTCTGCGGCATGTGGAATCTTCCCAGACCTGGGCACGAACCCGTGTCCCCTGCATCAGCAGGTGGACTCTCAACCACTGCGCCACCAGGGAAGCCCAATATTAATACTCTTTAAGTTTTTTTTTAGGGATTGAATGAGTTAATAACATCCTTATAACAGTGCCTGGAATACAATGTATAAGAGATAATTATGTGCTTTTTTATTAGTATCTATATTATTTTTTTCTTCTTGGCCACACAGAGATCACATTTTATGTAGTAAAAGCTATCTTTTATGGGTTTTGCCTTTGAAGTGATATTCAGGAAAAGCTTCTTTATTTTAAGATTATATAAATATTTACCACCATTTCCTATTAGCTGCACTTTATGGTTTCATTTAAAATCTTATACCCATCCAGAATCCAAAGTGTATTTTGATGTGAGGTTTAAGATTGTGTGTAGATACATAGTTCCTGGGTGCCCAGCGTTTCTTTAAGAAACTGTATTAGCATTCCCCAGAGAAATGGTACCAATAGGATATTTATGTACATAAAAGGGGATTTATTATGAGGACTTGGCTCACCCAGTTTTGGAGGCTGGGAAATCCCACGATCTGCTGTAGAGCTAGTGGTGCAATTCAGTCTGAGTTTAAACACCTGAGAACCAGGGAGCTGACAGTGTAAATCCCAGTCTGAGGGCAGAAGGAGATGGCAAGGGATGTCCCAGCTCAACAGTGAGCCAGGGGAAAAAAAAGGGAGAAATACCTCCTTCATCCACCTTTTGTTCTATTCAGGCCCTCAATGGACTGGATGATGCCCATCCACATTATAGAGGGCAAATTTCTTCACCAAGTCCACGGATTCAAATACTAATTTCATCCAGAAACACCCTCACAGACACCATTGGAAATAATGTTTAATCTGGGCCAGTCAAGTTGACACAGAATTAGCCATCACAAGTTCATTCTTTGTCAACCTGGCACCATACCGACCTCCTAAAACCATACTTTATCTCCAAATAAATAATAACAAGGTCATAATTCTGCCTAACACAATATAACTATCCTGTATACAACAGAAAAACCAACTCCTTCCCCAGAAGAGGAGGCAAAGTCCTTGAGTGATGTTTACTCTTCTCCTTGATATCCTGTAACTTACATACTATGATGTAAAATGAACAATACTTCACTACTGTGATACGAAGTCAATACATCTTATAATATATGATAAGGGAATAAGAGAGGAAAGAAAACCCACACACATATTCATAGCAAAATAAGGAGAAAATACTCATGACAATAACAGTCCTTGTTTTTGTAACTGGTCACATGATCACAGCTGGTATTTATAATGACCTACTTCCGTTACCCGTTCTGTATTCTCTTTGCCTTCAGTAAGACCCTTAGCTGGTCATGGTTCTTTATATGGTGGGGTGACCCAAACCTTCATTCCTGAAGGGTCTGGGCCACTGGTAGTCCTGCCTGGATGGGGTTGTTGCAGTTTTCCGTGAACACTAATCACAGAGACCCAAGGGATCTCCTGTGTTCCAGACATACCCTTGCCCACATCCATTGTGGAGTGGGAGTCCAATTTCCCCTTGAGGTCAAGATGAATCCCCCAGCCAGCACCATAACTCCCTTCTTTGCCTGTTGGTTCAGAGGCAGGAGGGGCCCAAAAAGGCTGGGCGACAGTCTTAGCTTCCAGTTCAGTGGCATCATTATTGTGCCTCCTGGTGGAAACACTCCTCCCTCTGGAAGTAAGACCTTTAGGCCAGCAGATCACAAAGTTGTGGGATCAGGAAGCAAACTTTTGCTAGTGGGTCACTAGGGGTATATTGGGAGGTGCCATCCCCATTTCCACACCTTCATTCCTGGACTTGTGAATCCTGGCTACCGGAGAGAGAGCTCTATATTAGATGCTGATCCAGAGCATGTACAGCCTTCTGGAAGACCTTGCTCCAGCCCTGTAAAATACTGCTACCTAACTGCACTGTGATTAAGTCTTTAAAGGGCCATCCCACTCCATTATCAAGCCAGCTGTTTTAGGATGGCGGGGAACATGGTAAGAGCAGTGAATCCTATAAGCTTGGGCCCACTGCTGCACTTCTTTGCTGTGAAGTGAGTTCCTTGATCAGAAGCAATGCTGTGTAGAGGCTTTCTGTGAGTCCATCGATGGTAGTTTTGGCAGAACCATTGCATGCAAAGAAGGCAAATCCATATCCAGAGTAAGCGTCTATTCAAGTAAGAACAAAACACTGCCCCTTCCACAGTGAAAGTGAGTCAACGTAGTCAACCTGCCACAGGTAGTCGCTGGCTGATCGCCCCAGGGAATGCTGCCACATCAGGGGATCAGTGTTGGTCTCTGTTGCTGGCGGACTGGGCACTCTGCCAGACTGTAGCCCGATTGGCTGTGGTGAGTGAACTCCATGTTGCTGGGCCCACACAGAGCCTCCATTCCTGCCACCATGGTCACTCTGTTCATGAGCCTGTTGGGTGGTGACAGGGTGGCTGGGGAAAGAGACCACCATTTGATTATTAAAATCTAATCACTTGGGGCTTCCCTGGTGGCGCAGTGGTTGAGAGTCCGCCTGCCGATGCAGGGGATACGGGTTCGTGCCCCGGTCCGGGAAGATCCCATATGCCGCGGAGCGGCTGGGCCCGTGAGCCATGGCTGCTGGGCCTGCACGTCTGGAGCCTGTGCTCCGCGGCGGGAGAGGCTGCAGCGGTGAGAGGCCGCCGTACCACAAAAAAAAAAAAAAAAAAAAAAAAATCGAATCATTTGATTATTAAAATTCTCCTTTGCTGAAGTCATCCTTTGGTGAGATTCACAGGAGGCACAAATATTTTCATGCTTTTTGCCCATTCAAAGAGGACTACACTTATACCTCCTCCCCGAATTGGTCACCGATTTTCCAATCATATTCCTTCCAAGTCTCTGACCATCAGCCAAGCCACTGGCCGGAGCCCATGAATTGGTGTATAATCACACACCCGGACATCTCTCCTTCCAAGCAAAGTGCACGACCATGTGCTCTGCCGGAAGTTCTGCCCACTGAAAGGAGTTCCCTTTGCCCGGTCCTTCAGGGGCATCCCAGAGAGGGGCTGCAGGGCTGCAGCTGCCCACTTTCTGGTGGTGCCTGCATCTCGTGCAGACCCATCTGTAAACCAGGCTGGATTCTCCTCTCCCTCTGTCAACTGGTGGTAGAGAACTCCCCATGAGGCCACAGGTGGGGGCTGGGAATAGAAGGCAGTGTAGCAGGAGTGGGGACCGTGGGTATTCGGGCCACTTCTTCATGTAACTTACTTGTGTCTTGGGGGCCTGCTCAGACCCGATCACCTATACATCCTTTCCTTTTGATGATGGTGTGTTGCTATGCATGCCCAGCTTTATGGCTTGGTGGGTCACCCAGTTCATGATGGGCTGCTCAAAAGACATGGTAACTTGGTGACCCATGGTCAAGCATTCAGTATCCACTAGGACCCAACAGCAGGCCAAGAGCTGTCTCTCAAAAGGAGAGTAGTTATCTGTGGAGGATGGCAGGACCTTGCTCCAAAATCCGAAAGGCCTGCACAGCAATTCACCTATAGGGCCTGCTAAAGGCACCAAACAGCATCACCTTTTGGCACTTGAGGTACACCTGTGTCTGCTGGATCATGTGGCCCAATGGCAGAGCAGCCCAGATGGCAGCCTGGACCTGCTGCAGAGCCTTCTTTTGTCCTGGGTCCCACTCAGAACTAGAGTCCGGGTCACTAGGTGAATCAGCCAGAGCAGCACATCCAGATGAGGGCTATGTTGCCTTCAAAATCCAAAGTGGCCCACTAGGCATTGTGCCTCTTTCTTGGTTGCAGGAGGGGTTGGATGCAACAATTGGTCCTTCACCTTAGAAGGGATATCTCAGCATGTCCCATCCCATTGGACCCCTAGAGATTTCACTGAGGTAGAAGTCCCCGAGTTTTATTTGGAATTACTTCCCACCCTCTGACATGCACATATCTTACCAATAAGTCTAGAGAAATTGCTACTTCTTGCTCACCAGGTCCAATCAGCATAATGTCAGCAATATAATGGACCAGTGTGATGTCCTGTGGAAGGAAAAGCAGGCAATGTCCCTGTGAACTAAATTATGACCTAGGTGGGAGATCTGATCCACCCCTGAGGTCAGGCAGTGCAGGTGTGCATGCCCTCGCCAGCTGAGAGCATCTGGCTTCTGCTAGACCTCAGGGACAGGAATGGAGGAAAAGGCATTTGCCAGGTCAACAGCTGCATACCAGGTGCCCGGGGATGTGTTAATTTGCTCAAGCAATGAAACCACATCTGGTGCAGCAGCTGCGATTGAGTCACTACCTGGTTAAGCCAATGACAATTCACTGTTGTTCTCAAGATCCATCTGTCTTGGGACTTCCCTGGTGGTGCAGTGGTTAAGAATCTGGCTGCCAATGCAGGGGACACGGGTTTGAGCCCTGGTCCGGGAAGATCCCACATGCCACGGAGCAACTAAGCCCATGCGCCACAACTGCTGAGCCCATGTGCCACAACTACTGAAGCCTGCGCCTAGGGCCCGTGCTCCACAACACGAGAAACCACCGTAATGAGAAGCCTGTGCACTGCAACGAAGAGGAGCCCATGTTCGCTGCAACTATAGAAAGCCTGTGCGCAGCAACGAAGACCCAATGTAGCCAAGAGAAATAAATTTATATATATATAAAATAGATCCATCTGTCTTCGCACAGGCCAAATAGATGAGCTGGATGGGGTGTGGTGGGAATCACCACCTAGCATCTTTCAAACCTTTGATGATGGCATCAATCTCCGGGTCCCTCCAGGGATGCGTGGTGGTTTGGGTTCACTGTTTTCCTGGGTAGACATGGTTCTAGTGTCTTCCGCTTGGCCTTTCCCACCCTCATAGCCCACACTCCACAGGCCAGGGAACCTACGTGGGGATTCTGCCTGCTGCTCAGTGTGTCTTTTCCAATTATGCATGGACTTGGAAGTTAACCACAGGATGGGCTTGGAGACCTGCTGTGAGACAGACTTGAGCTAAAGGTCCACTGACCACCGGATCTCTGCAAGCCCCTAGTCTGATGGGAGTGTGACATTTGGGGTCTCCTGGAATCAGTCCAGAGCCAGTGCCCAGTAGTCCTCAAAAGGTCTGATTATTCCCTTCTGCCAGTGTGTATTTACCTGGGGGAAGGCTGGGAGAAAGCCTAACGTGCTACATTTCAGTAGTGCACAGGGTCCTTCCTCACGGGGATCTGGCCTCCCCTCCATTCAGGGGGTCCTGGGTCTGTAAACTGCCTCAAGTCTGGGAATCCATTTAGGGGCCATGACTCTGCTTTTATGATTGTGGTCAGACATGTGTTCACTTGACCTGGAAATGTTTTATTTATTCATTCATTCATTCATTCATTCATTGGCTGCCCAGGGTCTTAGTTGCAGCACACAGGATCTTTGTTGCGGCACACGGGATCTTTAGTTGCAGCATGCCTGTGGGATCTATTTCCCTGACCAGGGATCGAACCCGTGCCCCCTGCATTGGGACCGCTGAGTCTTAACCACTGGACCACCAGGGAAGTACTGACCCAGAAATGTTCTGCTGATAGAGACCAAGTAAGAACCGAGGGCTTCCTGACTGTTTCCCTTCTAGGAACACCATCATCTCTGCGCCAGCCTATAGGTCTCGCAAGTCACACCATTCTCACCGTGGCTTTGACTCTGCGTCCACTGCGGTCCCCATGCCCCCCTTGCCAGTGGCTAGTGAGTGCCACCGTTGGCCCCTGGCAACCTGGGGTCCAATACTCCCCATTGCATTTAGATTTCCCAACTTAGTGACCCCAGTTCCCAGGGAGGTCTGGTCTACAGAGAGGGACAATCACAGAGCCCTGCAAGGATGGTGGGGCTCCTGTCACCCACTGATTCTTCACAGTCTCGGTGAAAGCTGTCTTCTGACCCTCCCACTGTGGGTGAGTATATCTTAAATGATAAAGCCACTCTAACCTCCCAGTCTACCTAGGCCTTTGAACCCCTTTCTGTACATTCAAGCAAAGAATAGTTTAATTCCTTCAGGTTTGGGCTACCTTTTGGTCCGTGTTGGAGCCATTAGAGCCCTTTCTAACATTCCAAGCTGCTACATAAATGTGGAATATCTGCGTAGTGAGTCCACGTCAAAAAATTCAGCCTGAACAACTTTATATTCCTTCCCCCGTACCCCACACCCTTAGTATCGATTCCCACACGTGCTCCTGGTTTCTGTCTATAAATTAGGAAACTCACGTAGTTCTCTTGGAACGCAGTGCACTCCCTCATGAGTCACGCTTTGTACCCCATCTTTAGGGCCCTGCTGGGACTAGAGTCTAGTTATAGGTCTAGAAGCAAAGAGGGGTGATGGGGTGGGTCCTGAGGGGAATCAGGCAGCTGGTAGTTTCCTAGGCATGTAGGCTTCATCCCCTCAGATGGAGGTGAAAAGTCCGCTACCTCTAGCCTGGAGAGGCCAATACCCCTACAAGGTGGGCAGACCCTGCCACTGGTAGAGAAGACTCGGAAGAATTTGGGGGTTCAGTGTTCCTAGTTCATCAGGGTCTCTCCACACGTCCTCATGCTCCCCCAGTCAATGCCCTCACTTTATTTTTTTGAAAGCTTTTAAGAATGTATCTTTATTTAAATAAATACTGTGCAATATCCAAATATATTAACATTATTATAGAATGATTTTCAATTGTCGTCTAAGACAATTATGTAAATCAAGCTCTACAGTTAATATTAACAAGCCTTCGTGGTTTTTCTGTTTTTTTTTTAAACTTTTAAATTTTATATTGGAGTATAGTTGATTAACAATGTTGTGTTAGTTTCAAGTGTACAGCAAAGTGATAACGCCCTTGCTTTAACAGGAAGGAGATGCCCTGTGAGGCTGGGAGTTCAATTTGCTTTGTAATTCAGCCAACCATAGGATGAACTGCTGTTTGATTTTCAGCAGTTCCAGCCCTGCAGCTCCGGAAGATGACCGTCTCCTTCAGGGCACATGTGGAAACTCTTAGGGGTCATTTTTGCGGATTGGATGATGCCTAGCCCTCATTGCGGAGGGAACTCTGCTTGACTGAGTCCACTGATTCTGGTGGTAATCTCATCCAGAAACACCCTCCCAGACACACCGGAAAGAATGTTTAACCAGGACACCTCCTGGCCAGTCAGGGTGACACAGAAAATTAATCATCACAGAACCCGACTGGTCCCCATCTTATTTAAACTTTTAAATAAACCTTTTATTTGAGGATAGTTTCACAGCTACAGGATTGTTAAAAAGATCGTCCAGAGAGTTCTTGTAAACTGCACATGGTGTCTCTTATTCTTGACATCTTATATCAGCATGGTACACTTGTCACAATTATTGAGCTTATATTGACATAGTTACTAACCAAATTCCATACTTTATTCACATCCCCTTAGTTTTTCCCTAATGTCCTTTTCCCATTCCAGGGTCCCTCCCGGGACATTCCATTCCATTCAGTTGTCATGGCTACCTAGGTTCCTCTTGACTGTGACAGTTTCTTAGACTTTCCTTGTTTTTATGACCTTGACATTTGAGGATGACTGGCTATTTTGTAAGATATCTGTCAACTGTAAGACGTTTTTCTCATGATGACACAAGGGTTATGGGACTGGGGAAGGACGACCACGGAGGTAAAGTTTCACTTCCATCCCGTCGTATCGAGGGTACATGCTATCAACATCCTGGTTGACGTGGACCTTGATAAACCGGCTGAGATAACGTTTGTCAGGTTTCTCCTGACAAAAAAAATAACAAAGTACCTTCCCCCTTCCCCCACCGTGGTCTTTGGAAGGAAGTCACTGTGCAGCTGACACTTGACACTTGAGGAGTGGGGCGCTGTGCCCCGCCTCCTTGAGGGTGGAGCAGCTACTTAAATTATTTGGAATTCTTCTGCATGGGAGATTTGTCTCTTTCCCCACATTTATTTATTCACTCATTTATTTGTATCCATATGGACTCATGGATCTTTATGTTCTATTTCAGGTTATAATCCAACGCTAGGTTATTTATTTTCTTGCTCAATTTGTTCCAACTTCGGCCATCGGGAGCTCTTTCAGTCGGCTCCTGGGTGCCTTTGTGTTCATTCTGGGTTCTCTTTTTTTAGCTGCCCACTCCCCACCCCAAGCGTGGCCTTGGCATCTGAGTCCCTCTGCACCGTGACCTCCTGCCGGAGGTGCTCCCTTTCCACGGAAGTTGCTGAAGGGGACGCTGAGCTCACCTGGCGGGGCCGCAGCCCCCATGCTGGTGAGAAGTTACCCCAGGACAGAGCCACGTCGAGGAGAGAGGAGCCAGGAGAGGCAGATGCAGAAAGAGGGACAGAAAGAAAGAGCCGGACAACTCCTGGGTCCTGTGGTACCCGGGTCTTGGTCTGTTCAGTTATCGACCTAAGACATTTTCTTTTTGTTTAAAGTGGTTTAAAGTGGTTTCTTTCTGACCGGTGGTCCGGTGGTAAAGCATCCACCTTCCAATGCGGTGGACGCGGGTTTGATCCCTGGTTGGGGAACTAAGATCTCACATGCTGTGGGGCAACTAAGCCCGTGCGCCACAACTACTGAGCCCATGCGCCTCAACGAGAGAGCCCACATGCCACAACTACAGAGACCACACACTCTGGAGCCCTCGCCACAACTAGAGAGAGAAAACCCGTACGCCACAACTAGAGAGAAGCCCACGTGCTGCAACAACAGATCTCGCATGCCTCAACGAAGATCCCGCATGCTGCAGCTAAGACCTGATGCAGCCAAAAAAAAAAAAAAAAAAAAAGTAATTATAAATAAACTAGCTAACTAACTAAATAAAAAATAAATATTAAAAAAATAAAGTGGTTTAGTTTGAGTCCCTGTCACTTGTAACAAAATGATTTAACAGATAAGGCTTTGTTATGGGCTGTGTTGTAGTCTGCTCGGTCTGCCATAAAACAAAACAAAACCCCACAGGCTGGGCGGCTTAAACAACAGCATTTTATTTTCTCACAGTTCTGGGGGCTGGAAGTCCAAAGTCAAAGTGCCTCCAGGGCTGGTTTCTGGTGAGACTGCTCTTCCGAGCTTGCAGACATTGCCTTCTTGCTGTGTCCTCACGTCGTACCCTTTTTCAGTGTGTGCGTGGAGAGAGAGAGGGAGAGAGGAATCTCTGGTGTCTCTTCCTTTCCTTATAAGGACTCCAGCCCTACAGGATTAGGGCCCCACCCTTTGGCTTCATTTATCCTTAATTACTTCCCTAAAGGCCTAACTGCAAATATAGTCACATTGGGGGTTAGGGATTCAACATATGAATTTGGGGGGACCCAGTTCAGTCCACAATAGATTGAATTGTGTCTCCCCACAAATTCATGTGCTGAAGTCTTAACCCCTGGGACCTCAGAATGTGAGCTTATTTGGAAATAGGGCCTTTGCAGATGTGACTACGTTGAGGACATTAGGGTGGGCCCTGATCCAACATGACTGAGGTCTTTATAAGAAGAGGAGATCTGAACACAGACACACACCATGGGAAGATGGGAGTCTGGCTGCCGGAAGCCAAAGAACCACCAGAAGCTGGGAGAGAGGCCTGGACCATGGCCATGCTGACACCTTGATTTCCGAGTTCCAAACTCCGGAACCGTGGGACAGTACTAACTATTCTAAGCCCCTGTGTTAGTTTGCTCGGGCTCCCATAACAAAATGCCATCGCCTGGGGGTTTTAAAACAACTCGTGTTTATTTCTCACAGTTCTGGAGGCTAGAAGTCCCAGATCACGGTGTTGGCAGGGTTGGGTTCTCCCGAGGGCTCTCTCCTTGGCTTGTGGACGGCCGCCTTCTCCTCTCTCTGTCTTTACATCGTCTCCACTCCATGCTCAAGCATCCCCGGTGTCTCTTTGACCCATTTTACCTTCGTGGGTCAAATCTCCTCATTTTATAAGGGCACCAGGCACAGGGATGAGGGCCCACCCATGTGGCCTCATTTTACCTTAATCACCTCTTTAAAGGCTGTGTCGCCAAATACAGTCGCCTTCTGAGCTCCTGGGGTAAGGGCTTACCACGTGAATTTCAGGGGACATGGTTCAGTCCATAATAGCCCTCAGTTTCTGGTACTTGTCACGGCAGCCCTAGGAAACTAACACGGTCTTTAACTTATCTGTATCTAAATGGCTGGCCACTGGTCCCAGCTCTGCGCAGTCCAAACAGTGCTCTCTGGACCTCATCTCAGGACCTCAAGGTGGCTGTCCACCTATCCCCCCATTGCCAAGGGCCCCCTTCTTTCCCTGCTTCTCTCCTCACCCCGGCCACACACCAGCCCCTCCCAGGCTGGTCCACACACAGGCGCCTACACATCCCCGCTTCTGCGGCGTCACGCCCGGGTGCTTCCATCACAGAAGCAGCACTGATCGATCACCTGGGGACCCAGTGGTGAGCACAGCAGACCCGTCACTGTCCTGGCAGAGCTCACGGTTGGAAAGGGAAGTCGGGCCAGTGAAGACCAGATTGCAGATAGTGTGGGAACTGCTGCTGGAGGTCACACTCCCTCCCTTGCAACCATCCAGGGGCGCCTTTTCCTAATTGGCACAGAGACTCCCTGTAGGCCAGCCAAGGGGTTGGCGGGGGAGGCGGGCATTCTGGAAGCTGAGGGAGGCTCCCCGGGAGTGGCCACTGGGCTGGGTCTTGGGTAGCTTCTCATCTTGGGGAGGCTGCCTGGTGGTGGTGGGCGGCTGGAGCGCTCACAGGGGATTTGGGAAGGAGGGATGGTGGGAGGGCTGGGAGGCATGGGGCAGATGGAGGCTCTGGAAGGTGGAGGGACAAACAGCTCAGCGTGAGCTGAGCTGAAACAGCATCTTGGGAACAAAGAGGACGGCTTGGGCGTGGGAGGAATGGAGGGACGGGTCCAGCAGGGGGGACCTGTGGGGGAGGGAATGTGGAGGGAGGCAAGGGGGTTACCACCCTGTCCCACCCAGCCTGTATTCCAGAGCTCAAAAGGTGGAGAGGACCACAACCTGGAAGTAAATTTGCGTGGGAACACACGCTGTAGCCAGCACCTATGCGGAGGCGTGGAGCCCCGGTGACCTGGTTAGAGGGGACTGTGCTGACCCGAGGAAGAGCCGGGGTCCTCTCTCTAGCCAGTCCTCCACGAGCCCAGATCCCCTGACCCCTGCACTGGGCTTTTTCCCAGGGGGAGCTTCACTGCCTGCAACCACCCTTGGGTCACTGTGACCTGGGGACGTGCATCTGTCAAGCTGAGCCACCAGCCTCCTTTGGGATGGATGAATCCAGGGCTGACAGGAGGTGACCTCCAGCCCCTGTGAAGCTGGCACCGGCCAGGCCGTGGGTCAGACAGGGTGCAAGTCCTGGAGTTGCTGGCAGCATCTCAGCTCTAGAACTTGAGGAAGGAAGTGACCCTCTTGGGAACCTCCTCCGGAAGGTTAAATCATTTGACCCCCCAGGAGAAGAGTGGGCGTTATTGGGGGTGGCAAACTCTCCAGAACAGAACCCTTCTCTCTGCTCCAGCCCTCACTGGAGTTCCCAGGGAAACTGGAAGATCTGGAAGAAAGGCAAGTAGCCCAGCCCCATCCTGTCTAAGCAACATCCTCCCGAAGCCCCTGCTTCCCCAGGCTGCCTGGACCTCCCCACCTTAATATCACACTTACTTAAGTCATCAATCAACCAGCAAACAAGGTCAAAATCCTCCTTACTGTGTGTGTATATGGGAGGTTATCATAGCACTCACACCAAAAGGCCTTAGAATTCTCCAGAGCAGCGCCTTCAGTAGAAACAGAATGAGAGCCACATATGTAACTTAAAATGTTCTAGTAGCCACATTGAAAATGTAAAAAGAAACAGGTAACCCTAACTTTAATATATATTTGATTTAACTAACACATCCAAAGCATCATTTCAACATGCGATCAGTATAAAACTTACTAACGAGATATTCTGCATTGTTTTTTTCCTGCTGTCTTTACTTTCCAGGGTGTGTTTTGCACTTGCAGCTCAGCTCAGCTCAGACTGGCTCGGGAGCCGCACGAGGACAGTGCAGTTCTGGACCATCAGGGAGAGGAAGAGGCTTCCTAAGATTACCCAGGAGGCGGCAGGCAGCCAACCCGAAACCAGAACCTTCTCCTCCCCACAAGTGGCCCCCGGGGGTCCCCAGCATCTTCTCAGGGACTTGTTCAAAGAAGCCCGAAGGAAACGGGGCGCGAGACTATGGTGAGGCTGTGCTGAGGATAGCTGTTCCCTCTCCCCAGCCCTGCACCTCTCCCCGCTCATTTGCCCCTCTAGGAAGGGCCACCCCAGACATGATGGAAGCTTCTGGCAAACACTCGCTGAGTCTCTTCTAAGCCCCCGCTTCTGCTCCCCTGTGCAACCCCCCAGCTGTCACCCCTCACCAAATCGAGCAGTGCCTCCCGTCTGACCCTGGACACCACGCTCAGAGTGGCTTTCATTCTGCTTCATCCATTCATTCCTCCCCCCTTCCTCCCTTCCTTTCTTCCTTCTGGAAATGTCAAGTGAGCTCCCGAAGGCAGGGGGATGCAGCAGTGCAGGAAATGCTCAAAAGGGCATATGCAGGGGGATGGCGGCAGCAAGAGAAACGAGGGATGTCATTTCACGAAGGGGAGGGGCTTGTGAAACCTGGGATGGAGGAGGGGTGTTAAAACTCTCCATGGCCTGGCCAGGTCAGCCTCATGGGGAGGAGCATTGCAATCAAAGACCTTTCCCCCTCCCCCTGCATCACAGACAGACCAGGGCGGGTGGCTGCCTGCCCACCAGATGATCAGCCTGGGCTCCCAGGGCAGGCAGGGACCAGGCCACTACGTCTTCCCAGTGAAGCCAGAGGATGGACGGGCAGTCCTGCGGAACATGGTCTGAGGGAGTCCAGGCCTATCAATCTGGAAAAGGGAGGCTGGGGAGGTCAGGGCCTCTGGGCATCCCTTTGAGGCAGGTCATGAAGACATCAGCAAGAGCCGGTGGGGCATTTCGGTGGGAGTCTGCGTTTCCGCCTTTTGCCAGTGGACATCCGGAGCACCAGGCCGACTGGCCTCCAACGCAGCTTCCTGGGGGATGTGAGAGTCCGACTTCCTTTGAGTCACTGGCATCTTTTTGGTTGGCTGCATACACATTTTAAAAATTTGTTTTGGGGCTTCCCTGGTGGCGCGGTGGTTGAGAGTCTGCCTGCCGATGCAGGGGACACGGGTTCGTGCCCCGGTCCGGGAAGATCCCATGTGCCGCAGAGCGGCTGGGCCTGTGAGCCATGGCCGCTGAGCCTGCACGTCTGGAGCCTGTGCTCCGCAACGGGAGAGGTCACAACAGTGAGAGGCCCGTGTACCGCAAAAAAAAAAAAAAAATTTGTTTTATTTTACACCCATCCTGGGGGCCCAGGGACGGGTTCTGATGATAGTTCCATCCAGTGACTGGATGACCCATTATCCCAGCCCCACTCCTGGTGTCTCAACCTGGGCAGTGACCACAGGTAGGCCCAGGATGTGACTCCAGGTTCGTGACTCCAGGTTCTTGGTGCTCAAAATAATATAATGCAATACAAGACATAACATGAAATAAAACAGAATGTAAAATTAAACAAACTAGAACTTAAAATGACAAATAATTAGAGGAAACCAGGCATAAGCCTCCCGGACCGACCGCCTGTGCCTGGGGAGGGGCACGCAGGAAACCCCGGGAAGAGCCGGCCCCGCGTGGGCGTCTGGCAGGGCTGCCACTCCCGAGCCCGGTGTCCTCTCTCAACCTCGGTCTCCTCTTCTGCACAGGGATGACACTGGCCTCTCAGCGTGGTTTGAAGGACTGAGCGGTCTCCCGGTGTTCTCGCGGGCGTGCCCCCCTGTTGGTCCCGGCGAGGTAAAGGTTAAGCAGGTGGGCTCTGAGCCCCCGACCCTCTCAGCCAGAGCAGCTCTGCTTCTGTCTCTTGTGTGTGGGTCCTGCCTGAGCTGTTTGGGTTGGGGTTGGAGCAGGGGGTGCGGGAGCTCTGAGCCTACGGCCTACCCAGTGCATCCCACGGGGGCACAAATTCGGATCGCACTGGTGGAGGTGGGCGGCTGGGGGCGCCGCAGTTCGCGGTGGGCGTGGTCAGCAGTCCAGTCATTGTATAAAAGGCCCCAAGTCCTCTCCACCCGCTGGATCCTGTGCTGACAGGTGGAAGGGAGGCAGGTCCCCGAGAGCTGGCCTGGCCTTTCCCACGTGTCAGCTCCGTCTGGGCTATTGGCAGGCCCTAGGTGGCCGGGCCACTTCGCCTGTGGGAACTGGGGCACATCTTCGTTTCCCTCCCACTCAGCCCTCTGCTGCAGCCTCAGGTGGTCGAGCAAAGACTGTCAGTGGGGGCCCATGTCAGATCATGGGGTCAGGGAGAACCCATTCGAATAAAGGCAGAACGCAGGTGCGGGCTGTTTGGTGAGTGGGAACGCTTGTATTTTTATTCCCACACCCCTTTCTCCGCCAGGACTGTGGTCTGCGGCACCCAAGATTTGGGGCTTTCGGAATCCAAGTGTAGATGGCACGAGATTGGCCTCCCCCAGTCAAGTCCTTCCTTCTCTTTGGTGCACTTCTCCAGCCAGGGATCGAGCTGTGTCCCCAGCACGCACTTTCAGCTTCTTCTCCCCATCCTCTCTTCCTGTCTTTATCTATGCTCACCCCTTGGAGGTCTCATCCACATGCCGACACCGCGGGGATTTGCACCTCCCGCCCACCCCCAGCTGCTGCTCAGGGTAGCTGATGAGGCGGCAAACTTCTCAGCCCCAGGCTCAGCTCTGTCTTCTGCCTCCACCTCTGTGACAGTGAAGGGTGTTGGATGGCAGCCCCACCCTTCCACATGCTCAGGCCCAAACCCCGAGTCACCCCTCTCTATTTACACATCCCTTGTGGAAGCCACCAGGAAACCCACTGGACCCACCTTCAAAATAGATCCAGAATCTGACCACGACTCGCCGCCCCTGCAGCAACATCTCTGGGGGCCTGGCCTCTGCCTTTGCCCCTCTGCACTCACTCTCACCAGTGGTGGTGTGTGTTTAATGACCAGGTAAAGGGAAAGGACAGCTCTGACCCTTCATCTTCGTGTTGAGCTGAGCCTGAGGACCATCTCAGGAGATAAGAAGGGAGTTAAAAAGGCCTATGTTTGAGTGGAACCCATGGGCTCTGGATCAGGTGCACCAAGAGGCGGGGGGTGGTGGTGTAGAATGGGGGGGAGAAGCTAAGTAAGAGGGGGACAGGCCTCAGAAGGTGGTTGTCCCTGGGAGTAGGACATCAACCTTGGGGGACCTGGTCTAAGTTTAAAAACAGGAGTTGGTCCTGCAGACAAAGCAGGGATGGGGAACAGAGGGCTGAGACCTCATCTGTCCACCCTGCAAGCACAGAAGGAGACCTGGTGAGCTGTGAACCCCAGGGGCCTGGGGACAGAGGGCGAGGAACATCAGGGAAGCCCAGGGCTGCAGGAAGAAGAGGGGGCTGGAGGGAGGAGGCTTCAGCTGCCCCTGGGAGATTCAAGGGAAGTTCAGGAGCACGGGACCCGCCAGGCTGTGGGGCCTGACCAGTACACAGAGGGTCGCTTCCCAACTGGGATGAGCTTGGGGAGCTGGGAGAACCCTGCCTGGGCACAGCCTCATCCACTAAGGAATATTCTAGAAGAGGAGATGGCAACAAACAGCTCCAGGTCCAGGACAGAGTGGGGTCAGAGCAGGGTATTGGCTCAGGGACCATGAGGTCTAGAACCTTCCTTGGAGACTTTCCCGCTGTGTGCATATATGTATGTGGCACACTGCGTGTGGGGTAGGGGGTGTCAAAGGGGAAATAAAAGCAAAGAATTCTTAAACGCCCAGGACTCTAAGCGGAAGAAGGCTTCATTAGTTGTATAATGTGCAGAAAATCTGACTCAGCCTTACTTAACTGAAAAGGGAATCAATCTATCAGTTCACAAAAGCAGGAAAAGTCTAGATCTGGCTTCAGGTGCAACATGACTGGAGCTCCAGGAGGTCAGTGGGATTCTCAGACTCTTACAAACTGAAGCCCAGGGTCCTGTGCCCCTTCTCTTCCCAAGCCAACAGAGTGTTCTGGATTGTCATCCCTGCATCATCACCATCTTGTACTCTGGGGGTGGCCTCACAGCTGACATGGCTGAGAGGGGCGTTCCTCCAGGGAAAGTGGGGTCCAACTGCTGGGAGGATGGACACTGGGGCACAAAAGCAGCAGACACCCCCAGCCGGAGGACTTGAGGTAAACCTGGGCATGAGGTACCACCCCATCGTGGTGAGGAATGTATCGAATTCTGCTTTCTGGGAGAAACAGCCATATGAAGGAGGCTCCTCTGACAATCTGTGAAGCAGAGAGAGTCCCACAGTTTGCATCCTGGTGGGAGATTTTTTCTGAGTTTAAGCTTAAGCTGTAAACTAAGAACAACCAGCATCTTGGTGCCGAGGAGCCCAGGAATTCCCTCCTCCTGGCTCCCTGTTTCCACCCAAGTGCTCCCAGTCCCTCCCCTGCTCTGGGGGTGGGGGGAGGTGGGCAGAGAGGAGACTGTCTTTTGGGGGGCTGATCTGGGGTATGGGGGTCTGTCCTTATCATCCTGGCCACTTTGGGGACCTGTGGGGAGTGTGTGACTCTTGAGGCTGGATTAATTCCTCCTGTGGAAGTGATGCTGGGGACCCACCTGATTAGTGAAGGATAACCCACCCCAGCCCCCCACTGGCTTCACCACACTTGGAGCCTGACAGTTGAGTCTCCCGGATTGTGGGGCTGGGGATGGGGTGCTCTCATTCCATTGAGACTTTAATTTCTGTGGGATATTTTTGTTTTTCAGCTTCTTTATGGTAGCTGACTAATGGGAGGGGCTTCACAGGGGTTCATCTTGCATAATTTTGGCGCTGGAACCATATGGGTTGGGCTGTCCTTTGACTCTCCCAGCAGCTTGCCTGGCCCCAGGGCTAAGCATCATTCAAATGGGAAATAGAATGGGGGCATTAAGATTGGATACTGATTTCTGGTGTGGCTTAGAGGTAAGATAATGGTTGCCTTATTTTGATCCATTTCAGAGGCTTTGGAGTGGGCTCATCTCATTGATTACAGAAGTATACCAAGGAATTTGGGTAAATATGGGGGGAAGTATGGATAAGAAGGTGGAGTTCTTTTTTTCCTTTTTTTTTGGCCACATGGTGCAGCATGTGGGATCTTAGTTCCCCAACCAGGGATTGAACCCCAGCCATGGCAGGGAAAACCTGGAATCCTAACCACTAGGCTACCAGGGGCTCCCCAAAATTATCCTTCTAAAGTGAAGGAGAAGGAAGGGCTTTCTCAGACAAGCAAAACTGAGGGAATTTGTTGCCAGTAGGCCTGCCTTGCAAGAAATGTAAAAAGAAGTTCTTTAGAGAGAAGGACAATAATATAGGTCAGAAACTTGGATCTACATAAAGAAAGGAAGAGCATAGGAGAAGGAATAGTGAAGGTAATATAAAAACCTTTTATTTTTCTTAATCAACCTAATTCTTAATTCATCTTACTTGATACATAATGTGTACTTATGTATTAAAAAAATTAATGACAGTAATGGTACACGGGATGGGAAGGAGGAATTACGATGATTTTGTTATTAGAGGTACTTGCACTACCTGTGAAATGGTACAGTGTTATTTGAAAGTGGACTTGGATTAGTTGTAAATGTATATTGCATATGTTAGGACAACCACAGAAAATAGTTTTAAAAGAGTACAACTGATACACTAAGTGAGGAGAGAAAATAGAATCACATAAAATGCTCAAATAAACAACAACAACAAAAAGACAGAAAAGAGCAGAAAGGCAAAAATAGGAACAAAGAATAGGGGCACAAATAGAAAATAGTAACAAACGTGGTAGATGTCAGCCCAACCACACCTGTAATCACTTTGAATGTCAATGGTCTAAATGAAACAATTAAAAGACAGAGATTGTCAGAGTGGCTTCAGAAACAAAACCCAACTATGTGTTGTCTACAAGAAATCCACTTTAAATATAAAAACACATAGGGATTAAAAGTAAATGGATGGAGAAAGATATCCCATGGTAAAAATAATCAGAAGAAAGCAGGAGTAGGTATATTAATTTCAGATAGAGTAAACTTCAGAGCAAGGAAACTTATCAGGGATAAAGAGGGGCATTATATAACAATAAAGGAATCAATTCTCCAAGAAGACATAACAATCCTTAATGTGTATGTGCCTAACAACAGAGTGTCAAAATATGTGAGGTAAACCTGATAGGACTACAAGGAGAAATAGATGAATACACTATTATAGTTGGAGACTTCAACACCCTTCCGTCAGAAATGGACAGATGCAGCAGGCAGAAAATCAATAAGGACATAGTTGAATTCAACCACAATCAATTGATTGGATATAATGAACACCTATAGACTGCTTCATTCAACAACAGAAAAATACACATTCTTCTCAAGCTCACATGGAATATTCACCAAAAAAGACCACATTCTGGGCCATAAAATGCATCTTAACAAATGTAAAATAATAGAAATCATACAAGGTCTGATCTTGGACCACAGTGGAATTTTGAATTAGAAATAAATAACAGAAAGATAGCTGTAAAATCCCAAAATACTTGGAGATTAAACAACACAATTCTAAATAACACATGGGTCAATGAAAGAATCTCAAGGTAAATTAAAAATATTTTGAACTAAATGAAAATGAAAGCACAACTTATCAAAATGTGTAGGATGCAGCGAAAGCAGTGCTTGGAGGGAAATATATAGCATTGAATGCATATATTAGAAAATAAGAAAGCTCTAAAATCAGTCATCTAAACTTCCACCTTAGTAAACTAGAAAAAGAGAAGCAAATTAAATCCAAAGTAAGCAGAAGAAAACAAATAATAAAAATTAGAGCAGAAATCAGTGAAATTGAAAACAGGAAATCAAAAGAGAAAATCAATGAAATCAAAAGCTGGTTCATTGAAAAGATCAATGGAATTGCTCAGTCTCTACTCAGGCTAACTAAGAAAAAAAGAGAGAGGATACAAGTTACTAATATCAGAAAGGAATGAGGAGACATCACTGCAGATCCCATGGACATTAAGAAGATAACAAAGGAATACTATGAACCATGAATTTGATAACCTAGATGAAATAGACACATTTCTTGAAAGACACAGTCTGCCAAAACTCACACAAGAAAAATAGACATTCTGATTAAGACTATATCTATTAAAGTAATTGAATCAATAATTAATAACCTTCCAAAACAGAAAACACCAAACTCAGATGGGTTCACTGGTGACTCCTACCAAATATTAAGGAAAAAATTACACCAATTCTCTACAACTCTTTCAGAAGTTAGAAGCAGAGGGAATACTTCCTGTCCCATTCCATGAGGATAGCATTACCCTAATACCCAAACCAGACAAAGACATTACAAGAAAAGAAAATTACAGACCAATATTTCTCATAAACATAGATGCAAAAATTCTTAACAAAATATTAGCAAATTGAATCCAACAATGTACAAAAAGAATTATAGACCACAACCAAGTGGGATTTATCACAGGTATGGAAGCCTGGTTCAACATTTGAAAATCAATTAATATAACCCATCACATCAACAGGTTTAAGAAGAAAAATCACATGACCATTTCAATGTTTGCAGAAAAATCATTGGACAAAATCCAACACACATTCATGATAAAAACTCTCAGTAACTAGGAAGAGAGGATAACTTCCTCCACTTGATAAAGAATACCTACAAAAACCTAGAGCCAATATAATACTTCATAGTGAGAAACGTGAAGCTTTCCCACTAATATAAGGAACAAGTAAGAATGTCTCTTCTCACCACTCCTTTTCAATTCGTACTGGAAATCCTAGCTAATGCTGCAATAAGACAAGAAGAGGAAGTGAAGGGTATACAGATTGGGACGAAAGAAATAAAAATGTCTTTGCAGATGACATGACTATCTATGTAGAATATATGAAAGAACTGACCAAAAATGGAATAAATGATTATAACAAGGTTGTAGGATACAAGGTTAATATACAAAAGTCACTCACTTTCCTATACACCAGCAATGAACAAGTTTGAAATTTAAAACACAATACTGTTTACATTAGCACCCTACCAAAATGAAATACTTAGGTTTATAATTAACAAAATATGTACAAGACCTATATGAGGAAAACTACAAAACTCTGATAAAAGAAATCAAAGAAGTAAATAAATGGGGAGATATCCCATGTTCATGGATAGGAAGGCTCAATATTGCAAGATGTCAATTCTTCCCAACTTGATTTATGGATTCAGTGAAAGCCCAATCAAAATCCCAGCAGGCTATCTTGTGGATATTAAAAAACAAATTTTAAAGTTTATATGGAGAGGCAAAAACAAACAAACAAAAAAACAAAACCCAGAATACTCAACACAATATTGAAAAAGAAGAATAAGTTAGAGGACTGACACTACCCAACTTCGAGACTTTCTATAAAGCTACAGTAATCAAGACAGTGCAGTATTAATGAAAGAATAGATAATTAGATCAAAGAACAGAATAGAGAGCCCAGAAACAGACCCATATAAATATAGTCAGCTGATCTTTGACAGAGGAGCAAAGGCAATACAATGGGGCAAAGATAGTCTTTTTGACAAATGGTGCTGGAACTACTGGACATTCACATGCTAAAAAATGAATCTAGACACAGACCTTACATTCCTCACAAAAATTAACTCAAAATCGATCATGAACCTAAATGTAGAATGCAAAACTATAAAAATCCTAGAAGATAACACATGAGAAAATCTAGATGAACTTGAGTTTGGTGATGACTTTTTAGATATAACACGAAGGGTTGATCCATAAAAGAAATAATTGATAAGTTGGACTTCATTAAAATTAAAAAAGACATCATCAAGAAATATACATGCACCCGAATGTTCATAGCAGCATTATTTACAATAGCTAGATTTGGAAGCTACCCAAGTGCCTATAAACAGACGAATGGATAAAGGTGTCATATGTGTATATGTATACACACACACAGACACACACACACACACACACACAATGGAATATTACTCATCCATAAAAAAGAATGAAATTCTGCCATTTGCAGCAACGTGGATGGACCTAGAAAGTATTACACTTAGTAAAATAAGTCAGATGGAGAGGCAAATACTGTACGGTATTGCTTATATGTGGAATCAAAAAAATAATACAAATGAAGTATATGCAAAACAGAAACCTACCCACAGATATAGTAGATAAACTAGTGGTTACTAGTGGGTAGAGGAAAGGCAGAAAGGGCAAATTAAGGGTATGGGATTAAGAGATACAAACTACTATGTATAAAATAGATAAGCAACAAGGATATATTGTATAATACAGGGAATTATAGTCATTGTTCTGTAATAACTTTTAATGGAATATAATCTGTAAAAATACTGAATCACAATTCTATACACCTGAAACTAGTACAATATTGCAAAGCAAATATACTTAAAAAAAAAAAGACATTTTCAAGAGAATGAAAATACAAGTCACAGACCTGGTAGAAAGATTTACAAAAGATATACATGGTAAAGGACTATTATCCAAAATATACAAAGAACTCTTAAAACTCGAAATAAGAAAACAAACAACCCAATTAAAAATGGGCCAGGGACTTCCCTGGTGGCGCAGTGGTTAAGACCCCACGGTCTCAATGCAGGGGGCCCAGGTTCAATCCCTGGTCAGGGAACTAGATCCCACATGCATGCCGCAGCTAAGAGTTTGCATGCCACAACTAAGGAGCCCGCCAGCCGCAGC
Source organism: Hyperoodon ampullatus (assembly GCF_949752795.1). NCBI lineage: Eukaryota > Metazoa > Chordata > Mammalia > Artiodactyla > Ziphiidae > Hyperoodon > Hyperoodon ampullatus. The sequence goes on along the minus strand of NC_136916.1, from coordinate 176,551,213 downwards.
TAAGATCCAGTGCAACTAACTAACTAACTAAATAAATAAATTAAATAAATATTAAAAATAAATAAAAATGGGCCAAAGATCTTAACAGACACCTTGTCAAAGAAGATATACAGATGGCAAATAAGCTTATGAAAAGTTGCTTTATATCATATGTTATCAGGAAAATACAAATTTACATAATAAGATACCACCACACACCTCGTAGAATGGCCAAAATCCAGAACACTGACCACACCCAGCGCTGGTGAGGGTGCTGGGCAACAGGAACTCTTGCTCGCTGCTGGCGGGACTGCAAAATGGTGCAGCCGCTTTGGAAGAGTTTGGTGGTTTCTTACAAAATGAAACAAACTCTCATCATATGATGCAGCAGTTGTGCTCCTTGGTTTTTACCCAAAGGAGTTGAAAGCTCACGTCCACACAAAAGCCTGCACACGGATATTTACAATAGCTTTATTCACAATTGCCAAAACTTGGAAGCAGCCAAGTCTGTCCGTTCACCTTCAGGAGGTGAATGGACAAATAAACTGTGGTCCATCCAGACAATGGAATATTATTCAGCACTAAAAAGAAATGATCGATGAAGCCACGAAAAGACACGGAGGAACTTGAATTTATCTTATTAAGTGAAAGAAGCCAATCGGAAAAGGCTGCCTCCTGTATGATTCCAACTATAGGACATTCTGGAAAAGAAAAAACTATAGAAAAAGTAAAAATATCTGTGGTTGCCATGGGTTGGGGTGGGGAGAGAGGGGTGCACAGGTGGGGCACGGAGGATCTTTAGGGCAGTGAAGATTCTCCGGATGATATTATAATGGTGGGTACATATCATTATAAACTTTCCAAACCAATAGAATGTACAACACCAAGAGTGAGCCCTGATGTAAACTACAGATTGGGGGTGATTATGATGTATGGGTCTAGGTTCGTTAACTGTAACAAACATGCCACTCTGGGGGGGGATGTTGATAATGGGGGAGGCCGAGTGGGGAGGGGGTGGGGGGCATACGGGAAATCTCTGTACCTTCTGTTCAATTTTGCTGTGAACCTAAAACTGAGGTAGAAAATAAAGTCTATGTTTTAAAAAGGGCAAATGTTGGGGCGTTGCTGCCCTGTCCACATCTCTGCTCTTCCCTTAAGAGGGTCACGTCCAGCCCTGGTGGCTGCCCTCTCTGGCTGCTGCCAGTCTCCACGGGGCAGTGGACAAGGGGACTCACTGCCTGCCTGCACACCAGAAACACACCGGAGTGTACCGGTCATTCCCTCAGCTCCACGCAATGGCCATCTGCAGATTTCAGGCCAGTGGTGCTCCCCAGCTCAGCTGTCCCAGAGGCCCTGCTGGACACTGACCAAGGGCTCTCTGTGTCCTGTTTGTCCACTGTTCCCAAGGGTGTCTTCCCAGGAAGGGCAAGGGTGATTGAGGGAGCAGGACCCAAGCATAACGGGGTCCCCCAGCCAGACACCACCAAATGCCACCCGACGCATCTCAAATATCCTGGTAACGTCTTCTGGCAAGAAAAAAAAACCCCTTAAAAACGACACTCTTCCCATTTTACAGAGTAGGAAACTGAGGCGGAGAGAGGCGTCACACCACAGCCAAGAGGCAGAAGTGGAGCTAGAGGCCCAGCGCCCAGCCTCCCCACGAGATGCGGGACAGGGGTGGGGGTGGGGAGGAGTGGAGTGACCCCACCCTTGCTCCAGCTCCCCTCCGGGCTGTCCTGGACCAGGGGGGTGGGGACTCCGTCCAGGTCTCACCCAGTCCGAGTGTGGGCACCTGGCAAGTATCCTTGCGCAACGGAGACCTTGGCTTCCGCCTGTAACTGCTGACCAGAACAGCTGCCCACATCTGGGCAGGGGAAGGAAGCGGTCACGGCCCTCAGAGCTCTCTCCCCAGACGAACGCGCTGCTGCCTGCAGCGCCTACAGCGCCCTCCCCAGGCCGCATTTGAAGCAGCAGATGGACCACGGAGCAGGTGGGGCGGTACCTTCCCCTCCCCGCTGGGGGGTTTAAAGCTCCAACCAGGGGCTTCCCTGGTGGCGCAGTAGTTAAGAATCTGCCTGCCAATGCAGGGTACATGGGTTCGACCCCTGGTCTGGGAAGATCCCACATGCCGTGGAGCACCTAAGCCCGTGCACCACAAGTACTGAGCCCGCGAGCCACAACTACTGAAGCCGGCGCGCCTAGAGCCCGTGATCTGCAACAAGAGAAGCCGCCGCTCGTCACAACTAGAGAAAAGCCCACGCGCAGCAACGAAGACCCAATGCAGCCAAAAATAAATACATAAATAAAATTTAAAACAGCAACAAAACTCCAACCAGTTGTCTGAACTATCTCCTTGGAGCCCAGCCAGAGGACCCGATTTGGGGTGGCTTAATCTCCCATGTCTGGACGTCAGCCAGTGAGTCTCAGAAAGTACTTGGGAACTTCAAATATGTCCGGGTCCCACTCGCGGAGCTGCGCATCCTTTTGTTGCTGCGCTCCCTGTTTGCACGTTGTCTCTTGTTCTCCTGACCTCAAGATCTCTGCAAAGTGCAGCTCTTACCACGCTGTGCCCTTTGCTACAGGCAGGGGTTCACTGTGTGTAAATGTGTAACAACTGACTCTCTGGGTAAAAAGCCCTGATTTGTAACGCTGGCCAATTTCACTGGTGTAAATACACTCACCGTGGCCAATTTCAAACCACTGATCTGAAGTTATTCAACTGGCTTGGGGAAAAGACTCACAGTAGTAAATTGTTGTACGCTGTCTGCACTCTACCGATAAACAGATAGAAGTGACAAGGTGAGGTTTTGAATATTTGTTTTTAATACAATTTAGTTGTAAGTTACACAATTTACTTTTTAACAATGTGTGTGTAACAATCGGTCTTAGAAATTCCTGAAAATGCAATAGTCAGCTCTTGTCAAGAGCCAGGACAAGCACTCCACAGCTGCAGGGAAAACCTCAAATTCTCCATAGCTTCCCCCTGCGGCCCCTTGCCGGCCACAGATTGACCTTCTTCAGCTCTTGCCATGCCCCAGGCCAGCTCCTTGGAACCACATGTTGGTCCCCAAATGGACTTTCTGTGTTTGTTCCTGCTGCCCTCTGTCTGACTCACACCGCCTCTGTTCCTCGATCTCCACAACTCTCCTTCCTGCAATCAGGAACCTGCAAGACTGCTGTGGAAGAGGGAGCGGGGAGGGTTCTGTGTGCCCTGTGGCACAGTGGACCTTCCTTTGTGTTGCCCCTAACATTTCAAGTTAAAATTTGACATCTTAAGGCGAGAATTTGCTAGACCGTGAACTTGAATGCATGAGAAATCATACAGGGCAAATGGGAAACAGTATAGTGGGTGCAGAGTGCAGACGCTGGAAGCAAGGCCTGGGTTTGATCTCACCTCTGTGAGTCACTGCTGTGTGACCTCTGGCAGGTTACTCAATCTCTCTGAGTCTTGGATGTGTCATCCGTAAAATGGCTACAATACTTCATAGGGTGGTTGTGAAGACTGAGTTAATAAAGAAACGCACTTGCATAGTGCCTTGCACGTGCTGAATGATCAGTAAGTGTAAACCTTTCTTTTCTCTTCTGCTGCTGTATAAGTACGTGGTAATTTTTGCGATACTAAAAGCAAAGATGATCATTGCCCGCCCTCTGGTGGTCAAAGTCTATCATTACACCCTAGATTATGCACAGGTGGGTAATTTTTCACTTGCGGCCTATGGACCCACCAGCAGCTGCTGGTCATTGGCCTTCCTTCATCCATTTCGACCCCTTGGACCCTGCAAGAGGCAGCCTCCTCAGGGATTTGATTGGACAGGCCTCTTTTCTCCCACCCTGTCCTGGACTCTGGAGAACTAACTCCTGTGCCTGATGCCTTGGTGAGGTCCTCACAGGGCTGATTAACAAAGCAGGTCCCGGGCTTCCCTGGTGGCGCAGTGGTTGAAAGTCCGCCTGCCGATTCAGGGGATGTAGGTTCGTGCCCCGGTCCAGGAAGATCCCACATCCCGCGGAGTGGCTGGGCCCGTGGGCCACGGCTGCTGAGCCTGCACGTCCGGAGCCTGTGCTCCACAACGGGAGAGGCCACAATGGTGAGAGGCCCGCGTACCGCAAAAAAAAAAAAAAAAAAAAAAAAAAAACCAGAAAAAACCAAAGCAGGTCCCTGTAGCAGCTGGGCTGGGACTGCAGGTGGTGAAGGAGCCTTAGAGACCGTTCGCCCCCACCCCCCACCCCGTGTGTGTGTGTGTGTGTGTGAGAGAGAGAGAGAGAGAGAGAGAGAGAGATCCAGCCTCAGGTCTCCGGGATGGCCCTTGTTCCAGATTTTTCCAAACCCAGCTGTTGCTACCCCTGTGGGTTCCCTACCCCCCGTCCCTGTCCTGGGCAACAGTCCTACTGTGTGCCAGACCCTGCGCTGGGTGCTGGGGAGACAGCGGGGGACGTGGGTCTTAGTTTCTGGAGGGAAGATGGCTGGTGCTTGGGGGGCCTGGGGCTGCCAGAGCCCTGATCCATGTGTCTCTCTGGACGGTGATGGCCTGGGTCTCTGCCCTGCACTGGGTCTTCCGTGGGGGTTGGAGTGCCAGGCACAGGCGCGGGAGCCCTCGGTTGGGGCCCCAGAGGGTGGGTGCCAGGGTCCCACTCCCTTCCACCATCCTGTCCGTGTCCACCAGGCTGGCGATGAGGCCTGAACCCTTGTGCCACATTCCCTGTGGCTGTCACGTGGTAACAGCCAACGTTTCCCCGTTCTTGTCCGCGTGCCGTCCGTCACAGGTGCTTCCTCGGGTCTCACGAGGACCCTGGGGCCTCAGGACCTACAGACGGCACCGTCCCTCGATTCTGTGCTGAGGCTCTTGGACCAGAGAGGTCAGGTCCACCCGGGCGTGCGCCTCCACTGGGCTCCGGCTTCTGTTTTGTGACCAGCCCCACCCCCGAGGGCTGCACTTAAACTGTTTCATGATCTTGGAAGACTCAGCGCCTGTGTTTTGCAAGGGAAGTTTGTGAGGAGATGGAATGGAGAATCTGTGCTGTCACCGCCAGGAAGGTCACTGAGGGTGGAGACAGTGTTTCTGCTCTGACCTTTTGTATCCAGCGTGGCCTGGGGGCTGGGTATTTACGTCTGAGGTTTAGACTCTGGAAGGACTTGTAGTTGGTTTGGTTACTGTTTTTAAACTCTACAGACCACATACCCTCTTACTGCTCCCAGGGGGGCCAGGTGGGCAGATCATTCTTGAAGCCCCACCCACTTTGGGCCCTGGAGCGGTGGGCGACCTGGTCCATCACCCACGTCCATGATCTGTGGTCCTGCACAGGCCAAACTGTCCTCCTTGGCAAAACGGGGCAGTGACCCACTAAGTGTCATCAGGAGGACCAGTTACAGCAACACAGAGGAAGCCCTTTGCCTGGTGCCTGGCAAACAACAGCAATAGCAATAACAGTAATGGCTATATCACTCCCATCCTGCGAGGTCTGACCAGGTGCCACCTCCTCCAGGACGACCTCCTTGATCTTCCTACAGGGCAGCCCTCCTCTGGGCCTTCTGACCTCAAGGAAAGTCTGTGTTCTGGTCTGTCCCTCCCCGTTGATGGCACTCTCCACCCCTGTGTCCCCAGCACCCAGCCCAGGGCCTGGCACCCAGGAGTTGTCAGTGAACATTTGCTGAGTGCGTGGGGTCCTTACCGGTCCCAGACTCACACTCTCCCCAGGTACCCAGATATCCCCCCCTCTAGTCTGTCCTGCCCCTCCCCCCTCCCTCGCGATCCCTCCCAGTCTGCTGCAGCCACATCTTCCACATGGATCCCAGGCCCATAGGGTCCCTCTGGTCCTACGAGGACACCCCTAGGCTGATGGGGGCCAGGATTCCATTCCTGACCTCCAGATCCTGCCCGTGGGACAGGGGTCCTACCCTGGAGCAGGGGAGGTCTCGGCTGAATTGTAGGGTCCCAGGGAGGTCAGGCAAGGGCCACTTCAATGGTCTGGAAGGAGAGAGAAAACCCTGGGATTGGGGTGGGGCAGAGAAGAGCATGGAGGGTCTGGGCTGGAGGACTGACGGGGAGCAGAGAGAGAGCGGCCAAGGATGACAGTCAGTCCTGGGGCGGGGCTGTGACCCCACGAGCGGGCTGGAGGTCTCCCCTCACTGGCGCCCATTCCTCAGTGGTTGACATGCCCCCTTCTGCCCAGCTGGCTGGCGGCCACGATGCTGAGAGAGGTGGCTCCCTGGGATGGTGGCTGTCCCCCGGGGCAGCTGGGGCCCCTCAGGCATCTGCCTGCTTGTCCAGAGCTTGTTTTGAGTCCCAGGGCAAGATCCCAACTGCCTTTCTTCTGGGCACCCATGGTAAGGGCAGGGGCAACACATGCTTTTGGCTTTCCCTCGGGGGGGCGTCTGGGACCATCTTACTGGGGTCCACCTTCCCCAACCCCAAGCCACCCTTGGGGCCCAAATTCCAGAGCCTAGAAACCTGACCGTGGCCCCAAATCCCACCAGCCTTCTCCTCCCCGGGGACCAGCGACCACCTGGAAACCCTCCCCAGCGAGGCCCTGACCTCCCTAAGTCCCACTGGGGGGCGTGTTCTGCTTTGTTTCCTGCCCCCAACTTTGCAAATGGCAGCCTGAATGTGTGACCACCCCCAAGGAGAGCTGCGTTTTAAAGGGGCTGAGAATTTAACACAAAGGAAGGACTGTCTAAGGCAGGGGTCCCCAACCATCAGGCCGCGGACCGGTACTGGTCCTCGGCCCCTTAGGAGCCGGGTCGCAGAGCAGGAGGTGGTCGCCGGGCGAGAGAGAAGCTTCCTCTGCTGCTCCCTCTCGCTCCCCATCGTTGCGTTACCGCCTGAATCATCACCCACACTGCCGCGTCTGTGGAAAAATTGTCTTCCCCCAAAAGGCTGGGGACCGCTGGTCTAAGGGGAGAAATTGCAGGCTGTGGTGGTGTGTGTGTGTGTGTGTGTGTGGTTTCCTAATGGGGCTGCCACACAGGTGACTCCACCGACGGTGCCCCTGAACCTGGAGCAGGCACCCGGCTGTGCTGTGTTGTATGTAGGTGGCAGGTGGGCCCCAAAGTCTCCACGCTGCTGGGAAGCAGTGTGAGGTCACTGACCCGAGGAGTCCCGTCAGCCACTTCCTAGAGAACAGCCAAGAGGAGGTGGGGTGCCCCGTGGCCGAGGGCAGGGGCTAGGCCGGCCCGCTGCAGACTGCCAGGCTGAGCGGCCAGGCCTTCTCCCAGGACGATGGGAGCCACTGATGGATTCAGAGCTGGGGAGGCAGGGCTCGGGGGGACTGAACTGGGCAGGGGCAGTGGAGGGGGGAAGGGCACAGGCAGGGCCAGGCTGGTCACAGCTCTCGCCCACAGCTGGCCCCCAGCCGCTGGGTCCCCACCCTGGGAGGCCGTTCAGGGACGGGCTTCCCGATGTCTCAGCCTGACGTGTGGGATCCTTATGGGGATCCCCACAGCCCAGGGGCCAGGGGCTAGGTGGGCAGGAGGTCAGGGAAGGAGCCTGAGACCTGCCCCCGAGCCCCACCACACACACCTGGGCCCATGGGGGCACAGAGCCCCTGGGCAGGATCAGGTGGTACCCAACTGCCACCCCACTCCCCAGGCCAAGGAGAACCAAAACTGTACAGTGTGGCTGGGTTCCCCAAACCCTGAGGTACGCGGGGATCCACTGGCCCCGGGCGTTGTGGTAAAATGCCAGTTCTGATTCAAGCGCTCTGGCAGGGGCCTGAGAGTCTGTACTTCCCATTCTGAGTAGCAGGAGCCTAGTGTATCTTGCTTGGGGAAAAATAAAATTTAAAAATGAATCCTAACAAGCTCCCACTGTGACAACATGTCTGGATGTCCCTGTTATCAAGCCAGCATCAGGACACTGGGCAGTGTTTCCAGGGTGGCCAGAGATGGGCCAGGCCTTGGGGTGTGTCAGGACGTGGGCAGGCTCGTTCCTCACACATTGCCCAGCACCGTGGGCCTCCCTCACCCCTCCTCCCTCCCGGGCACCTTCCCATGCCACCAACTTTTATTTAGCAACTACTATGTTTTAGGCGCCAGAGTTACAGGACCACCAAGACTGACACAGTCCTGCCCTCTTGGAGTTTGTATTTTAGCAGGGGTTATATCTGTTGGAACTCTCTGTTGTGATAGAAAATCACCTCAAACGGACTCAAACAATAAAAGGACTCCACTGGTTCAGGCACTGCCTTCAGGTGAGGCTTGATTCAGCATTCAAGTGCATGTCCGCGTCCTGGTTTCTTTCTCTCCTTCTGGCTCTCATGGCAGGCAGTCTCCCCCACTGCCCCATAGATGCCACACGGCTGCCAGTAGCTCTTTCCTTATTCACCACGAGGTCCACCCTCCCTGTGATTTGAGACTTTATTTTCCAGGCCATTGGGAAGACTAGTTAGCCAGAGAGCTGGATCCATGACATTTTTTTTTTTAATTTTTAAAATTTTTAAAATTTTTGGCTGCATTGGGTCTTTGTTGCTGCACGCGGGCTTTCTCTAGTTGCTGCGAGCGGGAGCTACTCTTCATTGCGGTGCGTGGGCTTCTCATTGTGGTGGCTTCTCTTGTTGTTGAATGCGGGACCTAGGTGCGTGGGCTTCAGTAGTTGTGGCACGTGGGCTCAGTAGTTGTGGCAAACGGGCGTAGTTGCTCCGTGGCATGTGGGATCTTCCCGGACCAAGGCTCGAATCCGTGTCCCCTGCATTGGCAGGCGGATTCCTAACCACTGTGCCACCAGGGAAGTCCCATGACATTTTCAAACATGGAGCCAACTCTGCTGGCTGATGAGGGTGTGGATGGTGGGTTTGGACAGGGGAAGATGGGCTGAAGAAACGATGCTGTTCCCAGAGGGGAGGGACTGGGGCTGAGCCAGGATGGAGGCAGAGGTGGATGGGGTGACACTAGGTGGAGCTCCTGGGCCCTCCAGTTCTCTGGTTATGACCCCCAAAACCTTCCCTGTCGCTAACCTCACCGACTCCATCTTGTGCTCTCAGTCCGTGGTCCACCATGCGGCTGGCGGGAGGGGAGGGGTCTTTTTAAAAAAAAATTTCACTTAACATGAAGTCTACCTTAGTAACACATTTTCTTTATCCATTCATCTGTCAATGGTCATTTAGATTGTTTCCATATCTTGGCTATTGCGAATAATGCTGCAAATGAACTTGGAAATGCAGATATCTCTGAGATAACGATTTCAGTTCCTTTAGATATATGCCCAGAAATGAGATTGCTTAATAATATAGTAGTTCTGTTTTTAATTTTTTTAGTTTTGTTTTCCATAGCAGCTACACCATTTTACATTCCCAATGGTGTACAAGGCTTGGAATTTCTCCCCTTACCAACACTTATCTTTTTTAAAAATTTGATAATAGCCTTTCGAATGGGTCTGAAGTGATATCTCATTGTGGTTTTGACTTGCATTTCTCTGATGATTAGTGATGTCGAGCATCTTTTCATGTACCTGTTGCCCATTTGTATGTCTTCTTTTGAGAAATGTCTATTCAAGTCTTTTACCCATTCTTTAATCGGGTTATTTGTTTCTTTGCTATTGAGTTGTAGGAGTTCCTTATATATTTTGAATATTAACCCCTTATCAGATACATAGTTTGCAAATATTTTCTCCTATTCTGTAGTTTGCCTTTTCACTCTGTTGATAGTTTCCATTTCTGTTCAGAAGCTTTTTGCTTTTTAGTTTGATGTAGTCCTATTTTTGCTTTTGTTTCTTGTGGTTTTGGTGTCATATCCACGAGATCATTGCCAGACCAATGTCATGAAGCTTTCCCCCTATGTTTCCTTCTAGGAGTTTTACAGTTTCAGGTCTTACATTTAAATCTTTACTTTGAGTTGATTTTTGTGTATGGTGTAAGATAAGGGTCACAATATCATTCTTTTGCATGTGGATATCCAATATTCCCAATACCATTTGTTGAAGAGACTATTCTTTCCCCATTGTTTATCCTTGGCACCCTTATTGAAGATCAGTTGACTGTATACGTGTCAATTTTTTTCTGGACTCTCTATTCTGATCTATTGGTCTCTATGTCTGGTTTTATGTCAGTACCATCTTGTTTTAATTACTGTAGCTTTGTAGTATATTTTGAAATCAGGATGTGTCATGCCTTCAGCTTTGTTTTCTCCTGAACATTGCTTTGGCTATTCAGGGACTTTTGTGGTTCCATATAAATTTTAGAATTGTTTTTTCTATTTCAGTAAAAAATGTCATTGGGATTTTGATAGGGATTGCTTTGAGTCTGTAGATAGCTTTGGGTAATATGGATGTTTTAACAATACTAAATCTTCTAATCCATGAACATGAGATGTCTTTCCTATTTTTTGTGTCCTCTTTAATGTTTTTCATCAATGTCTTGTAATTTTCAGTGTACAAGTCTTTCACCTCCTTGGTTAAGTTTATTCCTAAATATTTTCTTCTTTTTGATGCTATTCTGAATGGGATTCTTTACTTAATTTCCTTTTTGGATAGTTCACTGTTAGTGTATAGAGACACAACAGATTTTTCCTTGTCGATTTTGTATTCTGCAACTTTACTGAATTCATAGATTAGTTCTAATAGTATTTTTTCTTTTTGTGGAGTCTTTAGGATTTTCTACATATAAGATTGTGTCAACTGCAAACAGATACTTCTTGTAAATGTAGACATTTATCACCATAAACTTTCCTCTTAGGACTGCTTTTGCTGCATCTCATAACTTTTAGTAGGTTGTGTTTTCATTTGTCTCAAGATATTTTTGAATTTCTCAGGCAACCACTGATCTGCTTTCTGTCACATAGATGCATTTCATTCTATAGTCACGGTTCCTAGACTGTGTACTCATTTTTGTCTGGCTTCTTCCACTCTGTATACTGATTTTGGGATTCATCTGTTTTATGTTTCCCTTTGTTTCTTTTTTATTGCTGAGTAGTATTCCATCATGTGATGTGATGATTCATTTTATCGGTTCATTTAACTGACCATGGGTGCCCAGATTACACATTATTTCTGCATATGTCTGTGAGGATGTTTCTGGATGAGATTAGTATTTGAGTAGATGGACTCAGTAAAGTAGGTCAGTTTCCCCAATAAGGGAGAGGCATCATCCAAGCCACTGAGGACCTGAATACAAGAAAAGGTGGAGGGGGCCTCCCTGGTGGTGCAGTGGTTGAGAGTCCGCCTGCCGATGCAGGGGATACGGGTTCGTGCCCCGGTCTGGGAGGATCCCATATGCCGCGGAGCGGCTGGGCCCGTGAGCCATGGCCGCTGAGCCTGCGCATCCGGAGCCTGTGCTCCGCAATGGGAGAGGCCACAACAGTGAGAGGCCCGCGTACCGCAAAAAAAAAAAAAAAAAAAAAGGTGGAGGAAGGAGGAAATCACCCCCACCTCTTCTGCCTCACTGATGAGCTGGGACTTCTCATCTCATCTCCTGCCCTTGAACTGGGATTTACACCATCAGCTCCCCTGGTCCTTAGGACTTCAAACTCGGATTGAATTATTCTAGCTTTCTTGGCCTCCAACTTACATACAGAAGATTGTGGGACTTTTCCACCTCTGTAATTGTGTGAGCGAATTCCTATTATCTATCATCTATCTATCATCTCCTATTGGTTCTGCTTCTCTGGAGAACCCTGCCAAATACACATCAAAGGCACATCACAGTTTGTTTATTCATCCACCCTTTGGGGGACAGTTGGGAGCTGTTTCCAGCTTTAGGCTATTAGAATAAGGCTGCTTTGCACATGTGTCCAAGTCTTTGGACGTGTACTGTTGTTTCTCTTGGTAAGTGCCTAGACATGGGATGGTTGGGTTAGGTGGTAGGTGTGTGTCTAACTTGAACCAGACCAGACAGAAGGGAAATAGACTACACCACCCTCAGCACCCACTACTACTTTTAAGAAGTATTCTGGTGGTGCCCATGATAAGTGTCCTGGGAAAGGGGCTGGAGGGCCTGGAAGGAGAGAGGGACCAAATGTGACAGGGTGGGTGGGTTTTTGGTCCTAAAGTGTAACATGTGTAAACAGTGGGCCACCCATAGCAGGTGTAGGGTAAATGTGACCATGACCCTTCCTGTGGCACCGACACCAGAGAACAAAAGAGAGTGAAAGGACTGGGGGGTTATGGGGCAGACTGGTCACAGCCTGGCTGCACACTAGCCCCGTGAGCTTGGGCAAGTGACTCAGTCACTCTGTGCCTCAGTCTCCTCCTCTGTGAAATGGGGATAAAGTAGCACCTACCTAGAGGGCCGGGAGGATGAAATGAGATTGTTCCTCATGTAAAGGGGCCCTCCTTTCAATCAGTCAGGTTTATTCTGAGGCCCCAGAGAGCCTGTCTGGACAGTGTAATGACGCCCTCAGTAAGGTCCGGGCAGTACCAGTGTCAGCGCAAATGTGCGACTCTTTGCACAAAATGGGACCAGTGACATCTATGAACAGATTCACACCAGGTCCGGCCTTATAGAAAAATGAGTTTTGGTGTCAAACATAGGAACCAGTTCTTAATTCTCAGAACCTTTTGGATTTCAGACTAGAGGTGTGATGGTGGTGAGAAGGGCAGAGGTCGGGGGCGGGGGATGAGTTGGAGGGAGGAGGGGAGGAGGCCTGGAGATGCTGACCTGAGTCCTGGGGAGGGCGAGGGCCGTCTGGGGGGCGTGTAAAGTGGTGCAGCAGCAAGTACAGGGCCCTGGGGGCTATGGTACCAGGGGTGGAGGGGAGGTTGGGGGCCACTCCCTCTTGTCCTCTGCCCTCTGGCCCCTGGCCTGACCTTTTAGTCCCACTGCCCCCTCCTGCCTCACCCTATTTGCTGGGAACCTTCTGTCTCAACCTCGGACAGCCTTCAGTTCCTCCTGTAGGCGGTTAGGAGCAGAAATCCTGGCCTCAGCACCGTCTGGCCCTGCTCAGGGATGAGCCCCGCTGGGGGATGGGCGTAGGAAGAGGAGGTGACAGGACAGGAAGCCAGGCCTTGCCCTAGTGCACTGACTCAGCATGAGGAGCTGGGCCCTCTCTCGACGCCCCGTTCCTGTTGCCTTCCCGATCCCAGACCGGATGGGCGGCAGCGCCCGTGCTGCTTCCGACGAGCCCGCTCGGTGGTGCTTGGGAGACTGGGGACAGGAGGGTGACCGAGGGCTGGGGCAGGGCCAGTACCTCCAAAGGAGACGTGAGAACGATGGTGGCCCTGTGGGATGAGGACCCGGCTGCTCCCTGGCTTTCTGGGGCTGCAGGTGGTCCTACAGTCCCTGGGAGGGCATGTTTTGCCTATGGGGTCGATCTAACGGACGAACCATCTGAAGCTGCAGGCGAGAGGCCACGAGCCACCTCTCCACCGGGGACGGAGTCGGAGGCCCCTCTGCGCTCCCAGTTCCGAGTTGGTCCGGTTTGGCACATCGCCCCCTCTGCTCTGCCCAGCCCGGGTCGGGACGCTCTGGATGCTCCCTGAGTGAATGAATGAGCACACACCACACGGCCCCAGGGCACAGGTGTGCTTGCCACATGGTTATGTTTGGGAACTGGACAAAAAATTCCAAATCCACAGAAAAATGGAATGCTTAGATATCCATCATAATCTTCATAATTCACCTTTTCCACGTTGCTGCATTTCTGCTCTCTTGGCTCTTTTTGTATATACACGCTTCCCCCCACCCCCCAACAATTTGAAAGTAATGTGTAGACATTGTGACATTTTACCACTGTAAATTTCCGTCTAAGCATGTATAGCCTTAAAGTCCTGTATTAAAAGCAAAGTCAGGTCTCAAATAAATAATCTAAGCTTCTACATTAAGAAACTAGATAAAGAAAAGCAAAATAAAGCCAAAGAAAACAGAAAGAAGAAAATCACAGACACAAATGTAGGAACCAATTAAATTAAAAACAAAAACAAAAAGAAACTTTATTATTTTACTTTTAACATTTAAATCTGTGATCCATCTGGGCTTGATTGCTGGGCATGGATGGAGTTGGGGGTAAAGATAATTATTTTCCCCCGATAAATATCCAGTTAACCCAGCACCATTTGTTGACAAGAACCATCCAGTTTCACCGTGCCACTGCCCTTCTAGGTCACCTTGGTAAGAACCATCTGGTGTCACTGTGCCACTGCCCTTCTAGGTCACCTTGCTAAGAACCATCCGGCATCACCGTGCCACAGCCCTTCTAGGTCACCTTGGTAAGAACCATCTGGTGTCATTGTGCCACTGCCCTTCTAGGTCACCTTGCTAAGAACCATCTGGTGTCACCGTGCCATTGCCCTTCTAGGTCACCTTGTTGTGAATCAGCTTCTAAACTCTTCTTTGTTGGTTTATTTTTCTATCCTTGTACCAGCATCATGTGTCCTAATTACCTCCACTTTCTCCTTCTTGCCCTCCTCTTCCTTCTTCAATATCACTTGGATTGTTCTTGGCTCTTTGCATTTTCATATATACATTTCAGAACTAGCTTATCGTTTTCCACCAATAATGGTTTCTTCTGGGATTTTGATGTGATTGTATTAAACTTTTAGGTTATTTTGATGAGAATTGACATTAAAAAATTGAGACTTCCAAAAGATGAACGTGTTGATCTTTAATGATTAACAATTTTATTCTTCTATTTATTTAGGTTTTCAATTTCTCTTGATAATGCTTTGTTGCTTTCATTGTAGAAATCTTGAATACATTTTGCTATATTTATTCTTAGGAGTTTTATGTTTAAAATTTTAAAAAAATGATATCATTTCTAACATCGCATGTTCTGTTTGTTGCTGGTAGAAATACAATTGATTTTTTTTGGGGGGGGCTGCATCTTCGTTGCTGCGCGCAGGCTTTCTCTAGTTGCGGCGAGCAGGGGCTACTCTTCGTTGTGGTGCACGGGCTTCTCATTATGGTGGCTTCTCTAGTTGTGGAGCACGGGCTCTAGAGTGCAGGCTCAGTAGTTGTGGCGCACAGGCTTAGTTGCTCCATGGCATGTGGGATCTTCCTGGGCCAGGGATCGAACCCATGTCCCCTGCATTGGCAGGCAGATTCTTAACCACTGCGCCACCAGGGAAGTCCCTACAATTGATTTTTGATATTGACCTTGTACTAGATTTACTTAATACTTAAAATCAGTTGTCTGTAGGTTCATTTGGGTTTTCTAATACACAGTTATGTTCTCCACAGATAATGACTTTTATATTTTCCTTTTCAATTACTGAATGACTTACTGAATGAGTAGGACCTTTAGTACAATTTGAATAGAAGTGGTGGCAGTAGACAGCCTCACCATGTCCTTGATTTAGGGGGAGCTTTCAATGTTTTACCAACTTGTGTGATGGTTTTTATAGATTTTTAGAAAATCTGGTTATGAAAGTTTCATTCCATTCTTAGTGTGCTAAGAGTTTTTATCATTAGATTTGTTAGGTACTTTTTCTGCATCTGTTGAGGTTATCATAGAATTTTCTCTCTCTCTCTCTCTCTCTTTTTTTTTTTTTCTGTTAACGTGGTGTATTAGTCAAGGTTCTCCAGAGAAACAGAAGCAATAAGATGTATATACAGAAAGAGATTTATTATAAGGAATTGACTCTCGTGATGATGGAGGCTGAGAAGTCCCAAGATCTGCCATCTGCAATCTGGGGACCAGGAGAGATGACGTCTAGTTCTAGTCTGAGTCTGAAGGCTGGAGGACCAGGAAGGCCAGTGATGAGTTCCAGTCTGAAAGTCTGCAGCCTTAAGACCCAAGAAAGGCTCATGTTTCAGTCAGAGTCTAAAGGCTGGAAATGACCAATGTCACAGCTGAAACAGGTGGGAGGAATTTTCTCTTAGTCTTTTTGTTCTTCAGCTGATTGGATGAGGACCACCCACATTAGGGAGGGCAACCTGCTTTACTCAGTCTACTGATTCAAATGTTAATCTCACCAGAAACACCCTCACAGGCAAACCCACAAAAATGTTTCACCAAATATCTGGGCACCTTGTACACCAGTCAAATTGATACATGAAATTAACTATCATAAGTGATGAATTACTCTTTTTATTTTCCCAATGTTGAGACATTTTTGTACTCTTGGAATAAACACTGATTGGTTGTTATAGATTACCCCTTACTGGTTGATTGCTATTTATTACCCTTTAAAATTTATCGCTGAGTTTGATTTGTTAAAATCTTACTTAAATTTTTTACATCTCTGTTCATGAAAATAACTGATCTATATATCTTAAAAAATTCCTGTAACATCTTTATAAAAATTATGCTGGCCTCCTGAAGAGCTGGGAGATGTTTCCTCCTTTTCTATTCCTAGGGATAAATTGGGTAATATTAGTGTCAGTTTTTCCTTAAACATTTGGAAGAATTCATAAGTGAAGCCACATGGTTCTGGATCTTCTTTGTTAGAAGTTTAGATGGATTCAATTTCTTTTTTGGACTATTGAGATTATTAATTTTCCTTTTCTGTCAGTTTGATAAGGTGAATTGTTTGAAGAATTTGTATATTTAATCAAAATTGTCAAATTTATTGGTACCTTCTTCATGATATTCATTTTGTTTTTGACATTTGTAGGGTCTGTAGCTGTCCCCTTTTATTTATTGATATTGACAATTTGACTTTTTCCCTCTTTTTTTTTTGCAATACGAGGGCCTTTCACTGTTGTGGCCTCTCCCGTTGCAGAGCACAGGCTCCGGACGCACAGGCTCAGCGGCCACAGCTCACGGGCCCAGCCGCTCTGCGGCATGTGGGATCTTCCCGGACCAGGGCACGAACCTGTGTCCCCTGCATCGGCAGGCGGACTCTCAACCACTGCGCCACCAGGGAAGCCCGACTTTTTCCCTCTTTTTTATCACTCTTGATAGGATTTAAAATTTTATTCATTTTTTCCCTAAAGAATCAACTTTGGTTTTATTGATTGTATGTGAATTTTCTATTGCATTGATTTCTGCTCATATTTTCTACTTTCCTTCAGTTTATTTGTTTTTCTCTCCAGCTTTCTTGAGATTAA
The DNA here is from genome assembly GCF_949752795.1 of Hyperoodon ampullatus. Lineage (NCBI taxonomy): Eukaryota > Metazoa > Chordata > Mammalia > Artiodactyla > Ziphiidae > Hyperoodon > Hyperoodon ampullatus. Next base: position 176,534,323 of record NC_136916.1, on the reverse strand, counting down.
AACTTAATAATTACTTCTGAGCCAATTAAAAATTGTAATTTATGCAACGAAGCTATAAATTTATTTCTAAGTATTGCTTTAACTGTATTCCCCAAATTTGGAGATGTACTATCTTTATTATAAGGTAGTTCAAATACATTTTCTAATATCTATTTTGATATCTTCTTTGACTCAAGGATTATTTTAAAATGTATTAACTTATTTTAAAATGTATTGTTTAACTTATAGTTGGATATTTTCTAATTCTCTTTACATAATTTATTTTTAATTTAAATCCATTGTGGTTGGAGGACATACTCTGAATGATTTCAGTCATAGAAATTTGTCAAGTTATTTTTCTTCTTTAGTCTATTAATATGGTGGGTTATGTGGATTGATTTTCATATAGTGAACCAGCTTTATACTTCTGGATAAAACTGACTTGGTTGTGATTTTTAAAAATGTATATTGCTGTAATCTATTTGCCAATATTTCATTACAGATTTTTGTATCTGTATTCATGAGGGCTATTGGTTTATTGTTTTCCTTTTTAAAAAAAATTATTTATTTAATTAATTTATTTTGGGCTGCATTGGGTCTTCGTTGCTGCATGCAGGCTTTCTCTAGTTGTGGCAAGCAGGGGCTACTCTTCATTGCAGTATGTGGTCTTCTCATTGCGGTGGCCTCTCTTGTTGAGGAGCATGGGCTCTAGGTTTGTGGGCTTCAGTAGTTGTGGCATGCAGGCTCAGTAGTTGTGGTGCATGGGCTTAGCTGCTCTGTGGCATGTGGGACCTTCCTGGACCGGGGCTTGAACCCGTGTCCCCTGTAGTGGCAGGCGGATTCTTAATCACCATGCCACCAAGGAAGCCCTATAGTTTTCCTTTCTTGTACCATCCTTCTCTGTTTTTCTTTTTCTTTTTTTATACTGGCTCACCTCATAAAATGAGTGTGGAAGTGTTCCTTCCTTTTCTAATTTATGGAAGAGATTGTGTAGAACCCTTGCTATTTCTTCCATAAATATTTAGTAGAATTTGCCAGTGAAACCATGGGGCCTGATATTTTCCTTGCTGGAACATTTTAAACTGCAAATCCAACTTCTTTAATATCTATAAGATTGTTCCGGTTATCCATTTCTCATTGAGTGAGTTTTGGTAGATTGCATCATTTCAAGGAATTGGTCTATTTTACCTAAATTGTTGAATTCATTTGCAGAGAGTTGTTTTTATATTCCCTTTTTATTCTTATCATGTCTGTGGGGAGCATAGCAATTTCCCCTCTTTCATTTCTGATACTGGTAATTTGTATCTTTTATATTCTATATTCTTTGTTAGTCTGACTAGTGGTATATCAACTTTATTAATCTTTTCAAAGAATCAGCTTTTGGTTTCGTTGATATTTTTCCTTTTTTTTTTCTGTTTTCATCTTAATTGGTTTCTGCTCTTATATTTATTATTTCCTGCCTTCTGTTTGCTTTGACTTTAGTTTTGCTTTTATTTTTTTTATTTCTTAAGGCAGAGATTTAGATGATTGATTTGAAAGCTTTTTTTAAAAATAAAAAATGTAATGCTATAAATTTCCTTTTAAGCATGGCATTAACTATATCCCACTCATTTTGGTATGCTACTTTTCATTTTTACTTAGTTTGGCTGGCCCTTTTTACATTTTAAACTTTTTAAAATTTGTGCATTTTCTATTTCATATTGTTTTCATCATAGATTTGTCTTATTTATTAACCTGTTCAAAGAACCAATTTGGCTTTTTCCCTCTTTTTAAATTTAATCTCTTATGTTTATTGTTTTCCCTTATTTTATTTAGATTTTTTCTGTAGTTTCTTTTCATCTTCTTAAAGTGAACACTTAGCTCGTTAATGGACAGTCTTTCTTTGTTACTAATATATGCATTTAAGCTTTTAAATTTCTAAGTACTGCTTTTTTTGTCTTGCACAAGTCTTGATATATAGCATTTTGTTACAGTTCAATATTAATTTTTAAGATTTCCACTATCATTTCTTGGAACCACAAGCTCTTTAGAAGTATATTAAAATTGTTTTTAAAAGATGAATGGAAATGTTAAAATTTTTACGATGCTTGACTTGTTCAGTTGTTGACCTCTCAGTCCCAGTTCAGTGTCTGATAAACAATAGATGATCAAAATATATTTGTGAATGAATAAATGGCCTGGTAACTCATGAGTATTGCCTTTCTGGATCAGCTGCTGAGCAGTCAGGAAGAATGGCACTTTCCTTCCTATTGAGAATATGCAAAACTTGTCATAGAAATAACTAAATTTTAGCAAATAAGTAAACCTGTGCCAGGTATCATTCAGGATACCTAACCTAATCTTTGAAACAATGTTTGAAGTGGTTTAAAAAAGCCCACAGGATGAAAAAAGTGAGACATGCAGAAAAAAGTGAGACATGCATGACATCTTTCCTGGTCAAATGGCTAGACATTGGCAGAAATGAGGTTTCAAACTAAGAGGCTATGTCTCCAGTGTGTGCCCTTAACCATCACATTAGGCCACCTCTCTTGAAGTCATTACACATTAAACAGAAGTACTCAGAGATTATATAGGTCACCCCCCTTAAAAAAGTTTTTGTTGAAGTCTTGTATACATAAAGCTGTACATAAGTGTACAGCTTGATCAATTATCACCAAATGAACAACACATGGATCAAAAAAGATAACATTACCAAACCCTCCAGGGCCTTCCTACGCATCTTCTGCTATTAATACCTCCCACAGCCCCAAGGGTGTCCTCTCTATAGACGTTGAACCCTACAGATTAGTTTTGTCTGTTTGAGCTTTACTTAAATAGAACCATTTCTATTTATTCGTCTATGTCTGACTTCTTCTCTCAATTTCACTGGTTTGAGATTCATCCATACTGTGTGTGTGGTTGCATTTCCTTCTTTCTCGTGGCTGCATAGTTATCACCTTGTGTGATTAGAGCATAGCTGATTTATTCACCCTTCAGTAGACAGACATTTGTTTAGTGCTGGGTTGATAGTGCAATATGAACATTCTAAATGTTTTCTGCACTATTTGAGAGTCAGTTGCTTTCATAATGCTCAATCACCCCTAGTACTGCAGTGCATATTCTCTACAAACTCAGGACATTCTCCTACATAACTACAATGCAACAATTAAAATCAGGAAATTATCATGGATACATCATTGCCATCTAATCCTTACACCCCACTCAAGTTTGGACATTTTTACTAATAGAACAGAAAGATCCAATCCAAAATCACACGTTGCACTTTGTTTCCATGTCTTTTTGGTCTCCTTCAGTCTTCAGCAATTCTTCAGTGCCCCCTTAATTTCATGACCTTTATAGTTTCACAAACTAAAACCAGTCATTTTGTAGAATGTCCCGCATTGTGGGTTTGTCTGTTTCCTCGTGATTACATTCAGGTCATCCATCTTTTTTTTTGTGTGTGTGTGTGTGTGTGTGGTATGCGGGCCTCTCACTGTTGTGGCCTCTCCCGTTGCAGAGCACAGGCTCCGGACGCGCAGGCTCAGCGGCCATGGCTCACGGGCCTAGCCGCTCCGCGGCATGTGGGATCTTCCCGGACCAGGGCACAAACCCGTGTCCCCTGCATCGGCAGGCGGACTCTCAACCACTGCGCCACCAGGGAGGCCCAAGAAATATATTTCTGAATTCCCTTCAATTTTCTGGTTGAAGATTTTTTTAAAGTTAACTTTTTGTTACATACAATAACAAATGACAACCTCCCCCTTTCCCCAAAAAGGTTTGCTTAATTCTTCTCTGACTAGAGAAGGTACTATGAATGTTTTCAATTCTTAGAAGTGTGTTGCAGGTTTTTATATGATTCATCATAAGGCCAATTTTGGTGGCTGCTATAACAAAGTACCACAAACATGATAGCTTAAAACAATAGAAATATATTCTATCACAGTTCTGGAGAACAGAGATATGAGATCAGTATCACTGAGCTAAATCAAGGTGTCTGCAGGGCCACACTCCCTCCAGAGGCTCTGGGGGAGGATCCAGTTCTTGACACTTGCAGCACCCACTCGGCTATCCATATCCCAGATTTCCGGGAGCCCTGAATGTAGCATAAGGAGATTTGTCCAGGTTGTGCTATCAGGCTTCTCTGTAATTCCACCACCCTCACCATCAGGTCCTACCTTCCAGCTGCAGGGGATGACAGTCACTCTAGATGCTGTCATGAGGCCTTCTGCCTTCCACATCATGCCCTGAGTTAGTGGTAAGCTGACTTAGACCTGTCATTCCCCCCTCCCCTGCCTTGCAACACATCAAAGGCACTTAACATCGACCAAACGACTCCATTGCTCTTGAAAAATCACCATTTCCACTATATCTCCCTGGTGCTAGATATATTCCACACGTCAGTACCTCCCCTTTTACCTGTCTCTCCCCCTAGCTCATCGCAGGTGAGAGCCTTAGTGATTATGATGCTGTCACGTGCCATGGTGGTGACGACCCCACTCACACCAGCATCCCTGTGGCTAGTGGTCCAATTCCAGAACCCTCCCTGAAGATGTGCTTCCTAGGATGACTGCTGATACCAACTATGTCAGGGTGTGTTCCATCCGAAGTTGACCCTGAGATGAGGACTTGGAAGTAAGAAATGTATTTGGGAAGGGAGTGGAGAAGTGACACCTGGAAGGGATACAGCCAATAACAGCTGCCTTGTTAAGTCAGCCGCCACAACGGCAGCTCGAGCCCCGCACTGCTGGGGAGCCCTGGGAAGTGGTAGAAACCGCCTTAGAATGCCTCCCTTGAGGGGACCAAGGGGGCTGACGTATTGTGCATCACCCTCCATCAGTCATTGGCTGTGGACTCTTCAAAAGTTGTTAATACATTGGATGGTTGATTTTAGTGTCAGCTTGACTGGCCATGGGGTGCCCAGATTAAACATTTCCAGGTACACCTGTGAAGGTGTCTCTGGATTAGATTAGCATTTGAACTGGGGACTCAGTAAAGCAGAACACACTCCCCATTGTGGGTGGGCATCATCCAATCTGCTGAGATCTGAATAGAATAAAACACAGAGGAAGGAGGAATTTGCCCCTTTTGTCGTGACTCACTGCTTGCGCTGGGTCATCACATCTCATCTTTTCCTGTCCTCGAACTGGCATTTACACCATAGGCTCTTCTGGTTCTTGGGTCTTTGGCCTTAGACTGCATTATAGTCCAAGTAATTCCTGGGTCTATAGCTTGCAGACAGCAAGTTGTGGTACTTCTCAGGCTCCATAATTTTGTGATCCAGTTCCTGTAATGAATCTCCTTTTATATTTGTATTTGTATCTATTTCTGTATCTCTATCTCTGTTGCTGATTGGTTCTCTTTCTTTGGGGAATTCTGCCTAATTCAATGCACCAGAGCTTCTGGCCTGTTCCGTCTGTGGGCAGAAAGCCCTGGGGTGGAGATGCAGAAATGGCACTTGGAGGTCACCTGGAGCATGGCGAAATGTAATGTCTGAGGGCAATGATAAGGTTTGCTTCACTCAACAACCTTTCACCTAGTGGTTTTGTTACTCACTGATGACTCTCACCTGAATCAGTTATTACTACCATGAATTCAATTAATGAATCAGTTATTAATCAGTTATTGGTGGTTTCAGAGTTGTGATTTCCTAAACGTATTACTTCTTCTAGCTGAATTGCCTGCCATTCTGTAAGTAGCTTCCTCCCTTTTCCCCCTCTCTCTCTGTTTGAATGTCAAAATGGATACATAAACTTTTATTTACTAAAAATGTTAACTTAGTGTCGTGTCAAGCTGGCTTCTGTGTCTTTTGGCAAGAATCTAATAATCTTTGAACATTTCCTTGATGTTAGCACAGATATTCCAGCCTCATCTTATCATTCTCTACGCCAGACCACAGATCAGTTATTGCTTGAAGGAGGTTCCCTTTGGAGGGAAACGGTATTTAGAAACCAAGATCTGGATGCTTGGTGTGTTCACTGTAACTGAGGTGTCATCGCTTGTAGTCTTTCCTTGATCCTTCATGTTGACATTTCCCCAATTATTCTTGATTAGTTGTGATGATGTCCTAATTCCTTTAAACATTTTGCACATATTTTTCTATATGCTGATATGCCAACACCAGTATTTTTGTGAGTCTGAATGTGCTGCTTGCTTTTCCTTCTATTCTCACCCACGTGCCTCCTCACATGCTTGGTGACCTTTGATTATGAACTCATTGCTTGGTCTTCTTCTAGAGGAGTCTTCCATCTGAATTGGGGATAATTTCCTCCAGAGATGATTTGTTTCATCTTTTGTGAGTAGCCAAGGGATGGTACCAGTTTGGGATCACTAACCCCACGTGAAGGTCAGCCATCATTGTAGAATTTTCAGCTGAGCTCCTTGCCACTGGCTAACTCCACATCCCCAGGGACACTGTCACTATCTGTCCTCAGAGCCCTCCTGTCCCTCCTGGTCACCTGGTGCTCAGGTTCTAGGTCATAGCTCTTTCCTCTCCTGTCTTTTGTGAGATCAGCTATGCCTCAAGGAATTTGTTCTGCAAAGTGATGCCAGAAGCAGAAATTTGCTTTTAGTTTTCATGTTTTGTAACTTAGTTACCACCTCCAAAAAACATTGAATAACAGTGGTGATACTGGGTTATTCTTCTGTTCTTCTTGATATTTATAGGAACAGTTTAGAGTTTCACTGTTTAATAAGATGTTTGCTGTTGGCTTTGTGTGAATAGTCTATCAAGCTTAGGACATTTCCTTCTACTCGAATTTAGTTTTAATCCTCTAATTTGTTGTTTTAATTAGTTCTATCCATTACTTTCTTAATATTGACCCATTCTTGTTTTCTTGGAATAAAAACTACTTGATCATAGGGTATTAATACATATTTGATTTAATGTTTTATGTATTTTTTCCATCTATGTTAAGAAATGAAAACATTTCACTTCTCCATTTAGAATAACTTAAGAAAGCTTTTATATTAAGGATATGTTAACTTCATGAACTGAATTGAGGAAATTTCTTTTTCTAAGACTTGGCATACTTTGACTAACGTAGAACTGATCCTTATGTGAGTGTTAGCTAACACTAATTTGTAAAGCCCTCTGGGCCGAGAACTCTTTAATACCATCATTTAGACATTAAAAAAATATTTTTATTTATTTATTTGTTTGGCTGTGCTGGGTCTTCATTATGGCACGCGCAATCTTTTTAGTTGCGGCATGTGGGTTCTAGTTCCCTGATCAGGGATCAAACCCGGGCCCCCTGCAATGGGAGCGTGGAGCCTTAGCCACTGGACCACCAAGGAAGTCCCAAGACATTTAATTTATTTTTTATTTAAAAATTTTTAAAATTTATGTTTTGGCTGCCTTGGATCTTCTTTGCTGCACTCGGGCTTTCTCTAGTTGCAGCGAGCAGGGGCTATTCTTTGTTGCGGTGCACAGGCTTCTCATTGTGGTGGCTTCTTTTGTTGTGGAGCATGGGCTCTGGGTGCATGGGCTTCAGTAGTTGTGGCACACGGGCTTAGTTGCTCCATGGCATGTGGGACCTTCCCAGACCAGGGCTCGAACCTGTGTCCCCTGTATTGGCAGGCGGATTCTTAACCACTGTGCCACCAGGGAAGCCCCAGAATGGACATTTTAACACTATTAATTCTTTCCATCCATGAACACAGGGTATTTTTCCATTTATTTGTGTCTTCTTCAATTTCTTTCATCAAAATTTTATGATTTTCACTGTGCAGATTTTTCACCTCCTTGGTTAAATTTATTTCTAAGTATTTTATTGTTTTTTGATGCATTATAAATTGTAAATAGGATTGTTTTCTTTCTTTTTCAGATATTTCATTGTTAGTATATGGAAATGCAACTGATTTCTGTATGTTGACTTTGTATCCAGAAAATCTACCGAATTTGTTTGTTAGTTCTAATGTTTTTCAGTAGACTCTTTAGAATTTTCTATATATAAGATCATATTATTTTCAAACAGACAATTTACTTCTTCTTTTTCAATTTGGATGCCTTTTTTTCTTTTTCTTGCCTGATTGCTCTGGCTAGAACTTCCAGTAGTATGTTAAATAGGAGTAGTGAGATCTTAGCATCTCTTCTTTTTTTCCCCCTCCATTCTTTTCTCTCTCTGTGCTTTATTCTGGATATTCTCTTCCAACCCATCTTTAGCTCAGTCTAATTTGCTCTTCAGCCCATCAAATGGGTTTGCTGTCTATTATTACTTAGTTACTGAAGATTTTATTTCTTTTTTTTATCATAGCCAGGGTTCCCTAGTGATATGGGTTGAATTGTACCCCCAAAATATTATATTGAAGTCCTAACCTTCAGCACCTCAGAATATGACCTTAATTGGAAACAAGATCCTAACAGAAATAATCAATTTAAAATGAGGTCATTAGCATGGGCCCTAATCCAATATGACTGGTCTCTTAAAATGGGGAAATTTGGACACGGAGACTGGCAGACACAGAGGGAAGACACACAGGGAATGAGGCCATGTGAAGAGGGAGGTAGAGATGGGGTGTTGCTACCACCAGCCAAGGAATGCCTGGGGCCACCAGACACTGGAGGGAGCCAGGAAAAATTCTCCCCTAGAGGCTCTGGGGAGAGCACAGCCTGGCTGATGCCCTGATTACAGACTTCTGCCTCCAGAACTATGAGACAATGGGTTTCTGTTGTTTTAAGTCCCCTAGTTTGTGGTGCTTTGTTATGGCAGCCCCAGGAAACACACACAGCTAGAAAGCAGAGGCTTAGTGCTATTAGTTTGTTAGAGAGTGAACTCATCAATCAGGAGTGAGAAAAGGTGGAGTGACACGGGGCACGACAGAGACAGGGCTGGGGGTGAGCGTGATGGTCACTCTCTCTCATAACAGCATCTTCCAAGAGGCTGTAGAGTGACTGAGTGGTACACTCTGTTCAGGAGGAAGCTCGTGGAATAGTTCATTTACCAGTCAGCTCCCAAGTCCTGTTCATCAGTGGTTCACCCCATGGAACATTAAGTCCCCGCACTTCTGTGTTGCACGTACATGAGTGCTGAGCAAGTCCTGGGGCTTTCCATGCCTCGGTGGTAACAGGGAAGACCTGGGCAGAAGCCAAGTGACCCCAGCGTGGGCCTGAGGTGCCGTGCTGCCTGCTGCACCTGCATAGAGTCAGGTGGGCCCACTTACAGCCGTGACAGCTGAAGCCAAACAAATAGCCAAAGACTCTGGAACGGGTGAGGCCAAGAGAGTCTGCACAGGCCTTAAGAGGCACGTGATAAAATTCTTTTTTCTTTTCTTTTTCTTTTTGCAGTTTTCGGATCTCTGCCAAAACTCTCAATCTTGTCTTTTACCTCCTTAAACAAAGAATGCATATTTATTTTGAGATCTGTGTATGATAATTTCAATATCTGGGGGGCTGTGGGCTTGTTTTCCCACATATTTTGTCTTGTCTCCTTGTTGGCTTATTCTGGAACAGACCTTGTATTTGACACATTATGGAAGTACTTTAATATACCCAGAGAAAACCATAATTCAAAAAGACACATGCACCCCAATGTTCATTGCAGCACTATTTACAATAGCCAGGTCATGGAAGCAACCTAAATGCCCATCGACAGACGAATGGATAAAGAAGATGTGGCACATATATACAATGGAATATTACTCAGCCATAAAAAAGGAACGAAATCGGGTCATTTGTAGAGACGTGGATGGATCTAGAGACTGTCATACAGAGTGAAGTAAGTCAGAAAGAGAAAAACAAATATCGTATATTAACGCATGTATGTGGAACCTAGAAAAATGGTACAGATGAACTGGTTTGCAGGGCAGAAACAGACACAGATGTAGAGAACAAACCTATGGACACCAAGGGGGGAAAGAGGCAGGGGTGGTGGTGGTGGTGGGATGAATTGGGAGATTGGGATCGACATGTATACACTAATATGTATAAAGTAGATAACTAATAAGGACCTGCTGTATAAAAAAATAAATAAAATAAAATTCAAAACTTCAAAAAAAGAAAAAAGAAACACTTTAACTAAGACTTGGGAGGAAGTCTTTCTCTATGAGCTTTAGGTTTGCCTCTGCCGGGCACCAGGGGGCGCCAGAACTCTATGGTCACCTGAATCCAGTTCTGGGAAGTAAGAGGAAAACGTGAATTTTACTTCCTCACCAGCAAAAGTCTGAATGCTGCTGGGTTACACTTACACCAAGCCACTGGTCCCCACCCAGAGCAAGGGGGTGGGTCCCAGATCCCTACCTCTGTGGGTCCTGGACTCCCACCCCTTGTGCTTAAGCTTACAGCTAATTTTCAACAGAAATAAAGGAAACCAGAGACTTAAAATGCTATAGGAAAAACAACTGCTGAACTAGGGCTTTCTACGCAAAGAAAATATCCTTCAAGATTAAAGGTAACCTGAAACTAACACAATATTGTAAGTCAACTGCACTTCAATTTTTAAAAAAAGACTAAAGTTTAAATAAAGATATTTTCAGGCAGACAAAAACAGAGACAGTCTGGCATGAGATCCACACTAAAGAAAATACTAAAAGTATTCTTCAGGCCAAAGGACAACCTCAGAAGGAAGGTTAGAGGTACAGGAAGGTATAAAGAGCAACAAAACAGTAAATATGTAAGTAAATATAAACCAGTGTTAATAGTATAGAACAGCAGCAACATCTTGTTGGGTTAAAAATATGGATAGAATAGAAAATGCATGGCAACATTGGCTTATAATTTGTGAGAAGGGAGATAAAGTTAAATGTTCTAAGATTTTTGTATTGTTCATAAAAACAGCATTTAATATTAGACTGATAAATTCAGGAAGCATGTTATAATCTCTAGGGTAACTACTGAAAGAATATAAAAGACTGCATAATTTCTAAGCTCACAGAGTAAAGAAATGAAATAATAGGAAAGAATTCATCCAAAAGTAGACAGTAAAAGAGAGAAAAAGGAACATAGATCAAGTGCAAAGGACCCAAGTATGTCAGTAATTACTAGTATATTTAAACCCCAATATATCAGTAATTGCATTGTATATGAATGAATAGAGACTTCTGCTTCTAACCAACATGGGATAATAAGGATCAGATATGCTCTATCACCTGAGTCAACCAAAGAATGGACAAAATAGACGAAACAATGGTTTCAAGACACGGAGAATCAGGCAGCAAGAAGTAGTGATTCCTGAGAGATAAGGAATAAATGAGCGAAGCTCTCTTGTCGCCCCAGCTTGCTGCTTTGATAATTTTGGAGGTGAAACTTGGTGGACTCTTGTGTTGAGGAGATGGAGCTGAGAGTCAGAGGAGGACAGGGTACCTAGTGTTTTCAGGACAGAAGACCTGGGAGGAGAGAGCTTCACAGAGACAGACCCCCAGAGATCTGCACAGGGTCTTCCTCAAGTATTCAGCTCGTGATCAGTGCAGGCATATGAAGCTACCTGAGTCTAGGGAAAGAACCACCTAGGGATTAGAGGTAAGAGTCCTCAGTAATCACACAGGGCTGGGAATAGAGCCTGTTCCAACTAGCCTTATTGGAAAACTTGAGATTCATGGGGCATTGGGTAGAGTCCACAGGAGGGTTTTGCCTCAGTAGTGGGAAATATTTAATCCTAGATCAAGCACTGCTCTAGCCTACCTAATAGATCTTTAAAAGGAAGACCCAAAAGGATCAAAATATTTCTGAGGACCTTAACAGCATCCCAGAACAATTTTTTTTTTTTTTTTTTTTTTTTTTTTTTTTTTTTTTTTTGCGGTACGCGGGCCTCTCACTGCTGTGTCCTCTCCCGTTGCGGAGCACAGGTTCCGGACGCACAGGCTCAGTGGCCATGGCTCACAGGCCCAGCCGCTCCATGGCATGTGGGATCTTCCCGGACCAGGGCACGAACCCGTGTCCCCTGCATTGGCAGGCGGACTCTCAACCACTGCGCCACCAGGGAAGCCCCCCAGAACAAATATTTATAGGAATATAAAAATATCAACACACAATCAGGTAAAATTCACAGTGTCTGTCATTCAAGCAAAAATTACCAGGCATGCAAAAAAGCAGAAAGATACAGCCCACAATGAAGAGAGAAATGGATCAATCGAAACCAACCCAGAACTGAGACAGATGTTAGAATTAGCAGACAGACATATTAAAGCAGTTATTATAACTGTATTCCATTTGTTCATAAGTTAAGTACAGACGTAAAAGATATAAATGGCTCAGGTCAAATTTCTATAGATGAAACAACAATCTGTGAGATGACAGATACATGGAATGGTATTCACAGAAGTTTGGACATTGCAGAAGAAAAGAGACAGAGAGAAAAGAGAATTAAAAAATGAAAAGAGCATTTGTGAGGAGCAGGACAATTTCAAGTGACCTAATATATGGTAATTAGAATCCTGGAAGGAGAGGAGGGAGGGGGGAATACAAAAAATATTTGAAAAAATAATTGTTAAAATTGTTTCCAAATTTGATGAAAACTGTAAACTCACAGCCCCTAAGAAACTCAACAAACTGCAAGCACAGGAGACTTCAGTAAAACTACCTTAAAGCACATCATAATTAAGTTGCTCAAAACCAGTGGTAAAGAGAAAATCAGCCAGAGAAAAAAGGACATTTTATGTACAGAGGAACAAAGCTTCTTTCTCATCAGAAACAATCAAAGCAAGGGGAGAGTGGAGCAACATCTTTAAGTACGAACAAAAGAAAACAACCGTAGAATTCTATATCTAGGGAAAATATCTTTCAAAAATGAGGGTGTAATAAAGACCTTTTCAAAAATACAAAAGCTGAAAAAGTTTATGAGCAGCATAATTGTATTACAGAAAATGTTAAAGGAAATGTCAGAGGTAAAATGGTAGCATATGCAAATGCAGACCTACAAAAGGAATGAATAGTATCTGAAACGATAACTCCATAGGTAAATATGTAAGATTTAAAAAATTATTTAAATCTTAAAAAATAATAACCATATATTGTTGGTTTTATACATTTATAAGATAAAAATGTATGACCACAATAGCCCAAAGGTCACGAACAGAAAAATGGAAATATACTATTGTTAAGTTTCTTATTTTATGCATGAAATAGTGTATCATTAAAGGTAGATTGTGGTAAGGTAAAGATGTATCTATAACATTTAAAGCAACCACAAAATACTAAAGAGACCTAATAAGCCAAAAAAGGAGATACAATGGAATTATGAAAAATACTCAAGAAATCCAAAAGAAGGCAGAAGAAGAGGCTAAAAAGAACAGAGACCGGATGGAACAAATAGAAAACAAATAACGAGATAAACTTAAACCTAATCAAAACTCTAATCATACTAAATGTTAGTGATCTAAACACCCAATTAAAAGTCAGAGATGTCAGATTGGATAAAAAAGCAGGAGACAACTATTTTCTGTCTGTAAGAAGTTTACTTTACATATAAAGACACAAATAGATTAAAAGTAAAAGAATGGAAAGCAATATCTATGCTAACACTAATCAAAAAAAGCTGGAGTCACTAAATTAATATAAGACAAAGTGGATTTAAGAGTGAAGGAGGGCTTCCCTGCAGGCGTGGTGGTTAAAAATCTGCCTGACAGTGAAGGGGACATGGGTTGGAGCCCTGGTCCGGGAAAATCCTACATGCTGAGGAGCAACTAAGCCAGTGTGCCACAACTACTGAGCCTGTGCTCTACAGCCCAGGAGCCACAACTACTGAGCCCGTGTGCCACAACTACTGAAGCCCGTGCACCTAGAGCCCATGCTCCGCAACAAGGGAAGCCACAGCAATGAGAAGCCCGTGCACCTCAATGAAGAGTAGCCCCAGCTCACCACAGCTAGAGAAAGCCCACGCACAGCAACGAAGACCCAAGGCGGCCAAAAATAAATAAATAAAATAAATTCATAAAAAAAAATAAAGAGTGAAGTTACTACCAAGGATAAGGAAGCTCATTTCATAATGAGGAAGGTTTCAATTCATCAAGAAGACATAATCCTAAACATTTATGCAGCTAATAACAGAGATCTGAAATACATGAAGCAAAATCTGATAGAACTGCAAAAACAAATAGATACAATGAAACTCAGATTTCAACACCTCTTCCTCAATGATTTATGAAAGCAATTAGACAGAAAATCAGTGTGGATATGGAAAACTTGAACAGTACTGTCAGTTAACTTGACCTAATTGACATTTGTAGAACACTGTACCCAACAACAGTAGAATACACATATTTTTCACATGCACACAGAATGTTTACCTAGATTGACCACATTGTGAGCCATAAAACAAATCTCAGTACATTTAAAAGGATTCAAGTCATCAGATATGATCTTTGATAAGAGTGGAACTTAATAAGAAATCAGTAACAGAAATATCTCTGAAAAATTCCCATATAACTGAAAAATAAATAGCTTACAGATAATCTGTAGATCAAAGAAGAAATCAAAACAGAAATTGGAGGGCTTCCCTGGTGGCGTGGTGGTTGGGAGTCCGCCTGCCGATGCAGGGGACACGGGTTCGTGCCACGGTCTGGGAAGATCCCACATGCCGCGGAGCAGCTAGGCCCGTGAGCCATGGCCGCTGAGCCTGCGCGTCCGGAGCCTGTGCTCTGCAACGGGAGAGGCCACAACAGTGAGAGGCCCGCGTACCTCAAAAAAAACAAACAAACAGAAATTGGAAAGTATTGGGAACAGAATGCATATGAAAACATATTAGATTTGTAGGATGCTATAAAAGCACTACTTAGGGGGAAGGTGTTAGTAGTAAACATATAAATTAGAAAAGAAGAAAAGTCTCAAATCAATAATCTTAGCTTCTACCTTAAATCAGAAAGATAAGAGCATATTAAACACACATATACACACATTGATGAAAACATTTATAATATCTCTAAACTGGGAACCAAGACAAAAACTGGACAAAAACAGAATCAAAGTTGATCTAGATAGTGGAGTTAGCAGATATGGACTTTAAAGTAATCGTCATCAATGTGCTCAAGGAAACAGAAAAAAAAGATTGAGAAAACCCATGAAAAGGTGGAGAGTTTCAAGACAGAACTGGAATCCATAAAAATAATCAAATAGGAAATTTAGAACCAAAAAATACAGTATCTGAAATGAATGAACTCACTAGAAGAATTAGATGAAGGAAAAGATAAGATTAATGAATTAGTAAACAGATTAATAGAATGTGCACACAGAGGAAAAAAAAAGAGGAAAATACAGAAAGAGGATTAGAGGTATGTGAGAGAGAATGAAAGGTATAAATTTAACTGAAGTCCCAGAAGAGAGAACAGGAAAGAAGTAATATAGAATATAGAATTTTTCCAAAACTGATGAAAGAATTTACAGATTTATGAAGCTGTGAAAATCTTAAAGAGGAAAAAAATTACACCTAGACAAATCATAGCAAAACTTCTAAAAACCAAGTATAAAGTTAAAAACATTAAAAGATGCCAGAGAACAAAAGATGGACTACCTCCAAAGAGCAAGAGTAAAACTGAAATATGAGTTCTCTGCAGAAATGATGGAAACCAGAGACAATAGAAAGGCATCTTTAAATTGCCGATAGGCAGTAGATGCTTACCCATAATTCTCTATATATAACAATTGTTTTGGCTATTCTGGGACCCTTGGGTTTCCTATGAAATTTAGGATCAGCTTAACTTTTACAGAGAAGCCTTGAGGTTCTGATAGAGATTTCATTGAATCTGTAGATCAGTTTTGGGAATATTGCCATCTTAACGGTATTAAGTCTTCTGATCCATGAACATTTATTTAGATTGTCTTTATTTTTATTTTAATTTTTGGCTGTGTTGGGTCTTTGCTGCTGTGCGCAGGCTTTCTCTAGTTGTGGCAAGCAGGGGCTACTCTTCGTTGTGGTGCGCAGGCTTCTCGTTGCGGTGGCTTCTCTTGTTGCGGAGCACAGGCTCTAAGTGCGTGGGCTTCAGTAGTTGTGGCTCGTGGGCCCTAGAGCGCAGGCTCAGTAGTTGCAGCACACGGGCTTAGTTGCTCTGCCACATGTGGGATCTTCCCGGACCAGGGCTCAAACCCCTGGTCCCCTGCATTGGCAGGCGAGTCCTTAACCACTGTGCCACCAGGGAAGCCCCTAGATTGTCTTTAATGTCTTCCATCTATGTTTTATAGTTTTCAGATTATAAGTTTTGCACTTTTGGGGTCAAATTAATTCTAAGCATTTCATTATTTTAGATGCTATTGTAAATGGAATTGTTTTCTTAGTTTCATTTTTGGGTTGTTCATTGCAAGAGATACAATTGGTTCCTACAAACTTGCTGAACTTGTTTATTAGTTCTAATAGTTTTTTTAGTGGTTCCTTAGGATTTTCTATATACAAGGTCATGTTGTCTATAAATAGAGATAGTTTTACTTCTTCCCTTGCATTCTGGATCCCTTTAATTTGTGTTTCTTGCCTAGTTGCCCTGGCTAGAATGTCCAGTACAAGGTTGAATAGAAGTGATGAGAGCAGATATCCTTGTGTCATTCCTGATCTTAGGGGAAAACATCTAGTCTTTCACCATGAAGTGTGATGCTATTAGAAAAGGTGGGTTTTGCATAGTTGTCATTTATCAGATTAAGAATGTTCTTTTCTGTTCCTGGTTTATATCATGTTTTTATCATGAAAGGGTGTTGGATTTTGTCAAATGCTTTTATTCTGTTTATTGAGATGATCATGTGGTTTTAAAAATTCTGTTGATATGGTGTATTATATTACTTGATTTCCATATGTTAAACCAACCTTGTATTCCTGGGATAAACTCAGTTTGTTTATGGTATATAATCCTTTTTATATATTGATGGATTCAGTATTTTACACCTATATTCACAAGAGATATTAATCTGTAGTTTTCTTGCGATGTCTTTGATTTTGGTATACTATTGTGTAATACTAGCCCTATAGAATGAGTCAGAAGTGTTCTCTCTTCTTCTCTTTTTTGGAAGAGTTTGTAAAGAATTGGTATTAATTCTTCTTTAAATATTCGGTAGAATTCACCAGTAAAGCCATCTGGGCCTGGGCTTGTCTTTGTTGATAGTTTTTTGGTTAGTAATGCAAGCTCTTAACTTGTTATAGGTAGAGTCAGGTTTTTAAATTTCTTCTGTAGTCAATTTTGTTAGTTTGCATCTTTTAAGAAAAATTTCCATTTAATCTAACTTGTCTAATTTAATGGCATACAATTGTTCATAGGATTCCTTTATGATCATTTTTATTTCTATGGTGCCAGTAGTAATGTCCTCTCTCTTATTTCTGATTTTAGTAATTCGAGTCTTCTCTCTTTTTTGGTCACTCTGTCTAAAGGTTTGTCAATTTTGTTGATTTTTCCAAGGAAACTACTTTTGCTTTTGTTGATTGTTTTTCTGTCCTTTATTTCATGAAGGTCTTCTCTAATCTTTATCCTTTCCTTTTTTTCTGCTTGCTCTAGGTTTAGTTTGCTTTTCTTTTTCCAGTGTCTTAAGGTAGAAGGTTATTTGACATCTTTCTTCTTTTTAAATATAGATTTGTAGCTATAAATTTCCCTCGAAGCACTCCTTTAGTGGATTCCCATGTATTTGGATATGTCGTGTCTTCATTTTCATCTCAAAGAATTTTTGAATTTCTCCTGTGATTTCTTCCTTGACCTGTTGGTTATTTAGGAGTATGTTGTTTAATTTCCACATTTGTGAGTTTCCCAAATTTCTTTCTTATTGACTTTCAATTTCATTCCATCAAAATATGTCAAAGGACATATTTTGTATGATTTCAATTTTTTTAGATTTATTGAGGTTTGTTTTATGGCCTAACATATGGTTTATTCTGGAGAATGTTCCATGTGCACTTGAGAAGAATGTATATTCTGCCGCTTTTTGGTGGAGTGTTGTCAACGTCCATTCAACGTGGTTGGTTTGCCATGTTGTTCAAATCTTTCATCTACTTGTTGGTCTTCTGTCCAGAAGTGCTTGACAGACTGCTTTGGAATTGGAGCTGTATATACAATATTTGAGTGTCCTTCTTCAATCCATTACCAGCCTCCAGCTCTGATCTAGGGCCAACTGTCTGGGCTTTCCAGAATGACACTAAGTGGAAGTGGCAACAGTGAGTATTCAGGTCTTGTTTCCAAACATAGGGGGAAAATATTCAGTATTTTACCAGTAAGAGTGATGTTAGCTATAGGTGTTTTTTTTTTTGTGTTTGTTTGTTTTTTTTTTGTAGACACACTTTATCAGGTTGAGGGAGTCCCCTCCTATTTCTAGTTTACTTACAGTTTTTAAAAAAATCACAAAGATGTATTAGATTTTATCAAATCCTTTTGTGTTTCTATTGAGATGACTATATGGTTTTCTACTTTTTTCTGTTAATGCAATGAATTACATTGCATTGCTTAATATTTGAATGTTAAACCAACTTTGCAATCCTGGGATAAATCTCATTTGGTCTTGATGTATTATCCTTTTAAAAAATATATACTAGTTTATTTGAGTTGCTAATATTTCTTTCAGGATTTTTTGATGTATATTCATGGGAGGTATTGATCTGTAATTTTTCATCTTGAATGTCCTTTCAGATATTGGTACAAAGGTTATGCTGCCTCAAAAATGAATCAGGAAATGTTCCCTCTTTCTCTATTAAAAAGTTTGTGCAGTTTTGGTATTTTCCTTCCTTAAATATTTGGAAGAATTTTTGAGTGGAACCTCTTGACTGGAGTTTTCTTTGTGGGAAGTTTTGTTTTTTATTATGGATAGAATTTCTTTAATAGATACAAATTTTATATTTTTTCTTGGGCCATTTTTGATAAGTTGTGTTTTTCATATTATGTAATTTTATTCATTTAATCTAAAATTTCAAATTTATTTGTGTAAAGTTATTTCCAATATTTTATTATTATCTTTTTAAAGTGTGTAGGACCTACAGTGGTGTCCCTCTTTTCATTTCTTTAATTCATTATTTGTGTCTTCTCTCTTTGAAACTCAGGCTTGCTAAGGGTTGGTTAAGCTTTTAATGTATACAAGGAAGCAATTTTTGGCTTTGCTGATTTTCTCTACTGTATGTCTGTTTTATATTTTTTGATCTCAGCTCTTCCTTTTGGAATCTTATTTTACTTTTTTACTTTCTTGATTTAATTTGATATTATTTTTTGAGAAGGTTAGATCATTGATTTTTCAATCTTTTTTCTTTTCTAAAAAACACACTTAAAGCCTCTAAGCCCTGGTTTAGCTGAATTCCAAAAGTTTTGTGCTTGCACTTTTATTATTATTCAGTTCAAAGTATTTTCTAATTTTCATGGTGATTTATTCTTTGATCCATGGGTTATTTAGAAATGCACTGCTTAATTTCCAAACATTTGGTTGTTTTTAGTTATATTTCTGTCATTGATATCTAGATTAATTTTACTGTAATGAGATAGCATACTTCATATTATTTTAATCATTTGAAACTTATTGAGATTTGATTTGTGGCCCAATATATGGACTATTTTGGTAAATATTCCATGTGCCTTTAAAAAGAACACTTATTTGGAAGCTTTTGGAAGTGGAGGTGTATATATGTCAATTAGGTTA
The DNA here is from genome assembly GCF_949752795.1 of Hyperoodon ampullatus. Classification (NCBI taxonomy): domain Eukaryota; kingdom Metazoa; phylum Chordata; class Mammalia; order Artiodactyla; family Ziphiidae; genus Hyperoodon; species Hyperoodon ampullatus. The sequence continues at coordinate 176,514,855 of NC_136916.1, read as the reverse complement.
TTAATCATGTTGTTCCGCTACATACTTACTTTTTTCTCTGCTTGTTCTGTCAGTGTCTGTGAGAGGAGTGTAAAAATCTTCAATTAAGTTTGCAGATGCTTATTTCTCTTTATATTCCTGCCAACTTTTGCTTTGTATATTTTGAAGCTATATTATTTGGTGCATACACATTTAGGATTTTTTATGTTTTCCTGTTGAATTGACACTTTAATCATTATGGATTAACCCTCTTTGTTTCTAGGAATACTTCTGGCCTTAAAATGTACCTTGCCTTGTGCTGTTATAGTCGTTCCAGCTTTCTTTTGGTTAATGATGGCATGGTATATCTTCTTCCATCCTTTCACTGCCAACCTTTCTGTATCTATCAGTTATCCTTATATGTAAAGTGTATATCTGATAAACAGCATACAGGTGTGTCTTGATGTTCCTCCAGTCTGCCATTTTCATCTTTTAATTGGAGTGTTTATTCCATTACATTTAACAAAATGAACGATGTCATTGGGTTTAAGTCTACCATCCTACTATGTTTTCTATATGTTCCATCTGTTTTTTGTTCCTTAACTGATCTTTCCTATTTTAGGAATAATCAAGTATTTGTATATTTGATCTATTTAGATATATAGTTAGGTTTTTTTTTTTTTTTGTGGTACGCGGGCCTCTCACTGCTGCGGCCCCTCCTGCTGCGGAGCACAGGCTCCAGACGCACAGGCCCAGCGGCCACGGCTCACGGGCCCAGCCGCTCCGCGGCATGTGGGATCTTCCCGGACCGGGGCACAAACCCGTGTCCCCTGCATCGGCAGACGGACTCTCAACCACTGCGCCACCAGGGAAGCCCTAGTTAGGTATTTTTATATCAGTTTAGTGGTTTCCATGGACTAGAGATTTCGGTATGAATTGCTGACTTATTACAGTCTACCTTAAGTTAGTACTTTTATTACTTCCCAAACAGTGCAAGAACCTTATAAAAGTTTAGCTCCATTTATCCCCTTTTGCCCTTTATTTTAATGTTTCCATATATTTTTACTTCTCTTTTATAACCCCAGAGTACATTACTATTTTTGTTTTAAACAGTCAACATGCATTCAGAAAAATAATGTAAATATACTTTTAACCACTTATTTACCTTTTCTTATGTTCCTCCCATTCTTTCCCATAATTCTGTGCTTCCATCTGGGGCTATTTCTCTTTGTTTTAAAAAAATCTTGCATACTAGTTCTTTTTTATTTTTTTATTTATTTATTTTTTTTTTTTGTGGTATGCGGGCCTCTCACTGTTGTGGCCTCTCCCGTTGCGGAGCACAGGCTCCGGATGCGCAGGCTCAGCAGCCATGGCTCACGGGCCCAGCCGCTCCGCGGCATATGGGATCCTCCCAGACCGGGACACGAACCCGTATCCCCTGCATCGGCAGGCGGACTCTCAACCACTGCGCCACCAGGGAGGCCCCTAGTTCTTTTTTAAATTAAAAAAATTAAAAAAAAAATTTTGGCTGCATTGGGTCTTCATTGCTGCACGCGGGCTTTCTCTAGTTGCGGCAAGCGGGGGTTACTCTTCGTTGCGGTGCGTGGGCTTCTCATTGTGGTGGCTTCTCTTGTTGTAGAGCACGGGCTCTAGAGCACAGGCTCTAGTTGTGGCACACAGGCTCAGTAGTTGTGTCATCTAGGTTCAGTAGTTGTGGCTCGCAGGCTCTAGAGAGCAGGCTCAGTAGTTGTGGCGCATGGACTTATTTGCTCCACAGCATGTGGGATCTTCCCTGACCAGGTATCGAACCCGGGTCCCCTGCATTGGCAGGCGGATTCTTAACCACTGTGTCACCAGGGGAGCCCCACTTACTTGTTCTTGTATTGCTGGTCGGCTGGTGACAAAACCTCCTAGCTTGTGTTTCGCTGAAAATTGAAAATGTCTTTAGTTCACCTTCATCTTTTTCTTAAAAAAATTTTAATATTGAAATCATTATAGATTTACTGTAGGTTGCAAATATAGCACACAGAGATCCCATGTACTCTTCACCCAGTTTCCCCAATAGTTATCTTATATAATTATAGTGCAAGAGCAGGAAACTGACATTGGTACAAAGTGTATGTATAGTTTTGTGCCATTTTATTATGCTTGTTGATTCATTTAACCACTCTTGCAATCGAGATATAGAACTAACTATTCCATCATCACAAAGACCTATGGGTATCAACATCTTACCAGCCTGAGTGAAACATAGAAAACTTCCTCCCTTTGAGTTCCTTTAGCTCCCCCATTTTTAATAGAATTGTCTTAAATATTTCTCCTATGTACATAGAAATCTATATCAGGCAATGCTTTACTTTTTGCTTCTATTATCAGACATAATCTAGAAAACTCAAGAGAGAAGGAGACTCTATTGTACTTACTCACTTTTTGTTTTTTATGTTGTTTCCTGATGTTCCAAGGTTCCTTCTTTTATTCCCTTTCCGTTTCAAGAGCTTGCTTTGGCCAAACTTTTGGGTAGACCAAGCTCTAGTAGGGCTGACTTATTTTAATTTTCCTCTTACCCCTCATATAGAATCTGTACTCCCTGGCTGTGGTCCTAAACTCCTGGAGCATCACCCTTACCTCTAAGGTGTGGTTCTTTTGCTGCCTCATCTGAAAGCCCAGGGGGTCTTCCAAAGCCCCTCAGTCTTGCCAGGTGTGAACTCCAGCTTCTGTCTCCACTGTCCTCCAGGGCTGGTGCATCTCAGCTTAGCTCTTAAGCCTCTGGATGGGTTTGGCACGGTTTCTTTGCATCTCACGCTAAGCAATCATAAGGTGGGACAGTGACTTGAGGGGAATTTGGATTCCCCTCAAGGATTTTATGTTTACTTCTTCGTGGTCTTCTCCACCTCAGAACTTTATCCCTCAAGCCTCACGGGACTTGGCAGCTCTAACCTCTGTGTGCTCAACTCATGAGGTCTTATGCTTTCTGCTTGGACTTGGTTTCCCAGGATCCAGAAGTAGAAATGCCCTTATGGAACAAGTGGGGATGTTTGTGGAATTCACATCATGTATTTCTCTCCTCCCACTGGGAACAATCTTTCAAATTCTGTCTGCCTTGGTTGTTCTCCAGTGCCTTCACATGGTTATTTCATATATTTTATCCACCTTTTCCAGTTGTTATCAATGAGAGGATTAGCTCTACAAGGCATCCTATTATGGCTGGAGCTGGAATTCCCTTCTCTTTTAACATTTCTTTTTAAAATTCAATGTATTTTACTCACTGATGATAAAATTTCCCCAAATTTGTCTGATGGGAGCCTCTTCAAGCTGGTTCTCATGAAATTTTGACATGTCTCCATCAGTTTTGAATGCTTCCTTGTCTTCTGGCACTAATAATTTTGACTTTTCTTTCCCCAGACCTGTTAGGTCTTCTAGGCCAGTTTGGTGGAGAGACCTAAAAAGTAAATATTTAAAAATTAGTTCATACTGATACTTCTAATTTTATCCCAACATCCTCCCCTATTCCATTTTTGCATCTCCTTTCTCCTACAAGGAAGCCTAGTTTTCAATAACATCCCTATGTTTACTTTTTGCTCAATCCTGTAATACACAGAAAATAGTTTGAATTGCAGCCCCAAATCCACCACCACCAACAAACTTTTAAGTAAAGTTCAGGGTCCCTTTTAGTTCTTCTTATCCTTACAAGGATAGAGCGACGTGTTCAGAAAGCACTTGGATGACTCCGTTTTGCTTCCATGTGGTTATGTTATCAAACTGATATACAGTTATATCCATTTGTTTGTATTCAGTTTCAGGGTATTCCCCAAATCTTGTTGATTTAATTACTTTTTAAAATGTATAATATATTAACATGGTTCAAAAGTCAAAATAGTTTAAAAAGGTGTATTCAGAGCATTCTTATTCTCCCTCACTTTCCCTTAATCTGAGCAAATCTAAGCACTTAAAAAACATATTTAAGGTTTCTACTCTTATAGCTAACTGATTTCATTGGTTTCTGTTTTATTCTTCCTACTTCGTTTGTGGATCCCCATAATTTTCTCTATTTCTTTTGTGAAATTAGGCTGTTTCAACTTCCTGTCTTTGCTGAGATCAGTTTTGGTGAATTGTACTTTCCTAGAAAACTATCGATTTCATCTAAATTTTCACATTTATTTTCATAGAGTTGTGCAAAGTAGTCTATTATGATATTTTTGAAACTCCTCTTTTGAAATGTGTGTTACTTTCTTACTGTTTTTTATTTTGTATACATGTACTTTATTTTTACTTGATAACAAAAGGCTTCTCTATTTTGTTAATTGTTTCAAAACACCAGATTTTTGATTTATTAGCTCTAGGGCTTTTCTATTTTTGACCTCATTAATTTCTGTTTTTCTTTTTCTTTTTGAAAATTGAGGTACAAGTCACATACTGTACAATTAGCCATTTAAAAATGTACAGTTCAGTAGTACTTGGTGTTCACCATGTTGTGTAATCACCTCTCTCTAGTTTCAAAACATTTTCCTCACCCCATAAAAACACCCTGTACTCGTTAAGTAATTATTTCCTATTCTGCCCTCCTTGCTTCCTCTGGTAATTGGCTTTCTGTCTCTATGCATTTGCTTATTTCAGGTATATCATATAAAAGGAGTCAAATAACATGTGTCTGCCTTCTTTCACTTAGCATAATGTTTTTTTGAGGTTCATCAAAGTGGTGCCATGCATCAGTACTTTGTTCCTTTTTAGGGCTAAATAATATTCACTGTATGGCTAGACCACATTTTGTTTATCCACTCACCAGTAGATGGGCATTTGGGTTGTTTCTACCTTTTGGTTATTATAATAATGCTGCTATGAACATTCATGTCCAAGTTTCTGTGTGGACATATGTTTTCATTTCTCTTGGGTAGATTCCTAGGAGTGGAATTGTTCAGCTGAATGGTAACTCTGGATTTAGCTTTTTTGAGAAACTGCCAGAGTGTTTTCCCAAAGTGGCTGCATCATTTCCATCCCCACTACCTCATTAATCTCTGCTTTTATCTCCATTTTTCCTTATTGTGCATTCTTTTGGTTTACTTTGTTGTTCGTCTTCTAGTTCTTTTGAGTTGGGAATTTAGTTCACTTATTTTCATTATTTTTATTGATATAAGTATTTGCTTTTTAAAATTGAAATATAGTTGATTTACAATGTTGTGTTAATTTCTGCTGTACAGCAAAGTGACTCAGTTATACACATATATACATTCTTTTTTAATATTCTTGTCCGTTATAGTTTATCCTAGGAGATTGGATGTTGTTCCTACACAGTAGGACCTTGTTGTTTATCCATTCTATATGTAATAGTTTGCATCTACTAATCCCAAACTTCTAATCCATCCCTCCCACCCCCACCCCCTTGGCAACCACAAGTCTCTTCTCTATGTCTGTGAGTCTATTTCTATAGATAAGTTCATTTGTGTCATATTTTATATTCCACATATAAGTGACATTATATGGTATTTGTCTTTCTCTTTCTGACTTACTTCAGTTAGTGTGGTAATTTCTAGGTCCATCCATGTTGCTGCAAATGGCATTATTTCATTCTTTTTATGGCTGAGTAGTATTCCATTATATATATGTACCACATCTTCTTTATCCATTCATCTGTTGATGGACATTTAGGTTGTTTCCATGTCTTGGCTATTGTGAATAGTGCTGCTGTGAACATAGAGGTGCATGTGTCTTTTTGAACTATAATTTTGTCCAGATATATGCCCAGAAGTGGGATTGCAGGATCATATTGTGATTCTATTTTTAGTTTTCTGAGGAACTTCCATACTGTTTTCCATAGTGGCTGCGCCAACTTACATTCCCACCAACAGTGGGAGGGCTCCCTTTTCTCCACACCCTCTCCAGCATTTGTTATTTGTACACTTTTCATTGATGGCTATTCTGACCAGTGTGAGGTGGTACCTCATTGTAGTTTTGAGTTGCATTTCTCTAATAATTAATGATGTTGAGCACCTTTTCGTGTGCCTACCAGCCATCTGTATGTCTTCTTTGGAGAAATGTCTATTAAGGTCTTCTGCCCATTTTTCATTTGGTTGTGTTTCTTTGTTGTTGTTGAGTTGTATGAGCTGCTTGTATATTTTGGAGATTAAGCCCTCGTCATTCAAATCATTTGAAAATATTTCCTCCCATTCCTTAGGTTGTCTTTTCACTGTTTTTTTTTTTTATGGTTTCCTTTGCTGTGCAAAAGCTTGTAAGTTTGATTAGGGTCCCATTTGTTTATTTTTGTTTTTATTTCTATTGCCTTGGGAGACTGACCTAAGAAAACGTTGGAACAATTCATGTCAGAGAATGTTTTGTGTATGCTCTCTTCTAGGAGTTTTATGGTGTCATATCTTGTGCTTAAGTCTTTAAGCCATTTTGAGTTTATTTTTGTGCATGGTGTGAGGGTGTGTTCTAACTTCATTGATCTACATGCAGATGTCCAACTTTCCCAACACCACTTGCTGAAGAGATTTTTATCCCATTTTATATTCTTGCCTCCTTTGTCAAAGATTAATTGACCCTGGATGTGTGGGTTTATTTTTGGGCTCTCTATTCTGTTCCATTGATCTGTCTGTCTGTTTTTGTGCCAATAACACACTGTTTTTTGTTTTTAATATTATTTTATTGTTATGTTGTATTTAAAAAATTATTTTTATTTTTATTTTATTTATTTATTTGGTTGCTCTGGGTCTTAGTTGCAGTGGGTTGCGGCATGCATGTGGAATCTTAGTTGCAGCATGCATGTGGAATCTAGTTCCCTGACCAGGGATCAAACCTGGGTCCCCTGCATTGGGAGCTCAGAGTCTTATCCACTGTGCCACCAGGGAAATCCCAATACTACACTGTTTTGATTACTGTAGCTTTGTAATACTGTCTGAAGTCTGGGAGAGTTATGCTTCCTGCTTTTTATTTTTTTCCCTCAGGATTGCTGTGGCAATTCTGGGTCTCTCATGCTTCCATATAAATGTTTGGATTATTTGTTCTAGTTCTGAAAAATGTCATGGGTAATTTGATAGGGATTGCATTAAATCTGTAGATTGCTTGATACAAATATTTGAAGTCATGAATTTTCTCTGATAATTGACTTTTTTTTTTTTTTTGTGGCTACGCCATGTGGCTTGTGGGATCTTAGTTCCCCGACTAGGGATTGAACCCATGTCCCTGGCAGTGGAAGCTCCAAGTCCTAACCACTGGACTGCCAGGGAATTCCCTCTGATAACTGTCTTAAAAGCATCCCAAGATGCTGATAGGTAGTGTTGTCATTATTTTTAAAGAAATCCTGCAATTTCAATTTGTGTTTTGCCTTTCACCTGAGAGTTATTTGAGCGAGATTTTAAATTTCCAAGCAGGAAGAAAAAAATTTTTAATTCATTTTTAATTTCCACCTTTAATGCGTTATATTCAACAAAGTTCAATTGTGTGATTTCTACTTTATGAAAAAGTATTGTGATGTAATGTGTGTGTGTGTGTGTGTGTGTGTGTGTGTGTTTTGGTGAATGCTCCATGTGTTTAAGAAGAGGTATATTCTCTTTTATTGTGTTGTAAATTTCATACAAAACCATAAGGTCTCCCTGATCTTACTGATTATATTGCTTAGTTATTTTATAACCTTCCTGGTTTATTGTTGTTGTTATATTTATTGTTCTCTTGACCAAGAGCAGTGTGTTTAGTTTCCTGTGAATATTGTGATTTTGTCCATTTTGTCTTACCTCTCCTGTAGCTTTCTCTTTATAAAGGTGGCTGCTGTGTTATTTGTTGCATAGTATTCCTGTTAAATCCCCTTAGGCCTAATAACATACCACCTTTGTCACACTTAATGCTTTTTGGCCTGAATTCTACCTTGTCTAACATCAGATCGAACCCCTGCTTGTTTATTTTTTCCATTTGCTGGTCCTGTGATTTCCAGTCTTTTAAAATCACTCTCTCTAGAGTCATGGCTTGCAGCTCTGTGAGCTGATTTGCAAATCTTTTTCTTTTAACAGGTGACTTAAGCCTATTCACACTCACTGCTATGACTGATAGGCTGGTCCCCGCTCTGCCTATTATTTTATGTAATATTCACTGTATATGTGGTATTACATTTACTCTATGTCTCTCTCTCTCTCTGTGTCCTGTTTTCTTTGTTCTTATTTTTAAGGCACACCTTCCTTTATTATGTTTCTTTTTCTTTTTGTAACCAGCTTATTGAAATCTATTTCACATGCCATACAATTTATCCATTTAAAGTGTGCAGTTCAGTGGTTTTTGGTATATTATTCATTTTTAAAACTTGTGATAAATATATATAATGCACAATTTATCATTTTAACCATTTTAACTTGTACAATTCAGTGGCATGAAGTACACTTACAATATTGTGCAATAACCATCCCTATGTATTTCCAAAATTTGTCATTACCCCAAATGGCAATTCTGTCCCCACCCCCCTTCTCCAGCCCCTGGTAACTTCTTGTCGACTTTCTGCCTCTGGGACTTCGACTAATCTCAGTCCCTCTTACAAGTGGAATCATACAGAACATGTCCTTTTATGTCTGCCTCGTTTCACTCTGCACAATGTCTATCAAGGTTTAGCCTCATCTGAGCATGTTTTTGTTTTTGCATTTCATTTGCAAGTTGGGGAAGTCTATGTTTTGGTTTGATTGGCTGTCTTTATTCTAGTATCTTTTACAGTGTTTAATTAGCTTGAGTCATACTGAACTGGCATTTCTCTAGGTCAGAGATGGTCAGATATTGGCCATTTCAGACGGTGCAAACTAATATTATTTGGCCTGTCAGCATGAAGTGACATCCTGCGTCTTCTGTCTATCATTTATGTGACAATCAGTGAGTTTGTTCTGTGTCCTCCTTTCTCTCTCCCTTCTCTTTCCTCTTTTAGTTGCATTTTTTTTTCTATTTTGTCAGACATGTAACATTTGTGTGTTATCCTTCCCCTCTGGTCTCTGTCTTTATGTTAGTCTCAGATCTGTAATTAAACACATCTAATGCTTGCCACCAGGCTTCTAGTAGATTCCCCAGGAAAGGCTTGAAAGTAGGATATTCCCTGGGTTCTTGCCCATTTGAATCTGCTTTTCATAGCCTGGATGGTTGAAGGACAGCTCAGCCTGATAATCCCTGCAATTTCCCATTAAGTTCATTCAGGTGTCCACGATGTCAGGTTAAGTACACCATTTTTATTTTGAAGCCAAGTGCAATCTGCTAAGTGAGTCATTTACACTTTTCCACCCCCATCTCCTCTCTTAGTGCTTCAACTCTTGACAAATCTCATTCTTTGGACAGCTGCTTCGGTATGGAACAGTCAAGCCTGGTATTCTGATGCCATTCCCCCTCCCCCCCACACACACATAACACTGAAACAGACAGTACTGTCACGGCTGGGATTTTATTAGAGTCACGCGTTTGATCATGTCATTTAGTGTGGAAGTCAGATCTGCATGCAAACTTTTGATATAAGAGGCTGTGAAGAATGCTGTGCATGACTTGAATCTCAGGGTTTTCCAGAACAAACTCTTGATGTGGAGCTGTGACACTTTTCATCATTCCAGCACATCTGTACACGACACAGCAGGGCCTCCAGAATGAGCTTTCCATCTCAAAGTATTAATTTACCAGTTTGAATGCTTCATTCCCAGTAATTTGTTTGGGAACTACTTGAAAGAGCCAATCGTGTGTCCCCTGTCTCTTTCCTTCAGGGATTCCAATTAACGCCATTAACTGAGTCCAATTAGTGATGCATTAATATACAGATTCATCCATCAGCAATGAAAACTTTTTTGGACTTAATAAACCACTGGATCAGAGTTGTCTGTGTCATCTGACATGTCGTCAATTCGTTTACTAATAACATTATTTGAAAATGTCACCTTTTCCATTTCCTTTGCTTCATTAGTCTCAGACCCAGTGCTGACAATTTCCAATCAGGCTGTTAAAATGAGCAATTCTGCAATTATGTGAGTCATTTCGGTTTTAGCTCTTAATTGCTCGACCTTGTAACCAGCTCCTTGGGCTCCATCGGAGACCAGGGCAATCGATCTCAGCAGAGAACTTTGTTCCTTAATTCATGCTTGTGGATGCTGATAAAAGGTCACTGCTTTTTTTCTGCCCAACACGCCTGGTGCGCGGTGAGGTGCTGGCAAGGTCCGCTTGGCTTGCTTCCTAGCTGGATAATTCTTCCAGCCAAATAAGACATTTAGGCCAAGGGGGGGATAATTGTCAGGGCACACGAATCCCAATGTGCAACAATTCTCATTATGTTGCCTAATTAACGACTTAGACTTTTGAGGGGAATAACTGCTTGTCTTGTGACTGTGATAACTTTCCAGCTTTAATTAAAAAGTTGTCAATTATGGAGGGAATATAAATACCTGCAAAAGTACAGCATTTAGATATGAAATGCTTAAGGAGACCCAAGGCCTTTGCAGCTTCTAAAGATCAGTTTTTCAGGGGTTTTAAAAAAAGGGCTGTCTGCATCATTAAACGTTTAAAAAAATAAAAATTAAAATAAATTTAGGCTCGGGATAAACAAAATAGGATGTGTTAAAATGTTGATTTGTATTTAATTTGGGATTAAATTTCTGAAAAATTCACAAAGCCTGACTATTACCTACACACATGCATAGTAGAATACATTTTGAAAAGCTAGATTTCCTCATGTTCTAAATGCCCACAGTCCTCTTTAATGAATTGATTTGCTTAAAGTATGTTAAATTATTATTTTTTAAACCTGTAAGCATTGTTTCTTGATATCTAAAAGCAAGTAATAATTCATTATGAAATTTCATTAAGGATCAGACTTTGGCTCATTGTAAACATTAGTTTTAAAAAATAAATGATAGGGGCTTCCCTGGTGGCGCAGTGGTTGAGAGTCTGCCTGCTAATGCCAGGGACACAGGTTCGAGCCCTGGTCTGGGAGGATCCCACATGCCGCGGAGCAACTAGGCCCATGAGCCACAACTACTGAGCCTGCGCGTCTGAAGCCTGTGCTCCGCAACAAGAGAGGCCGCGATAGTGAGAGGCCAGCGCACTGCGATGAAGAGTGGCCCCCGCTTGCCACAACTGGGGAAAGCCCTCGCACAGAAACGAAGACCCAACACAGCAAAAAAATAAATTAATTAATAAACTCCTACCCCCAACATCTAAAAAAAATAAATAAATAAAAAATAAATGATAAATGAAGTAGTAATCAGGAAAATTGGCAAAGCCAATTATGCCTTATTTGGAAACACCTAATACCAAGATTCGTCACCATCAAGATAAAGAAAAAATACTATAGACCTCCAATGATAGAATTAAAAAATGTGGGGAAAAAAAGCAAATCAAAAGGAAAAGGAAATATTTTCATACCTTTGCAAAACAAAAATTTCACTGATACACAGTGGAGACCAGTGTCACAATGTGACCTGCTGATGGATTGATGGGAAGGCCAGGGTCATGCCATTGGGTGTGGCCTACAGGGCACTTTCTGGAGGAGGGGCTGTACAGACAATCTTAGGTGCCAGAACAGTAAGGACTGAATTAGGAAGTTAGGCTGGACTGAATCTAGCTTAGATTCCTCCTCAAGAAAAGGAGTTGCTGAAAGAGATGTCAGGTCCAGCTCTGATGACTGGGGTGGCAGCTGCCATCTTGGTTCCAGTTTGCAGACAAAACCAACGCTAAGGTGGAGAGACGGGAACACAGAGCAGAGAGATGGAAAGCACCTGGGTCTGTGAGGACTACTGAGCTGCTGAATAAACCCACCCTGAAACCCACTCCACCTCTGAACTGTTAAATGAAATAATTCATGTTCTCTTTGTTGAAGCTTGAGTCAGGGTGTTTTCTATTCTTTGTAGCCAAAGACATCTCAACTGAGGTGAACAAACTTAACGTTTGCTCAGTAGATAGATGGGAAGTTGAATGAGAAGAAGATTATTAAGGGATTAAAGTACAAGCTTTGTACGGAGAGAGAGGGCTGGAGTCCCCCTTCCCTGGGGTGATGGCTGGTGTGGGTTCTGGTGGGTGATGGAGCCCTGCCAGGCTGGCGCATAGCAGCAGCTATGTCAGAAAGTGCCGCAATTTTCACAGTAAGGGCTGGTGAGAGAACCAAACAGATTTGTCAAGTTTTAAAATGACTCAGAAAGGAGAGGCAGTGTTTTGGCGTGGTGGCAGAAAGGGAGTGAGTGATCACTGTTCTCTGAGACAGGTTTCATCTTCCGAACATTCGATCAGACCATGAATGATAGGTGGGTATTAAAAGCTCACCCTTAAAGGTCAGTACCCAGACAGGTGGGCCGCGTGGCCCCCCCATGTGCCTTGGGTAACCGCGGCAGAATTCATTAACTTGTCACAGCTGTCTCAGCCTTTCAGATGCCCTTCCACAGGACGCAGTTTATCTCAGTGACTTCCAAATTGGCCAGGCCAAAATGTGAAGTCACACAAGCCCTGAGAACAGAAATCTGGGGGAAGGGATGGTCAGTGCTTAATACAGTTTTATTCACTTTGTTCTAGAACTTTACCAAGAATAACAATAGTTAGCACACACTGAGTGCTTACTGCATGCTAGCACTGCACCAAGCTCTTGCTGCTCAATTTCTATAACCACTCTGGGAGGTATAGGTGATGAGCCCCATCTAAAGAAAAGAAGGCTTGGAAGGTTAGGGGATGTCCCCAGACATGACAGAGCTGGATGTCACCAGCCGATAGTATGGATCTAGAGTCCACACTCTTAATTGCTACACTCAACACTGCTTTCCCACCAGCAGACATCATGCTGGGCCCTGGGCAACCAGGAGAGAAGAGGCCGGTCCCTCGTGTGTGTATGTGTGTGACACACACATATTGACAACAACAACGATACACATAAACAAGTTCCCAGGAAAGAGGGAGGGGCCTCACATTTTCTGGGGTCAGGCCTGTTCCCAGGTAGTTGAAGCAAATGCCATGACTCGCTTGTGATCATGTGTGACAGGGGCCCTGTTTCTTCCTCCCAGGGGCTGGAGAGGACATGTTGGAGGCTGGCCAGGAGCCCCTGGGGCAGGCAAACACCGGCAAGCAAGGGGAGGTGCAGGCCAGGCCCTCACACGATGCCCCTCACCTGGGAAAGTTAGAGCTGGCTGGTCCCCTCCCCAGAGCGCTCCGGTATTCAGTTGGTAGTCAACACACATTCAAAAAAGAGATTGAAAATTTGTGTTTTTTTGACTCTAACAGAAATGCCAGTTCACCATGGAAAATTTGGAAAGCGCTGAAGCTTATAAGTTAGAACATAAAATTACTCATCATCCCCCTGAGAGGAGAGATGAACACCTCCTGGGCTCCCTTCTTCCTAGCTTTCTTCTCTCTCCATCTCCGTTTCCCTCCTGTGTCTACATTCCGTTTAGTCCACCAGCGTTTACTGAACACCTACTATATCCCAGGCACTGTCCCTCCGCGATAGAGATGCAACGAACGGGTGGAGTGCCTGCCTTTCTGGGCGTAGGTCTAGAGAGGGAGGGGATGAAAACAGGAACGGGTACAGCACCGCACAGGGGCGGGGCGGGGGTGGGGGACAGGGGGCCGCCTCTTGCAAGGGTCTGAGACAGGAGGGAGCCCTCTGAGACTCTGGGAGAAGCGTGTCCTGGGGGAGGGAGCTGCCCGAGCAGAGGACCTGACGAGCGAGTGTGCTTGGCGGCGGGGGCGGCTGGTTGGGGGGCAGCAAGCGGCCCCCGTGCCTGGAGCAGGGGGGAGAGGTGGGAGAGGAGGGGGGAGGGAGGGGAGGGGGGGGAGGGAGGGGAGGGAGGGGCGGGCGGGGCGGGCAGAGAAGCGGATTCCCAGTGTGAACGCGGGCGCGCAGGGGATGGGGGCTTTGGAGACAGCGTCGCGGGCCAGGTGGAATGAGGACCACATGCCCACCTTGGAGGCCTCCTGCTCTGAGGGGTCCGGACCTGCAGGGACCCAGCTGGGTCGAGCTGCCCTGTGAGTCCCCTTGGCTTAGAAGTCTCCTTCTCCGAGGGAGAAGCCCTCGGAGCCGCCGCACCCGCGCACCTGGAGCCTGGCCTGCCTCATCCGAGGGGCCCTACCCGCGCCCCCTCCCGGCCACACCTGCCCCGGTGGGCTCTTCCCGACCAACTGGTTTGGGATCGCGGTCCTAGGGGCTCTGGCACGTCACCATCCCCAGAACCTGGGGTTTCTCTTTTTTACAGTGGTGATTGCACCTGGCCTCTCGTGGAATCCCAAGTTCAAAGCAGTTGCCTTCAGGACCTCTCCCCTTGGACGCCTCCACCTCGAACCCAGCGTATCCGGAACCCAACACTCCACAGCCCTGAAACCTGTTCCTCCCCCGCTGTCCCCTTTATCTGGGAACCATCCACGCAGTTCATCAGGTCAGAAACCTGGGGTCACCCCCAACACAACCGCCACTCGGAAGTCGTCACTCAAGGTTTGTGTCCCGGTTTTTCCGACACCACCTCCTCAAGGGCCCTGGAGTCTCTCCACTTCGCTCCTTCTACCTTGGTCCTGAGGAATCCAGAAAGCATCCTCTCCCTGGGACATCTCCAGAGCAGCCTTTTCAGAAGGCACCTCCCCAGGGTCCCTCTCAGTCTACGGGGAAGACAGGGAGTTTTTAAACCACACACTTCTGATCTGATCTCGCCGCCTTGCTTGAAACCCTTCAATATCAGGCTTCCCACTGCTCTTAAGATAATGATCAAAATCCTCAACAACGTTCCCCTGGTAAGTGCTCTCGAAGTGCCTGTACAGCATAGCTCATCATTGTAATGAATTAATAATTGCTCCTAATGCAGTGAATTAATCGTGTGTGAGTGTTGGTTTAATGTCTGTTCTCTACTGGAGTTCAGCTGTCTCTACTGGAGTTCAGCTGTCTCTGCTGAATTCTCAGCACCCAGCACGGTGACATGTTTATATGTAGAAAAACAAGCGAATAATAACAACAGCTAACATTTTGGGTACTTATTATCTTCTAGGCAGTGAGCTAAGCATTTTGTTTTAACCTCAGCAAGTCCATGAGATGGGTGCTGTCATTGTTTAGGAGTAGAAACTTGAAGCACAGAGAGGTTAAGTAACTTGTCCAAGGGTACACAGGAAGGGTTTGACCCAGGCAGTCTGTCTCCCAGGCCATGCTCAGCAATAAACAAAAAGATACATTTCTTCATCGTGGGAAACATCAGAAAATGCAGAGAATTAAAAAAGAGAAGTCAGTCAAAGGGGACCGCCATTAACATTTTGGCGTATTTCTTCCTAGACTTTTTCTTATGCCTAAATTAGATATAGATTTTAGATGTCTCTACTATTCTGTTGAACACGATTGGCGACATTCCATAGCACTTTGTAATCTGCTTTTCTCACTGGACAGTTTAGTGGGACCACTTCTCAAGGACCCATCTATGATAATATTTTTATTCATATTCCAGGGTATGGGTGAACCATGATTTGCTCAACTCAGCCCCTCTTGTGAACGTTAGGTGCTCGTCCACTTTACCATTTACAAGAGTGCAGCAACAAACGCTGGAGGAGCTAAGTGGTCCTGCCTGTCTGTACTTATTTCCTGCGATCAGTTCCTCGGGGTGGAGTTGCTGAGGGCAAGGGCACGCAAGGCTTTAAGACTTGGGATGGGTGGTGCCAGAGCCCTCCAGGAAGGGCAGAGGGAGCCACATTCCTGTTCCGCTGCCTTGCATCACCTCCTAGTGCAAAGTCAGGTCCACACCTGGCACCTCCCACCTGCCAGGTGGGAGGGTTGCATCCTTGACATGCAGTTACGTGGAACAGACTTGGAAAATTCGGAAGGAACCATCTTCTCTCTCCACCGTCCTCCAAGCCCCCCTGCCCCACGCTGTTCCCCTCTGAGGCTCACACCAGCTGAATCACAACCCCGAAGCAGTCAGGCTCGGGAGGCTGTCCTACAAATTCCAGGGTAGGGCATTGGCCCAGAAGCCAGAATCTCTCTCCCTGCCCCATTTCTCCCTGGGTCTAAATCCAGGATCCAGCCAGGATTATGCATGTTCCATGAGAAATCAGAGGTGATCTTTTTTTTAATTAAAAAAAATTTTTTTTTAAAACTCTCTCTTCATTCAAATCTGGAAAATTCCTCCAGCTGATGAGTTAGGACTATTAAGAAAACATTGGATTCCCATTAAAGATGGGACTTTGCTTTTTTTTTTTTTAAGCAAAGAGTTTATAAGTTTTCAAATACCTTGGAACAGCTGAACAAACTTAGCATGAAAGTGGGCCCTGGGGTGACCCCTGCTGTCTGGGTTTGAGGGGAGAGGGGCTTGGGGTGGAAGCCGGGATCTGGGACTGGAGGAAAAGGGGGCAACCTTGGGAATAAAAAGGAACTCTTTTCCCTGAGACCCTGTATGTCAGAACTAGAAAATGCCAGGCTGGCGTAGTTGCTGGCTGTAAAAAAAAAGGGGGGGGGGAGGGGGTTGGGTGCCTGTGTGGCAGGCATGTCCCACATCATACCTCCTGTATTCCTCACAGGAAGCCTGCCAGGGAGGCGTCATTGCCCTCTTTGTGCACAGGAGGAAACTGAGGCCAGAGAGGTGGAAGGACGTGGCCTGGAGCCCCGAGAATCTGCCCAAACCCATCTCCCCCTGCAGCCTCCCCACCCTGAGATTAAACATGCAGGATACACTCTGGGCGGTGCCTGGTTTCTAGCACTTTCTTCTCTTCCTCTGCAGAAGGGGCTCGTTGGGGCTCAGGCCTCCCAAGAGAGAAATAAATGTCAACTTGGGGGTGCTTCACCCTCACATTACTTGAAGTGGACATGGCCTTTGTTGGTGGTGCTTGGGGGAGCGGGTAATTGCTCTCCAAATAGGTAGGTGTAAGTCCTACTTCTGCCAGCAGGGGGCCTGTGTTCCCCCACAAGGTCTCCTCGCGGATGGAAAAGATTGTTTTTATTTTCGTGCCAGCCTGATGGATGAAACATATACCCTGGCTTAAAACAAAAAACAAAAAACAAAAACACTGTTTTTCGTTAAAAAGTAACACATCCTCATTAAACACAGTAGGAAGTAGCAATAACTGCTGTGCTTCCAGTGCATCGAACAGGTGGTCGATGAATATCTGTTGAATAAGTGAATAAGGAGAAAAATGAGCGCGGGTCCACCAACAAGAAACAGTTCTGTCAACGTTTTGGTGTGTGTTTTTCTGTGAGTGTTTTTTTCCACCACAGAGTTGAGGTTTGTTTACGTTCATTATGGTCTCCTGGGCAGACAGTTTTTATCCTGTTTCTTTCACTTCACATCATTCGATACAGGCTTCCCTCTTCCAGGTAACATTTTAAACGTCTCAATAATATCCTTGTAAGTGTGTGAACCACAGTTCATTGGAATCTTCTGTTGTTGAACTTTCAGGTTGTGTTCAATTTTTCTCTTTATGAATGATGGGGCTGGTATCTTTATGCGGAGAGCTGTTTGCAGATTTCAGCTTATTTCCTAAGGAGAGAGTCTCAGAAGAAAGATGAACTTGGTCAAAGGTTTTTTTTTTAAATCTGATTTCATATTTCTTAAGTATGATGCACCTTATGAAACAACTTTATATCTGTTGGGAAACCTGGTTAAGTTCTTTTTTAAAATATTTTTTTAAAAAATGACTTGTTCTGAACAATATCTCGTACTTTCAGAAAACAGCAGCGGATATGAAAGGAGATTTGTTCCCTTCAGCTCTTAGGAGGGGATCTGGCTCAGGAAACAGACACATCAGATTCCTGCGTTTATCTGATGGTTGCCATGGGAACAAGTCATGTAACACAACGCTCTGGTTAAAGCATTGATCAATCAGGGAGGGGCAAGATTGAAACAAATTAGCTGCTGTCTGAGGGCCCCAGAGATAACGGCAATAACACAGAATGTTCTGTCTGTCCCCCTTCTGCGACGGGGGGCCCAGGCAGGCGGAGGCAGGGTTGGGATGCAGGGCAGAGAACAGAGTCGTATCAGGCTGAGGAAAACTGTTTCCCAGAGCAGATACTGGGGCAAGAGGGGCCTGAGACAAGACTGGGGACCTGGACTCCCAGGGGCAGGGGGACAGGAGGCTGTGTGGGAAGAAGCTGGGATAGACCCCGGGGTCTGGGCACCGCCAGTCCAGAGAGGCGCTGTGAGTCCCTGCAGGCACACTGCCGCTCCGGTTCCAGCCCCAGCTCTCTGCAGGAGTGATGGGGCTCCAGCAGTGAACCCAACCTCGCGTGTGCTCGAGGGCCTCCCCGCCAGGGCGCGTCTGAGGATCTGTGCCCGGACCTGGGCAGGCAGCGGAGACCCAAGTGGATGGAGCATGACCCTGGGGTCAGCTCACAGCTCGGCCACTTGGCAGGTTCCTCACCTGTAACATGTTAGGGTAATGAAGCCTTAGATCCGGGCCTGGGGAATAATGAGCGCTCGATGGCCGTTGCTATGACAATAACCTGACTGAGGGGCGGAGCCTGATGGGGTGAGGGAAGGTACTCACCAAGTACTGAATCCTGAAGTTTGACGCAGGGGAGGGTCCACACGGGGAGGGGGCTGTGTCCAAGGACCAAAGAGCAGCATGACATTGGGCTGGGGTTCCTTATTGAGCAAGGCCAGGACAAGGTGAGGGGATTAGGGACCACCCGTGGCTGCGCCTGGTCACCTCCCATCCCGAGGGAGTTGGGGGAGGGCTGGTTCAAGGGGCGGCGCCAATCCCTAAAGATCTGGGCTGACTAGCCGAGAAGCTGAATCACAGACAAGCTGGGTTTTTCCAGCACGCCAGACTGGGTGAAGAGGAAGCGGGGGGGCTTCAGGACCTGTCACGGGCTGTCTGTTGGGGGCTGCCCAGCATGGTTGGGGGCTGGGTGGGAGGCCCTCCCCAAATGGGTGTAAGTTGGGACACACTTATTAGAAGGTAATTGAGCAACATGCATCCCAAACCTAAAACTGTCCCAACTTTTGGTTCAGTAGTTTGACTTCTGGGAATCTTTCCTGGGGAAATAGTCCTGAACCCAAAGATGCCCTCTGCAGCATTATTCATAGCAGGAGCTGGAAACAACCCCGCTGCCCCACAGCACGCATGGCTTAAGTCAATAATGATTCATTTTCTTTAATTCAGTTGTCTGCCAGAGGTGCAGCCACTGACCCCGTGCCCTGTGTTTTGGGCATGGGTGGGGGTATTCCCTCCTTCTTCTGGGAACCAGAAGAACCTGGGCTGCCCTTGGAGTGGTCAAGACCAGGCTCAGACCCTGGACTTGGCAAGGCTTGGTTCTAACTCCTACGACCACTTCCTTGCTGTTGAGCTGGGCAAGTACTGAAGCCCTCCTGTGCCTCGGTCGTCTCATCTGTCAGATGGGCAGAGGGAAATGTGCCTACTGCATTTGAGGTAGCATCTGGCTGGATGCCTGTCACTGAGTCAGCCCTCAGGAAATAATAACCTTACCCTATTTATACCATGTCTGTGTGCCTGGAACAGACACTGGGAGGCTGGCCTGGGAACCTAAATGCCACCGAGACCACACGGCAGGAGGAGAAGAGAACAGCCTTTGGCGCCCAGCACAGCTGGGCTGGAATTCCGGGCCCATCAGATTCTGGCTGTGTGACCTTAGCCAGTCGTTTAACATCTCTGAGCTTCACTTTGCTCATGTGTCAAGTGGGGATAAAAGCTCCTTCCTCTCCCCGGTGCGAGCGGGGATCAGTGCTGATAGCACAGCAAGGAGCCCTGCCCCAGCCTGACGCAAGCAGGAGCTGTATTTTTCCCTTAGGGGAGCAGGCTTTTCCAGCACCAAACACCCCACTCCTAATAGATTTGTGCCGCGGAATTCATGCGTGGCTCGGGGGGGGTGTCTGCCAGAGCGGATTAACTGCTTCTGGAAAGAGCGTCAGGGGCGCCGGGGATGGGCAGCTCGCGCGGCGCCTCGCGCGGCCGGCAGGGGGCAGGATGTCCCCGCGAGCCGGCCATGTCCTCGTGTCACCCCGCCGCCTCCAGCCCCCGCGCCTCATTAAAGGGCCACGCGGCTCATTTCTGCGGAGGGAGGGCCGGGCGGCCCTTCCCCGGGGAGCCGTCTCCATCAACGTCGGGCCCCATAATTTACAGTTAATTCGTGAGCGGTTTAATGTTTAATTTAAAAAACTGAATGATTCATTACCATATTAATAAATAATCACATTTATTATTCTCTTAATGAGTGTCCAACATACAAAGGCAATTACATGTCATATATTTTCTCATAAATTGAGACAGCGGAGCGTTAATTACAGAGATTCACGCACGGACCATGTTCTGATCGGGGGTCCTGATCCCGTCTCTGTCTCTGTCTGAATCAGCTGCTCCCCGGCTTCTACAGCCCCGGGCACTCAAGGGAGAGGGGGTGGGTCCGCTGAACCCGCTCTACCTTCCCCGGGGACGCCAAGCCTCAGACCCCAGAGGTGTTACCGTTCAGCTACCTGGAATCCCACAGGGACAGGGCCATTGTCCCCCCTCCTCCAACCTTCGGTGCCTTCCTCCTCCCCCGCGCTAGCCTGGGGGTTTTAGGAAACGTCTCCCCCAGGCCTGGGAGAGTCAGGAAGGATGTGCCCTCCCCAGTTCACTCCCCCACCCCTGGTTCATTCCTTCCTTCCACCCTACCAATGAGGGTTGGGGGTGTGAGGGTCCTTACTGCACACATGGGGAAACTGAGTCTCGGCCAGAGGAGCTCCGTGACCCGCAGCCGGTGCGGCGCAGAGCCCCGGAGCCAGCTCCACACTGTCTGTTGGCTCCAGCGCTGGTTCTTGCTTCTGCACCAGCAGGTTGGAGCAGGCCCCGTGCAGGCAGAGGCGTGAGGGCAGTGGGGGTCTGCACAGATGCAGAGCCAGCCAACGCCCCTGGCTGGCTCACTATGGCTTGGCTTCTTCCCCAGTCAGCAAAGTTGTTCTTGTGCATTGTAGAAAATGTGAAAGGTTGAAAAAGAAAGAAAAAAAATATATAGATAGATAGAGAGAGAGAGAGAGAGAGAGAGAGACAGCAAAGTAGACAAGGGAGCAAGTCTCCATAATCTCATTCCTAGAAGCAGCAGTAGGGCCTGGAGGGTTTGTGCGTCCTGACATTTGAAAGAGCAAGGCTCCTAGCGAAACTGCCAGGAAGAGGGGGGCACAGCTTTCCCCCCTCCCCTGACCTTAGACACCCACCCCCTTCTGGGAGGGCAGGGGCTTCCCTGCTTGGCCCCCAAGAAAAGAAGTTCAGAGATGGAGGCCCACCCAGGCCACCCCTCTGGTCTGGACCCCATGTGGATAATACGGAAAACTACCAGGAAGTCCTCCCACCTAGAGATCACCAGGCATTTGGGTATGTATCCATCTGGGACTTGTTCCATGCAGATGCTCCCAAACAGGCTCTTTCCCCCCCCCCCCCCCCCCGTAGAAGAGCTCCACACGCAGTTTCCTATCTTGATTTTTTTCACTGTTTTATTACAAGCATTTCTCCATGTCATAGGGTCAGTCTCCAAACACCTGCATTTGCTCAGCTGCATAGTATTCCACCAGAGTGCTGTGCCCGGCTGAGCTCTGTTATCCAGATGATCTTTCACTTTTGCAATGATACTAGAACCACCATCCTTGTACGTAAGGATTCCTCTGTGGGAATCCTTGATTACCTCCTTAGGGTCCATTCCAAGATGAGGCATTACTGGGTCAGAGAGCACGAATGCCTTGAAGGCTGCTGGCTCCCTCTGCCAGCGTGCCTGCCAGCAGGGCACACCCAATGCACGCTCCAAGCACAGGCCTGGCAGGGCCCGTCTCACAGCAGTGCCCTGGTGCCCTTGCCAAAGCTGACATTACCTTCTGACGAGCTCTTTGCAGCACAAACCGTTTTCAAGGTGTTGCCATACTTGTCCTTTCACTGGCTTATCCTGGGGATCTGGAAATGTAGGCAGGCTGGTCATGTTCTCACTATTTCATACATGGAGGGACCAAGACCGTTGAGGTCAGGTACATTTGGCTCATAAGATTTTAGAGTGTCGTTTAGATCTCAGGGACCATTAAAGCCTCCTTGTGTTTCAGATGATGGTGAAAGACTGAGATGTGACAGGGAGAGCACTGTCTCTGGAGTCTGCCTCTCCACCTACCCACCCACACCTCCACCCACCCATGCATCCATCCACCAATCCACTTAACCATCCACCCATCCATCCAACCATTCATCTACCCATCCATCCACTTACCTGCCCACCCACCCATCTACTCATTCATTCATCCATCAGTCCACTAATCCATCCATCCATCCATCCACTTACCTGCCCATCCACCCAGCTACTCATCCATTCAACCACCCACTAACCCACCCATCCATCTACCCATCTATCCACTTACCCACCTACTTACCCATCTACTCATCCATCCATCCACTCATCCACTAACCACCCATCCATCTGTCCATCCACTCATCCACCCACCCATCTATCCACTTACCCACCCATCCACTCATCCATCCATCTATTCATCCACTAACCATCCATCCATCCATCCACTCATCCATCCATCCATCCATCCAACCATCCATCCATCCATCCATCCATCCATCCATCCATCCATCCACTCATCTCTTCAATAAATATTTACTGAGAACCAGCTCTGATTCAGGCCCAGGTGCAGGGAATTTTGCATGAACAACTCTGGCTCTTGCAGGGAAGGCAGACCGTAAAGAAATGACCAAAGGTGTGATGACTTATCTGCAAGGTGAGGGTTAGGCTGTTATAGTAGCATATGATAGAGAAGCCAGAGCTAGTTGGGCAGGGGTCAGGGGACTCTTCCTGAGGAGGATGAATCCTGGCCCCCCACTGACACTCTATATGTGGACCTTGGCTGAGTCCCCATGTCTCCCACCCTGCTTCCGACTCTGAGCCATGGAGGAGACAAGCCTTAGCTTACCTGTGGGCTGGGAGGTCGGTTGGTCAGGACAATGAGGAGGAAGGGGCAGGTCAGGGAGTGGATGGGAGGCACAGCTCTCTGGCTGACCTTTGCGTGCTGGCTATTCTTGAAGAGTTAGTGAGAACTAACTAGGGGTCAGTGCCAGGTGCCACCTTGCTCAGTTCACACAGAGCCACGAGCTCTCCATTATTATTGTTATTATTACTACTACTACCTTCTGAAGTTTTATCCTGGGCCAGGCATTACGCTGTCATGTATTAATTCATTTAACCCTCCACCAGCCCAGTCAGACAGGTGGAAATTGCTATGCCCACTTTAAAAACGAGACCACTGAGGCACAGAGTAGTGATGTAACTTGCCCAGGGTCATGCAGCCAGGAGGTGGGGATCTGGAACTTGAACTAGGCAGCCCAACACCAGAACCTATGCTTTTGACCCTATAGTGATATGTGCTTGTCTTCTTCTTGTTCTTATTGCAGGAACGTGCATTTTACAGATGAGGAAACCTGACTTGCCCAGGGACCCAGTGAATAATTCAGGCCTGTGGGACCCCCAGCCTGGCAGTTTTCAGGCCCTACTGCCATGAGTCCTTGGAATCCACCTGGGGGACCTCCCTCCCTCCTTCCAGTGGGAGATGATGTTTCTCCTTACTCCACAGGCACTGGAGTCTGCCTGAACCCACGAGGGGAGGAGGGCGATCTCAGACAGACCCAGGGACAGAGCCTGAACTGTGTGGTTTCACACAAGCATCTCACCCTCTCTGAGCCTCCCATTCCTGAGGGTGATCCAGGGAAACCATGGATGTGAAAGAAAGCTGTGAGCGGGAAAGTGCCAGGAACATCAACCGAAATTGTCATTCGTTCATTCAATGAACATATATTCTGCCAGGCCCCTTCTAGGCACTGGGGTTCCAGCAGTGAATAAGGTCAGGACTATAAGCTCAGGGCACTGACCGTCTAGAGAGGGAGGCGGACAGTGATTGAACAAATAAACAAATCATTACCTAATACAAGGTGAGGACTAAGTACTATGAAGAAAATCGGGGAGGGGGGAAGGGGACTGTGGATAATGGGAAGGGAGGTCCCAAATGAGCCTAAGAGGTGATGTTTAAACAGAATGAATGGGGGGGGCAAGTCACATGACTGTCTCGGGAGACAACATTCCAGGCAAGGAACGGGAAGTGCAAAGGCCTTGAGGCAGGTGTTACTTAGTGAGTTTGAGGACCACTGAAGAGGCCAAGGAGGCCGGTGGAGGGGACACAAAATGGTCGGAGATGAGGTCAGGGCAGGGTTAGGGGCTGGATCTATTGCCCTCTCAGCCCAGAACTATCTTTCTAAACCACCCATTTGACCAGATGCCTCCCTGCCTACTACCATCTATGGCTCCCTGCTGCCCCTGTTACCAGGCAGGTCCTCAAGGCCCTTGCCCTTTCTCCAGCCCCTGCTCTCACCACACTGGCCGCTCACTTATGCTCTGGCCAAACTTCCTGGAGTCCCCACGCCCCACTGCCCCACAAGCACCCAGCCTCTTCCTGCTTCCAACACTGCTCTTCCCTCGGTCCCCTCCACCTGGAATGCCCCACCCCCACCCCACCTTCTTCTACCTGGCTCTGAGCGTGCCATCTGTGTGACCAGGGCAAGGGACTTCTCCTCCCCAAACCCTAGCTTCCCCATCTGTAAAATGAGGGTAATAATCGTTGTACCTGCCTCACAGGTGCTGGGAGGCATGAATGAAGTGATGCACCTGGCTTGGGTAGTACAGTGTCTGGCACACGTGACTAATAAATATAAATTTACAAGAAAACAGAGCTCAGGTGTCACTTCTTTCCAGAAGCCCTCCATGGCTGCCTGAGGCCCTCTGTGGAGCCCCCAGTGTTTTTCACACTTCATGTCACTGTTTCCTTGATTTTCATCCCAGGAGCAACCTGAGGGCTGTGCCTGATTCTCTCAGGCATGCCCTGGGTTTCGCACACAGTAGGGTAAGAGAAAGAATAATACAAACAGCTGAGTGCCCTGTCCTCAGAAGTAGACAGGCTGGGCTTCCACTCCCCCGATCCTCTCAAATCCCCCAGGGCAGAGATCTTATCGCTTTGTGCCCATGAGGATGCTGGGGTCCCAAAGGGGTAGAGAACAGGCCCACCAGCTCGCAGCCAAGGGTCTCTCTCTCTCTCTCTCTTTTTTAACATCTTTATTGGAGTATAATTGTTTTACAATGGTGTGTTAGTTTCTGCTTTATAACAAAGTGAATCAGCTATACATATACATACATCCCCATATCTCCTCCCTCTTGCATCTCCCTCCCTCCCACCCTCCCTATCCCACCCCTCTAGATGGACACAAAGCACCAAGCTGACCTCCCTGTGCTATGCGGCTGCTTTCCACTAGCTATCTATTTACGTTTGGTAGTGTATATATGTCCATGCCACTCTCTCACTTCGTCCCAGCTTACCCTTCCCCCTCCCCATGTCCTCAAGTCCATTCTCTATGTCTGCGTCTTTATTCCTGCCCCTAGGTTCTTCAGAACCATTTTTTTCATCTTCCATATATATGTGTTAGCATACAGTATTTGTTTTCCTGTTTCTGACTTACTTCACTCTGTATGACAGACTCTAGGTCCATCCATCTCACTACAAATAACTCAATTTTGTTTCCGTTTATGGCTGAGTAATATTCCATTGTATATATGTGCCATTTCTTCTTTATCCATTCATCTGTTGATGGACACTTAGGTTGCTTCCATGTCCTGGCTATTGTAAATAGAGCTGCAATGAACATTTTGGTACATGACTCTTTTTGAATTATGGTTTTCTCAGGGTATATGCCCAGTAGTAGGATTGCTGGGTCATATAGTAGTTCTATTTTTAGTTTTTTAAGGAACCTCCATACTGTTCTCCATAGTGGCTGTATCAATTTACATTCCCACCAACAGTACAAGAGGGTTCCCTTTTCTCCACACCCTCTCCAGCATTTATTGTTTGTAGATTTTTTGATGATGGCCATTCTGACTGGAATGAGGTGATACCTCATTGTAGTTTTGATTTGCATTTCTCTTATGATTAGTGATGTTGAGCATCCTTTCATGAGTTTGTTGGCAATCTGTATATCTTCTTTGGAGAAATGTCTTTTTAGGTCTTCTGCCCATTTTTGGATTGGGTTGTTTGTTTTTTTGATATTGAGCTGCATGAGCTGCTTGTATATTTTGGAGGTTAATCCTTTGTCAGTTGCTTCATTTGCAAATCTTTTCTCCCATTCTGAGTGTTGTCTTTTCTTCTTGTTTATGGTTTCCTTTGCTGTGCAAAAGCTTTTAAGTTTCATTAGGTCCCATTTGTTTATTTTTGTTTTTATTTCCATTTCTCTAGGAGGTAGGTCAAAAAGGATCTTGCTGTGATTTATGTCATAGAGTGTTCTGCCTATGTTTTCCTCTAAGAGTTTTATAGTGTCTGGCCTTAAATTTAGGTCGTTAATCCATTTTGAGTTTATTTTTTGTGTATGGTGTTAGGGAGTGTTCTAATTCATTCTTTTACATGTAGCTGTCCAGTTTTCCCAGCACCATTTATTTTTTATTTTTATTTTTTTGGTGGTATGTGGGCCTCTCACTGTTGTGGCCTCTCCTGTTGTGGAGCACAGGCTCCGGACGCACAGGCTCAGCGGCCATGGCTCACGGGCACAGCCGCTCTGCGGCATGTGGGATCCTCCCGGACCGGGGCACGAACCTGTGTCCCCTGCATCGGCAGACGGACTCTCAACCACTGCGCCACCAGGGAAGCCCTCCCAGCACCATTTATTGAAGAGGCTGTCTTTTCTCCATTGTACATTCTTGCCTCCTTTATCAAAAATAAGGTGACCATATGTGTGTGGATTTATCTCTGGACTTTCTATCCCGTTTCATTGATCTATATTTCTGTTTTTGTGCCAGTACCATACTGTCTTGATTACTGTAGCTTTGTAGTATAGTCTGAAGTCCAGGAGCCTGATTCCTCCAGCTCCGTTTTTCTTTCTCAAGATTGCTTCGGCTATTTGGGGTCTTTTGTGTTTCCATACAAATTGTGAAAGTTTTTGTTCTAGTTCTGTGAAAAATGCCATTGGTAGTTTGATAGGGATTGCATTGAATCTGTAGATTGCTTTGAGTAGTATAGTCATTTTCACAATGTTGATTCTTCCAATCCAAGAACATGGTATATCTCTCCATTTGTTTGTATCATCTTTAATTTCTTTCATCAGTGTCTTATAGTTTTCTGCATACAGGTCTTTTGTCTCCTTAGGTAGGTTTATTCCTAGGTATCTTATTCTTTCTTTTGCAGTGGTAAATGGGAGTGTTTACTTAATTTCTCTTTCAGATTTTTCATCATTAGTGTATAGGAATACAAGAGATTTCTGTGCATTAATTTTGTATCCTGCTACTTTACCAAATTCATTGATTAGCTCTAGTAGTTTTCTGGTAGCACCTTTAGGATTCTCTATGTATAGTATCATGTCATCTGCAAACGGTGACAGCTTTACTTCTTCTTTTCCGATCTGGATTCCTTTTATTTCTTTTTCTTTGCTGTGGCTAAAATTTTCAAAACTATGTTGAATAATAGTGGTGAGAGTGGACAGCCTTGTCTTGTTCCTGATCTTAGTGGAAATGGTTTCAGATTTTCACCACTGAGAATGATGTTGGCTTTGAGTTGATCATATATGGCCTTTATTATGTTGAGATAAGTTCCCTCTATGCCTACTTTCTGGAGGTTTTTTTTTTATCATAAATGGATGTTGAATTGTGTCAAAAGCTTTTGCTGCCTCTATTGAGATGATCATATGGTTTTATTCTTCAATTTGTTAATATGGTGTATCACATTGATTGATTTGTGTATATTGAAGAATCCTTGCATTCCTGGGATAAACCCCACTTGATCATGGTGTATGATCCTTTTAATGTGTGTTGGATTCTGTTTGCTAGTATTTTGTTGAGGATTTTTACATTTATGTTCGTCAGTGATATTGGCCTGTAGTTTTCTTTCTTTGTGACATCTTTGTCTTGTTTTGGTGTCAGGGTGATGGTGGCCTTATAGAATGAGTTTGGGAGTGTTCCCCCCTCTGCTATATTTTGGAAGAGTTTGAGAAGGATATGTGTTAGCTCTTCTCCAAATGTTTCATAGAATTCACCTCTGAAGCCATCTGGTACTGGGCTTTTGTTTGTTGGAAGATTTTTAATCAGAGTTTCAATTTCAGTGCTTGTGATTGTTCCATGTAAATTTTCTATTTCTTCCTGGTTCAGTCTCCGAAGGTTGTGCTTTTCTAAGAATTTGTCCATTTCTTCCAGGTTGTCCATTTTATTGGCATATAGTTGCTTGTAGTTATCTCTCATGACCCTTCGTACTTCTGCAGTGTCAGTTGTTACTTCTCCTTTTTCGTTTCTAATTCTATTAATTTGAGTCTTCTCCCTTATTTTTTTTGATGAGTCTGGCTAATGGTTTATCAATTTTGTTTAACTTCTCAAAGAACCAGCTTTTAGTTTTATTGATCTTTGCTATTGTTTCCTTCATTTCTTTTTCATTTATTACTGATCTGATCTTTATGATTTCTTTCCTTCTGCTAACTTTGAGGTTTTTTTTATTCTTCTTTCTCTAATTGCTTTAGGTGTAAGGTTAGGTTGTTTATTTGAGATGTTTCTTGTTTCTTGAGGTAGGATTGTATTGCTATAAACTTCCCTCTTAGACTGCTTTTGCTGTATCCCATAGGTTTTTCGTCATTGTGTTTTCATTGTCATTTGTTTCTAAGTTTTTAAAAAAATTTCCTCTTTGATTTCTTCAATGATCTCTTGGTTATTTAGTAGTGTATTGTTTAGCCTCCATGTGTTTGTATTTTTTTTACAGATTTTTCCCTGTAATTGATATCTAGTTTCATAGCATTGTGGTCAGAAAAGATACTTGATACGATTTCAATTTTCTTAAATTTACCAAGGCTTGTTCTGCGACCCAAGATATGATCTATCCTGGAGAAGGTTTCATGAGCACTTGAGAAGAAAGTGTATTATGTTGTTTTTGGATGGAATGTCCTATAAATATCAATTAAGTCCATCTTGTTTAATGTATCATTTAAAGCTTGTGTTTCCTTATTTATTTTCATTTTGGATGATCTGTCCATTGGTGAAAGTGGGGTGTTAAAGTCCCCTACTATGATTGTGTTACTGTTGATTTCTCCTTTTATGGCTGTTAGCATCTGCCTTATGTATTGAGGTGCTCCTATGTTGGGTGCATAAATATTTTCAATTGTTATATCTTCTTCTTGCATCGATCCTTTGATCATTATGTAGTGTCCTTCTTTGTCTCTTGTAATAGTCTTTATTTTAAAGTATATTTTGTCTGATATGAGAATTGCTACTCCAGCTTTCTTGTGATTTCGCTTTGCATGGAATATCTTTTTCCATCCCCTCACTTTCAGTCTGTATGTGTCTGTAGGTCTGAAGTGGGTCTCTTGTAGACAGCATATATACGGGTCTTGTTTTTGTATCCATTCAGCCAGTCTATGTCTTTTGGTTGCAGCATTTAATCCATTTACATTTAAGGTGGTTGTCAATATGTATGTTTCTATTACCATTTTCTTAATTGTTTTGGGTTTGTTATTGTAGGTCTTTTCCATCTCTTGTGTTTCCCACCTAGAGAAGTTCCTTTAGCAGTTGTAAAGCTGGTTTGGTGGTGCTGAATTCTCTTAGCTTTTGCTTGTCTGTAAAGGTTTTAATTTCTCCGTCAAATCTGAATGAGACCCTTGCTGGGTAGAGTAATCTTGGTTGTAGGTTTTTCCCTTTCATTGTTTTAAATATGTCCTGCCACTCCCTTCTGGCTTGCAGAGTTTCTGCTGAAAGATCCACTGTTAAACTTATGGGGATTCCCTTGTGTGTTATTTGTTGTTTTTCCCTTGCAGCTTTTAATATTTTTTCTTTGTATTTATTTTTTGATAGTTTGATTAATATGTGTCTTGGCATGTTTCTCCTTGGATTTATCCTATATGGGACTTTCTGTGCTTCCTGGACTTGATTGACTATTTCCTTTAGGGAAGTTTTCAACTATAATCTCTTCAAGTATTTTCTCAGTCCTTTTCTTTTTCTCTTCTTCTTCTGAGACCCCCTATAATTCGAATGTTGGTGTGTTTAATGTTGTTCCAGAGGTCTCTGAGACTGTCCTCAATTCTTTGCATTCTTTTTTCTTTATTCTGCTCTGTGGTAGTTATTTCCACCATTTTATCTTCCAGATCATGTATCCGTTCTTCTGCCTCAGTTATTCTGCTATTGATTCCTTCTAGAGAATTTTTAATTTCAGTAATTTTGTTGTTCATCATTGTTTGTTTGCTCTTTAGTTCTTCTAGGTCCTTGTTACACGTTTCTTGTATGTTCTCCATTCTATTTCCAAGATTTTGGATCATCTTTACTATCATTACTCTGAATTCATTTTCAGGTAGACTGCCTATTTCCTCTTCATTTGTTTGGTCTGGTGGGTTTTTACCTTGCTCCTTCATCTGCTGTGTGTTTCTCTGTCTTCTCACTTTGCTTAACTTACTGTGTTTGGGGTCTCCTTTTCGCAGGCTGCAGGTTCATGGTTCCTGTTGTTTTTGGTGTCTGCCCCAGTGGCTAAGGTTGGTTCAGTGGGTTGTGTAGGCTTCCTGGTGGAGGGGACTGATGCCTTTGTTCTGGTGGGTGGGGCAGGATCTTGTCTTTCTGGTGGGCTGGACTGCAACTGGTGGTGTGTTTTGGGGTGTCTGTGACCTTATTATGATTTTAGGCAGCCTCTCTGCTAATGGGTGGTGTTGTGTTCCTGTCTTGCTAGTTGTTTGGCATGGGTCATCAGCACTGGAGCTTGCTGATCGTTGAGTGGAGCTGGGTCTTAGCATTGAGATGGAGATCTCTGGGAGATCCTTCGCCAATTGATATCATGTGAGGCTGGGAAGTCTCTGGTGGACCAATGTCCTGAACTTGGCTCTCCCACCTCAGAGGCACAGGCCTGACACCCGGCCGGAGCACCAAGACCCTGTCAGCCACACAGCTGTGAACCTGCCTCCACGCTGCCACAGCTGCCGCCACCTGCAGCCCCCAGAAGCCGAGCACCACGCAGCCGCTGCTGCCAGTGCTCAGCCAAGGGTCTTTGACTCCCGTCCCGCCTCATAGTCTGGGCTAAGGGGGCGTGGCTCAGCCTTGGGAGTCCAAGATGGCCAGTGCTCTTTCTTCCTGCCCAGGGTGACACAGAGCTTCCCAAAGGAGGGCATGGCTGAGCCAGACCTTGAGAAAGCAACAGAATTCGGCCAAGCAGTGAAGGGGAAGGGCATTCCTAAAAGGGGAGACGGCATGAGCAAAGGTGTGGAGGTAGCAAGTGGGGCAGTCTCCTGATTGGCTGGAGGGAGGGTGAGGTTCTTCTGATTGGCTGGAGGGAGGGTGATGTTCTCCTGATTTGCTGGAGAGAGTATAAGGTTTTCTGACTGGTGTTGGAGCTGTCCCTCCTCCCCAGGGCCTCGAGTGTAGGGAAGATGGAGGATCAGCCTCCACCACAGCCACTGTGTGTTGAGCACCTTTTTCAGCAGGCATCACATTCCTCCTTCCTCAATCATCACAGCATTAAGAGGCCTTGTTGCTCACCCACTTTTCAGATGGGGAAGGCAGGGCTGTACCTACTGTGAACAGGACTGTGGGAAAACGTGTTTTGTGGGGCCTCTGTCTGTACCAGTGATTTGATTAAAACGTATTGTACAGTTACCAGGCCCGTGAGTGGTTGAGAGTGATGGGTAGAGAAGACGTCCTTTCTTTCACATACGTGAATATGCCTCTTGGTGTGGAGGCCCCATGTCTTCCTGCTCAGGTCCAGAATCCATCCATCTCTCCGTGCTTTTCACCACCACCTGTGCTGTTCCAGGTGAGAATTTCAGGTCTCCCACCTGGAGGAAAAGGTACCAACGCTGCCAGGACTCACAGAGCCGGGAATCCCCAGAACCTGTTTGTGTTGAAATGTGACAGCCTGTCTTGCCTTTGGGTCCCTGATGCTGTTTACTTACTGCTGACAGCGTCCCCGGGGATGCTGTGTCCTCCATCAACCCCCATGTCCTGGTGAGGATGGGCCTTCCACACTCTCCCAGAGGTTGTTGCTGTTCTTGGTTGATGATGAGCACAAATGCAAGTCGTGCCCACACCGTGCAGGAGAATGGGATCTAGTTTGTCTTCTGGTCACGTTAACTTTACCATTGGGAACTTCATAGCCAAAAGACAGTATAAACACCTTCTCTAAGCATGTTCCTGCTTGAACTCTTCAGGTCATGGCTGCCGCAGTCCTGGAATGTGTCCCCTTTCTGTGCCTTCCCCCATCACAGGGAGGGTGGGGGTCAGTGGATGGGTGAGAAGAGCTGTCCCATTCCTTCAAGGGACGTTGAACCCTCCTTCTGCACAGCCTGAGACAGATCTCGGAGAGCACGATGTCCCCACTTGGATTGGGGCAGGAGAAGACATGGGTGGGAGGGGCCTGTTGGTATTGTGGGCAATAGTCTCTGAGGTCCTCAGGGGAGAACACTGTGGCCACCCGTGGCAGCCGGTGATGTGTGGTGTGGAGCCTGTGGACAGAGTGGCTGCCAGCACAGGTGGCCCAGGTTAGATGCCTGCTGCCATCACACCTTCTCAGGTACCATGGCTGGAACAGAGAGGGAGGACCTGGGCTTTGAACTCTTCTTGTGTTGGATGCGAATGAGTGTCATCCCAGATGAGAGTGTCCATGCCATTCTGGTGGCCTAGTTTCATGTGATCCCATGAAAGAAATGGTGTGCTGGCCAGTAGGAGTGATCAACTTGCCAAGCTTCCCTCCTAGACTGGGGCCTGGCCACAGCCCCGGAACAACTCCTAGATAACATGCCCAGGGTTCATTGGGACATCTGGTCTACCCCACATGGCATGGCAGTGGGGTAGAGGGGTGGAGAGTGCTCCAAATGGGAACAAGGGCCCACACAGGTCCCAGTACAGGCACAGGGCACTACATTACCTGGATGGCACTGCCAGTCCTAGATTGTCCCAGACATCACAGGGGCACTTAGATGTTTTTGAGGAAGGTTCTCTAATGCTTGGTGACCCCTGAGACCAGAGGCCTGGGGCAGGGGCCCTGTTGGCTAGAGTCTAAGGGGGCTCAGAGAGGGTAAGTGATTTGCTGGAGTCACACAGCCTGCAAGTGGTGGAGCTGGTTCTCATGTCCAGGGCTGTTGGAGAAAATGCTGGAGAATGTTCCTAGAGCCCCAGTGATGAATTTCAGCACCAGAGACAGATGATGGGACAGTTATTTATGGAGGGGGTATGAGAGGACACCTGGCACATTTAAACCCATTTCTCAAGCCACCCCAGTCCTGACTTCTCTTTAGGGTTCTGTCTCTCAGAGCCCAGTTGGGAACTGGCTTGTCTGAGAAGCTAATTCTGGCTAAAGTGTTAATAGCTGAATGTACAATCCATGTGCTGGGTGATGGGGGTTTTCAGCTTTTGCCTGAGGAAATGGGGCAGAGGATGCAAAGGCCAGAAACCCATGTGTGACTCTGGGCCTCACTCAGGTCAGTACCCCGCCCCCCCTCCACCAACCTGGAGGCCTCTGTGGACAGCAATGGGCTGCCCTGGAGACCGGTTTTGTGCCTCTTGTGCCTGATTGGGGCTGTTTCCTGGATTGACAGGGTCCTCACCACTCGTCAGATGGCAGCATCAAGAGTCCTGTGTAAAGCCCAGGTCCCCAGCCTACAGTCTGGGGTCTCTGGCCTTGGGAGCCTCTCCCCAGGTCTCCCATCCATGCCATGCCTGGGGGTGCCCATGCACCCTCCTCCTGCTTGTAGGCCCTGGTTTCCTCCCTTTGAGGTGTTTCACAACCCTGGGACCTGCACAGAAATGAGGACAGCACGGCCACAGGACCTGCTCCTTTGAGGCAGACAAGCTCACCCCAAGCCCTGGACCCTCAGCTCCCCATATCAAGCCCTGACTGAGGGGTATTTTGGATACATGCAATGCAAATTGTGGCTTCCACTGGCACAAATCATTCCAGGGATGGCTGGGTCCAAGGGGCAGAAAAATCTAGAGGAAATGGGTTGTGGCCAGAGGGAACTGAGAAGGTACCTGGGAGGAAGGCTAAAGTGGGGTGGCCCAAGGCCCCAGGAGCGTGGCCTGGGACCTGCACCCTTCATGGGATTTACCTATCCCTGGCTCTTGCCTCCCCTGGAAGCTGTATCTTTGCCTCTGACCCTCTGGGGTGGGTAACCCGTGTTCCTCAGACACCCCACGTCCCAGCCTCAGGCTACCAGCTTGCTATCCCCTGATTTCCAGCTTCCTTGAAGTTATGTCCTAGCCCCCAAATTGGCCTCAGCATCTGCCTCTGATTTTCAGTCATCCAAGTTGAGAGGACACTTAGAGGGGAACGGGGTATCCAAAGATGCTCAACCACACAAGGGAACAGTTGTGTGTATCGGGAGGTGGGGGTAGGACCACTGGGCCATTTGATTCAAACTAACAGCTCTCTCTGGGCTGGGTCTGTACTGCACCCCTACCCCCCCCCCCCCCCCTTAGGCTCAGTAGCCTTGGCTGCTGACTGTCAAGCCTGCTCTGGGTCCTGGGAACAAGCCCAGACCCACGGACAGGGGCACTGTCTTCTGCAAGTCCCTGGTCGGGCCTCAGGAAGTGCTTTTTCCCAGCTGCCCACCACATACCTGGCTTCTCCACCCAGCTGGCAAGGGTGACGCCCTTGGGTCCCTGAGTGGGTGGCCCCTGTTGCTGCTGTGCACAGGACTATGAAGCAGGGGTGGCACTCCTCCCCAAGGTGCTATCCTTTTTCTCCATAAGTCCCCGATCTGCCCCCGCTGAGTGAGGGGATGCAGGGGCCTGGGCTTCCCTCCTCCCCATTGTGGTCAAGGGGCCTGACTTCCTGGCCCTGACTTTATTCTGCCCTGAAGTTTCCTGCCTGGACCAAGCTTCAGCCTTCTGGCAAGCCCCAGCCTTGGGTCTCAGCCTTCCAGACTCTTCTGCTCAAGTTGCCCAGAGAGAACGTCATGTTATATAAACCAACATGACATCTGCCAGATAGATGGTTTCATTTCTTCCTCTCCAATCTTTTTATTTCATTTTTCTTTCCTAATTACAATGCCAGGACCTTCATCATAATGTTGAATAAAAATGGTGAGAATGGACATCCTTGCCTTGTTCCCAATCTTAGGGAGGAAGTGTCAATATTTCCACATTAAGTATGACGTTAGTGTATGTTTTTCTTAGCTCAGATCTAGGAAGACTCCCTTTATTCTCAGTTTTCTGAGAATGTCATCAGGTACGGGTGTCAGATTGATCATATGTTTTAAAGTTTCTCCTTTTTTCTTTTAATAAGGTAAATTACATATGTTTTTAAGGGTTAAAACAGCCATATACTCCTGGGATAAACCTCCAAGACCTACTTTTTATATTGTTGGATTCTATTTGCTAATATCTTGTTAAGAATTTTTGTGTCTATATATATATATTTTTTTTTCTAAGCCAAGTAGGCTTTATTAATTAATTTATATATTTTGGCTCAGTTGGGTCTTCATTTCTGTGCAAGGGCTTTCTCCAGCTGCGGCAAGCGGGGGCCACTCCTCATCGCGGTGCGCGGGCCTCTCACTATCGCGGCCTCTCTTGTTGCGGAGCACAGGCTCCAGACGCGCAGGCTCAGCAGTTGTGGCTCACGGGCCTAGCTGCTCCGCGGCATGTGGGATCCTCCCAGACCAGGGCTCGAACCCGTGTCCCCTGCACTAGCAGGCAGACTCTCAACCACTGCACCA
Organism: Hyperoodon ampullatus; assembly: GCF_949752795.1. Classification (NCBI taxonomy): domain Eukaryota; kingdom Metazoa; phylum Chordata; class Mammalia; order Artiodactyla; family Ziphiidae; genus Hyperoodon; species Hyperoodon ampullatus. The sequence continues at coordinate 176,479,299 of NC_136916.1, read as the reverse complement.
CCAGGGAGGCCCCTGTGTCTATATTTTCATGAGAGATATTGGTTTGTAATTTGCTCTCTCTCTCTCTCTCTTTTTTCTTTTGCAAAATCTTTATCAGGGCTTGGTATTAAGATTATGCCCCCTTACCCTGCCCCCGGCAATAAGAAGTGCTCCCTTTATCCTCTATTTTCTGAAAGAGTTTATATAAACTTGGTATTTCTTCATTCAATGCTTGCTGTAATTCACCAATGAAAACATCTGGGCGGGGAGTACATAGAGGGCTATTTAGATTTTTATTTCATCTTGTGTTAATTTTGGTAAGTTGCACTTTTCAAGGAACTTGTCCATTTCCTCTAAGTTGTTGAATTTGTTGGCATAAAGTTGTCTGCAGGATCTGTAGTGATAATCTCTTTTTAATTTCTGGTATTGTATTTTCTCTCTTTGTAGCGATCAGTCTTCCTATCAATTTTGTTCATCGTTCCAAAGAACCAACCAACTTTTGACCTTGTTAATTTTCTCTATTGTTTTCTACTTTATTGATTTCTTTTATTATTGCTTTCCTTCCACTTCACTTTACTTTGCCTTTCCTTTTATAGCTTCTTAGAGTGTAACCTTAGGCCATTGATTTTATATTTTTCCTCTTTTCTTTTCAAGCATTTAAAGCTATAGATTTGCCTCTAAGGACTGTTTTAGTTGCATCTCATAGATTTTGATATATTGTATTTTCACTATTATTCAGTTCTTGTGATTTCTTTGATTATTTAGAAATGTGTTGTTTAATTCCAAAACATTTGGGGGTTTCCTAGGTATTGTACTGTTATTGGATTTAACTCCATTGTTGTCAGATATACTCTGATTTCAGTCCTTTTAAATTTATTGAACCTCATTTTATAGCTCAGCATACGGTCTACCTTGGTGAATGCCCTTGAAATGAATGTGGACTATGTAGTGGTTGGATGTAATATTTCATAAATATCAATTAGGTCAAGGTGGTTGATAGTACTGCTCAGATCATCTCTGTCATTTATGTATGAACTTAGTTTTTCAATCTATTATTCTATCAATTATTGAGAGAGTGGCCTTAAAATATCTAATGATGATTAAAGAGTTGTCTACTTTTAATTCTCTCATTTTTTGATTTATATATTTTAAAGTTTTATTATTATATGAATACACATTTATGTTTGTTATGTCTTCCTAATGAATTGATCCTTTTATCTCTATGAACTGGTCTTAATTATCTCTAGTAAAACCCTTGGTCTTGAGGTCTCTTTTACCTGATATTAATATAATGGTTCCAGTCTTATAATTACTAGTTTTCCCACCTCTCTCTATTCACATCCATTTACTTTCAACCACTCTGTTGTCTTTATATTTAAAGAATATCACTTGTAGAAGCCTGCAGTTAACTCTTGCTTTTCTATCCATTCTGACAATCTCTGCCTTTTAATTGTAGTGTTTAGTACATTTATGTCTCTCATTTTATTATCTGTTTTCTGATCATCACCTTTGTTTTTGGTTCCTCTGATTTTCTTTTCTGTCTTCCTTTGGATAATTTGAATATCTTTTAGAGATTGATTTTAATTTATCTATTGATATTTTTAGTTATACCTTCTTATATTTTAAAAAATTTTAGTAGTTGTGCTAGGTGTTAAAAATGTACATTCTTAACTTTTCACAGTCTACTTAGAGTAAATAGTTTACCACTTCATGTAAAATCTAGAAATCTTGCAACCGTGTATGTCCATCATCACCACTCCATTTATGTTATAGTTTTTATATGTAGTATATCAACATGTATCATAAACCCCACAGGAAAGTGGGGTTTGCTTTTAAAAGTCTTATCTACTTCTAAGAAATAAGAGGATTTAAAAAAATATTTACCAGATATGTATCATTTTTTGAGGCTGTTTATTTCTTTCTGAAGATCTAAGTTTCCATTTGGTATCACTTTCCTTCAGCCTAAAGAACGTTTTAAAGGATCTCTTGCAGTGCAGGTGTGTTAAGTATGAATTCTCTTAGTTTTCTTTGATCTGAAAATGTTCTTATTTCACCTATGGTCTAGAAAGGTATTTTATTTGGATTTATATCTGAGTTCTGAGTTGAGAATTTTTTTCTTTTAGCATTTTAAAGGTGTTATTCTACTGTCTTCTCATCTCTGTAGTTTCTGATGAGAAATCAGTGGTTATTTGAATCATTGTTCTACTGTATATAATTGTGGTTTACTCTGGCTGCTTTTATGACTTTTCTCCTTTATTTTTGGTTTTCAGCAATTCAGCTATTGTGTGCTTAGTCACTTTTTTTTTTTCGTTCTGCTCGGGGTCTGCTGAGCTTCTTGAATCCTTAAATTTTTGGCTTTCACCACATTTGGAAAATCTTGAGCATTATTTCTTTAACTATTTATTCTTCCTTATTTTCTCTTCCTTCTCTTTTTGTGACTCCAATTACATTTATGGTTTGACCTTTTGATAATCACCCCATGGGTCGCTGAAAGGTTCATTTCTTTTCAATCCTATTTCTCTCTGTCCTTCAGAGATAATTTCTATTAATCTAGAGTGAGTAAGTCTGAGGTTACTCACTCTTTCCTCTTTCATTCTATTACAATTAATGAATAGATATTATTACATCATTATTAACTAATGACTATGGTTCATTCAGACCTCATTAGTTTTTACCCAATGTCTCTTTCTGTTCCAGAATCTTATCCCACTTACTTTTCATGTCTCCTAAGGCTCCTATTGGCCATGAGAGTTTCTCAGACTTTTGTTGTTTTTGATGATCTTGGTACTTTTGAGGAGTACTGGTCAGGTATTTTGTAGGATGTTCCTTGACTGGGATTTGTCTGATGTCTTCTTGATGATTATACTGGAGTTATGGGTTTGGGGAGGAAAACCAGAGATAAAGTGCCATTTTCAAGAATACATTTTGAGTTAATTTTTGTGAAAGGTGTAAAGTCTATTTCTAGTTTCTTTTTAAAAAATATTTGACTGTTCAATTGTTCTAGCACCATTTGACGAAAGACTATACTTTCTCCAATGTATTGCCTTTGCTCTTCTGTCAAAAGTCAGTTGATCATATTTGTGTGAGTCTGTTTCTGGGCTCTCTATTCTATTCTATTGATATGTTTATCTTTTCTTTCACCAACACCAGGCTGTATTGATTATGTAGCTTTATAGCATGTCTTGATGTCGGGTAGTATCTGTCCTCCAGCTTTGTTCTTCTTCAGCATTGCTTTGGTTATTCTGGGTCTTTTGTGCTTTCATATAAACTTTTTTCAAAGTTCTTTTTCTTCATTTTTTTTTTTACTGAAGTATAGCTGATTTACAGTTTTGTGCTAGTTTCTGGTGTACAGCAAAGTGATTCAGTTATACATACATATACATATTCTTTTTCATATTCTTTTCCATTATGGTGTGTTTTCATATAAACTTTAGAATAATTTTTTCAATATCTACAAAATAGCTTGCTAGGATTTTGATTTGGATTGTGTAGATTCAATAGATAAATTTGGGAAGAATTGACATCTCAAAATATTGAGTCTTCTAATCCTTTAACACAGAATATCCACCATTTATTTAGATATTCTTTGATTTCCTCCATCAGAGTTCTATAGTTTTCTGCATATAGATCCTGAACATATTTTGTTAGATTTATACCTAAGTATTTCATTTTTGGTGCCATTGTAAATGATGTTGTGTTTTAAATTTCAAATTCCAATTGCTTATGCTTTCATAAGGAAAGCAAATGACTTTTGTATTTTAAAATTGTATCCTTTGACTTTGCTATATTTGCTTATAGTTCCGTGTGTGTGTGTGTGTGTGTGAATTCTTTGTGGTTTTCTTTATAGATAATCATGTCAACTATGAACAAGGACAGTTTTATTTCTTCCTTCACAGTCTGTACATTTTTTATTTCCTTTTCTTAGAGCAATAGTTGGAGCTGCCAGTATGATGTTGAATAGGTGTGGTGAGAGGGAAATCCTTGCCTTGTTCCTAATCTTAGAGAGAAAGCATCAGTTTCTCACTCTTAAGTATGATGTTAACTTTTTTTTTTGACAGATGTTCTTTATCAAGTTGAGAAAGTTCCTCTCTATTCCTAGTTTGCTGAGAATTTTTAAAAATCACAAATGAGTATTTGATTTTGTCAGATGCTTTTTCTGCATTAATTAGTATGGTCATATGATTTTTCCTCTTTAGTCTGTTGATGTGGTGGATTACATTAATTGATTTTCAGTTTCAATTGATTTCAGTTGATTGAACCGTTATTGCATACCTGGAGTAAATACCACTTGGTCAAGGTATATAATTCTTTTGTGTATTATTGCATTCAATTAGATGATATTTTATTGATGACTTTAACCTTTATGTTCATGAGACATATTGGTCTGTCATTTTCCTTTCTTATAATATATTTATTTGGTTTTGGTATTAAGATAATGTTGGCCTCATAGGTGAATTAGGAAGCATTCCCTCTGCTTCCATTTTCTGGAAGAGACCATAGAGAATTGGTATCATTTCTTCCTTACATGTTTGATAGAATTCAACAGTGAAATCATCTGGGCCTGGTGCTTTCTTTTTTTGGAAGATCATTAATTATTGATTCAATTTCTTTAATAGACAAGTCTATAGAATAGGCCTACTTAATTTTTTCAGCTTTATTGGGATGTAATTGACAAATAAGATTAGGCCTATTTAGATGACCTTACTCTCCTTATGTGAATTTTGGTAGATGTGTCTTTCAAGAAATTGGCCCATTTCATCTAAGTTATCACATTTATGGACATAAAGTTGTTCTAGTATTCCTTTATTATCCTTATCCTTTTAATGTCCAGGGGATCAATTGTGATTAACTCTCTTTCATTTCTTATATTAGTAGTTTGTGTCTTCTGTCATCTTTTCTTGGTTAGCTTTGCTAGAGGTTTATTAATTTTATTGATATTTCTAAAGAACCAGCTTTTGGTTTTGCTGATTTTTCTCTACTGTTTCCTGTTTTTGCTTCCTGATTTGAGTTCTGCTTTAATTTCTATTATTTTTGCTTGTGCTTGTTTTAGGCTTAAATTGTTCTTCTTTCTCAAGCTTCCTAAGATGAATGCTTAGATTATTGATTTTAGATGTTTCTTTTTTAATGCATGCATTTAATGCTATACATTTCTCTCTAAGCCTTACTTTCACTGCATCCCACAAATTTGGAAAGTTGTATTTTCACTTTCATTTAGTTAAAAATATTAAAAAATTTCTCTTGAGACTTCTTACATGACCCGTGTGTTATTTAGATGTGTGTTGTTTAATCTCCAAATATTTTTGGATTTTCCAGCTATCTTTCTATTACTGATTTCTTGTTTAATTCCACTGTGGCCTGAGATGAAAGTTTGTATGACTTCTATTCTTTTAAATTTGTTAAGGTGTATTTTAAGGTTCCAAATGTGGTCTGTCTTGGTGAATGTTTCACGTGAGCTTGTGACAAGTGTATATTCTGCTGTTGTTGGAATATTCTAGAAATGTCAATTAGATCAAATTGATTGATAGTGCTGTTCCTGTCATCGATATCCTTACTGATTTTCTGCATGCTTCATCTATCGATTACTGAAAGAGTGGTGTTGAAGTCTCCAACTATAATAGTGGATTTGTCTGTTTCTCCATGTAGTTCTATCAGTTTCTGCTTTGTGTATTTTGAAGTCTATTGTTAGGTGCATACACATTAAGGATTATTATGTCTTCTTGAAGAATTGACCCCTTTATCATTATGTAATGTCCCTCTTTATCCCTGATAATTTTCCTTGCTCTGAAGTCTGCTTTGCCTGAAATTAATGAAGCTATTTTAGTTTTTTTTTTTTTTTTGATTTTTGTTGGCATGGTATATCTTTCTCCATTCCTTTGTTTTTAATCTATATGTGTCATTATATTTATAGTCGGTTTCTTTTTTTTTTTTTTTTTTTGCGGTACGCGGGCCTCTCACTGTTGTGGCCTCTCCCGTTGCGGAGCACAGGCTCCGGACGCGCAGGCTCAGTGGCCATGGCTCACAGGCCCAGCCGCTCCACGGCATGTGGGACCTTCCCAGACCGGGGCATGAAACCGCGTCCCCTGCATCGGCAGGCGGACTCCCAACCACTGCGCCACCAGGGAAGCCCTATAGTCGGTTTCTTATTGATACCATACAGCTGGGTCTTGTTTCTTTAATCTACTCTTTAATTGCTGTATTTAGATCATTCATATTTAAAGTGATTATGGATAGAGTTGGATTACTATGTACTATATTTGTAACTGTTTTCTTTTCATTGTGCTTGTTCTTTGCTTCTTTTTTCTTCTCCTCTTTTTTCTGCCTTCTCTAGTTTTAACTGAGCATTTTTTAATGGTTCCATTTTCTCTCCTCTCTTAGGCATATCAATTGTACTTTAAAAAAATTTTAGTGGTAGCCCCAGAGTTTGGAATTTACATTTTTAACTAAATTAAATCCATGTTCAAATAACATACTACTTCACATGTAGTGAAAGTACCTTATAACAGAATATTCCCAATTTCTTCCTCCTATATATTTTAAATTTGTTGGCATTAATTTCACTTATTCATATGCTATTAGCGCAAAATATGTTTTTATTATTATTACTTTAAATAAACATTTATCTATCAGATTAATTATGAATAAGAAAAATAAAATATTTTATTTTACCTTTTAAAAATACTTCTCTGATACTTTTCCTTTTTAAAAAAAATGTAGGTTCAAGTTTCTGACCTATATATGTTTTTCCTTCTCTTTGAAGAACTTCTTTTAACATTTTTTGCAAGGCAGGTATGGGGATGAATTCTTTCAATTTTTATTTGTCTGGAAAGCTTTTGTTTCTCCTTCATTTTTGAAGGATAGTTTTTTCTGGAGATAGAGGTATATATTGGTTGGTGGGCCTTTTCTTTAAACACTTCAATATTTCACTTCACTCTATTCTTGCTTGCTTTCTGAAGAGAAATCCAATGTAATTATAATCCTTTTTTCCTCTCTAGGTAAGGTGTCTTTTTCCTATTGCTTCTTTCAAAATTTTCTCTTTTTCTCTAGCTTGAATATGAAATGCCTAGGTGTAGATTTTTGGGGTATTTTTCCTACTTGGTGTTTTCTGAGCTTCTTAGACCTGTGGTTTGCTATCTGTCATTCATTTTGGAAAGTTCCCAGCCATTCTTACTTCAAATATTTCTTCTTCTCCATTCTCTCCTTGTGCTATTGCAATTATGTGCATGTTACATCTTTTGAAACTGTTCCACAGTTCTTGGATGTTTTGTTCTCTCTTTGTTTCATTCTTTTCCTCTTTGCATTTCAATTTGGAAAGTTTCTGTTGACGTATTTTCCTAGCTCACTAATTCTTTCCTTGGCCATGTCCAATCTACTGTTGAGTCCATCAGAGGCATTCTTCATTTCTGTTACTGTGTTTCCAATTACTAGCATTTCCTTTTGATTCTTTCTTGGAGTTTCCATGTCTCTGCTTACATTATCTATCGATTATTGCATGTTGTCTACTTTTTCTGCCAGCACTCTTAGCATATTGAACATAGTTATTATAATTTCTTGATCTGATAATTCTGACATCTGTGTCACAGGCAAATTTAACAGGCAAGTGACAGATGAAGAGAATACTTGCAACATCTAAAACTGACCAGGGGTTAATGTCTAGAATATACAAAGACTACAAGAAAAACCCTGGAAACCTCGCTGGAAAAATTAGTGATCAATAATAGCTACCATTTATATAGTGATCACAGGCTTCTAAGCACTTACACAAATGTCAGAAAAGAATGCATAAGACCTGTGAGAATCATGAGGAGGGAGGTTTTGGGTGGGTGGTAGTGGGGATTGAGAAGGACTATCTGGAGGTGATGGGTTCTGAAGAATTAATAGGAGCTTGCTGGGGAAGGGGGTGTGGTACAGGCATTCTGGGCTGTGGGAACAGCCTGACCAAATGTGTGGAGAGAGTCGTATGCAAGTCAAGTTTCTCACAAATACATGAGAGACAGTGGTAAGAGATACAGCCAGAAAGGCAGGCTGAAGAGCAAGGATGTGATCCTCTAGGTAGTAGGGAGCCATGGATGGTTCTTGAGAGGGTACACTGTGCAGTGAAAGCGCTAGTTATGAATACAAGATGGACAGTCAGGGTGGGAGAAGAACTGGTGATGTGGTCCAACAGAGGCTGTCTTCAGGTCTAATGAAGGAAGTAGAACAGGCGAGACTGTGTGACTTGGTATGAGGTTTGGGGGAGAAGTTGGGGGCTGTCCCCCATCTCTGGCTCAGAGTACTGGGCAGATGGAGCTGCTGGTCAGGAGGGTGGAAGGGCAGGTGGGGGACACGAAGAGAACAGGCTGGGATGGGTCTCAGGAGCCAGGGGCGGCCAGGGGCTCGGGGTGGAGGGTGGGCTGCTGTCCCCGAGGCAGGCATTGGAGAGTGTAGGGAGGCCTTTGGGGGACTGTCTAAGGGTCACTTGCACTTAGTGGGCGATTGGAGGCCAAGGAGCAGGCATGGCTGGGGACGTAGGACCCTGCATCCCGGGCGCTGTGGCTGCCTTAGTTCCATGAGGTGGTGACCAGACCTGAGACCAGTACAGCTATCCTGCACTTCCTGGGCCTGGAGTGTGGGGTGGTCAAGCCAGAGCAGTGAGGTCCTACCTGGACCAGAGACCCAGGGCACTAAACAGCAGCAAGGAGGTTTGGGTGGAGGAAGTCGGGCATGGGGCGCTCCAGGCCACCGCCTTTGAGAGACAGGAGGACGAGGGCCCACCCCAGGGTCTTTCCCACCACCGCCCCATTTTCATGCTGAGGGGAGGGGTCTGGGCTCAGCTCCAGGCACCCTCTGGGCCCCCTGCACCCCCAGGTAGAGGCTGGGGGTGCCTCCTGAGCCTGTATGTGTGAGCCAGAGCTGTCAAGAGGTGGGTCTTGATTTATGCCTTGGTGTCTGTCCTCTGCCCACAGACACATCCCTTCTGCAAACCTCAGCACGCCCGTCCCCCACCCAGAACCGCCCTTAATCCATTTTCTCTGCTCCGAGAATGAGAAGGCCCCCTGTGGAGATGTGCACTTTTAAAAAATTTTTATTTATTTATATATTTTTTTGTGGTACACGGGCCTCTCACTGCTGTGGACTCTCCCATTGCAGAGCACAGGCTCCGGACACGCAGGCTCAGCGGCCATGGCTCACGGGCCCAGCCGCGCCGCGGCATGTGGGATCTTCCCGGACCGGGGCACGAACCCATGTCCCCTGCATCGTCAGGTGGACTCTCAACCACTGCACCACCAGGGAAGCCCTGGAGATGTGCACTTTTGACCTCCAATGGACACCCAATTTTTCTACCTCTCCAGCAGCCCCCGCCCACCCTGCCCCCGCTGCCACCTTCACTGCCTCTTTGCTGGGACAGCTGAGCTTGTCCCGACTCGGGACCTTTGCTCCTGTTGTTCCCGCTGCCGCCAGGGCATCTCGGATGGTCTTTCAGCCCTTACTCAGGTTAGAAGGGATCCACTATCATCACCCTACCTTGCTTTTTCCCTTTAGCTTTATATTTCTTTTCATGTTTTCTTGTTTGCCTGTTGGATGAGTGTTGGTACGTGGTTGGGGCTTCAGATCTTGTGGTCATTCTGTTTGTAGAATAAAGCTAGTTAAAGTGACTTAAAGAGACCACTGGAGGGGTGGTCTTGAATTTGGGGACACAAATCCTGCAGTGAGTTTAAGCAGTAAAACTATAAAGTTATGTACTCTCTCACCTTCTATGCTGAATGTATGCTTTGCCTGATAATTTGGGTTTATATTTTCTGATTCAAATAAGAGCCACAGCAGTAACTTCACTGTGAGTGATTTTAAACATGGTATTGGAGAGAGATGTTAGACATGCCATTGGGAGACTTTCTGACAGAAAGTCAATAAGGGAGGTTGGAAAAGCGAGAAGTGTTTAAACCTTCAGGGACAAGCTCATCCGGCTTGTTCTCCATTGCTCATGTGGACAGAGCCAGGGCTGGGGTGAGGGTGGGGGAGTTATGGAGAGGACCTAACTTAGCCAAAGGAAAAACTCTCTATCTGTGAAGAATGAGCCAAGAGGCTATGTGCCTCCGGGCCCTTGGAGGTATGAGATCTTTGCCACTGGAGGAGTGAATGGAGAGGGTTCTGTGGACGAAGGGTCCAGGATATGGGAAGGCCTTGCTTACACCTCTAGGTTGGGTGGGGTGGCCAGCAGGGCCCCACATCTGGAACTTGTGATTTGTCGCTTCTTTAGGCAGGTCCCAGGGGCTTGGATCTCAGAGTCGGGGGCCAGGGTCCTCCTAAGAGGATCACAGTGCTACCCCAGTCTACCAGCACCCTCCCCCTCCCCTGACCCAGAGTTCCAAACTTCCTTCTTCACAATTTCCCCCTCCCCCTGTTTTCCCCAGAAGAAATTGTAGCTGGAAGCCCATAGTGCAGGTAAGACATGGGCTTTCTGATGGGCTGGGAGGGAGAAGAGCTGCTTACATTGTCTTTTCCACAGGCCACTCCTTCTAAAAGGCTCCTCGGTGGAACCTTGTACTTCAGGGACAGCCCAGGATAAAGGTCCTTCCCCATCTGGGCCCAGTGGCTGAAGACTTGCCTGCCCTGCCACCCCCCATGCCCAGCCTTACCACCCAGACTTACCAAACATGCCCTTTCTTATTATCCCTCACACTTTTCCACTTCAAATGTCCAGTTCAATTCTGCCTACTGGATGAACTCCTATACATCCTTCAAAGCCCAGCCTGGTTTCTCCCTCTCTTGTAAGCCTTCTCTATTCCTATGTGGTATTTTTAATTCTTCCCCTGAGATCCCCCTACACTGGATATACAGCTCTCCTACAGCAGGCATTGCCCTGTGTTATCATTATGTGCTGATGTGTCTGTTGTCAGTAAAGGACCGTGTTAATACTTCTCTGTGTGTCCCTCGTGCCCTGAAGCTGCTGGGGCCAAGATGGTCTGGCAAGAGCAGGTGTTCAGAGAATATTTATTGATTCAGTGCATGGGTGGATGGGTGGGTGGATGGAGGGATGGGTGGATGGATGGGTGGGTGGATGGAGGGATGGGTGGATGGATGTGTGGATGGATGGGTGGCTGGATGGATGGGTGGATGGATGTGTGGGTGGATGGATGGGTGGGTGGATGGAGGGATGGACGGATGGGGGGGTGGATGGATGGCTGGCTGGATGGATGTGTGGATGGATGTGTGGATGGATGGGTGGATGGATGGATGGGTGGATGGATGGATGGGTGGATGGATGGGTGGCTGGCTGGCTGGCTGGATGGATGGATGGATGTGTGGATGGATGTGTGGATGGATGGGTAGCTGGATGGATGTGTGGATGGATGTGTGGATGGATGGATGGGTGGGTGGATGTGTGGATGGATGGGTGGCTGGATGGATGGGTGGATGGCTGGCTGGCTGGATGGCTGGATGGATGTGTGGATGGAGGTGTGGATGGATGGGTGGATGGATGGGTGGCTGGATGGATGTGTGGATGGATGGGTGGCTGGATGGATGTGTGGATGGATGGGTGGATGGATGGATGGGTGGATGGATGGCCTGGCTGACCTCAGGCAGTGGGCCTGGAATGCTTAGTTCCCAGAGCACAGATTTCTGCCCCCGCCTCCCCCGGGGCAGAGGACACAGCAGTCATTAGGTAGGAACTTGTCACAGGTGCGGCTTGCAGATCCTGCCTGAGCAAGCTCTGCTCACCGGGCCCCAGACCCACCTGCCCTGGTTAATTAGGGAGCCTCCCTGCCCTCTAGAATGAAGAGAAGAAAACGTGACAAGGCCTTTCCAGAGGAGGCTTAAAAGCCCCTTAGCCCCCTGCTGAGCCCCATCCTGCAGGGAAGGGAGGACTGAGGGAAGCGTTTGGTGTGAGAACAAAGCTCAAAGGGTCTTGGGGTTGACCGAGGCGGGTCCTGGGAGTGGGGTCTGCTCTGGGCTTGGCCCTCAGGCCGCTCGCCAAGGGCCCTCAGCATGGGGTGGCTCCCCCCCTTCCCCCTCCTCCCTCCCTCCCCTGTCCCCACCCCCTCCCCCTGCTCCTCTCTCTGCACAGGCCTGCCCCTGCCGTGAGGTCAGACACCCAGGGTTCAGTCCCACTGGCATACCACAGACCAGGCTGAAGGACACCGTGTCTGGAGGATCAGCCCTAAGGCAGGATGTAAGTGGTGGGAGGACCCCGCAGGACGTGGACTTCAGAGGCCCTGGAAGCCCTCAGATGGCCTCTGTTCCCTTCCAGGGCCATGTTGACGATTCAATTTAGCAAGAAGGACGCAGGCAGCTGCGTGGTGCTTGAAGATCTCTAGTCACCTTGGTCCTGGGGCAGCCCTGCTGGGTCGCTGCCCCTCGGGGCCCAGTGTCCTCATCATAAAATGGGCACAGAGTCGCTTGCTCCCTCCCTGGCCTCTCTAGCCTCCCTCTCAGGCCCCTGGAGGCTTGGCTACTGAGCTCAGGGTGAGCACCTGGGATCGAGCTGCTGGTACCACCCCGCGGAGGCCTACAGAGCATATCCTGTTCCTGGAGTGATGGGCACGGCCGGCGGGTAACTGCCCCAGGGTACGGGACAAGGCACAGGGGAGGAAGGGCACATCCAGCAAATAAGCCGCAGAGCTGGGCTTCCCGCCGGGGCGCCTGTCTGTCAGGAGTCACTGGGTCAACACCGTGGTGACCTCTGTACCGCCCTCCCCCCAACTCAAGGAAGCAGCACAGCTTCGAGGAGGGCTTCCAAGGACCCCCAAGTGGCCCCCTATCCCGCGCTCTCCTGGACCCCCTGCTCCAGCGGGCTACCTGCCCTGTTCCTGCACCCAGCCAACTCCCTCGATCGTCCCAGGGCCTGGGAGCCAGGAGGCTGCCCTTGGTCCTGTTTGCTGCTTTCTGTCCTTCCCTGAGATCCGCCACCAGGGTAAGCCTGGCAGCAAGGGGCGGGGCTGCCACCCTTGGCGGGGCCACAGGGCTCTCCCAAACCTGGGTCGTCCTCGGGCAGGGCAAGGCCTACTGTTCCTGTGTCACAGCTGGGGAAACTGAGGCCCAGAGGGGCAAGGGGCTCCTGAGGACCCTGAGCTGTGGGGAGCAGCTGGGAGGCAATGGGATCTGTGTCCCCGGAAGATCCCCTGCCCAGGCAGGGGCTGGGGAGTCAGGGATCTACACCAGGCCCGGCTCTCAGAGGCCCTCAGCACAGGCCCTCCTGTCCCCGGGGCTCCCGGTCCACCCTTGCCCCCGGGCTCTCATGCAGGGGTGGGGCTGGGGGTGCCCAGAGCACGTGGCCTGGACGGGCGCATCCACTGTTTGCACATTACATGGGGCGGACTGCAAGTTAGAGCAGGAACCATCGGCCCAGCAAGTGGGGGCTCTTTTGGGGTTGGAGGCCCCCCAGGGGAGCTGAGTGCTGAGTAGGGAGGCTGCCAGGCCCGGCGTTCCCCATCCCCCATCCCACCCTCTGCATACACAGCGCCCTGCCTGGGACACCTCCTCCTCCGGCAAGCCCAGGGGAGGCACAGGAGCCGCCAGCCTCTGCGTGCACCTGCCCAGGGCCCCTTGTGTGCAGGAGGGGAAACCGAGGCTCGGAGAGCTGCCGGGACTCAACCAGGTTTGTGTGGGAGGAGGGGCAGCCTGGCGCTTTCCACGTGCAGACCCATGATCCCCTGAGGTCAGAGCACTGTTGAGTGAATCAAGGAAGCTGCGGTGAAAGGGGGGCTCAGCCAGGAGTGCCTGGGCTTCTGGCTTCAGTCCCCCCTGAGTGCTCCCCAGCTGTGCACCCTTGGCAGTCACCTCACCTCTCTGAGCCTTCTATTCTGTGTCATGGGATCCCCCGTCCACCACGTAGTGTAGCTACGGTCCCCCCCGAGGGCAGGGGGTCCAGCGTCTGCTCTGGCCTCACTCACTCCTGAATCAGAGGACAGGGAAGTGAATATCCTCGCAAGATGGACAACCTGGGTTTGAGTCTCAGCTCCAAGGACCCCTGACTGTGGGTCCCTGGGTGAGTCACCCATCCGCTGGAGCCGCAGACTCTTCTCCAGTTAAATGGGTGCTGCAGCCCCTCCCCCTCTGGGCTCCGGCGGGGCCAAGGGCCTGGCATGATGCCAGCCCCACCGAAGGGGCTCTTGGCGTCTGGCATAATAAGTAGGTAATGGCAGCGGTGGGAACGAGGTAGTCCGTGTGGGTCAGGGTGGCTTTGGGCTGGCGGGTCTGGGCCAGGCTACCAGGGGCCTTAAACGTTGTTATGTGGTGAGGCAGCTGCGTTTGCCCGGAGGCAATGGGGAGTCACAGCAAGCTAAATCAGGGTGGTGATGCCCTCAGATTGCCTTCGAAAAGTCACTTTGCCTGAGGAGTGGAGGCTGCCTTGCTGGGAGGAGAGCGGAGGCCATGAGATGGGAGTGGAAGCCAGGCCCAGGGCAGTGGAAAGGAGGGTGTGGCTTTGAGGGAGAAGCAGAAGCGGAGACACTAGGAGGGTGGACTTTCCAGTGTGATGATCTCTGAATAGTGGCTCTCTGGGTCACTAGCTGTGATCTTGGCAAGTCACCAGTGATCTTGTCACTAGTGATCTGGGCAAGTTGCTTAACTTCTCTGAGTCTCAGCTTTTTTCAGTTGTAAATCTGGAGTCATGATGCCATCTTTTGGGGTTTTTCATGAAGAAATAAAGGTGAGGAGAAACACCCAGGAATTGGTGGCTGTGGTTAGTTTTAATGGATGGGGCTTAACTATTGAGACTCCCAGGTACTGCCCTGGGAGATGAGGGGACGGAGTGACCATCAGTTGAGATGGTTTCTTAGTTGGGACATAGGTTGGGCTGCATGGGACGGACTCAAAATACTGCGACTAAACAGGGTAGATGTTTATGTCTTTCCCATAGAAGTCTGGGTTGCAGGACAGCTGTGCTCCGCGAAGCTGTCATGGCCCCTGCCATCCCTGGCGTCTTGCCCTCATCTGCATGGTCCGAGGTGGCTCCCATCAGGGCTGCATTTTCCAGGGTGAGAGGAAGAGGAGAGGGTAGGAGCAGACCCATGCTGCCCCTTTAAGAGCATGACAGGGAAGTGGAACATAGAGTATACTCCACTCACCTCCCATTGGCTAGAAATTAATCACATGCCCACACTTGGCTGCACGGAATGCTGGGAAATGTAGTCTTTATTCTGGGTGAGCAGGTGCCTGGCAAAAATCAGGGGTTCTATAATGTAAGGGGAAAAAATGAAACTGGACGTCTCTGCCAGAGATGGGGAATATGGGAAGAGGAGCAGATTGTGGTGGTGAGGGTGGGTGATAAGTTCCTTCTGGGCTGGATCGGTGAGGAGAAGACAGTTTACTCCCAAGTTCTCTGCAGCTGCACCATTGTGCCTCCACCCCTGTGTTGTCCTTTCCCCTTGACCTTCTCGCACGCACATCCTCTTGTATCACACAACACATGTGAGTCACTTTCGAGAGCCACTCTCCAGGCAGGAACCCAGGGCTTATTTGGTGCCCTCTGGGGCTGGGCTGTGATAATTTCCCAATTACTCTGTGGTCCCATCTTATGCCCACCCCAGTGATTTTTTAAATCTCATTTTAGGGGGTCATTTCCTGGGGCAGGGTCCCCAAAGCAGGGCAGACAATGAGAGGCTTGAGCTAAGTTCCCTCATTCCCCCTGGCTGCCCCACAGGGTCAGGTGTCTGTCAAGGAACCCCGGGGCCCTCTGCTTGCCTCATCAGTTCCAGGGACTTAAAGCATAGAAGCCCTCGGACTGCAGCAGACAGGGCTGTCTTCATTGCTTGGCAGGGAATCCTCAGTACAGCTTTTCCCTTTTTCCCGTCCCAATCTGGAAGTGTCCACATGCCTAGTCTGGAGCCAAAAGCTGGAGTGCTGTTGTCCAGGTGATGAGATGGTAACCTGGGAGCGTGCAGGAGTAGGAGGTTTGTGCATGACTTGTCTGCACTGTCTCTCCTGACACAGTATAGGGGCTAAACAAGCAGTTGACAAGTGCCTGGCACTCCTGAGACCAGGATGTATTGCATCCTTTGCTTTCCTGAGCTGGGGGACCACGGGCAAGTTACAGCTTCTCTTGAGGCCCTGACATGGCACCATGCCATGGACAACATAAATCTTAAAACAGACTGCATATCTTTTTTGCTTTGGCTGCTAGGGATCTCAGTGGCAAAACTGGAGCCCAGTTTTAGGAATTGTACTCTTATTGACTTTCTGCTCTCATTTCTTTATCTACATCTTTATTCTTCTAATTCTGCCTTTTCTGATTTCATAGGTATTTGGGGACACAGTAGGTGAGCTTCGTCTGCTTATCTACAAGATGGGGAAAATTTCATCTCCTTGGGTTCTTCTGAGGATCACAGGAAAAAAGGATCTTTTGCAGGAGAGGCTGGGCGGGGGCTGTTGCACTGATGTTGGGATTTGGTAAAGTCACACTCCGGCTGTGGACTCCCAGGGTGCCACCTCCATTGTGGGCACCTGCAGCTCTTAGAGATGGGACCAGGGATTCCACTCAGAAATGCTCCTGCTTCCAGGGGCTGAGTCTTGACTCCCTCCACCCCTCCCCCCTCCCCCAGCAAGAGTCAGCTCTGTGAGGTCCAGCTGGGGACCAAGAAAGTTTCTCTCTTGTTTCCTATTCCTCATCCCAGATCTCTCCACTCACTGAGGGTACTGACGACTGGGATCCCCCATCCCGGCCTCCAGACAAACTCTTCCCCCAACCTCCCCCAGAATACCTTCGGGCTTCTCCTTCTGACTGGGCACCAGCTAGTGGGCAGGATTCCCCACTCCCTGGGCCTCTGGCACCCCAGAAATGAGGGCAACCCATCTTTCTGGAAAGGCTGGGATGTCCTGGGGTCTGTAAATTTTCCGCATCATAGGCGTCTTGTTTTATGGAGATGGGGGCAGCGTGGGTGCTTTCCCTCCTCTGCTTCGGAAAGATCTCAGGGTGCCCACGAACACAGACAACCCCAAAGCTACGGCTTCACGGAGGAAAAAAGGGCTGATTCAGCGGGAATCTGTGACTCCACACGTGAGCTCTTGCCTCTGGCTTGAAATTCACCCAAGTGGGGCCACTGGAAGCTGCTTTCCGTTCTTCTGTGGAAGAGCTGGGCCCCCGGGGGGAGGCCGGGGAGACGCCCGGGGGGCAGAGCATCCTTGTGTCGAGAGGCGTCTTGGGGCTGGGAGGGTGCTGGACGGGGTAGGGGTGTGGGTCAGAGCCCCCGCTCTCCGGCTGCTTCCCTCCTTGGCTGCCCGCATTTTGTTCTTCTTGGGTCCCAACTCTGCAGAGCGGTGAGGCGTGCCCTCAGAAACAGGGTATTGGCCGCGTCCTCTCATCGACCACGGAGGACACCCCCCGGCGCTCACCACCGCCCCTACCGCCCCCACCCCCACCCCACCCCGGCGTGAGCCGTGGCCTGGCCAGAGCAGACTCCTCAAAGTGCGTGGTCCTGGGGCGCCCCCATGCCCGGCTTCCTCCGCCCAAAACTTCTGGCTGCTGTTTAGTGTCCCGGGTCTCTGGTCCAGGCGGGACCTCGCTGCTCTGGCTTGACTCCCCTCCCCCAAGGGTGCTGGCACTCGCACGCTGTGGCTGTACACTGAATGGGTGGTGTGGGGTTAAGGGAGTCTGGGTGTGGGCTCTGAGTTACACCCACCAGGCGTAAAGGAGCTCTTCTCAGGCTCGGCCGCAAACACTGCAGCCCCTCGGGGCTCCGTCTCGTGTCTTCTTTCCTTCTGGACGCACGTCCCTGGGACAGCCCGGCCACCCTGTGGCTCTCCTATCCCTCACCTCATCTCCGTGAACCCCACTGACCGGCCAAAGGGTGGAGCTCTGGGCTTGTCCAGGGGCGCCTCCACCTGGATGACCCAGGAAACTGAGCTCATCGCCCGCCTCGCCCGCCCCGCCCGCCCTGCGCTCTGCGCTCTGCGCTCTGCGTCCGGGCTTTGGTCAAAGGCGCCGCCGCGCACACCAGGCTGCAAACCTGACATCGCCTGCCCCTCTCCTTGCACATCAGACCCAATGTCTTGAGCCCGGTTCCATCCCCGCTGCCTGGGACGCCTGCTCTCTGTGTCCTCCATCCTCCGAGCTGGGCGGCCCCGTCGTTTCTGCGCCTGCAGCTTCCCGGCATCTCCTTCGCCCTGGGGCCAGCGTGAGCTTGCTAAACTGCGTACCCCGTCATGCCACCCCTTCGCCTCGCTCAGCATCATTAGATGCAGCCTGAATCCCTCAGGAGGCATCGTGGGTCGGGCTGACCCTGAAACAGAACTTGGGGTACGAGACATTTACGGGGAATGGGCAGCTGTGAAACCAGGGGCCCAGCTGCGATGCAGGCGCAACCAAGCCTGTTAGAGGGTGCCTTACAGGGCCCACATGGCGGGGCCCCTAGAAGGCCAGCCCGCTCTCATTCACGCCAGCAGAGGCAGCTCGGGGAGGCAGAGGCAGGGCCAGCAGGAGCTGCCCACTGGCGGTGGTGTGATGGCCACACTGCCCCCGGGACACCAGTCCCTCCTGGAAGGGACACTGGGGTGGCATGCGTCTGGGCCCGCTGCGGTCCGCTGCGCAGCCCCACTCCTCTGTGTATACTTGGGGAGCAGCTCCTTCAGAGTCCTGGTTGTCTCTCTTCCCGAGGGGAAACATTTTTTTTTTTTTTTTTTGGCGGTACGCGGGCCTCTCACTGTTGTGGCCTCTCCCGTTGCGGAGCATAGGCTCCGGACGCGCAGGTTCAGCGGCCATGGCTCACGGGCCCAGCCGCTCCGCGGCATGTGGGATCCTCCCGGACCGGGGCACGAACCCGTGTCCCCTGCATCGGCAGGCGGACTCTCAACCACCGCGCCACCAGGGAAGCCCCCGAGGGGAAACTTTGATGAGGGATGTGACTGGACGCCACAATTGGTCTTGTGCGTGACATCCTCTCGCACTGACACCACCTTCCATGATCCACTCTAGACCCACCCCCTCCGCTGTCAACTCTGTGAACTCTGCTGCTTCCATGGCTGACCTGGAGGCGTGACTCAGACCCTCTCTCCCCGCTAAGAGAGGAGGCCAGTGTTGTTATACTTATTGGAAGCACCGCGAGTCTTCCCTGATCCCACAGGCGTCCTTTCCTGCCCCCGTCCTGTACCAGTGGCTCTGGCTCTTCCTGTCCATCAGTCAGTCACTCCTTGAGACAGGAATTCTTCTGCCCAGAAGCAGCCATAGCCTCTAGTTCAATGGGGCCCCTTCTCTGTCCCCTGGTGAAAGGGTGTGCCTTTGCGGAATGAGGATCTCTAGCCCCGTGGAGCCCAGAATGTGGGGATGGGAAGCATAAAGTTCCCTAGGGGGGCAGGGAGCCCTTCCCGCTTTCATCCCTTGGGTTGCTCTACCTGGTGGACACACGGCACCACAGAAACCCATGGGCTGCACACAATTCATGTCCTTACAGAGGCCGCCTCCAAGCTGGTGCTCCAGGGGTGCCCTCAGCGGACACTGCGGGGCTGGCAGCTCCGAATGGCGTGGTCTTGACAGGAGCAGAGGCTTCTGGGCCGTCTCCCACAAGCCTTGCTGTAGAGTGGCTCCCCTGGGCTGCTGTGATGTCTCGCAGGGTCCCGTGCCGGGGGCAGAGTAAACACTCTCTAAGCTCTTGGGTAGCGGTGCTGACCGAGGCCCTGAGGTCAAGAAAGGCAAACTCATATCCAGAATAGGTGTCTGTCCTTAGAAGAACAAACTGCCTATGATGGACGTGGCCCGGTGTAGTCAAGGTGCCACCAAGTGGCTGGTTGGCTACCTCTAAGGAGGGTGCCACAATGGGGGTCAGCGATGGTCTCCATTGCTGTCCTGTTGGACGTCCTGTGGAGGCAGCAGACCCACCAGGTTTGATAAATGGAGGTCCACGTTCCTGGGGCCTTAACACTGCAGCCACTACGGTCACTTCCTTCATGTGCCCATTGCGTCGGCCCTGGGGTGGTCATGACCAGCTGCTGGTGTCACGTGGCCGGGTCATTTTGTCCACTTGGTAATGTAGGGCCTCCCTTCAGGTGGCTATTTTCTGGCGTTGCCTTTTGTGTTTGCACCCAAGCGTACATCATGCCTCTGCCTCAGAATTCCTTGCCCCTCATCCACCAATTTTCTTATTTTCCATTCAGGATCGTAACCAACTGGCCAGGCCACTTGTCATAGCCCAGGAGTCCATCTACCCTGACCTCTGGCTGCTTCTCCTTCCACACAGAGCCAGCGACCACCTGAGCTCTGCTGCTTTCAAGGCTGCCTTCGGCCGGGGTGGGGATGGGTGGGTAGTGCCGTGTCATCCATTTGTGCTTGTATCCAAATACTGAACCGACTCATTCATAAATCACATTCAAGGTTCCTTCTCACCATGAGCACGGGCCTGAGCAGAGGGAGGGGTGCCGTGGGAATGGGGGCCCCCTGCTCCTCAGCCGCGCCCTCTGGCCCTGCTGGTGTCTGATCCTGGAGCACCATTTCCATATGGTGCTGGACTGCTGCTTGGCCTGGTCAATCTTCTGACCTGGGTCTGATAGAACTCACGGTTTGTGGCTGAAGGTGCGTGGTCACTACATGTTAACATGGTCAGGCATCCTGTCTTTATTAGGACCAAAAAGTACTCCAGGAGTTGTTTCCCCACAAGTGTAATTCTCTGTTGCAGATGGTCTGCCTGGCGGCCTGTGCCGTGATCGTCCCACTCAGCTTGCCACAAACTCCGATGACATCTTTTCCTGCCCTAGGTACCTCCACTCAGTAGAGTCTGTTGGGTCCCGTGGCCCAGGATGCAGGGCTGTTATACTGCAGCTGGGTCGTGCAGCAGAGCCAGCTCCGGATCTGGACCCTACTCAGAGCTGGCAGCCTTTTGCTTAACCCAGGATGTGGGCAGAGCAGTGTCCCTTGGGGCTGGGGTGGGGTGGGGTGGCAGTGGGTGCTGCTTCTAGAACTGGAACCCATCAAGCACAGTGCTTTCTTCTTCATGGTAGGAGATGCACGCTGAAACAATTTGTCTTTTACTTTGAAGGGATGGCCCAGAACGCCCCTGACCGCTGCACCTACAAAGGATAAGGATGTGGCAACCCCTGATTTATCACCCGCCCTTTGGAGCGTATGTGTCTCACCAAGGCCTTTAGTGGTCTGGCTCTGTCTTGCTTATTTGGCCCCGTCAACTCAATGCCATTGGTAAAATTGACCCCTATGATTTTCTGTGGACCAAGACACAGATTCTCTGGTCTATATAATGACAGAGGCAGGAAAGCTGGCACCGCCCCGGGGACTGTAGATGTATATTGTCGTTCGTACCACGTGTGGATGTGCAGTATTTCTAATCCTTCTTTCCATCTGGGATAGAAAAGGATGTATTTGCTAATGGGGGGCTGCATACCAGGAGCAGGACCCTTTTAATCTGCTATAGCAGAGAACCCCCTCCTCTGGCACAGCCCTGTGGGCCAGGCTATCCCTTGGTGGAGCCTGTGGTGGTTTTCGTCATCCTCCAGGACCCTTTACGTTTCTGCTCAGGCCAGACTGGTGAATTAACCTGAGACATAATGGGGACCAACACGCATCCTTTATCACCTTAAAGGTGCCACTGATCTCTGTCATCTGCTTTCCTGGGATGTGATGCTGTTTCTGACTTGTGATGTTGGCCAAGGAGGGGTCAGGTTCAAAACCTCCCACTTGGCCTCCCCTATCCCATGGCTCTCACTCCCCAGGCCGGAACCCAATGCAGGAAGTGCACTGATTGCTGAGTATGCTGACTCCAACTGTTCACTTGGGGATCATAGAAGTCACTTCTTGATGGGCCTGTGGACCCCGTGGCTTCATGTAAAGTGGACCTTGGACAGGAGTCCATTTATTACCTGGCCTCCGTAGGCCCCGATCTAGCCGGGGCCGTGATGATGCATGACGTCCCTGGTATCCAAGCCAGTTCAGGCCCTGCGTCCAACAGTCCTGAAAATGCTTTTGTGTTCCCCTGTCCCCATTGCATTATTAGCCGAGCAGACGGGCATAGGTCCCTTGGGAGGAGAACTGGGGAAAATATTACCGTGTATACTCGCTGTTATATTGTGGGGTCCTTTCTCCCTGGGACTCAGCTGTCTCTTCAGTCGACGAGTCCTGCGTCAAAAGAGTGAGGCAGGAATGGAAGCTGGGCAGGGTGTATGCAGCTCCTTTGCCCCTTTTCTGTTTGCTCGTCCCTGTTTTCCTTAGACCTTTAATCATAAAGATGAGATCATTAGGCAACATTTAACTTAGCTCCTGATTTCTTTTCTAAATATACACAACACCTTACCTAACTTGTTGATTCCTTTCCCAGATTAGAAGGAATAAGGGAGAAGAATTAAGCAGTTAAAGAAGGACTGACTCTCTACCCCTCCCTCCCCCTTAGTAAATTTGCAGGCGGACCACGTGGGCAAGACTGTCTCAAAGAAGATCAGGAGACGTCAGCAGGCCTGCATGC
Source organism: Hyperoodon ampullatus (assembly GCF_949752795.1). NCBI lineage: Eukaryota > Metazoa > Chordata > Mammalia > Artiodactyla > Ziphiidae > Hyperoodon > Hyperoodon ampullatus. Next base: position 176,456,947 of record NC_136916.1, on the reverse strand, counting down.
AATGGAAAAATGACAAAGAATTTGACCTCCTGCCTTCATAATTAACTGGAATTGTTTCCCCCTTTACCCTTCTTTTTTTTTTTTTTCTTGCGGTACGCGGGCCTCTCACTGTTGTGGCCTCTCCCGTTGCGGAGCACAGGCTTCGGACGTGCAGACTCAGCGGCCATGGCTCACGGGCCCAGCCGCTCCGCGGCATGTGGGATCTTCCCGGACCGGGGCACGAACCCGTGTCCCCTGCATCGGCAGGCAGACTCTCAACCACTGTGCCACCAGGGAAGCCCGGGATCACGACGTTTTATTGCTGGGACCTCCCTCAGCCTGTGGTTCATCTGTGCTTGATTTCTTCTGTTGGCACAAACTAAGAAATGCCCTTGTCTGTTCTTTGTCTCTGGCCCTTGGGTCGTAACTCTCTGTGGGCCGGGCTTTGTGGCTGCCTTCTGGCTGGTCATGGCAATGATTGTAAAGCCCCGGCTCCTGGTGGAAAATGCCGCCCTCTGGCCTTTATTGCTCGGGTCCCACCTCCCCAGGGCCGTCAGCGGGCAGGCTTCTGTAACAGCCTTTCCTGCCATCAGCCCTGGCTTCCTTCCAGAGGATGGCCACCCACGAATGTTATGGTGATGCTGGAGCCCCTCAGACCTCTGCACTTGACGTGTCCTCTAGGCCTTTCCCTGGAAGGTAGTCACCTGGCTGCTCTCTGGCCTGACAGTGTGTCCACTCTAGCTGCCTGTCTCCCTGAGCCTTCGAGTCCCTTCACCATGGTCTGCCACAGCCATCCTCGCATTTCAGCATCAACTAGAGTGGCTGTCACTGGTTCAGGCCCCCAGGAGTCCCCTGAGTGTCTGCACCGTCTCTTGGGGTCCTTGCTGGAGTTGATCCTGTGTCTCAGGAGAGGCTACTGAGTGAACAGACCTCTCCCAGACAGTTCTGTGTTCCGGCTCTGATCAGACAGGAGCCCCCGGGGGCCCTGGGGCCCGGCCAGTGCGTGCTGGCTGCATCCCGCTGTTCCTCTGGGGCTTGGTGCCTTTCCTCCCTTATCAGGGCCCAACACATCCCTAACCCTCGTCAGAGGCGTGGGAGTGGGGGAGGGTGGGTGCGGGTAGCTACTACTATGGGGGGCTGAGGGACCACCTCCGCAGGCCCTGAGGGCTGAGTCGCTGGGGGAATGAGAACCTTCAGGGGCATCTGCCTCCATCCCAGAACTCAGGGTCCCCAGCTTTTTTTTTTTTTTTTTTGGCTGTGCAGCCGGCATGCGGGATCTTAGTTTCCCGACCAGGGATCGAACTCATGCCTCCGCAGTGGAAGCGCGGAGTCTTAACCACTGGACCGCCAGGGAAGTCCCTGTTTTCCCAGCTTTGACGTGACAGCCCCGCCTTGGTTGGGTTTAGTCTTCCCTGAACTTCAGCCACTCAGACTGCTGGACTCTGGGCTTGGTCTGGGGCTCCCTCTGTCCTGCCCTTGAGGGAGAGGAGAGCCGCAGAGAGGCCCCCGGGCTTTCACTGGGCTTTCCACTGCCTGTCACTCACCGCAGCTGTTGTCACCTTTCCACGGAGCACCACTCCCGGTATCGTCACGTCTCCTGTGTCCCCCACGTGACTCAAATACGTTAACCACGACACAGAGCTTCCCTCCCACCGCTGCCCCTTCCCGATTCTCCGCAGTGACTTTGCACCTGCACTCTGTGCCCCTGCTGCCAGCCGGGGGGCTCGGTGCCGCACGGGGGTGGGGGTGGGGGCCGGGCGCTGAGGGACCCACCTCTTCGCCTCCTGGTTGGCTTCTGGAAGCAGATGCTGAGAAGGATGTGGGTCCAAGATGGTTATCAGGGTCGGCATCCGTGAAAAGGATGGGGAAAAAGTGGGTTTGGTGCGAGAGGCAGGCCTGACGGAGCTGGCCCTGGATGCGGGCTGCCTGGTGGTGGGACCCGGGCAGGGGGGCAGGGGAGTGGCTGCAGGAGGCCCTTGCTGACCACACTGCCCGCGAGAGGTGGTGGTCCTCCGTGGAGGGGGCGTGTCCGGCCTCTGTCACACTCCTCCGTCTGCACGTCCCTCTCAGTGAGTCCACCGGCCACGGCGCACCTGCCTGGTCTCAGCTCGCGCGTCAGGCTGGCGCTCTCCTGACCCCCAGCAGTGAGTCGTGCCTGTCACAGCCCCTGCTGTGCTGAGTCACAGGCGCTTGGTGTCCATTTGCTGGCCTGACCTCCCCCCTCCGCGAGCACAGGCATCCTGGTGGTCTGGTCGCCTGTTTCCCCAGCTGTGAGCACAGAGGGGGCACTCAGTAAGTGTTGCTGAATCGAACACTGAACACCCACTCTGGGCTGGCTGTGTCCTGTGCATGATTTTATTTCACCTTTCATGAGAGCAGGTACAGGTATCCCCACGTGACAGGTGGGGAAACTGAGACCTAGAACTTCCTGCCACACCCATAGCACCCATAGAAGCCGAGTCAGGGCTGGACCCTGCGCAGCCCAAACGCGTGCCCTGGGTCCCCTTTTTGCAGGCGGCTCCTGTCATGTCCTGTGCCCAGGTGTCCATCTCCAGGAGATACCGCAAACCTCGGCCTCAGACTATCTTTGAAAGACCACCAAACCCAACTGGTTTTGTCCTTGTCTTCCAGAACAGGAAGAGCTACCCATAGAGACATTTGGTCCTCCTGTTGGGGACGGTGGTCTGGGTGCTGGAACATTGGTGCCTTTGGGATGATGCAGTGGGTTTTCTGAGGGGTGGAGGATATGAAGGAGGCCCGTCTGGGGATCTGACCTCTGTGTCCCCTGATGTAGCCCCTGGTGGAGCTGACCTGCAGGCTGACCTCCTTCCCTGGGTCAGCCACTTCCTCCCACCTGGCCCCAGAGCTGGTGGTCTCAGGCGTGAAGTGTTTCCCCTCCAGGTCAGATGCCTACTGTATCCCCTGTCGGGGTCCCACAGGGAGGCAAGCTGACTTGGTTCCAGGGGCTCTGTGGACTCACACTGACCCTCCCAGGTTCTTGGCCCCCTGCCCGGGAGACCTTGTGTAAGTCTCTGCAGCTTCATCTGTAAACTGGGACTAATAATGCCCATCCCACTGAGAAAATGCATGAAAAATCTCAAGATAATTTCCAGCCCAAAATTGGTGCCAGCACTGTAAGAGGGAAAAAGATGCAATTCTTTGCAGGGAAAGTGGTTTGCATGTGAAGTGCATCACTTCTCCTTTGCCCTGAAACAGGAAGGGGGCATGGGGTGCTGGGCCACTGCTTTTGGGGGGGGGTGGATGTGGGCAGATAGGAACCTGCTACAGAGGCTGAAGCCCCACTGCGGTGCTCCATGGCTCAGAGTTAAGCATTGCCCTCTCTAGGCTTTAAGGTGCATCCTCCACCCTCACGAGGCCCGGATATGTGCTCAGAGGAGGAGTGATGTGGCCCTGGGACAGGCAGGTGGCCACTGGGCGCTGTCCTAGCTGGGGGGCTGGCTCACCAGTGGCCTTGGCAAGTCACTTCTCCCAGACCCTCATTGTCTCTGACTTGGGGACCTGGGGTTGCTGGGAAGCATCGCACAAGGCCCTTAACCCTTCCAGACCTTAACTTCCTCAGCTGTAAAGTGGAGATTTGAGAGTGCCTGCCTTCCAGGGCTGTTAGATGACACACATGCCTGGCACACAGCAGCTCTCCATAAGTGTCAGCTGGCATAATCATGACTTTTTTTTTTTTTTTTTTTTTTTTGCGGTATGCGGGCCTCTCACTTCTGTGGCCTCTCCCGTTGCGGAGCACAGGCTCCGGATGCGCAGGCTCAGCGGCCATGGCTCACGGGCCCAGCCGCTCCACGGCATGTGGGATCTTCCCGGACCGGGGCACGAACCTGTGTCCCCTGCATCAACAGGCGGACTCTCAACCACTGCACCACCAGGGAAGCCCTATGACTTTTGTTGTCATTGTACATGTCACTTGTGCAAAAGGAAGGCCAGCACTGGTGCAGACGTGTGTACCAGACTGCCCCGGCATCCTCGTGTGCGTGCAGGCTGGTGCGGTTGTGCTGCAGAGACGTTGGGCAGATGACCCGCCCTGTGTACAGTGCCCTGTGTGCAGTGACGCTCTCCTGGATGTAGCCCAGCGGTGCTCTGAGCCACCCCACCGCAAGGGGCGTGGCCAGAGGTGTGAGTGGGAGCCGGGGTGGGTGTGTAAGACGCACCCCGTGGAAGCCGAGCTGTGGCTAGACCCAGATAGACACAGCCACGGAGACGGATCAATAGACACGGAGCCAATAGCCACAGAGACGGATCAATAGACACGGAGCCGAACGGAAAAAGTAAGAGAAAGCATGTGACCTGCTACACAGCGGTGTTTACGTTAATTGAAATGACATGCAGACAAAACATAGAGGACCAGTCTGCCGGAGCACATGCAGTCAAACAGTGCCCGTGCAGCGCACAGGCAGGGCTGCCGCCCTTTGTCGGGGGTTGGGGAGGAGAGGGTCTGAAAACCAAACAGTGAGCCGCGGACCTGTGTGTGCACGCGTGACGGACCATGTGCTGTGAACCGGGCGGTCCATTAACTCAACTTTGTGCAACTGAGGTTAAAAGAGAAATGAAGAGAGACAGAGACAGACAGAAAGAAAGGCAGACACAGTGCCCGGTCTGCTGTGCCGAGTTAAAGCCGGAAAGGGATCCTGGCCCAGGTCTGAGGCGGGGGCAGCAGCGGAGGTGCCCGGAGAGCCCAGCGGCGTTCTGCAGGCATTGCCAACCGCAGGTGGGAGAACGCTTTGACCCGGCTTTTACAGTGACAGCTTTTTCCCTTCGTGACCTGCCTCCAAGGACAGGGACTTTTGTTGAGATTACTGCCCCCATGTTACAGAAGAGGACGCTGAGGCCCCGGGTGGGTGGGGTGACCCGAGGTTAGCATCCAGGAGGCTGGGAGGGGGAAGGCGCTCTTGCTGGTGGCTGACTCAGAAATGCAGAGCTCGCCCTGGCGCAGAGCTGGCAGGCCTGGACAGAGCCCCGGCCAGCTCCCTCCCGCCTCCAGATCCTGTCTGCGCCCCCTCGGAGCTGCCCTGTGAGCATTCATCTGAATCTAAGCAACCAGCACGTCCAGCGAAGCCCGGCAACACACGCATGTTTTTCTCCGCAGCTCACTGTATGGGGACAATGGGTATTTACAGCAGCCCTGAAAGGCTGCTCCAGCCGCCAGAGGCCTCTGGCATCGCTAAGGACACTTCGACAGCGTGGAGAAGGGTTTTAGCAGCGAGTGCGTTTATCACATTAGCGTTCTTGGAAAACGACAAATCCCCATTACCTAAAGCAGCCACGTTACTGAGCCAGCGCCCGGCCCCCCTGTCTGGGTAATCCTTATGGATTCTTTTGAACTCCACTGATTCCCCTGGCTCCCGCCTCCAAGGCCTGTTTTTGAGCTCCAGTAGCCGGCAAGAAAAGGTCCAAGGTCTTCGCCTGGGTGTTTAAGGCCCCCACTGGCCCAGTCTGCGGGCTGTTACCTCATCTCCCCCAGCCCTTCCCCCACCCACAGGTCCCAGGCCAGTGGTTCTTAGGATGGGGTCACTGGGGCCGAGGCAGACCCCATCAGCACTCTTCCGGCCCCCAGGCTTCTGCTCTGGACGTTTCCACCTGCTTTTATGGATCAACTCGGACAGTTCTCCTTGGCAGCAATGAGCCGGTGCATCCAGAGGCCTCGTTCACCTGTCCCCCAAGCTGGGCACAGGCCAGAGCAGCACAGTCACCCCATGACCTTCGCTGGGCACAAGATGACTTCCTAGGAGGACGAGGAGGCCCTTTCTCTGTTGAACTGGTTCCAGGGCTGCCTGCAGCCGAAGAGGAGAAATGGGCATGGCTTCCTGCAGGGGCGGGGAACCACCTGGGCACAGCCAGGCAGAGAAGCTTCGGTGACACCAGCATAGGATGGGGTGACGAGGTCCGTGCGTTGAGCAGGGCCCCCCGGGGCAGAGCCTTAGACGGAGCTTGGGTGCCAGGCTTTACTGGGGAAGGGGCCCAGGGGTGGGAGCAGGGCTGGGCGTGCAATGGCAGGGAGGGAGCGCCCACCTTGGGGGCTGGCTGCTCGGGCCCACGGGGTCCTCCAGGAAGCTGTGGCGATGTCTTAGGATCGTGTGCCCCCAGGCAAGGGGGAGCAAGTTCCCGCTCTGACCTGCAGAGGTTGGAGGTCGCCCCTGGGGCGCTAACTGCCCCAAATTCTGGGTTGACACACATGATGCAGAGTGGTATTTCTGGGAGAAAGCCCAGGTCAGGGCCAGGAAGAGAGCCAGGGGGCTCCCGAGCTGAGGCCTACATGGGGCTTGTGACCACAGCTGTGTCAGAATATGAGGTGACCCGAGAGGGTCTCGAGCGTTGCCTAGGATGGGTCCCATCCTGGGGCCCCATGCTGCTTTTTTTAATTAAAAAAAACCCAAACACTTCCTCTATTGTAGAAAATTTGGAAAATACAAAGTGTATAAAAAAGGAAATAAAAATTTTCTGCAATTCTTCCTGTTAATGTTGCCTTGTATTTATTTTCAATCTTTTTTCTCTATGTACACATGCTTCACACATAACCGTGTGTGTGTGTGTGTGTGTGTGTGTGCGTGTGCGTGTGTGTGTATGTCTGAGACCATGCAGATTTTGTCATATTGATCATGGATTTTATGCAACTTTATTTTTCCTTCGGTATGAATTTCTATTTCTGGTTCCACTTTTTTTTTTTTTGCAGTACGCGGGCCTCTCACTGTTGTGGCCTCTCCCGTTGCGGAGCACAGGCTCCGGACGCGCAGGCTCAGCGGCCATGGCTCACGGGCCCAGCCGCTCCGCGGCATGTGGGATCTTCCCGGATCGGGGCACGAACCTGTGTCCCCTGCATCGGCAGGCGGACTCTCAACCACTGCGCCACCAGGGAAGCCCTGGTTCCACTTTCTCTTTGCTCTTTGATGCCCTGGGCACCTCCTGACCATCCATCTGCACCGGTCTGCTGACTGAGACCTTCCCACTGGCTGGTCCTACAGAGATGCTTGATTACTGCTCACTGAGCCAGGCTTTGCTACTGCTGGTTTACACGTCTGCCCCCGCCCCCAACCCCTCAGGATGGCAAGCTCACAGGCTGTGGGGCCGTAGCAAATAAGTGAGAAGATGTGTGAAACTTGTCAAGATTAATTCTTGACACAGACAGGTGCCAGAGCATTAGCTCCCCCCTGCCCCCGCCCTTGAGAGAGGAAAAGGAGTGTTAAGTGGTTGCACAGGGCGAAGTTGATCTCGCTAACCCCTCTGTCTCGGTGCCCAGCATGGACCTTGGCATACAACAGGCACTCAATAAATGTCTACTGTAGCCAACAAAGTATCAGACAGACTCTTTATTGCCAACAATAGGAACACAACTGGACTGGTTTAAACAAAAAATGGCTTTCCAAATGGGGAAGTCCATGTGCAGTCTGGCTTTAGGGACAGCTGAATCCAGGAGCTCAAGCTGTGGGACTCAGTTTCTCTTTTCATCCCCCTGCTTGCTTCTGCACAGAGGGGATAGGAAGGCCTTAACACTCTATTTTTGTTATAGTTGATGATCACGGCCAAAGAGGAGAGACCTCCCACAGGTCCCTATAGCAAATCTCCAGGAAGAATGGAAGGCTGGGCCCAGGTCATGGGCCTTGTCCTGTGGCCAGCTGGGATCAGCCTCACTGAGCCACACTGAATGCTCTTCCTATAGGAAAAGGGGTTCATTATTAAAGGAGGGGTAGGGATACTGGACAAAATGAAAACCACATCTACTTCCTGTGGGTGAATTAGGACACCAATTGCTGGGATGGGGTAGCCACAGATTTCTCTGAGGCGTCTGTGATGGGGACCCCCAGCCCAGTCCTCCAGGAAGTTAGTCATCACCACCCCCAAATCCTGCCTGCAGGGGATTGGCTCTGGGGAGTCCCCTGACCAGTTCTACTGGGGGCTTCTGGGAAATTCCCCCTCCCCCAGAGTCCCTGGGGAAGAGATGCTTCCTCTCTCCCTCCTCTTCCTTGGGCCTTGTTGGGCCTGGGTGTGACACCAGAAGGGCTGCTGCCATCCTGCCACCAGCTGTGAGGGTGCAAGAGCAGAGAGAGGAAGAGGGCCTGTGTCCCCCAGGGGCCCCGCTCCTGAGGCACCGCATCACAGAGCCCTCCCTGCTCCTGGTTAAATGTCAGGAAACCCATTTGAATTGGAGTCAGCCGTGACTTGAGGCCCAAACCACTCTAATTGATAACAGCTGTCATGTTTTCTGTGTCATCGAACAGAACCGAGACGTATGTTTCACAACTTCCTAGCTGAGTTCGTGAGCTTTTGACAGCTCTATCGCATTTCCAGAAGTTGTAAACATGTTTCTCCTCTGGGAATGGGGCTGCGCATGAAGAAGGGGTCCCCGAGACGTACACATCGTGCTTAGGCAAAAGGACTCCCATTTCCTTACCGACGCTTGTAGAATTGCACAGACGCTGAAATCAACAGAACTAACGAAACTGCAGCCCACCCTTCTCCAGGGCTCTGGAATATTTAAACTCAGGGGAGACCAAGAAGCTGGGTGACATGGAAGGCTTGGGTAGCCTTGGTCTTGTTAATGATTTCAGTCCCAGAGCCCAGCCCAGAGTGAGGGGTCACTGAAATATCTGTTGAGTTGATGGTCTTCCCCACCGCAGACAATTGAATTGTGGAGCGGATGGATGGATGGATGGATGGATGGAGGGAGGGAGGGACAGGTGGGTAGGTGGGTGGGTGAATGGATGAATGGATGAGTGGGTGGCTGAATGGTGGATTTTGGATGGTTGGATAGATGGGTGGAGCTTCCTAATTTGGGGAAGCAGGTGTTCAGACCAGGGTCCCATTCTTCCAAGGAAGTCCAACATTTTTGCCTCACGTCAAGGAAGGCATGTCCCCTCACCTACATCTCGAGCTCTGACACTCAAAGAGGGGGGGGGTGAGGATTTGGCTTGCTAGCTCAGCACCCAACAAGCTCACCCAGATACTCCCCAGGCTCTGTTCTGGAAGGCCGGGGAGGAGGGGGAGGGGAAGAGGGGAGGGGGAGGGACAGGGATGCAGTGCCTGGGCAGATTCGCCCACTGCCTATTCAGTCCTGGGCTCCTAATCCTGGCGTTTGTTCTCCCAGGAGTGAATTCTAGGATAGGAAACAGAAATCAGGGAGTTGTTTATAAGGTTCAGGGTTGAGAAACATAGGTAGACTCGGGGACACAACACGGGAAAATTCTAGGCAGGAGATATATATTTTAACATCTTTATTGGAGTATAATTGCTACATAGTGGTGTGTTAGTTTCTGTTGTATAACAAACTGAATCAGCTATACATATACATATATCCCCATATCTCCTCCCTCTTGCATCTCCCTCCCACCCTCCCTATCCCACCCCTCTAGGTGGTCACAAAGCACCGAGCTGATCGCCCTGTGCTATGCGGCTGCTTCCCACTAGCTATCTGTTTTACATGTGGTAGTGTGTATGTGTCCATGCCACTCTCTCACTTCGTCCCAGCTTACCCTTCCCCCTCCCCGTGTCCTCAAGTCCATTCTCTACCTCGGCACAGGCAGGCTATTTGAAATGAGAAATTGGCCTCCATGGTTACACCATTAGGAAATGGGGCCCCAGGGCCCCCGTGTCTGAGCATCCCACACCTCCCGGGGACGCCCTGTGTTCTGTGGGAATGGCTCCCCCGGGGTCGTGCAGTGTATCAGCTAAGCATGCAGAGGTGGCCTGCGTCCCCTTTCCTCCAGGCCTGTCATCCTTGGAGAAAACTGAGTGTGGGAGCCTGGGGCTGCGTGTGTAGACATGCACATACATGTCCATGAGGGGGTGTGTGCTTGTATGTGTGCCTGGGTCTCTGGGTAGTCTCCTGCGCGTGCACACCTGCCCGTGTGTTGTCCGTGCTTGCTTGTGTGTGTGTGTGTGTGTGTGTGTCTCTGTGTGTGGCAGTGAGAAGACACACCGGAGCAGGGGTGAAGCCTCAGAAGCCCCGTGGAACACGCGCCCTCTCTGCCCTCTTTAGCTGGTCAGCTCCACACTAAACAGAAGCTCTCTTCAAGGCTCTGAGCTCAAAAATCTCAGGTCCACTTCCGTCTAAATAAGCAGAGTTCTCAGCACCCTGCAGCCAGGAACTGTTTCTGAACTTCTTGAAAACAAGAAGCCATGCTGGACACAGCTGGAAGTCACCCAGCCCCAGAGGAGGGTTGTTCGGGATAGAGGATGGGGGTGAACTTGGGGCTGGGAGTGGGGCTGCAGCCCCGGTTCCTTCCGCAAGCCTTTGCTGTCGGCTCCAGTGCTGTCAGCTCTGGGAGCACCCGGGTCTCTGCTGCCCCACCCCAATGGCGCTCTCAGTCTAGGGCATCTGACTGATCCCCCCATATTGGGTCCTGGGGACCCTCTCTCCTCAGGGACACTATTTCCCATGGCTGTCATGGAACCCTGGTTCTCCCTGACTCAGGTTCCCCAAACTTCCAGGCTACGGCAGGGCACACGGGCCTGTATGCAGATGCCAGATACCTGCCAGAGCCCAGCACCACGCCGTCTGCCTTCCCCAACTGTAGCCAGAATGAACCTTCTAGTGGGTTTTACTAAAACCCCATCGAGATGTTGGGTTGTCTTGCTAAGAGGCCAAGGTAGGCCAGCCACCATGGTAACAGCCAGCCTTCAGTGAGCATGGGCCAGGTGTACCACGAACACCCAAAACCACCTGGGCAGGTAGGTGCCTCTTTCAACCCCATTTTTTAAAACATCTTTATTGGAGTATAATTGCTTTACAGTGGTGTGAACCCCATTTTTCAGAGAAGAAATCAAATGACAGAGAGGTTAAGTCACTTGCCCGAGGCCACACAGCCACAAGTAGAGGAGCGTAGATTGTTTTTATGGTTTATTACAGGATATTGAATATAACAGCCAGTAGGTCCTTGCTGTTTATCTATTTTATATACAGTAATTTGTATCTGGTAATCGCAAACTGCAGCCCCATCCCTTACCCTCCCTTTTGCTTCCACATCTCCGAGAGGTGTTCTTTGACAGTCCCATGGGGTGAAGCCACCTATGCTGTCCCACCTGGGCTCCAGGTGAAGACTGCTCTGACTGAGGCATCTCTGTGTCCCTGTCTAAGGGAGCCTAACTCCATAGGGGGCTGACACCAGTGCCAGGCGAGGTGCAGGCACCTGGGAAATGTGGGCGGGACCGGGTTGACCCTGCGCAGTTACAAATCAGGCGAGTGTGGACGGACAGAGAAATTCTCTGCAGCCAGGAGCTGGACCCCAGGGTGGGCTTTGTGCCCGCCTTCCCACACTCCGGGTGTGCTCGCCAGTTGTTTTCTTAGACTCTCTCTTTCTGGTCGTATGACACAGGGTCTAGGAGCCCCAGAAACTCCCAGGCTTATCTGTTTATTGATGGGAGGTACCTGTCTCCATGAAGATGGGCATGTTATGGCCATGGAAACAAAGCTGGTATGCAAAGAAAAGCCCTTAAAAATTTTTTTTTAAAATTTTTTTATTGGAGCACAGTTGATTAACAGTGTTGTGTTAGTTTCAGGTGTACAGCAAAGTGATTCAGTTATACATATACATGCATCTATTCTTCTTGTAATTCTTAAGAAAAGCCCTTTACCCGCCATCAGCGAGGGGAAAGAACCCCTTGATGGCTTCCCTGAAAGCCCTGAATTCTGGGAACGTCACTTCCACTCCCATTACGCTCACCACGTGCTGGCCTTCTGGATGGACACAGCCCCTGGGTGACGTCTCTGCCCTCCACCTGTCCCCACTGCTTTAGAAAATCCCACCTTATTGATGATATTTCTCTGTGGAGTGCTGCTGACAGCGAGGGGCTGCAGTCACGGGAGCTGTGAGTGGGGGTCTGGGAACCGGGGCTTCGTCCTGGCATCTGGGTGACCCTGCCTCGCGGTTCTCAGACGAAGGGTAGCCCTTGCAAGATGAGGGGCTTGGATAAATTTCTCTCCGAGCCTCCTTCTGCTCGGGCATCTAAACTATTTATAACTCTAGGAATTATTTGCTGATGCCCGCCGGCTGCTTTTCCTTTTCAAGTGGCCTGTGCAATATCTGGAAGAATGAAAGGTGATTAAAAAAAAAAAAAGACTCCTTCGGTAAATGATTTATTTTCTAGAGGTGTCATGGCAATCGCAAACACTTCTGAAGTCTGGAAGCTTTTAGACCTGGGCCATATTGTTCAGATTGGGTCTCAGTGGGGAGAGATGAGATTTATTTGGAGCGGGGGGCAGGGGCTCTGTGTGAGCAGCAACCCTCATGGCACAAAATAGCGACAGCCAACATCTCCCTGGCGGTGCATCCAGGCACTGTGACACGCACCTTACTTTCTCAACCCCAGTAGTCCTCACAAGAACCCTATGATGTAGCTGCTACTATTATTATTTTTTAACAGAGAAAATAATTTTTTACAAATTAGATATATTTTTTACAAATAGAAAAATGCTACTTACAAATAAGGAAATTGAGGCACAGGGAGAAAAACGACCCTTCCTTGGTCACACAGTAGGGCAACCTGAGTGCTGCAGTGATTCGAAGGGGAGAGGGCTGGCCTTGGGCGATCTACAGCCCCGAGTTCAAATCCCACCTCTACTGCTTCCTGGAAGCCTGAGCCCCCGAACTTTGCATCTGGAAGCTCCACTGCAGGAAGCCTGCTCCTCGGGGCTCTATGGGTGTTTGCTGATGGGGGCAGCCGTAAGGTTGTCTGCCCCAGGTCGGGGGTCTGTGGCACTCCTCCCAAGCACCTGGGGCTGCCTTTATCTGCTAAACCAGGAAGATTGTGCTCTGGGCCCCAGCCCTCTGGGAGCTGCCCTGCAGATGCACCCACACAACAGGCTCTCAACCAAGGGCACGCGTTTCCAGCCAAGAGGCTCTGTGGAGCTCCTGGGGCTCTGGGAACAGCAGGTCCAGGAAGGCGGAAGGGAATGTGAGCTCCTCTGGCTCCAGGATGTCTGCCCACCCCTTGCACAGATGGAAACACTGAGTCTAGGAAAGGAAGGAGCTTATCACACTGATGCGGCAGCAGCTTGTTCAATCCAAACCCACGCAGTGAGTTGGGAAGTACCACTCCATGTCACAGAGAAGGGAAACTGAGGTCCGGGGAGATGGTAACTATTTGCACCTTGCACTTTTCTTTTTTTTTTTTACGATACGCGGGCCTCTCACTGTTGTGGCCTCTCCCGTTGCAGAGCAGAGGCTCCGGTCACGCAGGCTCAGCGGCCATGGCTCACGGGCCCAGCCGCCCTGCGGCATGTGGGATCTTCCCGGACCGGGGCACGAACGCGTGTCCCCTGCATTGGCAGGCGGACTCTCAACCACTGCACCACCAGGGAAGCCCGCGCCTTGCACTTTTCATTCAGAGCTTGTGCAGATGTATCAGGGCTTCCTAAAGCTGGGTGTCTTTTCATTTTGTCCCCCACCCCTAGCTTATCCCTGCTGCCCACCCAGGGCCCTGCTGGAGTCTTGAGCCCCAGGAGCCTTTCCTTTCCTCTGAGTAGATCCCGGGGTGGCTTCATGGCACGTGGCAGAGGCTGAAGCAATGGAAGCTCACAGCGCAGCTCAGTGGCCCTCCACCCAGGTTTGGAGAAGTGGCTAGAAATTCCTCCTTACCCATGTCTGCCTGTGGTATAACCCAAGTGCAGGGTGCCTGGACAAGTGTCAAGGGTGGTCGTGGAGCCACCCTATCTGGGGGCCCCCAGTGGTTGTGGGGACTCACCTTACCTTTTCCTTTGGCTCATGCAAGGGTGCTAGAAGTTTGTAGAAACAAGGCCCTTGGGCAGTGGGTTTGGGGAGAGTGGTCCGTATTCCCGCAAGGAAGTGCCAGCCCTGGGGCTGCCAGTGCAGCCCAGGCCACAGTCACTTGGACTTGACTGGGATGATGTTCTGGTACGTTTGTTAGTCAGAGCTGTAAATACAGTTAAGCCCACCCCTGGGAGCCTGATGGCCTGGGGTGGGATCCCGGCTCTGCCTCTTGCTAGCTGGGTAATGGAACCTCCCGTGCCTCAGTCTCCCCACCTGCAAAATGGGAATTATAATCAGGTCTTCTTTGGAACGTTGCTGTGAAGATGCTTTTAGAGAGCCTATGTGAAGTGGCACCTGGAGGTGCCCCACAGTTACGTGCCGGCTCCTGTGCACCTGCTCCAACCGGGGCCCTGCATCAGGAGGGCCCCTGGAGATGTCCTACTGTGAGACCAATGTGACCCATCACGGAGGAGAGGGGCCTCCTAGATGCTGAGGTCTTATTTCTCATTTCACCTGTTTTGAGAGGTGAAATGTGTAGGATAGGGGGAGTGCGCTCTGCTTTTCATGTTAAATTATGAAATATTTCAAGCCTACAGAAAAACACAGAGAAAACTATAACCAGGACTGAGGCCACTACTCAAAATTAATGTATGGCAACCTTTGTTTTTGATTTTTAAGCATGAAATCTATGTTAAATACAGCCAGAGTCCCTTTGTCCTGCTTCAAAACTCACCCCCAACGCCTCCCCAGAGGAGGCACCCCTTTAAGGTCCATCCCACCTCTCCTGCACGTGTGTCTATGTCCTCACTGTGTCTATGTGTGTGTCCCTAAGTGTATCTTAGATAATTTGTGCACTTTTCACATACATGGTGTGCTTTTATACACATCCTTCTGCAACTTGCTTTTTCCAGCCCACATCATTTTTTTTTAAATTGGGGTACAATTCACATAACATAAAATTAGCCATTTTATTTTTTTTATCTTTAATTTTTTTTTAGCTGTGCTGTGGGGCTTGCAGGATCTTAATTCCCTGACCAGTGGAAACGCGGTGCCCTATCCACTGGACTGGCAGGGAATTCCCCAAATTAACCATTTTAAAGTGTACACTTGAGTGGCGTTTAGCGCATTCACAGAGTTGTGCAGCCATCACTTCTGTCTAGTTCCCTTCGTCACTCCCAAAGGGTACCTGAGACCCAGTAGCAGTCATTCCCCGTAACCCGCCTGGCAACCACCAATATGCTTTCTGTATCTTCCAGATATTTCATACAGATGGAGTTAAACAGAACGTGCACATCATGTTTCTGAGGTTCGCCCCTGGTGAGACGTGTGCATTTGGTTCGCTCTTTCTAGCTGCGATACGGGGTCCATTGCTCCATAATTTATACCCACCATCCCCCTGCGCCTGCCACATGTCATTCCAGTGTTCCCCCAGCTGGGGGACCTTCCTGTGTTTCTGGGGAGGGTCCCCATCCAGGTGTTCTCCTTACCTGATGGATAGCAGGGCACCCCGAATGTAGTGCTTAAAACAATTATTTCCCTGCTTCTGGGGATTGACTGGGCTCAGCCGGGCGGTCCTTCCACTGGTCTTGCTTAGAGTCTCTCCTGCAGTCAGGTCGTGGCTGGTGCCGGGGGCTCTGGATGCTGGGACGGCCAGGTCTCTCTCCCTTTCCAGCAGGGTAGCTCACCCACTACATGGTGGCTCTGGGCCCCCAAAAGCATGAAAGCAGAAGCTGCCAGGTCTCCCTCAGGCCTGGACCCAGATGCCCACACTGTCCCTTCTGCTGGTTAAAGCCAGGGACAGGCCGGCCCAGAGCCAGAGTGGGAGGGGTCACAGCAGGAGTGGTTGTTGGGGCCCGTCTCTGAGGACCGGGCCCTGGGGCTCAAGGTGGCTTTTCTGCGTGGTGGCTGTCAGCGCGTCCAGTTCCTGTGATGCCGTCGGGTGTCTCCAAAACGTGTGTTCTGCCAGCCCCTCCCAACAGGGCAGAGGATCGATCCCGGGTTCTCCGTGCAGACACCCTACGTGTTGCCAACCTAGGTGGGAAGTGGCGTGGCTTTGCTGTTTTGGTTTGCATTTCCCTGGTTCCTAGTGAAGGTGCAATAGTTTCTTACTGCTACTGTGACAAAGTACCACAATTTAGGGGCTTGGAACCGTGAAAATTTATTCTCTCATAGTTCTGGAGGTTAGAAGTCTGGCTTGGGTCTCACTGGGCTGAGATCAAGGTGTTGGCAGGGCTGTCCTCCTTCCGAAGGCTCTAGGGGAGAATCCCTCTTTGTTTTTGCCTTTTCCAGCTTCTAGAGACACCTGCACCCCTTGGCTCATGGCCCCTTCCCCCCTCTTCAAAGCCAGCAGCGTAGCATCTTCCAATCTCTCTCTCCTCTGACCCTCTTGTGGGGAGCTTGTGATGGTGACATTAGCCTCAGTGGGAAAATCCAGATCATCTCCCCAACCTCAAGGGCCTTAACTCCATCGCATCTGCCCTGTAAAGGGACCTATTCACAGGGTCTGGGGATTAGGATGTGGACACCATTGGGGGCATTCTTCTGTCCACCGTGGAAGGTGAGTGGCCTCACGTGGTCTTTGCCGCCTTCCTTTCCACGTTGGGCAATTTCCGGTTTCCACTCTTTGTCCATCTCTCTCTTACGTGTGAAAGTTCATTGTCTATATTCTTCTGCTGGCTCTAGGGGCCACAAATATGCTTCCAGATCTGCTTTTTCCTTTTTTTAAACAGCCAGGGTACCAACAGGAAACAACTGGTACCCTCAAATCGGGGGTTTGAGGACAGTTTAATAAGAGGACTACTTACTGAGGTGCAAAGAAACCAACAAGGGAAGGGGAGGTGCCCAGGGCTGGCAGAGCTGGGAGCCATTGCCACCCCTAGGCCTTAAGGGGCGAGGAGAGGCGGGGCTGGGTGGAGAAAGTCCACCCAAGGCAACACGGCTGCCTCCAGGCTTCTGCTGGTGCCTCCTGTTGGCAAAACCCAGATCCCGCAGAAGAGAGCCCGGTAGCTGGAGAACCCAGGCTGGCCGGCGGAGAGCCAGCTGAGGCAGTGATGGAGTTCTGGAGGGAGAAGCGTAAACACCAGGATAAGCGCTAACTTTTTTCATAGCATCTTTGGTTACAGAGAGTATTTTTAAAATTTTCCATAGGGTGATATTTCCTTTATGTTTATTTATCTTTTTTAAATAGGAAAATCTCCCCTATCCTTAGAACATAAAGATATTCTTAAAAAAAAACAACCTTGTATGTGTCTATACAAAAAATATATATCTAAAAATTGTGGTAAAATACACATAACATAACATTTACCATTTTAAACCATTTTCGAGTGTGTAATTCAGTGGCATTAAGTTCCATTCCATTGATGTGCAAACATCCCACCATTCACCCTCAGAACTCTTTTCATCTTGCACAACTAAAACTGTGCTCGTTAAAATACAACTTCTATTCCTCCCCTCCCCCAGCCCCTGACACCCACCGTTTTAATTTCTGTCCTTACGAATCTGCCTCCTTTAGGGACCTCATATGAGTGGGATCATAAATGTTTGTCCTTTTGTGACTGGCTTATTTCACTCAGCATAATGACCTCAAGGTACATCCAGGTTGTGCCCTGTGTCAGAATGCCCTTCTTAAGGCTGAATAACATTCCACTTTAGTGTAGATCACGTCTTGTTTATCCATTCCTCCATCCATGGACGCTTGGGTTGTTTCCACCTTTTGGCTACTGTGAATCATGCTGCTGTGAACGTGGGTGTACAAATATCTCTTTAAGAGTCTGCTTTCAATTCTTTTGAATGTGTACGCAGAAGTGCAATTGCTGGATCAAATGATAATTTTACATTTAATTTTTTGGGGACGTGCCATACTGTTTCCCACAGTGGCTGCACCATTTTACATTCCCACCAGCAGAGCACAAGGATTCCAGTTTCAGTACACCCTTACCAATATTTGTTACTTTCTTCTTTTTTAAAAATAGTAGCCATGCTAATGGGGGCGAGGTGGTAGCTCATTACGACAGAGGCACATTCTTCCAAAAGTTGTAACTGTTTGATTTCCATACTCAGATCTTTAGCCCACTGGCAACTTATTTTTCTGTACGTGTGGGACAGGGATACAGTGTAGTTTCCTCCTCATTGGTCATGGGTGGGGCACTGACTGCCGACACCCCTGCCTTGTGTGCGGTGTCCCCCCAGGGGCACCAGCCTCTCTCTGGGCTCTGTGGTCCTTGTCCATCCTGGGCCGCTGCCTTACTTTTTTGTTATCACTTGTAAGCTGCTCGATTCCCTTACCCTGGCGGTGCCAGGATCTTTTTCCAAAGACAGCAGCCCCGAGCCCCGGACCTGGACAGAGGCTTGTCCCACAGCCCACCTGCTCACCGCATGGCACTTTCCTGCCTCTCCCCAGGGCCTTCAGGCTAAAGCGTCACTGCCACAAAGGACCTTCCAGCCCCACTTTGACCCCTGCCTGCCCCTTCCTGGCCTCATGGACTTTACTGCTGCTGCCCAAACCTGCCAGAGTGTTCTTG
Organism: Hyperoodon ampullatus; assembly: GCF_949752795.1. NCBI lineage: Eukaryota > Metazoa > Chordata > Mammalia > Artiodactyla > Ziphiidae > Hyperoodon > Hyperoodon ampullatus. The sequence continues at coordinate 176,438,721 of NC_136916.1, read as the reverse complement.
CTGCCAAGGCTCCGCACATGTCATTCTCTGCGTCCCCGAGGCCCTGGGCTCCCACCTGAGTTCCCAGTCCTTCCTGGTTCACCTCCTCTGGGTGGCCCTCCTTGTCCCCCTGCCTTGGGTTTCCCACCTCCCAGGCTTTCTCCATTGTTGGTTTCTGTTTCTCCAACTAGCCTGATTGCTCTGTGAGCGTGGGACCAGGCCTGCCCTGTGCCTCGTGCAGGCCTGGCGGGTGTTGGGGGCTCACTGAGGGTCTGGAGAGTGGAGGTGCGTGGCACGTCCGCACACACCTGCTCTGCATCTCTGGTTGAATGGCGGGCTGCGCCTTTTCCTGGCCTTTGCACGCGTTCCTTCCTCTGCCCCACACCTCCCCCTACCCGCCCCGGCTCTGCCTCAAGCCTTGGCCTCCCTGGGCCAGCAGGGTCCTGGCACACTGTGATGGCGAGCATCCACCTGCCATCTTCACGGCGCCTGGCCCGGGGCGAGCAAACACCCAGTAGGGGTTGTCCCCCTGGACAGTGGGAAGAGCCAGGGATGTGGCTTTGGAGGCCAACAGCGTGTATCCTGGGGGTGTTACCTAACATTGCCCAGCTCCACTCTCCTCCCCGGAGAACTGGGAGCAACCATAACCTGGTCCACTGTGCTGACCTGAGGGGTCAACCCTACTCCTGGGACCTACGGCTTGTGTGTCTGTGTGAGTGTGAAGGGTGTGTGCAGGCCTGGGCCGGGCTGTGATGAGGAGGCTGGCCCAGGTGGTCTCTGGGCACTTGGGCCTGACTGTCTGGGTCGGATTCCCAAGTGTGCATCCCGGGCAGCTGTACAGGCCCCTTGCTTGAAGGGCCCCATGCTGGATTCAGCGCTCTGTGGTCACCGACTTGAAATTCTTTTTTATAAATTGAAGTATAGGTGATTTACAATGTTGTGTTAGTTTTTGGTATACAGCAAAAGGATTCAGTTATATATGTATAACTGACTATATATATGTATATATATATATATTCAGATTCTTTCATTACAGGATATTACAGGATACTGAATATAGTTACCTGATCTATACAGTAGGTCCTTGTTGTTTAGCTATTTTATATATAGTAGTGAGTCTCTGTTAATCCCAAACTCCTAATTTATCCCTCCCTCACTTCCCCTTTGGTAATCATAAGTTTGTTTTCTATGTCTGTGAGTCTGTTTCTGTTTTGTAAATAAGTGATACCTACAATGAGTTATCACCTCACACCAGTCAGAATGGCCGTCATCAACAAGTCTACAAATAACAAATGCTGGAGAGGGTGTGGAGATAAGGGAACCCTCCTACACTGTTGGTGGGAATGTAAATTTGTTCAGCCACTATGGAGAACAGTATGGAGGTTCCTTAAAAAACTAAAAATAGAGCTATCATAATATCCAGCAATCCCACTCCTGGGCATGTATCCAGAAAAGATGAAAACTTTAATTCGAAAAGGTACATGCACCCCACTGTTCATAGCAGCACTATTTACAATAGCCAAGACATGGAAGCAACCTAAATGTCCATCAACAGAGAATGGATAAAGATGTGGAATATTACAATGGAATATTACTCAGCCATAAAAATGAATGAAATAATGCCATTTGCAGCCACGTGGATGGACCTGGAGATGAGCATGCTAAGCAAAGTAAGACAGAAAAAGACAAATATCATATGACATCACTTATATGTGGAATCTTAAAAATGATGCAAATTGAAATGCTTAATACTTTTTGTCTTTGCACTGTGTTTTGTAATTGAAGTTGGATGGGACACAGGAGCATGCATGGAGCAGAGGTGATAGCGCCTCTGGGTTCCCTGCCGCCAAGCTCCTGCGTGGCATTCGTGATGCTGTGAGCAGAGGATGTCAGGAGCCCTGCAACAGCAGGGTGTTAAGCAGGGCTCAGAGTGAGTCAGAAGTATGTAGGTGTGTTTGGAAGCAGTTGATCACTTACCCTGAAAATGATGGCACAGAGGAGGGGGGCAATCGGGCAGCCCATAGCTCCTTCCCCTTCCATCCTGTCTTCCTCAGCAGCAGAGTGTCCTTAAAACGTGCACCATGAAGTGAGATGGAAACAGCTGAGTCAGGTTTGCATAGTATTTCCACTGTGCTGGTGAGGATGAAATACAGGGGCAGGTATGAGCTACAAAATACAAATCGTGTAATTTCAGTGATTCCATGCTATGGACTAAATGCTTTTCTACTTGCGTTTAAAACTGGAAAGATGAATGGCAAAATTCATGCTAATAATTTGAGATGGTCAACATTATGAGTCAACTTGATTGGGCTGTGGGGTGTCCAGTCATTTGGCCAAACAAGATTCTGGGTGAGTCTGTGGGGTGTTTCTGGATGACATTGGAATCTGAGGAGACTGAGGAAAGCAGATTGCTCTCTCAGTGTGGGTGGGCCTCGTCCAATCAGTTGAGGGCCTGACCAGGATAAAAGTGAGGGAGGGAGAATTCGCTCTTTCTGCCTGACTGTCTTGGGGCTGGGACATCAGTCTTCTTCTGCCTTCAGACTCAGACTCAGACTGGGACTTATTCCATCAGCTCTCCTGGGTCTTGGGCCTTCGGACTTGGACTAGACCTTATGTTAACGGCCCTCTGGGCCTCTGGGTTGCCCATGGCAAATCTTGGACTTGTCAGCCTCCATAATCACATGAGCCAATTCCTTATCGTAAATCTCTCTCCCTCTCTCTCCCGTTGGCTCTGTTTCTCTGGAGAACCCAGCCTAATACACCATCCAAAATGTTAATTTTTCTTTATTGATAATGACGTTACGTGACAAATAACCACCACAAGTTGCGGTACCAGGACAGAAAGGAAAAAGCGTTTCTATTTTGTACCTTTACTGGCCCCTTACCCCCTGCTTTTTGTACAAGGGGCTCAGCACTTTCCTTTTGCACTGGGCCCTGCAAATGACATAGCTGGCTGAACTGATGGCCCTTTCTTCCTTGGCTCCAGGTCGCCAGCTACAGTCCCTGGGGAGTCTGGGGGCCTCTCTCTGGCCACAGAGGCCCAGCTGCCTCTGGAAGATGGAACTCAAGATCTTAGAGACCACAGCTTCACCGTTCCCACCTCTGGTCCTTTGAGCTCTGAGGCTGGCCCTGCCTGGGCCTGAGAGATTGCATTATTGTCACCTCCCCCCTTAGGACTGTCACATTAAGAAAAAAAAAAACAACCCAGGATGTCCAGTTAAATTTGCATTTCAGATAAACAATGAATAATTTTTTTTTAGTAAAAGTATATCCATGCAATATTTGGGATATACCTATACTAAAAAAATTTTTGTTGTTTATCTGAAATTCAAATGTAACTCATGTCCTGTACTTGATTTAGCAGGCTTACCCCCTTCCTCCCTTTCCAATGTCTCTGATCGCAGCGCCACCCCACCCAACGCCCACCTCCCACCCCTGGGTCTGGTCCAGAGCTCCCCGTCTCCAGCCAGAACCTCTCTCTGCCCTGACATCTGGGTTTCTACTTGCTACAGCCATTGTTTTTTCTGTTTTTAGTCTTATTTTTCTGTCATAAGAGCAATACACGTTCACTACAGAAAAATCACAGGCTACAGACAAGCAACAAGAAGGAAGTAAGAAAACACTCATAATCCCGCCCACACGGAGACAGCTACTGTGAATTCCTTGGGATAGATTTTTCCAGAGCTGCATGCGTGTGTTTCTTTGCAGATATTAAAAAAGAGCACGCGCACTCACCGCCCAAATCAGACCCACTGTCCTATGAGCTGCGTTTTCATATAACCACAGAGGGAGCAAACGGTCTGCATGGGGGAGGCTCAAGGTCCTTGATCATTTAGCCACTGTGAGAGGGACTCTGTGTAGCCTGATGTTAAACCCCGGACACTAGGGTCAGAGAGGCCTGTGGTCAAAGCTGCTTTCTAGTCCATGGTCTTGTATTTCACTTTGTAGGGCTGCTGTCACAAAGTACCACAGACTGCGTGACTTAAACAACAGGAATTTATGCTCACAGTTCTGGAGGCGGTGAGTCTGAGATCAAGGTATCAGCAGAGTTGGTTTCTCCTGAGGGCTCTCTCCTTGGCTTGTGGACGGCCATCTTCTCCCTGTGTCCTCACACGGTCATCCCTCCGTGTGTGTCTGCGTCCTAATCTCTTCTTTTAAGGACACCAGTCAGATTGGATTAGGGCCCACCCCAATGCCCTCATACTAACTTATTACCTCTTTAAAGAGCCTGTCTCCAAGTAAGGTCACATTCTGAGGGCTAGGGGTAAGGACTTCGACATATGACTTTTGGGGGTAGACACAATTCAGCCCATAACCCCTTGGCCCATCTCACTCCAACCACGCCAAGTCTCAGTTTCTTCATCCTTGAAATGGGGCTAATGATCGTACTCATCTAAGAGGGATGTGAGGATGACCAAATCAAATAATTCTGATAAAGCACTCTGCCCACTGCCTGGCCCCTAGATCAAACCCTCAGATGTCACTTCCTACTATGGCACGTGTGGGTAGTCCCACAGTTGGAAATGTTACATCTCTGCAGATGGATGTCTGGATAATATAAATAGGAGGCCACGGACCTCTTGGTTACCTAACTAGCCCTTTACCCAACAGTTTATTTCCTTCAGGTATTGTTTCCGGAACACAACATGCGCTTTTAGGCCTCCGTGGCTTTGCGCTGGCAGTACCCTCTGCCAAGGATGCCCTTCCTTCGCTGTCTGCCTGGAGGCGGCACTTGTGTCTTCAAGGGGCAAATAAGACCTTCTCTAGGAACTCATTTCATGCCCCTCTCCCTGCTTAAGGCTAAACCGTGTGCTAAGCTGACCTGGACTTGGAAAATACTAATGATGAGGATGCTGGTGATGGTCCCACCCATTGCTCTGAGCATTCCTTGAGGGCAGAGATGAGTTCCTTCTCAGGGTGGGGGGCACTCAGACATCTAGATGGTGCCTGGCACAAGTTATCCTGCAGGCACAGACCTGCTGAGACTAGATGTATGGATGGCCAGAGGATGCCGGGATAGGGAACGGCATGAAAAGTGTGTGGGGCCGGTGTGGGTGATGGTCAAACACTCTGCAGCATGATCCTGATGACAGAATGACGGAAACTAGATCTGAGAATGTGCTCGGATAGGGTTGCCAATCGGTGAAGCAGAGTGTGGAAGGAAACACACAAAACAGTTCACAGGGGCTGTCTGGAGATGGAAGGACGGGGGACCCTTGGTGGCAGCTTTCAAACATCTCCAAACATCTTTGGTCCCTCGGGAGAAATACATTTCACATCAGCCACATTGCTTGTGTGTGTGCACATGTGCACACACACACACGCACAGTTAAAACAAAAGTTTCAGGAAACTATAGTTACCTTAGGTGACATGTACCTTGGTATTTATATTGTATTTATTCCATTTTAGTTCTTCAAAATGCTTGACTTGATCTGATCAGTTTATTTTTGACCCACCGCTGGGACCTGACATGCAGTTTGAAAGCTCCTGCTCTAAACAAGCCTTGCACTTTCTGCTCAATGTTCTTCTATATTTAAAATTTAATATTGAAAATGCATTTATGTCTTATCTTCATATTTTTCACTTAAAAATAAGGAAGAGAGAGCGCACTGGGAAAATACAAAACAATAAAATCAAATAGATTTTCTAGAAGGCAGTTTAGCAAAATGTGGCAAAACAGGCATCTTATAAATGTGCATGTGTCTAGCAATTTCACTTTAAGAAATGTGCTAGCGGGGTGAAAGTGTGTAGAGCCGTGGGCACAGTTTGAAGAATGTTTATAACAATGAAGCATCCCTCGCACCTGGGGCGCCCATGGAGCCATCTCTGGTCCTCTGTTCCAAGACCTGACCTGGCGTCATTCAATACTTATTTACAGACATGGAAAGAGGGGAGGGGTGCATGTAAAGAGGGGTGCCAGGGAGTCAAAAGTTAATGCCAGCCTGTAAAAGGGTAATCCCGCTCTTGAATGCGAGAGGCAAGTGAGAAAGTGCACACACCAGGAGGTTACCTTAGGTTGATTTTATTTTCTTGGGACTTTTCTGTGTTTTCGGCAATGAGTGTGCATTCTTTTTGTAAGAAGGGGAGATTTTAAAGAAAAAGGGAGAAAAGAAAGGAGAGAAAGAAACAAGAAAAGGAGGGAAAAAGAAGAGCGAGAAGGCAACGGACTGATGAAGGGGAGGAAGGGAGACAGGGAGGCCGGAGAAGAGAAAGAAGAGAGGGGTGGCCGGGGCGCCCCTGGAGCGGTGAGCGCACCGGGCCGCGCAGGCTGCGGCAGGAGCCGCAGGTCCCGGCGCCGAGCGCTCCGAGTTTCGGTCCGGGAAGCCCGAGGAGGCTCAGGGGGTTGCAGCCTCCACGGGGAGGGCAGAGCGCTCAGCGCGTCCAACTAGACCCCCAAGTGGAGGACCGGGTCGAGGAGCTGCCCGAGCACGCGGTGGGACCCTCGCAGCGGCGCCCCGCCGTCCCGGGCCTCCCTCCGCTTCCTCCCGGCCACCAAGCGCCCCCCCACCCCACCGCCGAGCGGCGCGCGCAAGAGCTCTAGGCCGGTCCTCCCCGGCGCCCGGCCGCATCCCCGCCGCTTGCTCAGTATTCTTCTTGGGGGTTTTGGGGTGAGAAGAAGCGCGCGGGAGGAGGGGGAGGGGAGGAGACGCAGAAATACGATCTGTGCCAATTTTTTCTTAAGAGTATTTTTTTTTCAATTTAAATACTTTTAAAGCAAAAAAAAAAAAAAAAAAAAAAAAATCCCCAGCTCAGGGTGTCAGTTCCAAAAAGTTTCACGGAGAAGCGGCATGGGGGCTGGGCGGGAATTGGAGGCGGCGTTGGTGGAGCAGGGGCCTCTCTCCTCCATCCAGCCTGCTGGAGACTCATCCCCGCAGACCCCCCACTCCACCTCCCCCCCCGCCCCAGCTTCAGGCGCGAGCGCTCACACCCAGGCGCGCACCGACACCGCCCCCCGCCCCCACCCCATCCCGGGACTGGGATGGTCCTGGGTTCTCTGGCCGGGGAGGTTCGGCTGCTCGCCTACCCCGACTCTCGGTCCACGGACTCCCGCCCCAGCGCTCCTTTCTCTGTCTCCCCCGACCCACTTTTCTGCTCAAGGGGTCAATAGCAGAGGGGGGGGGGCGAGCTAATCTCGCTCTCCCGGAGTCTCCTCACCTGGGGAGCAACAGGGGAGGTAGTGAGAGCGGGGACTGCGACAGAGCGCCTGGCCTGGGCAGCGGGCGGGGGTCTGTGCCCAAAGCCACGACCCCCTCCTCTCCAAGCCCCGGTCCCGGCCACCGCCATCCCTCTCTTTCTGGTCTCTCTCAGCTCAGCCACAACGCTCTCCTCCGATTCCCAGACCCGAGCGCGTTGGAGGTGGTGACGATGTTTGGCTTGAACTTGGGGAAGCGGCGGAGGGGCAAGAGGAGGGGGTGTCCTGGGCAGGGGGCGCACTCGGCGCCACCCCCGCCCCGCCCCGCAGTAGGAGCTGCTGCTAGAGTGATGGCGCTGCAGGCCCGCTCTCCCTCCCCCGTCGCCCCTCCCTCCGCCACCTTGCGCTATTCTAGTAGCGCCTCCCGGGGACCCCAGCAGCCAGGCGGCGACTGGGGGATGGGGGAGACGATCTTGTAGGTTTGAGAAGGGCGCGAGGGAATAGGGAGGTGCTAGAAGGGGGTTAGGGAGGAGCCAGGTGCGCAGAGGTGCCCGCGGTGGGCCGGAGCCCAGCCCTACCTGGTCCAAAGTCCCCCGCCACCCCCACCGTCCCCTCCCCCCCACCGACTGTTGCTGGGGGAAGTTAGATGGGAGGCTGCAGGGTCAGCCGTAACTGCGTGCGTGTGTGCGCGCGCGCGGTGGCAAGCGCGGGCCCCGCTGCCTCTCCCGCCTCCCTCCAGGACCCAGCCGGGCTCGACTTCTTCGCTCTCCTCGCGACCTCACGTTCCCCACCGCGGGTGCGTGCGTGCCTGTGCGCCTCCCGGGCACCGCCACGGACCCCTTTCCTTCTTCCTTCCCCTCCCGCGCCCCCGCTAGCGTAGGCTCCTTCTCTCCACTCTTCCCCCCAGGGTCACTATGGGGACGCAAGGGAGAGATTTGTGTTTAATTACTACCGCTATTCAGAGGGAAGAAAAAATAAAGGGACCAAAGGCAACCCGAAAGCAATTTACTTCAAGCCTTTATTATTTGTAGTGTAAAAAGAAGTTTATATACAGGGAGTATTTCCAGCAAAACACTCACTAAATGGCCTTCAGATCAGGCCCCCCCCCCGCGCCTTCTGGCCCCGCAGTCGGCAGCTTTGCCTGGGAGACCCCTCGCTCGGGGTTCCCAGGCTCTCCCCCCATCTCTCTCCCCCAGACTCCACCACTCAAACCCCGTGTGCAAGGAGCCCCAGCCCCTTCCTTCTCCCTGGGACGCTGCAAACCTCGCCAATGCCTCCCAAGCCGTTTTCCTCTGTCCCGAAGCAGTTCCCCAACCTCCCTCTCCCACCCCGTTGACGCGGTTTCCACATGGAAACCCAGAGCACTTTCCCCTCTCGTTTTAGGCGCTACTGCAAGCCTCCTGCAATTCAGAACCAGCTCGTGGTCAAGACCAGTTAGAGACAGTTCGTCATCAGCAGCGGGGCTCGTGAGCACCCAAAATAAAGGGGGGAAATAACCCTGCCTACCCTTCCCCACCCCAAACCTCCTCCCCCAACTCAGGGACAAGAAATAGACACAAAAGCAGCAGGGCATCCCTTCCCCGTGCGCGACAGGTGTGGGTGCCAGGCAACTAAGGCGAGCGGCTCGCGCTGCTGGAACCCAGCTGCGCTCAGGGCGCGCGGGCGCAGCCAGTCTCTTCGCGCGGGGCCGATGCGCCTGGCTAAAGGCACGCTGGCTATTCTCTTCTGGGGAGGGCGTGTGAGGTCGCGTGGCAGGGGCCTCTGCGAGGACAAGTCCAGGGGCACACAGGCAAGGGTGGCGCTGCCTCCGCACTCAGAAGGGGATTTAGAGCGAGCCAGGCAAGTACAGGCAAGGGCAGTCACAAAGGCAGAGCCCGGGGTGGGGGGGGGGCGGGGGCGGAGGAGAGTCTTCAGGTGGCTTGGCTGAGAGGGCAGACTCAGCCTTAGATCCATGGCTCAGCACAGCTGTGTCACTGGGCCCTCGCCAAGCCTGCCTTTGTTTGGGTGTGTTTGCACGTGGGCTTCGAAGGCTCGAAGGCATGGCCCGCCAAGTTCAGTCAATTGTCCATTGGTTGTTTACACGCGACGGGGCTGAGGGCCATGCAGCTGCTCATCGTAGCACTCCAGCCAGGTGCGCAGCTCGGAGACCTGGTAGCCATCGGGGCCACGGCCGCCCTGGTACATAATGGTGCCACTCTGGATGACATAGAGGCGCTCGAAGTAGGCGCCGTAGGCGGAGCTGCTAGAGTTGGCCATGGTGTCGAGGACCAGAGAGCACTCGGGAGCACCTTGCTGCAGTACCCGCGCTGCGCTGACCCGGTCCTCCAGGCTGCGGTGCTGCGGGATGCTGTAGGGAGAGTCCGTGGTGACCCAGCCGTCCGAGGGGTGCGCTTCCTCGATGTAGATGATGAGGAAGTCGACGTCGCGCTGATACTTGGTGACCAGGCGCTGGAAGGCGCTCATACGCGCCATGAACGGTGGTCAGGTGCAGCTGCCGAAATTGAGCACCAGCGGGCGGTTTCCTCGGGCGTAGTCGAGGATGTGCTGGTTCTGGAAGCCGTCGGGCAGGACCACCTCGGAGTTGGGCGCCGGACCGCCTTCGTGCGCCTGCTTGAAGAAATCCAACTTCTGGCCGTGCCACACTGCCCTCAGCGACGCCAGGGTGCACAGGCGGTTGTCGTCGGACACGCAGATAGGCGGGTCGTCGGGGGGCATCTCCTCGCCATCGCTGTTGAGCTCCACTTCACTTTGGGGCTGACCCCGGCGTCGGCGGCCCAGTAAATGCTTGCGGATGCACAGGAAGTCGAGCAGCCAGAGCATGAAGGCCGTGCCGAGGAAGCGCGGGAAGAGCACGAGGCACGAGGCGGTCTGGGCGCAGAGCCTCAGAGAGTGAAGCAGCAGGGAGCGGAGCATGGTGGCGGCGCCCCCCAGAGCCCCCTGGGACCCTCTACCTTCCCCCACCACCAGACGCGGGGTGGCTTGGCGAGGCATCTGGGCTTGGGCTCTGCGGGGAGCTCAATTTATAGCCGAGGCTTCAATTGGCGGGAGACTCCACCTCCGGCCCGGGTCCGCCCCCTTGCAACTTGAGCCCGGAGGGATCGCCCGGCGGCGCGGCCAGTGCCTTAGAAATCGCGGGCCGAGGGCTGGCACCGGCGGCCGGAGGGCGGGGCGGCCCGGCCGGGGGCCGGAGGGGGCGGGGCCGGGCCCCGAAGCCCGCTCGCGGGGGCGGGTAACCCGGACCTCAGCGGGCGCCCGGGACAGGCAGCTGAAGCGGGGACCCGGTCCGCGGCGGAGGTCCTCCGGCGAGCGCGAGCGCCGCGCCGCCCCGGTCCCGGCGGCCCAGCTCCGGCCCGCGCCCCCCTCGCCGCGCACCTGAGCCGAGCTCCCCGGCGGCCGCCGCGCTACGCCGGAGCTCCGGTTCGCTTCCCGCGCGCCGCCGCCAACGCCGCCCCCGCCGCTGCTGCTCGTGCGGGGCCGCTGCCCAGGTGCCGCGGGAGGCCGGGTCCGCGGCCGCCGCTTCGCCGGCCCCGGCTCCCGCCCCGCCAGGGACGCGGGCCCGCGAGGAGGCAACTTTGGGCCCCCGCCGCCTGCCGCGTTCGCCCGCGGGTGCCGCTCGCCTCCCGGAGCCCGCCCGCCTCCCGCGCGCGCTCACACTCGCGCCTCGCACACGGCCGCCCCCCGCACCGCACCGCCACGCACACCGCGCTCGGCGCCCCCCGCAGCCGCCCGAGACCGCCGAGCGCCGCCCCAGCCGCGCCCGCCCCGTCCCATCGCGCCCCGGCTCGGCGCCGCAGTTCTCGGGTCAGCGGCCTCCGGGGCCCGGCGGCGAGGTGCGGAGGGCAGGGCCGGCGGGCCCGTTACCGCCCGGCGCCGGAGACGCAGAGGGCCGGGGAAGGCAGCACCGTCCCTGCGCCCCAGCTGAGCCGGGAGCGCTCCGGGCGCGGGATGCGGCGGGCGCGGGGCGCGGGGCGGCGGGCGCGGGGCGGCGGCGGCCCCGGGCGGCTCTCCCACTAGGGGTAGCTGTTGCCTGAACGCCGGAGCGCTCCCCTCTTGCCGCTCGCCTCGCCCGGCGCAGACCCGGCCGCCGGGCGCACCCGTCCCGTGCGTCCCCGGACGTTGCTCTCTGCCCCGGGAACGTCGAGACTGGAGCGCCCGCGCTGAGCCACCTTCGCTGACCCGGAGCGCTGCGGCTCGACTCACCGCGGAGGCGCCGGGACGCGGGAAGTGCGTACTCTCAACGGGGAATGTGTGTGGAGGCTTTTAGGGTGCTGGGCAACTCCCCAACTCCGTGGGGCCGGGGTCGGCCCTGCCGCCGCGTCCGAGATCTGCTGATGACTCGCTGCGCGCGGCGCGGGGCCGGCGACTTGGGGCGGCGGGGCGGGGAGTACCTTGACCTGGGGTCCCCGAAGCCGGGAGCCAGGCCCGCCGAGCCTCGGCCCGCCTTGCCCCCCGGGGCGAGGCCTGGACGCGGTCGCGAGCGATTTGGACCCCTGGGGAGTCGAGCCTCCCGGGACGCCCTCGCGGTCGCGGGGACTCGTCTGGGGCGGCGGTGGCTGAGCCCGAGTCCGGCGCCACTACTGCCTGCGTCCCGTGCGCCACCCGCCCCGGGGACCGGCCGCCTAACTTCTTCCCGGGACGGAGACAGCGCTCGCGTCCCGGGCGGAGGTGGGAGCTTGCTGGGCCGGAGCCGGCGAGGGCACCGCTCTCGGCGGAGGCGGCGAGGGCACAAGTCCGGAGGAGTCAACCTCGGGGCAAGGAGCCCCCAACCCAGGACTCACCGGGCCCCAGCGGGCGCGGGGGGAGATGCCCATCTTGGGCAGAGGTCCTCTCCTCCGGTTTTCGCGGCCTTGGCGGGACCCTCTGCCCCGCGAGCTCCCACCTGGGACCGTGGCTCCAGCAGGTCAAGACCCGAGTGGAAGGAAGGCCGGGGCGTGAAGGTAGACCCTTTGCTCTTTCTTCCAGCCAGGCGATTTCTCTGCTGCCTGGGGTGGCGGTGTTGGGGGCTGCGCAGCCGGAGAACTTCCCACCCAGAGGAAAGGCAGCCTCCTCCCCGCTCTTCTCAGCGGCCCCGCACCGCCCCTCACCGCAGTGGGTAAGGGGGGGTCTTCAGGTGGGTTAGGGAATTCTCCCCGATCCAAACCTGGCTGGGGGGGGGCGTCCCCCCGTCTGCTCCCCACCCCCGCAGGGCACCTCTGAGCTGGCAAATCGGTTCCTTGCCTTATGTTTTGCGGGGGAGGTGGGGGGAGTAGGGAGAGAAGTCTTCTACTTGGTTGGTCTCTGAGAGGCGTTTTGGGGGCCTGAGGTGGCCCCTTCCAGTGCAGGGGCCGAGGAAGTCCCAACTTTTGTTGCACAGACCCTCCAGCCCTGCTTCCTTGATTTCTGCGGGGTGCCAGTCTCGGACCTGTGCCCTGCCCCCACCCACACAGGAACTGGGCTAGGGGCATGGGGCAGTCCCCCCTACCCCCTTTTCACATTTAGTCTCAGAAAATTAAAAAGCCACCATGGGCTGGGAGAGCCTTCGGAGCTGCCTGGGATGTAGCGGGGGTGGTGGTGCGTGGGGAAGACGTGGTCTGGTGCAGAGGCAAGACTGGTCCCTCTGCACCCTCTGTGGGCATCCAGCGAGACCACCAACCCACAAGCCCTCTGGCCCCAGGGAGGCTCAGGAGAGCGGTGCTTGTCCTCAGGGCTGTCAGCTGTTCCGGTGGATGTGCTTCTGTTTCTTGGGCTGGCAGGCTACACCTCACACCTTGGGATTCCAGGACATCGGACAAGGCGCTCAGGACCATCTGGCTCCACAGACCCTAGTGCAGGTGAGGACAGACCCAAGGTCCAGGTGGTACCGGCCTTTGGGACGCACACCCTGGTGTGGTGACTCACTCCACTGCTCTGTGCCTCCGCCCCACTCCTCCCTCCCTCTCTCCTCCCAGGCAGCCCCTGACCCCTTCCCCACCCCCCCAGGGCCCTTCCTATCAGCTGGCCATCCTGCCCTGACCTATCCTGGCCCAAGGCCAAGTCCTACCTGGGACTCTGGGAGCACTGGGCCTCGGGCCCAGGGGGACCAGAGTTGGAGCTGGGGCTGTGCCCACGCCACTGGGCTGGGCAGGCTGGCCTCCTTCCTGCCTGCCCTCCAGCAGCTCCAGCAGGGGGCGGGCAGGGGAAAGAAAGGGAAAGACAAGCTGGACTGGGTCCATTTGGTGTCCAGGAGCAACTTGGACACGGACTAGGGGGAGGGGCAGGCAGCTGGGGCCCTGGAACATCCGGGGCAGGGTGGGGAGGGCCTCCCCTCTTCCCAGACTGTACTCCGGGGGCTGGGTCCCCACACAGGGAAGGCTTGTCTCCGACCCCTCGGCCACACTGCCCCGTGTGGGGCTTGGTGGGTGGGAGTGTGGTGGGCACGGCCTCCGTCTCCTTATGGGTAGAGCAGCTCCCAGCGCCAGGAAGGTTGATGCTGAGACTTCCCATGGGGCGGGTCTGGCCACCTACAGAGGGCCTCCTGGAGCTTTAGGGAGGAGGAGGGGCAGCCCGCACACCTGGCGAAGAGGGTCGCAGAGTGACGGGTGTGTCCTGGCTGTGTCCTTGCCCAGCATCATAGTGACCTGGCTTCTGGGCCGCAGCCCTCCTTGGCTGCTGACTCTTTGTCTCCCCTGCCCCCTCTACTGGCCTCCTGATGCTCTGGGAGATCCCAGGCCCTGTCCTGCCTCTGAGCCTCCTCTCATGCTGTTCCCTCTACTCTCCTCCCTGCCCTGGCGACTCCCATTTTTTCTCTTCCTCTGCCTGCACCTCCACCTGGCTCCAGCCTGCCCCATCCCTGGGGGAGCTGAGCCCGCCCTCCCTCCTCGCCCTCCGGTGCCCTCTCCCTTCCTCATGGCCGCATCCTCAGCCCGGGCACGTTTCACCACTAGTTTCTGTGTCGGCTGCTACTCAGGCCCTGCTGGGATCCTCTGCAGTGACTAACCTGCACCCAGCACCCCGGAGGAGCCCAATAAACCTTTGTGAAATGAGTACCCGAGTGCAGCGTGGACTAATTGAAAACTTGTTTCAGGCGAACTTCAAGACATTTCATCCTGCCCTTTTGCACGCTGGCAGGCAGCTGTGAGCGAGGTAGGGCGTGTCTGCGGCCGGGCAGGGTGAGGACCTGGGGCCGAGGGCAGGCAGTCCCCGGGGGGTCCCCTTCAGGCGTGGTGTCTGATGAATCTATCTGTCCCCTGGCCGCTGGTCCATCTGTTTCCCATCCTGGGATAAGCAGGTTCTCCTATGGGTACCCGGGCCGTCCCCCAAACGTGCTCACCCTTTTCTTTTGCTTCAGGAATGACTTCTTCTTTCCAAACCTCCCCTCTGACCCGACCTCTCTCGACTCCAGCTTGGCTCGGCTGAAGGGTGGACGCCCTGCAGGTGGGTCGGTGGCTGTGGCCTCAGCGGTCTGGGCTTAGAGGTGTCCTTGACACAGAGGGTCTCCATCCCTCTTCACGTGACACACCCCGGCCGGGCACCCTCCCGGGAGCTGACGGTGGGGCCCTGGGGTGGTTGGCAGCCTGGGACCCAAGCCCGGAGAGCTTGCTGGGGCCCCAGAGCTTGGGTGGAGCAGCACTGTTGGCAGCGTCCCAGGACCGGGGGAGGCCCGGGGCTCCCGGTCGAAGAGAGGGGAAGGCCTGGAGGTGAGGCCCTGGCTACCTGCTGGGTGGCCTGGCTGTGTCCTGTCCCTCTGGCCTCATCTGCACTGCAAGGGGGCTGGATGGCTGCTTTCCAATGCCTTCCCTGTGCTCTTCCTCCACAATTCCAGAAGGTTCTAGGAAGTCCTCTGGGCCCTGCCCCTGCATGCCACTCTGGGGCTGATGAGGCCCCCACTTGCGGCCAGAGGTGCCTCTGGCCTCGGGTCCTCAGTATCTGCTCCCGGCCCATTTTTCACCTGCCCCGTTCCTGCTGCAGCTCTGGGGCCTCACATTTTGGCCCGTCCCTAACTCGAACCCGGCCTGGCTCTGACTTGTTCCTGCCCTGAGCTCAGACACAACTGAGCATCCTCCATGCTCCCTAGTGTTCGGCCAGACGCCTGTGGAGGCTGGGCCGACTCCTTGCCCAAGGGCCTGTATGGGAGGCCGTGGCTGTGGGACCTTCCTGGGGCTAGAGGGGCGGTGGGAGGCTTGGCCACTCGTGTGACGGGCAGACCCTGCTCTGAGCCCTAAAGCTGGCTGGAGAGCCATCTTTGGGGTCAGTCTGTCCTGTCCATCTCTTACCCTCTGTGGAAAAAGGTGGGGTACAACCAGCCAGCAGACTGGCCCCCCAAACCACTTTGCTTCTCCACGTCTCAGTTTCCTCGACTGAGAGATGAGCCTGATGTAGTGGCTGTGCTGTATTCACGTTACTGATGCCGGGCAGTGCTCGCTGTACACGTGTGTGCGTGTGTGTCTATTTACACCCGGTCTTGTTCTGAAGTGCACTTCAGGCCTCTTGTAGGAAGCCATGGAATAGCAGGGGTGCCACAGGTGAGAAGAAAAAGTGCAAACAAGAGGAAGGACCCATTCCCCACTGGGGACCCAGTGCAGCCTCAGCATCCTCCATGTGGGCCATGGACCCATCACAGATTTTGCCTTGAATATCCAGGTGGTTAAACCCAATTGGCTATGACTCCCAATGTCCAGAAGACAAAAGTGACAGTCCAGCTGCCCGAAATGTGCGCCTGTGGGTGTGGCCGTGCTGGTTGGTAGCCCAGCAATACAGCTTCTGAGGCGAGCCAGCGTGGGTCTCTGGATCCGGGGATCACCATGGTGCAGACACCATGGGTGTGTGCAAATTAAGTGCCATGAGGCTCGTGGCTGCCAGCGTGGAGGAGCTCAGAGCAGAAAGAGACCCTTGCCCGGCATTGCTGAGGGCTCAGAGACAGCCAGTAAAGCGGCGAGGGTAGCAGTGTGCTCCCCAGGGATGGCTCGCCACAGACCCGGCTGCCTTGTGGTGAGAGTGCCCTCCTGAACTGTTTTGGGGCCCCGCCCCCTGCCCCCAGTCCAAGCCCTGGTCCATGCCAGGCTCCCAGAGGGGCCTGGGTGCACAGTGAGCTAGGCGTGGTGTCTGCCCTCCAGGAGCCCCCCAGCCCAGCCAGGTCCCTGGGAGGGGTAGGTGTGCTCATGGGAAAGGCCCCTTGGCCTTGATGAGACCTTCAGGAGCTGGTGGGAGACATGAAGGCTCAGGGAAAGCAGGGTCTGTGTGGCTTTGTGTGTCACAGCAGCCTCCGTGTCACTCTACCATGGCCAAGGGGTGTGATCTTGGGCAAGTTACCTGAACTCTCTGTGCCTCCATCTCATCATCTGTGAAATGGGCAGATCATTCAACCCCACCTTTTAACGAGGTAGGAACTTTTATTACTCCCATTTTATAGATGAGAAAACTGAGGCTCAGAGAGGTGATTTACCTAGGAACACATAGCTAATGTCTGACTCCAGAACTCACACTCAGTGATTAACAGGAGATGTCCAATCAGCGTACTCTGGGGACAGAAGGGGCCTACCCGAGGAGGGAGGGGAACTGGGTGGGGGGAGGCTGGGAGGAGGGGATGTGGCCTCTGAGTTTGATGGGAGCCCTGGGGAAGTGGAGGTCTGCTGTGGTCTTTGAGGACACACTGAGTTGGAGGTGCCTGCAGGTCTCAGGAGAAGATTCCAGCACTGGGCGGGGGGTGGGGGTGGGTGGGCAGAGGGTGGAGCCTCAGCCTCGTGGGCATAATAAAGCTTTGCTTTTGGAATTTCACACTGTGTGGGGAAAGGTGGTTGCTGACAAGCAGAGGGAACATGGCGGGAGGGATAAACTCCACGGTGCCTTCCCCTTGGTGGAGAAGCCAGCTAACCCCGTGGAGCGGACCGAGTGCTGGGCTGCTGGCCCCGAGCCATGCAAACACTTCTCTGAGGATGGCG